>NC_081407.1:687985636-688635636 GCF_030272615.1 Cryptomeria japonica | reverse complement strand
TATCAAATTTCTTAGAAGATTTATTAAAAAACTAGATGAAATTGATATGATTATGTAGGCATCATTGAATAGTTCTTATTAGTGTCAATTCTGATTTGGTTTAAACAGCATACCCTAAATGTTGACTTATTTAAATGGTTCATCCGTAATCATACTAATAAATAGATCCTAATGAAAAATCTAACGTAATTTTAGATAAACCAGTAATCTAACCAAAGCTTTAAAATTTTCAAATATCTATTATCATAGATACAACTCTTGAAACAACATTTATCAATGATCATATAATATGAAATATACTCTTTGTTATGAGCTATCGTTTATCAATGATCATATTAAATGAAAGATTTTTGAAACACACTCTTTGTTATGAGTTATTGATTTTATGTTGGAGAAAGCATTGGAAAGATTAGCAATCTGCATCTACCGGTTGGTGCATGTTTTGCACTTTTACGATAATTCAAAGGATAATAAGATTGAGCAAATACTTCTTCGAAAGTATTACAATTTGTTGGTTGCCATAATGTTTATGCCCCCCTCTTTTTTATGATGCAGATTTCTCGAAACTCTTATTTGGAGCAACTTTGTTAATGTTTTTGATCTTGGAAATGTATGGCGAATTTTACCATTGGGAGATCTCGTTAACCAGTTCATGGATGCTATTATAGAAAATCTTATTATGTCGAGAGGCATCTACGATGACATCAAAATGTCCGTAAACAAAAATCCATTTTTGAAATAATTTGACATGCAAATGATGGGTAAATGTATGAAATATGCCATGTTTCAGTTTTTGTGGAGGTGTTATTATATTACTCCAAATAAAATAGAACCCTCACCACTTGTCTCTGACTAGATTCACAACTTTTTGCATGCAACAGTTTAATGGATGTGTATTCTTGGTGCTTAGTAAGAACATTTATTTTACAATGTTTCTCTTCTATTAAAAGATATCTCTCAGCATATTTTACATATATTTTTTAAATATAAGTATACTAGTTATAAGCTAGTTGTCTCTATACCTTTATGAATGTGTGCTCACTTCAATGATCATCCTTTTGCAGGAAAAAAAAATAATAGAAGGAAAGGAAAGGTATGATTCCTGTTGGTTTATACAACTTGATTATGGTGAGCCTTACAATAACATTCAAGCTAGTTTATTCATGGTGTTGCTTCTCTCAACCATTGGAGGTTGTTTACATTTCCTTGCACTTAGGTATACAAGTCTTGGTTATTTCCTCATAGTTCTTTAATTTATATGAACCATGTGGATTGATATGCAACCATTGTCTTGAAGCAACTAACAAATCTTTGCTCGACAATCAATGGATATGTTTCAAATATCATCAAATAGGACACCTAAGAAATACAAATACTTTGAAGGCAAGGAGATATTATAGATAATTATTTTGTTGATATTTTAATTAAGACCATTTAATGCTCCATTTGTCCATCAAGGTAGTGAAAACAATTTTTTCCTTGTTTAGAAGGGTAATATTGAAAAAAAAAATGTTTAGAAGAGTAATAATGAGACTTGTAGAAGACTCCCTATAAGTTTCAGATTATTCTTCTTAACTAGCTATTTCTCTTCTTTCTTATATTAATTCTCATTACTTTGTGAAAAGTGATTTAAGTTACTCATTCTAACTTAGATTAGAAAGTGAACCTTATTTTTAGAATATGAAAGTGAAAGTGAAATAGAATCAAAATATGATTTATTTTAAATTATTAAATTTCAAGAAGTAGGTATTAGTTAGTTATGGGAGAAAATCATAAAAAAGAGGATTTTGGATGTAATCAAGGTTCTTCTTCTACTAGTTCTCCTTATATCTTGTTGGTTGTTCTTCTCTTAGGAGAATATTAGCCTCTCAATAAAGGGTTTGTATAAGGAAATTGTAGGGAGTCATTATGCTCCAAGATTTTTAAGAAATTTGAAGAATTTTTTGAAGGTGATGTCACTAAACTTGTCATTGGTTGTTTCTGTGTCCAATATACTATCTTTCTCTTGTACATGCTCAACAATGCAAGAAACCTATGTTCCACCAAGTTTCTAGGATGGAGGGATGTAAGGACAAAGAGGCATGTTTCAGGGATGGCAAAGGAGATGACTATATAAAAAAATACAAAAAGATTACAATAGGGGAAAATTTCCAATATTTGTATGATAACATTGATAACAATGATAAGGTATTCATCATATTGGCATATATCCTTAAAACACAACAATAGATTTCACATGAGATTAAAAAAAAAATATTTTAAAGTTGCTTCCATAATTCATTGTCAATGTACATCTAATATAAACTTTAAAAATAGTAATAAATCAAAATTCTTGAAGGCTACAAGTTTGCACTACAAATGTAAAAATGAAAAAGTCATAAAAACATGGCGATAGAAAGTATGAAGCTATCTCTAATCAACACCTTCAAACACTGCATCAAAATCAAAGTCTAACTTTGAGTCATTATCACTATGAGAAGTTGCCACATCTAAGGGAACTTTAAACAATCTCTCGTGTTTCCTCTTCAATTTGGGTGCCATCCTCTAGATCAACATCCCTTGGTAAATTTGGAGTATATTGATACTATTAAGTTTGATGATCCTATAGTCATAAAGTGCTATACATAGTCACCAACTTGTTTGCACGTCTAGAGGTTAATGTATTCCTCTTGATAAAGTGAATGAAGTTGTATATTGACCATTTTTTATTTTCACAAAGGTACTAGCAACCTATGAATGGAGGCAAATAATGAGTGTCCTTGACTTTGGTGTATCCTTGCCATGCCATGTCCACCATTCAATAGGATTAGTTAGAGTTAATATAGCTTTATCTCTCTTTCTCTTTGATTTGTCAAATGTTGGACCATGAAGATTAGTAAAGGAAATCCATTGCATGTAAATTAAACTTGACTCCTCAATTGAATACTTATTTTGAAGGACTTTCATTAACCCTTCTTTCACCTTTTTTTCATCACAAGGAGGCAACCTATCATCTTTTGGTGCATACCATTTAGGATTTAAAGTATGAATCGTCATATGTCGTGGGGTGTTCAATTGTTGTCATTGATGTTAGCAAAGGTCAACAAGGTGAATATCATGATTACATATTAAGATGAGGATTAGAACAAACATATTAATATGAGGATCAAAAGCATTAAGATGTATTAAGATGAGGATTAGAAGCATTAAGATGAGGATTAGAAGTATTAAAAGGAGAATTAGAAGTATGATAATGAATTGGATATGATATTGAGCATGCTATAAATTGTTGTTCTTGTTGCAGATATGGTTTTAGCATACTATGTTGCCATTGATGTCAACCCTTAGTGTGGTGTCATATCTTTGATGCCTACACTTATATGTTGATGATGTGTAATGATGATACTAAAGTTCATTGTTGGAGGTCATGCCCAAGTTGATATCAATAAAGGTCAACTTTGTGGGTAATCATGATGACATATTAAGACCAAGATCTTAAAATCATGATGATGAGTTGGACATGAGCATGTTTTAAACTATTGAATTATAGCTCTCTTGTTGCTCCTAAGTAAGGAATTAGTGTTACAAAGATGTTCCAGTATCTACATATTATTGAAAGAATGAGAATACAAGAAGTCAAATATCGATTGTCTAGGAGGATGCTCTGCATTTCTCCACATTTGAAGATATGGCCTTTTAGTTTGGAAATTAGCTTGAATGTGCCATGAATGATACATATTTCTCTCTTAAATACACTAAAGTTATCCTAGATGGTTCTTGTAATTGCCATATGTAGATTGTTTGGTTATATGACTAACGAGTCCAAGACATGCTCTACATTCATGTGTTTTCTCCTGTAGTTGGGTAGACATGCTTATGTTGATTATGCAATGTCTCAATTCAAGTTTCAACTATTGAAGCATACCGCAAGTATGATTGTTAATATTCTATCTCAAGACTGTGTTTTTTGGCTTACCTGGTATGGAGTGTTATGTATATGTTATCCTTATGCCAACTTAATTTGGCATGATAATATAAATGATGTGTATGGGAATGTTGTTGAACATTCTTGGAGTTTCTCTATGTGGTTTGCACATTAGATTTTGATCTAGTTATGGGGTCACATATTGTCTATTTTTTATATTATGGGAGATTTATGATTGTTTGGCTGACAGGGGTGTCTTTCTCATGTGTGCCATGTATCTGATTGTTTGCATTGGCTTTAAGGGATGTGGAAAGACTATTTTGGGATGATATATGTCTTGATGTGAACCGCAATGTGTTATCGCTCTTGATATATGTGCTTTTGGGACGACTGGTAAAGGTCTATCAACACATTACCTTGTTGTCGAATTGGAGTGTTTTGTGCACAATGCTTGGATGGATGTGTCTACTTGGGAATGAGTGTCAAAGTTGTTTTCGATCATTTTTTTCTTTTGGATAGGACCATAATGGGTTTCTTTGCTTTGCATAGATGTTTTGGGCCAGCCTATTTCACATTTCATATTTTTCATCATTTGCTAACTTGGAGAAGGATTATTGAAGGTTGTGTAGCATATATATTAAAGATCATTTGTTAGAGATTTGCAGCTAGGAAAGCATTAAAGGTAAATTATGAATGGCATATTTAAGGCAGTGAGCCAAAGGCTACAATATTTGTAGAGGTTCCTTCAGTCCGGTGGAGGTAATGAGCTAAAAGTAGCTAATGTGGTCAAGAAAAGGTGTAACAGTGGGAGTCAATCAATTATTCATAGCATTCTGAGGTTGTAGCCTCTTCTGTAAATATTGTGATATTCAGGGAGTAGTGAACTTCCTTTTGTTGAAGCCATAAAACTGTACTTTCAAAGAGTTGTAGCTTCCTTGGGTTGTAGCCCTAAAACAAAGTTGTAAACTTGTTTATATTATTGTAAGGCTAGATTTGGACAGTAGCTCCAAGTAGCTTTTCTCACTGTGGTTTTTCTCCTATGGTATTTTCCATGTATATCTGGTGTTATTTTGTGCACTTGTGTTGATTTCTTTATCTTTCATTGGTTCTATTTAGTTTAAAGGTTTGAATCAAAATTTGGTGTAGAAAAGTTTGAGTTTTAAGGAGATATTAATTCAACCCCTCTCCCCTTCTCAATATCCAATGTATTCAACAGTTCTATCTCTCTTGTTGCTCCTAAGTGAGTAATTGATGTTACCAAGAGTCTCTAGTCTCCACTTATAATTGAAAGAATGAGAGTGCAAGAAGTTGTACTAGATAGGGTTTTGGAGAATGCTCTGCATTCCTATGTTGTTGTAGTTATGGACTTGTGGTTTGGAAATTAGCTTTCATGTACTATGAATGATGTAGCTTTCCTATTTCGAGACACGGATGTGGTTGCATTTGTATGTGGTAATTGCAGTATACAGACTGGGTGTATGATAGGGCCTATTTGGGAAATGCTTCACATTTCTTCGCACTTATGTTTTTGCTCCTACAACTTGGTGGGCATGCTTATGTTATCTGATCTAGGTCTCAGTTTGGGTTTCAAGTGTTGAAATGTACCAAATGTATGGTTATTAACCTTCTATCTCAATACCTGGTTTTTTTGTCTTACCAAGTATGAAGTGTTACGTATCTACTTGGTTGTACCAACTTAATTTTGCATGATAGTATGAAAGGAGTGTATGGAGATGTTGTTGTAAGTTCATAGAATTCTTTTATGTAGTTCACATATGAAATTATGATCTCTAATATGATGTCACAGGTTGTCTGATATTGATATTTTATAAGATTTGTGACTATTTGGTCAACGGGGCTTGATTCCTCATGTGTGCCATGCATATGAGTGTTTGTGCTAGTTTTGGAGGATGTGGAAAGAATGTTTTAGGCCTAGCCATGTCTAGATGTGAACCAGAATGTGTAATTTCTCTTAACAGATGTCTTTTTGGGTGGATTGGTAAAGAGCTACATGTTTTATCTACACATAACCTTGTTGTCGACTTGGAGTAATTTTCTTCAATGCTTAGACAGTTGTTCCTACCTTGGAATGAGTGTCAAAGTTTTTTTTATCTTGTTTATCTTATGAATAGGACTATAGTGGGTTTCTTTGCTTCGTGAAGGTGTTTGGGCCGACCTAATGCACGTTTCATGCTTTTCATTTTTAGCTGACTTGGATAAGCCTTATTGAAGGTTGCACAGAGTATATATATTGAATATCATTTGTTGGAGAGGTCTAGAGATGTGAGAATTCAAGGTGGATTATCAAGGACATGCTAGAGGTAGTGAGCCAAAGGCTACAATATTTGTAGAAGTGACTTGGGTTTGTCGGAGGCAATGACCTAAAGGTAGTTGATGTAGTCAAGAAGAAGTGTTGTTGTGGGTTTCAATCATGTATTCATGATATTCTGAGGTTGTAGCCTCTTCTATAAGTGTTGTGATATTCAAGGAGTAGTGAACCTCCTTTGGTTGTGGTCATAAAATAGTGTATCGGGGAGTTGTAGCCCTAAAAACAATGTTGCAATACTATTTCTATTTTGTGAGGCTGGATTTGGATAGTAGCTCCAAGAAGATTTTCTCACTATGGTTTTCCCTTGTGGGGTTTTCCACATATATTTGGTTTTCTCTTGTGCACTTGTGTTGATTGCTTTCATTGGTGCTAATTGGTTTAAGGATTTTAATTCAAAGTTGGTGAAAAAAGTTTGTTTTAAAGGGATTCTAATTTGACCCCCCTCTCAGTATCTAGTGTGTTCAATAATTGTATCAGAGCCAAGTTTCTTTGAAGAAGCTCAATTGCTTGAGGAAGATTCAGGATGGATCAAGATGGATCTCACAAGGCACCTAGGTTTGATGAAACAAAATATACTTTTTGGAGAGTAATAATTTTCAAGCTTATCTGACCTCTCTAGGGTTTGGTGTTTGACACTCAGACAAAGATAGTTACACTCCTTCAACTAATCTAGTTGAGATAAGATTGTATGAGAATAATTCAAGGCAAAGAATGCTATTTTGAATGGGCTAGCTAATTCTGAACTTTTGAAAGTAATGAACTACAATTTTGCTAAGGATGTGTGGGACAATCTTAGTGCCATTTATGAAGGAGATAATAAAGTGAAGCAAGTCAAGTTGCAAAACTTTAAGAGAAAATTTGTGACCTTGAGGATTACAAAGGATGAATATATTGCTAGCTATATGATTTAGGTGGATGAAGTTGTTAATGGCATCAGAGGTGTTGGTGAAGTAAAAGAAAATGAGATTGTGAAAAGGTACTATGATCTCTCCCTAAATCCTATAGTCATAAGGTATCTATTATTGATGAATCTAAAGATTTGGATAACTATTCAGAGGATCAATTATATGGTGCTCTCATTGATTTATAAATGAGAGAGTTTGGCAAAGATACCTTAAAGAAAGAAGCATCTTTCAAAGTTAGTAAGAAGGTAGGGGATGAAACATCTGAACAGATTGATGAACTTGATGAGAAGGAAGAAAACTTTGTGAGAAGATTGAAGAAGGGCACCGACAAGTACAAAGGTAATTTTCCTTTCAAATGCTTTAATTATGGAATAATTGGTTAAATCGCTTATAAATTTCTTTTCAGAGAATCATAACATAGAAACAAAAGAGATAAGCTCAAAAGAAGTCTTTATTCCAAAGAGAGTAACTATTCTTCAAAAGATGAGGACTTTGATAATTAAATAGATAAAACTCTCTTCATGACCTTGAAAGTTACTAACAATAATGTTGTTGATGAAATATATAAGAAGTTTGACACTTTGCAGACCAAAAGGAGTAGTGAAAAATCAATGACGGTGTGGACTGATATTCATACAAAAGAAGAAGCAAATGCTTGGGTTATTGACAATGGTTGTTCCAACCACATTATTGGTGACAAGAGAAAGTTCACTAGCCTCAAGAAGTGAGATGGAAGATCAATTAAGTTTGGAGATGAAGGCTCTGCACAAATTTGTGGGAAAGGTGTAATTACTATCAATGGCAAGAATAAAACAGAGGATGTTCTTTAAGTAAAAGTGTTAAAGAACAATCTACTCAGTGTCAGTCAAATGTGTAGAAAAGGATATAATCTTACATTTCATGGAAAGGGATATGAAATCAAGAAGGTATACTCTAGAATATTGGTTGCAAAAGGATCAAGGATTGAAGGAAATGTTTATCACCTAAAAGAGGCCAATGGGAGAAGTTGTTTAATAACTCAAATAATTGATTGTTGGTTGTGGCACAAAAGAATGGGGCGTGTCAATTTTGACAATATTGTGAAGATCAGATCTACACATGCAGTAAGAGACATGCAAAATATTATCAAGCCTGCTAACATCCTATGTAAGGAGTGTTGGATGTGAAATCAAACAAGAACAAGTTTCAAGCACAAGGAGTATTCTTCTACAAGACATTTGGAGCTAATACATACTAACTTGTGCAAACCTACCAGGACACTGAGTCTCTAAGGTGAAAGGTATTTTATGTTTCTTATTGATGATTACTCTAGGATTAAATGAGTTACATTTAGAAAATCAAAAGCCACTAATAAGTTTAAGATTTTTAAGTATATGGTTGAGAATGAAATGAATGATGAAATAAAATGTTTAATATCTGATAAAGGAGGTGAGTTTACTTCAAATTAGTTTGAAAAGTTATGTGAATATCATAGAATTAGGAGACATCTATCTACTCCTAGGACACCACAACAAAATGGGGTAGTGGAAAGGAAGAATGGAACTATTCAAGAAATGGCTAGTACAATGATTAAGGAAGCCAATTTATCTAATATGTATTGCAAAGGACCAATTCAAATTGTTGTTTATATTCTTAATAGAGGAAAATTAAGGGTCAACAACACTAAGAATCCTTATGTTCTATGGAATGGGAATCTAGCTATTGTCAAGTACTTCCTAATTTTTGGTAGAAAATGTTACATCAAGAGAGATGAACAATATTTGGGAAAGTGTGATTCAATATATGATGAAGGTATATTTCTTGGTTATTCAACCAAAAGAAAGGCTTATAAATGCTACAAAAAAAAATTGAGGAATATAGTCGAACATGCAAATGTAAAGGTAGATGAAGAATTGAGTCAAAATACACAAGAACCAGAGGACCAAGGATAAGATGAATCTTCATGTCTAGAAGAAGAACAAGATGTGACAAAGGAGAAAGAACAAACATCAGAGATGGCCCCAAGACTCTATCCAAGTATGTCCAAAGAACGATTTAGAAGATCAAATTATTGGAGACAAAAATCAAGGTGTGTAGACCAGGAGAATACTTGCAAAGCGAGTAGGTGAATCTTTGTTTTCTATTAAAAAATGAGCCAAATACCTTTGTTGATGCTATCAAGGATGAAGGATGAATAAAAGAAATGGGAGAAGAACTGAATTAGATTGAGAAAAATCAAATATGAGAGATGGTTCCTAGGTCTCCGGATAAGAATGTGATAGGAATAAAATGGGTATTTCAGAACAAGTTGAATGAAGATGGAGAAGTGGTAAGAAACTGCAATGTCCCCTTTCTAGTATTCACGACATGATGTATCATTAGCCTATTTCTCCATGGTCCTATAGGCTAACAAGGACATAAAAAGGACTTAGAGGCCTTTTGACCTTGGCAGTTTCAGTTGCAGATCATTCTGAGATGTTTCGAGGTAGTTTTGAGCATACTTACTATTTATAGTAAGTCATTATGGACTTGTTTTGGACCTCCAGTGGCAATGACATGTCAATGGTAAATGTTTAATATCAACAAAAGATTTATTTATCATTGATATGATTTATTATGCATTAATAAAGTTAGTTTATAAAGTTAAATTTAAAGATTTAACTTTATTAATGTAAAGTCTATAGTTGTGGGAAATATTTATATAAAATGGTCCCCTTTATTTTATAGTACATCAGAGACATAAGTTGTAAAAAGGGTGTTATGTTTAATTATCCCACATTGGCAAAGCGAGTGTATTAGCTCTTGTGAGAGCATTATAAAAGAGATTAAAGTGCTCTCTTTCAGCATGTTTGGTTGGAGAATTTGTGAGTATATTGTTGGGGATGACATTCTCTTTGCTATTGCAAGATATAGTCAAGAGGATTATTGATTGTTTTCATTCAGGAAATACAATTGGACTTCATTGATGGGTTAATATCTATAGTTTGATTTATGAGTAGCTAGGGTAGATTTTGGAGGAAGATTGTTAGGGTGGATTTTGAAGACATTAGTGGCAGCAAAAAAAAAAAAATTAAAAAAGAATTTGCTACATATCATGCTACAATGATGCTACTACAATACTGCCACTACAGTGATTTTTCTATAGTGTTGCCACTACAATAAATTCACTGCAGTGTTGCTGCTATAGTGATTTTTCCACAATGATTTTCTACATTAATGTTGCTACAGTGTTTTGCAGATTTGCAGTCTTTAGAGTGTTGTTAAGGTAAATTTTGTGAGTAGCCCAACCCAAATTATTGCTACATTTTCTGGGTATGTTGGATTTAGATAATAGGGGTTATTTTATGAACTAGATTGTTAGTATTTTATTGAAAATTTGAGTATTTAAGCTTGCAAAAAAATTTGGAATTTTCAGCAATGTATTTCCTAGGTAATGTTCAAATTTTCCCAAGTTTTAAATTAATCCAATATCTTATATTTTGCTGCAATCTATTGTTATGAAAAAAAAATTGAAATTCATCATCAAAGCTATTTGCAAAACACGATTCAAACATTACAAAAAACACAAAAAAAAGAGGTATAAGGGTGTATGTTATAGTGGTATCAGATAAATGTATCCTGCCATCTTGGAGGGTATAATATGAGCAAACAGTGACATGTCTAGCTATGATCAGCAACTCTTCACCCACCATTACAACACGTGAAGAAATAGAGCAACACTTAATACAAGCCCAGAAGAACAAGGAGTTACAAGAGAACAAAACATTGACAATATTGATGAGAGAAGGGATCCAAGTGAGGAGAGATTTATATAGTTATTAGACACACTAGTTTAGGGACAATAGTTAGCAAAGCAAAGAGCACTGCAACAAAATCAGCGTTTGGACTTACTAACACAGATGACAGCTCGCCAGATGGATATTAAGTGAATAATTTGGGTGGCGAAAACAATGGTGGAAATAATGGTGGCAATAATCGGAATGGAGGTAATAATTGACAAAATGGTGGAAACAATGCAGGTAATAATGGTGGACAAAATGTAAATGGGGGTAATGGAGGAGGAAATGCGGAGGACAACTTTGGCCATATAGCTTAACCCACTAGAACGATGATCTCTAGACTGATACTACCTACCTTTCCACCTAGGGCACTAGCGCAATCTATGAATGAGCCTTAGATCACCGACTTATAGGATCAATTCAGAAGAGATTGGGATAGTGGAGGACCCAACTTTCAAGAAATTATATCTCTATGAGATTACATTGATGTGAGGATGAGGCACATGCCTCATGCAAGAGACAGGCCATAAACTTTGAGTTATAGAAGAAAGTAGGGAAGTTGTCTCTACCGTATTTTGATCCTTCTGGGAAGACTACAACACGAGATTGGGTTCAAAAGGTGGATACTTACCTTCAGCCTAATCATATGCCTAAAGAAGAAGCCATTAAAATGTGTCACTATACACCTTGTTGGAGTTGCACATCAGTGGTGGAACCATGTTATGGTGACTATGGGATGTGATCAAATCACTTCCTATGTTGAGTTTACAGAATGATTGATAGAGAGATTTGATAGGAAGGACCCAAAACTACATTTCAAGGAGTTGGTATAGTTGAAACAATGGGGACCATTGGAGAACTATATCTCAGAGTTCCAGAGACTCTTAGTATTAGTTACAGATATACCACTAAGGAGGCTCGTGGTTCTTTTCATGGATGGGTTGGTTGATCCATTAAGAGGGTAGATTAAGGCCCTCAATCCACCTACACTATAGGAGGCCATTAAGAAGGCCAGGGACATGTAGGCTTCTAGCTCAAAAATTTTATTATAGTCTAAGAGTTTTCCACAAAAAAAAAAGAAAAGGACAAGAAACAAAGTGATTCACACCCACCATAGATAGATTTAGGGAGACTTGACAGTGATCAGTTGAATGAGCTCAGAAGAAAGAAACTTTGTTTTTATTGCAGGGAGCCATGGAAATCTTCCCATAAGTGTACTATTAAAGCAAAGGCAAAGCAATTAGAGTATTTTTCTACTAAAGAATCAACTTCAGAAAAGTCAGAACAACAATTAGATTCAAAAGGTAGTGATGAAGAAGATACTATGACAAAGGAGATAGGAGAAGATAAGACCATTGCAAGACTTACCAGTATTGAGCCATCAATAACCTTCGAGGTAAGAGGTGTGATATAGGGGCAACGATTTGTTTTGTTGATAGAAACAAGAGCTACCCACAATTTCATTGATAAAAGCTTTGTGAATAAGTGAGGACTTCAAATAGAGGAGCGTGAGGGGTTCAAAGTGATGGTAGCCAGTGGAGACAATATTCTTAGTACTCGGATGATTCCTGATCTTCATATGTGGATGGGAGGCTATGACATGGTAGGCAAGTTCTATGTTGTTGATATGGGAGATTGTGATGTCATCCTGGGCATGACATGGAGGAGATCTCTAGTGGAGTTCACCTTCAATTTGGAAAAATTAGAAATGGAATTTGAGCATCAGGGTCAAAAAGTGGTTCTTAGAGGATTTTCAGATGGGGGACTCAGAGTAGTCTCACTTAAGAGGATGGAATATTTGTTTAGACATGACTAGGTGGAGTGGGCAACATGATGTATGATCATGCCTACAGAGCAACAACCTAAGGAGTACCATCCAGACATTTAGGAGGTCATATCTAAACATACAAAGGTGTTTGGAAGCATTCCACCAGGTGTTCCTCCAGAGAGAGGAATAGAGCATGTGATTGAACTATAGGAGGGGGCGAAACCCATGATTACCACCCCTTATTGTTATCCTAAGGTGCACAAGGATGAGATTGAGAAAGCAATTAAGGAGTTGTTGGAGATGGGACATATTGAGCCAAGAAAAAGTCCATTTTCTTCAGCAGTGGTGTTAGTGAAGAAGAAGGATGGGACAATGCGGATGTGCATTGACTACAGAGCACTTAATAAGAAAACCATAAAGAACATATATCCCATTGCTAGGATAGATGAGTTGCACGGAACTTGTTATTTCTTGAAGATAGACTTGTGATACAGGTATCATCAGATCAGGATGAGACCAGAGGACATCAAAAAAATAGCATTCAGATTTCAATTGGGCATTTTGAGTTCTTGGTTATGTCATTTGGGCTAACCAATGTACCAACTAGTTTCTAGAGCTACATGAACTAAGTCTTTTGGAGATAGCTGAGGAAGTTTATGCTTATATTTTTTGATGACATCTTGATATACAGTAGTACATGGAGGAGCATTTGTAGCACTTGGAGGAGGTATTCTTGAGAGTGAGTCCCTTTATGCCAAAGAATCTAAATGTGAATTTGGCATGACAGAGTTGTTGTACCTTGGGCACATCATTAGCACAGATGGAGTGAGGGTGGACCCAAATAAAATCAGATCTAGAGTTGAGTTGCCTACTCCTACTAATCTTACCCAACTCAAGAGGTTCTTTGGTCTATGTGGATTCTACAGGAGGTTTGTGAAGGGCTTTTCACAAATAACAACTCCACTTACAAATTTGACTAGGAATTGAGCCTTTGTATGGACAAAGACAGCTCAGAAGTGTTTTGATCACTTCAAACAGTTGATGACATCTTATCTAGTATTAGCACTTCAAGACTTGTCCAAACCAATCAAGCTTCAGTGTGACACTTTTGGAGATGGGGTGGGTGTAATCTTAATGCAGGAAAAGTGTCTCATTGATTTTGAGAGTAGGAAGTTAAGGGGAGTAGAGAAGAGCTATTCTATATATGAGAGGGAGATGTTGGTCATAATGCATGCATTGGCCAAATTCGGGTCTTATCGGGTTGGAGGTAAATTTGTGATTAAAACGGACTATAACAATATAAAATATTTTATGAACCAAAGAGATCTTAACGACAAGCAGTAAAAGTAGATCACCAAACTACAAGTGTATGTTTTTTTCATTGATTATGTCAAAGAGAAGAAGAATGTAGTGGCTTATGCACTTTCTAGGAGGCCGCATGTATGCTCCCTAGTTGAGATTTTAGCAAAGTGGAAGGAGAAAATAATAGTTGAATATGCCAAGGATCAATGGGCAACAAACTTGATTGAGGGATCTATACAGGATGATAGATATGCATTCGTTAAAGACCTTATCCTGTATGGGGATAGGATTTATTTGGTACCACCTTCATCACACATCAAAGGTACTACATTGAGGACATTCCATGATGCACCTATGGCTAGACATCCTAGGTTCTTCAAAACCTACAAGCAGATTTGTGAGAGATTTACTTGGAGAGGACTCAAGGATGATGTGTAGAGATATGTTAGAGAATGTCCAGTTTGCCAACATAATAAGGATGAGCATACCCCTCCAGCTAGATATATAGCCTTTACCCATTCCTAACAAGAAATGGGAGAACATTTTGATGGATTTTATCACAAGCCTACCTAAGGTGAAGGGTCGAGATTGTATTTATGTGGTGGTGGATAGGTTAACAAAATATGCTCATTTCTTTGATATTACATCTACTAGCACAGCAGCACGGGTGATAGACTTGTTCTTTCAAGAGGTGTTTAGGCTTCATGGGATGCCTAAAAACATAGTCAGTGATTAGGACAATAAGTTCTTGAGTCTATTATGGTGGGATCTTTTTACATTGAGTGGCACCAAGCCCACTCCTAGCACTAGCTATGATCTACAGATAGATGGGCAAACGGAGATTGTTAATAAGTGGGTTTAGGGGTACTTGTGAAACTATGTATCAAGGTAGTAGGTGGCTTGGATCGGATGGCTTTATGTAGGTGAGTATTGTTATGATACCACCTATCACATGTCAATCAAGATGTCTCTGTTCATGGCATTATATGGGTATCAAGCTCCTACCTTCACAAATCTTCTTTTTGGATATAGTCAAGTACCAAGTGCACAAGATTGGCTATTGGGCAACCAGGATATTTTGAGATCGCTTAGGGACAATATTCAATAGACTTAGAATCAATAGAAGTTATATGTCGATCAACACAGAGTGGAGTGTAGTTTCAAGGTTGGGGATATGGTATACTTGAGACTTCAGCCCTACACATAGTCTACACTCACAAAGATTGGAGCAGAGAAGTTGAAACCAAGATTCTATGGGTCGTTTAGAGTTGCACATTGCATTGGCGAGGTGGTATATGAGCTAGAGTTACCAACAAACAATAGGGTGCATAATGTGTTCCATGTCTCTAGGCTAAAGAAATCTCTTTGTCATAGTGTTATTCCATCTATAGAATTGCACCATTTGGATGAAGAGGGTAAGTTGATATTGATTCTTGAGGCCATCATTGATACCAGGGAGAGAGAACTTAGGATAAGACTCATCAAGGAGTACCTAGTTAAGTGGAGGAACCTACTAATGGAGGATGCTACTTGGGAAAATGAGCAGATATTACAACATCCAAAGATGAAATTTCTTGAGGACAAGCAATTTTGGGAACAACGGACTATAGTGTCCCCTTTCTAGCATTCACAACATGACATGTCATTATCCTATTTCCCCATGGTCTTGTAGGCTAACAAGGACATAAAAGGGACTTAGAGGCCTTTTGGCCTAGGCAATTTCAATTATAGATCATTCTGAGATGTTTAGAGGTAGTTTTTTTGCATATTTACTATTTATAGTAAGTCATTTTGGACTTGATTTGGACCTCTAGTGGCAATGACATGTTGATGGTAAATGTTTAATATCGACAGAAGATTTATTTATCATTGATATGATTTATTGTGCATGAATAAAGTTAGTTTATAAAAAATTTAAAGATTTAACTTTATTAATGTAAAGTCTATAGTTGTGGGAAAGATTTAAATAAAATGGACCCCTTTATTTTATAATGCATTGGAGACATAAGTTGTAAAAAGGGTGTTATGTTTATTTATCCCACATTGGAAAAGTGAGTGTATGAGCTCTTGTGAGAGCATTATAAAAGAGATTAAAGTGCTCTCTTTCAGCATGTTTGGTTGGAGAATTTGTGAGTATATTGTTGGGGTAATTTCTCAAGGGTTAGTGAGGACGAAATCTTTCATGAATGACATTCTCTTTGCTTTTGCAAGATACAGTCAAGAGGATTATTGAGTGTTTTCATTCAAGAAACACAATTGGGCTTCATCATTGGGTTAATATCTACAATCTGATTTATGAGCACCTAGGGTAGATTTTGGAGAAGATTGTTAGGGTAGATTTTGAAGACATTGGTAGCAGCCAAAAAAAAAAATCTACAGTGACGTTGCTACATTACCACCACTACAGTGTTGCTGCTACATTGAATTCTCTACAGTGTCACTGCTATAATGATTTTGTAGCAGTGTTGCTGCTACAGTGATTTTCTTTAGTAACGTTGCTACAATATTTTGCCGATTTGCAGTTTTCAAAGTGTTGTTGGGGTGAATTTTGTGAGAAGCCCGAACTAAAGTATTGCTCATTTTCTAGATATGATGGATTTAGATAATAGGGGTTATTTTATAAATAGGGTTATCAGTATTTTATTGAAAAATTGAATATTTAAGCTTGCAAAAAAATCTAGAATTTTTAGCACTATATTTCCTATGTAATTTTAAAATTTTCCTTTGTTTTAAATTAATGCAATATCTTCTATTTTGTTGCAATCTATTGTTATGAAAAAACATTGAAATTCATTTGAAAAGGATTCAAACATTATGACAAACGCAAAAAAAAGGAGGTATAAGGGTGTATATTACAAAAACAAAGCAAGGTTGGTATGCAAAGGCTACACAAGTAGAGGATATTAATTTTGAGTAAAATTTTGCTTTGGTGGCTAGGATGGAAGCAATCAAAACATTTCTTGCTTTTTCTGCTCACAAAAATTTCAAAGTTTATCAAATGGTTGTCAAATTTGTTTTCTTGAATGGTGATCTAGAAAAAGTTTACATAGAGCACCCTAATGGGTTTCATTTATCAAAATATTTGAACATGGTTTGTAGACTCAAGAAATCCTTGTATGGCCTCAAGCAAGCTCCTAGGGCATGGTATGCTAGATTGGACAAGTACCTACTTCAACAAGATCACAAGAAAGGTATCATAGATAACAACCTTTGTATTAAAATTAAGGAAGAAATAATAGTGTTAGTAGTTGTGTATGTTGGTGATATCATTTTTGGTGGAGATGATCGAATGTGTAAGAATTTTGTTAAGGAAATACAAAAGGAATTTTAATTATCTATGATAGGTGAATTATCCTTCTTCCTTGGACTTCAAACTACTCAACTAGATGATGGTATCTTTGGTCCTTGCTTTAGAATGTCTTCTCCTATGTCATTTTAAGCTTATTTGGGGTTCTATCATATTTTAAATTTCAAGGAACTTTATTCCATACTTAAGAATCATCAATCCAAATTTAAATTATAGATCTAAAATTAGGACCTTTCTATCTCATTTCTCTAGAAATTTGCGCCTACTTTGTCAGGTCATTATGGCTTAGCCACAATAACCAATGCAAGATCTTTTGTTGAAATTTTGGTGAATCAATGTGTAGGCCTTAGCATTGATAAATTTGGTCTTGAAATTTGAATATGATGATTGTCTGTCAACCTAAATGTAAAAATACCCTAAGAACCCTATATAAGACATCACCTCTAATTCATTTAATCGATCTTTCACATCCACAAGTTTCATTCAAGCACTCAATTCTTCATTCAAGAGAATATCTAAGTGCAAGAAGCATGAAACTACAACAAGTTATGATTTATCATATTATTTCATTAATAGTTGGAGGACTTATCTAGAGAGCATTGCATCATCAATCAAAGGTATAATTATTTCATTTCAATATTTCAATTCACTATTTCTTTTAGATTTAGCTTCTTCCCTACCAAGGGTAAACTGTCTTTTCATCCTTGTTGTAGTGGAGGTTAACTCCTACCTATGGTTTGACTTAGGCAAGCCCCTATACAACCCAACACCATTTTCCATCTTCTTTTGTGCATTAGTAGGCTTGGGAACAAGTTCCTAACTTAGTTACAGGTAAAGAAACACAAAGAAGACTTAGATAGAGGCTACCAAAACAAAATCAATAGAAAAGGCATGGTCTATGGCATCTAGCACCCTAGTCCACTTGGTCTATGGTGACTAGTGCCATAGTCCAGGTAATTTGATCTAAAATTTGACCAAAAGTCAGTTTGGAGGCTCCTAAGACCTATTTTGACCCCTATTTTCCCTTGGACACCTATTAGGACTATGGCACCTAGCCATAGTGACCAGCCATTTTGAGCCCTAATTTCAGACATAGGTTCCTCTAAATAGCTCATTTCTAGATTTGTACATTTTAGTTGTGTATACACTAAAAATTGGCCTAGAGAGAATTACTTAAATACGAGTTATTTAATTAATGAGTCCTTAATTCTTCTACATATAAATAAATTGAATAATTTATTAATATAGTTCATTTTCTAAATCCTTCTCATCATAAATTATTTTCTTCATTTTCCTAATTAAATGAGCAAATTTAAATAATTTGTCTTATTTAATTATCTCTTCCAATTAATTTGAATTAAATATGCTTCATAATATAAACTACCCTCCTAACTCTCTAAACTACCATCTAACCTTGGGTCAACTAACCTTATCCCTCCAAACTTCCTCTATCCTAACCTCTTATGGATTGTATATCCCCTCATGAGGACACTTGGCTTCTTTGCCACATGTCCCCCCCTTCATACCACTTGCTTTCTTGTGGGACATGTGTGGCATTTCCTGGAGATTCCCTTGCCGCTTGTCCTTCCCAGAATGACAAGTGTCATATCTTCCCAGCCCCTTTCTAAATTCTTCATCTCTCACCGTTCATCTCTCCAGGCTGAATCTAGACTGTCAAATCCTGCCACCTAGGCTCATACCTTGGAAAAAGTTATAAATACTCCCATTTTTCATTCATGGAGGATCCTTCATATGAGTCTTTAATGTTTAATCTTGCGTCCTTAATCTTACATTCTACAATTTAGCATACATATCTAGTACAACAACATCCTTAGTTTGCACATTTAGCATATCATCATACATTTGCATTTAGCATTGTTTATTCCATCATATCATAGCAATCATGTAGATCATAGGAGCATAGTGTAGCTACTCATTCTTCAGGTTGTCATCTTGGAGGTCCATGTTCCTAAGAGCCAAATCAATAGACCAACAAGGTCCTTGGAGATAGAGGACAATGGGACGCCATTGGGGAGTACTCTTTTGATTTGTTTATTTGATTTATGTCTCAATATAATATCTCATTGATGTGTGTTAGATGCTTTAAATAATTTATTCTCATTCCTAACATACACTTTGTGGTGCCCACCATGAGGCCCTTGCCTCATGTTTAATATCTTCTTGTAGGTTTATTGACAGGCTATCTCAAAGAATTAGTTTAGCGCATCTGCTACAAATATTGGTGCATCGGGCTTAAATATTAGCGCATCAAAGTTTTGTTTTAGCGCATTCACCTCCTAGATCAGCCCATCCACTTGATGTTTTTGCAGATCCATGGGATCTGATTGCCTTTTGGTTTTTCATACTTTAGTGCATTTAATTGACATAGTAACACATGGGAAATTTATTTTAGCACATAGACTAGGTTAAGTAGCGCATCTAGTCTCTATTTGCGTATTTTTAAATTTTTGGGGCTAATCAACATCTTTTTGTTTGCGGGAGCTAGAGCTATTTCATTTGTTAAATTAAACACCTCCTTTAATTAGGAGGTTAAAGAACATCATGTTTTCCATGTTTGATATGATAGGTGAGTATGTTCTCCCCTTCATTGAGTGATAAAAAAACTAGACTCATTTCTCTTTTATTTCCAGTAGTGCAATACCTTTAGAAGGCATGCCCTCCCGAGTAACCCATAAGGTCGGGTGAGAGGGGAACGGCTAATGCCAAGTTCTTCCAACCCACTATAAAATAAATGTGCTTTCGATGAAAATTGAGATCAATGGAAGTGCTCAGGAATAGATCTCCCTCGTACCCTTGAGTATATAAAACCTTGGTTCTCAAGGCTAGGAGACCTAACCGCATTTATATCCCAACGCTCTGAATGGATGCCTATACTAGAACCATTAGAATAGAAGCTAGTCTTTAAGCCTTGGTGCAATAATTATCAGTGCAAGGGGATAGAAGGTTTTCCTGCCAAGATACTCACCATCAAGCTCCTCGGAGGATAGGCGGAAATCCTCAGCTTTGCATAGGCTACTTGTAGACTTCTAGGGAAGGGTGATTGGGTCATCCTTCCAGTCCTGGAGGCCCCTACCTACCACCTCTTGAAAACAACAATAATGGGTACCCCTTCTTAGGGTGCTTACACTTGTGTCATGGAGATTCCAAGCTATGGGTTGAGTTATCATATTGCATCTAATCCTTTAGGCTATAATTGTCTTTTATGTGTTTTACCTATGGAAATTTGGGCTTTCTTTGAGTCTCGAACATACACTCAATGTTTAGATCATAGGGTAAAACAATTATTTGAATACTTGCTTTTGTGTTGGCCATCATTATTTAGGAAATCATCCATTGAAACACACAAAACTTTCAATTACAAATAAGATTAGTCAAAAATATTTAATAGTGAACACTAGCGTAGTTTACTGCATAGATTCAACAAAATAGCACACTAGAAACACATAACAACGCATAGATTAAACATAGTAGCACATAGATCAAACAGATTAGTGCATCAAGGTCACAAATTAACGCATAGACGCAACAGATTAGTGCATCAAAAGTACAATTTTGCGCATTGGAAGCATTGTTTAACGCATTGGATGAAAAAGTTTAGTGCATACACAGTTTGATTTAGCGCATATACCTATTCATATATCAAACAAAGAGCAAAATCCAACATGTGATAGAAAATAAAATTCAAATTCAGATATCCTTTTCAGAGTTGAAGTCATTTTCATCATCACCAGATCAGTTTTAAACTTATGAAAATCTAATTTTGCATGTGAAACCTTTTTAGCATAACTTAGATCAAAACATTTTAAGTGCACAATTATCATTTCTAATCTCTGATTTTTCAGCACAGTTTCATTATCAGGATATATCATCCTTAATCACAAAACAAGGGCTATAAATCAGATCAACTTAGTCTAATCAATAGGATCTTTCCTATTTGACTTGGTTAACTTACATCAAACTGACACTTGAAACAAAGATGAAATCTTAAAAACCTTAGTCACTTGTATGCCAGTTTTGACTAGAAATAAAAAGAGAAGACTAAAACAACAACAACAACAACAACAACAAAGAAAAACACACAATGGAAGAAGAATATTGTTAGAAATTAGGATCTAAAGATACTAATAATAACAAGATATAAAATAAATGAAATGAATCATACATGCATAAATGTACACATTACACAAGATATACATGGGGAAACCCTTTCAGTAAAAAAGCATCATTTTATTAAAACACTTACAAATATAGTCTATCATAAAATAGACATGAACCTCGGGATACTCCTCCAATACTTCCACATGGCCAATAATACCTCTTGTGCATGGTGATGTAACTCACCATAAAGCTCCAAATTCACACACTCTCAAATGAGAGAGAACCTCCTTAAAAATAGAAGGAAGGGTGACTTCACTAGTCACACCTTTTCAATAACCCCCATTCATAAATAATTAATAATCTAATATTTATTAGATTATAATTATTTCAAATGGGATATGCTTATAAAGCATATAATATATAAGGTTTTATAGCCTTATATTAGAAAATTATATATAAATGTTATTAGGATGTGACTCCTAATAACATTATGTTCTAACACTCCCCCTTAATGTTAATAGGGGATCACATGTCAATTTTCATAAAAGAAAAAAATGAAGTACCCCAGTAACGCAGGTCTTCTTTGACAGTGATAAACAGGGACACAAATATATGCCAACATATAGATCATGTATTCTGAACTACATGAAAGTCATCTTGTCATAATTTATAATCCCAGTGTTTTAAAAATGATGTTATGAGGTCTTTAAAAATTATATTGGATCCATGGTCTCCTCAAATTAGCCTCTCCCCAGGTTCATTACATAGTGTCGTAGGACTTAATACAATGTTTTTACAAGTGGAAGATTTACAAGGAGAATAATTTGCAAATGCTCGTAGGACTTAACAAATGTGCCTATAGGACTTACTAATTCCTACCTACAATAATTAAAACAAAAAAGGACTTACATATGCCTGGTTATAGGGTCAAATGACTTACTAATGTCTACAAAGGTCTTATTTCATACCTATTAGGACATATGCCTACCCGTAGGATTTAAAAACTAGGACTTAGCCACTAGGTAATGTCATTGACACGCACACTCCCCCTCAATGGCATCACCTAAGGCCAAGAATTATTTGAATTTGGAGCATATAATGCCTAAGTGTCTTATGCCTATTAGGTCTTACATCTAGGATTTAGCCACTAGGTGGTGTCATGTACACCCCCCCTTAATGGCATCACCTAAAACCAATCACTGCACAGAGGATTTCAAAGTGATAGTTAAAATTTCAACATATAGCATGTGCCCGTGATTTTCAAAGTGTCGTTATTATGGAATGAATTCACTTGAGTGAGGTGCTCATGATCTTAAAAATTTCTTAATTATGGAATCATTTCACTTGAGTGAGGTGCCCATGATCTTCAATGGTCATTTTGATCTTTAGAAAAGATATTATTCAGAAAGAGTAAAATATATTTAAGTAAGATGGTACTTTAACATGTTTCCAACTAAAAATCTTCCATAAATCTTCAAATCCATATTTATTCCTCAAGAGCTACTTCCATATTTCACCCTTTTGATTCAAAGGCACATAACAGATAGCCTTTTTATTTAAGTATTGCACCATATGTTTTGAAGGAATAATCTTTCCATACAAGAAACAATATAGTTAGTAACGTAGTAATCAATTAAACTTAATTCTTGGTGGAAAGAAAAAACATAATATTATGCATTTGTCATTTGTCAAAGATCACATAGTATTCCTCATAAATTAGCAAGGAGATTAATATATATTTTCATGAGAACAAGCATGAATAATTAGTTGTCTTGTTCAAAAGAAAAGTAGACATGCTACTACATGTATGGTAATGATCCATAAAAAAATTAAGCAATGGGTGAGCTATCCTTTCTAGGCTCATTCCCTAGACAGTTTATAAGGGCGATAGTCACCCATTATAAATAGTACAATTAAAAAAATGGATCAAATACAAAATAGAACAACAAATCTCTTTGATCTCCAAAACAAAAATGTTAGTGAGCAATTTATCAATTTTGAATTTATTTGTGCATATTTACTAGCTTTTCATAAAATATATATATATATATATATATATATATATATATATTATAATACACCTTTATAAGGGATTAATGAAGTATCAACACTTATAATAGATGATCTAGGAAAGTACAAGTCTACACCATCTTTTATAACATTTAAAAGTGATCCCCTTTAAGAATATTTTTCACATATACACAATCTTGCATCAATCATAGATAATATGCTTTTCTTACACTAACCACTTTTAATGATAAGATTATTTACATCTATGTGAAGTGTGCAAATTGTGTGCAATGTTTCTACAAGGGTAGATTTCTTACATACACAAGAATTCATGGAATTAAAGACACTCTCATCCCAAATAGTAGGAAAAGTCATTGTGGGAATATAACACTAGGCAAAATAAGTGTTGAGATGTAATCAAGTTCCATCATGTAGTTTGCTTTTATATTTTATATATTCCTGACCTCTTCCAAAAGATGTGACATGGACATTCTTGTTTTAGAACTAATAATATCATTTAAGAATGGGGGAAAATATTTTAATACTTGTGTACTTACATAATTAAAAAATACAAAAGAGACTATCCATGATGATCTGTATTTAATTCATGAGAATAATATATGGAGAGAAGTAGGTGATTGAATATGCAAATTTGTATCTTAAAGAAATTGTGAGAAAGCTTTATTTTTTAGTTCAATGGTTACCACCTCTTTTTATTATCATTCAAAAGTACTTAGTGATATTGTGCTCTTTATAAGATATGTGTCTAATCACTATAGTGGAGTTTCTAGCATGAGTAAAATAGCTTAAGAAAGTCACTAATTGCACTTTCTTTCATGAAATAGTTTATGCAGCATTGTACATCTTTGGCATAGTCTATCAATCAAGCTATGTCATTATTACCTAATTATGCATTTCTAAATGGGATTCTTTATAAGAAAGTGTACATGAAAAAACCCAAAGATCCAAATTTGAAGAAAATGAACAAAAGAATGTGCGTTGATAAAATCATTGTACAAGTTTAGCAAGCACTTCATATGCTAAAATTAATGAACACTTCCATATGAACATAATTTTCTTTGAGCCTTTTCGATTACAACTTGTGCATAGAAAAAGAACATAGAGAGAGATTGTTATTTTGATCATATATGTTGATGATCTTGTCATTACCCCACTAATGAAGTATTGGATTACTACACCATTGTTTTAGGTTGGGGGTATGGCAAACCAAGAATTGTATTTTGCTTTCCAAAATATTCCAAAGGAATTGATTGAAAATTTCAGAATGATTAATAGCAAAACAATTTCAAAACAGTCAAACTTCAGTTACAACTTTCTGGATGCGATACATCAGAAAATGTAAACAAATCCCTTTATAGACAAATTGATTGTAAGTTTTATGCCTTCACAAATACTCAACCAGATTTAAGCTATTATGTGAATTTATCTCTTTAGGCTCTCAAGACAAACCCTAAACAACACACTGGAAGGCAAGGCTTACAATTTTTTTACAGGTATGTGCTTGATACTTTGTGTATGGTGGGGATAAAATTGCTTGTAAAATCAATGGCTTCCTATTCATAAATAAAATGGTTGGTTAGCAGAAAAATCAACTTCACTTTCTTATCTATGCCTCAAAACAAATTCTCTAGGAAAAGCATATTGTTCAACTAGTATAATTATTTTTGATGTATTGATTAAGGCAATACATTCAATTGATATGAGAGGAGGGCAACAAGGGTCATTAATTATGACTTTTAAATGGCCAATCTTTTGAGTTTAATTTGAGATAATAATCTATTAAAAAACATATTATTCTATATCATTGGCACTAAAAAGTTTTGATAATATGTCTTTTATAATAGAACAATTATTGAGCTAATTAGATTATGAAATTTAATACTTAAAGAACATAATCACTTGATAATCAAATAGTTGCCAATCACAATCCTATTTTAAATATTTTATTAAAAAGAATATGAAATATTCTGAAATTATAACCTATAAAAGAAATAGGTAGAATTTCCTTACTTGACCTTGATAAATTGATTTTAAAACAATAGAGAAGGCACATTAGATACATAGCTCATATAACATTACGCATATGTTGATTCAACATAAATAAGTTTTGCATCAATTTTTATATATCCTATCTAGTATAACCTGTAAAAATAATTAGCATAGCCTAATAGGCTCTGATACCATGTTATAAATTAGGATCTAAGGATACTAATCATTATAAACAACATATAAAATAAATGAAATGAGAATTATACTGTGGGGGGGAAAAAGTGAGACCGGGTAACTAGGACCTAATCCCACTTTTGCTAACACATTGGGATGATGAAAGAGCCTAGGGAGATAGCTCACTTTGGCTACTTCTTGTGATAAAGAGACCCAATGATTATCTCTTAGGGTTTTTATTCCTCTTCTTGTATATGAAGAGAAGATGTGAAAAATATGGTGTGATTGATTAACTAGGCTAGGAGATGAACACTGAAGTATATATGAACTAAAATTACATAAACTTGCAGATCTAAAACTAAGATACTGAAAGCAGAGAAGGGGGAGGAATTTAAATGTGTACCTGGTGTTGAAAAATGAACCAAACTGACCTGGATAGGAGTGCCATGCTCTGGTCTTGTTTTGTCTGATAGGAGGCTGCAACTGAGAGACTGCAAACTGAAGGTTCTGAAACACCATCCTATTGAAAATCACCTAAAAGTGGAGGGACTAGGGAACCATGCCCCTATCTTGGGAAGGACCAGGGTACCATGCCCCTGTTCAAGAAGGACCAGGGTACCACGCCCCTGTTCCTGATGGTTTTAGGGCAGATCTGAGGCTTGCAATTGTCCCTGTGTCTTTTGTTGATCCTGGAAGTCTCCTGGGTACCTATACCTGCACATGCAACTGAAAAGAGAGGGTTTGGGTAGCTATGTAGGGTTTTGCCTTAGTCAAACCCTTGTTTTGGTGATTTCCACCTCAACAAATAACCGATAATGTATTGAAAAATGTGTGTGCTAGAAACTTGTGTCTATGCAAGATCCTAAATGAGAAAGATAAGAAACTAGAGCTACCCTATGCTTTGGAGAGTAAACCCTAAATGTTTGTAAATATAAATGTAAATGAGAATACCCTAAATAAAATGTACTAAATGATCTAAAGCATGAATGCAAATGTGAAAATGAGTGTAAAGAAGCTCATATAAAGACATGAAAATAACATGAAACCATACCGATCCCCAAGGGAAAGATATAAACCACTTGATCTCCTATTATTCTTCAATGTCTTCAAGGCTCCTAATTGATGATGAATGCTTGATGAATACTTGATGAATGTTGTTGAAGACTCCACATAAGCTTCTCTTTCACTACATAGAAGGCTCCTTGTGATCGCTAGCTCTTTTCCATAGATTGATTAGATGCCTTCAAATGAAGAAAGAGAGCTCTTATGTAAGTAACCCTAGATCTTAATTTTGTCTTTAGGTCGACCTAGGATTTGAATTTCCCACCAATTTCTTGGGGTTAAGCATTATAATATCATGGAATTATGCTCTCGAAATTTTGGGGAAAATGTCGAGAACCGGGTGCAACTTGCACCCGGTCCGACCAACTTTTCACCAAATTTTCAGGGCCATTAGATATGATGATATTAGAGCGAATCCCAAAGTTAAAGCTTATTTTGAGATGTTTTGATATGCAAAATCAGGCCTTAAAGGTTGAAATAAGACATAATTAAGGTTTATGATTTAATGATTTATTGGAGGAATAAAATAAAAAGGGGCACACTTAGGTTAAAGGGCCCAATTTTATGATGTAGGGAGTGATGAAATATGACTTTAGACTTAATTAAATTAATTAATCAAATGCTTAAAGGGAAATTACAATGCAATATGCACACATACTAAGGTGGGTGCTAAAATAAGCATAGAATTGTACCACCCTAGCAAGGTTGTACAATTTATGATGCTACATTTAGCCCCCAATTTAGCGGTCATTTGACACTACGTGCATATGAAACCTAAAGTAAAGAAAAGTAAACATTCATGAAAAAAGGATATATCCACAAGTCGTCGGACGAAGCCCCCAGCGGTATCTGCAATACACAGTTAGGAACCACACCCTACAAAACCACATGTTAGATAAAATCACAAAATCACCTAAATGCTTTCTAAGGAAGGTGATGAAAATTCGAGGGTAGCTATATGCCCCCCCTGTTTTGGCCTGCTAATTTAGTGAGTTGAAACAGGGTATCATGTTTACCACATCGAATTGTGAAATAAGATTGATGACAAATGCTCATAAGAAGATTTGATACAAGATCAAAAATTAATGGAGAATCATTTGGTAAGAAAGAGGACCAAACCTCAATTCCAACGCAACAAAGAGTGTGAGGATTTGAGATCTCTCTAACACGAGATGAAAGATTTAAATGGAAACAAATGCAAGAGATATATTCCAAAAATGCAACTCCATAAAAGAAATTGGAATATAATGGAGGATTGAAATGACATCAAAGAGAGATTATTCATAGCAACACTCTTCTAAAAGAAGGCAAGAGATCCTCACCAAGGACATGCACTTTCACAAAATAGAAGGGTTTATTATAAAAGAGACTACTCAATGAAGAAAACAAATTGATGAATGATCAAAGACTTCCAACACCAAGGAGGAGGTCCCAATTAAGGATATGTACTTAAGATCCCCATTAGGGATGCTTGTTCCAATATGAGAGAAGGAATTCAAATATGAATACACCTCTACAATCAATAAGAAATCCTTATAGAAGACACTACTTCACAAAGGGGAAATTTTAATCTTAAGAAGGAGAGATGTTTGAAATCACTCTTGCCCCCCATATATATAGGGAGAAGAGATGAGATAGAAATAGACTATTATGTTGCTTCCAAAAGTATGATTGCACATGAAATTGTGCCATCATGAATGACAATGAGCCCCCAGTAAGTGAGCTACCAATGTCACATAATGATGAGCAACATAATAGCCATTAATGTTATTTAAATACATGATAGATTGAATGAGGTATTTGAATATGACATGTTAAATTCTCTACTATAAGTGAGATTGAAAACATGTATAAGATGATCAATGTTAAAAAGTATTTAGAAAGGGAGAAGTTTATAGGAGAAGAATAGGCCACTAAGTCATACTTTTCTTGCACACAAGAAATCTTAGGAGATAAGTGTAATTCATTAGAGCCTTATTCCTAGAAGAAGGGATTTTAGAAAGATTAGAAGATAAAGCCTCATAAGTGGGATTAGAAATATCTTGAGGAGGTTCATAAAGAGATTTGTTCATCACCAAGGCTTCCTTATGAGGGGGATGAGTGTCGAAAGAAGTAGAAGATGATTTAATTCAGGTGATGTCATCATCACTACTAAATATAGCATTCACATTGAGATATGGTCTTTTAGATGCTTTGGTGGGCTTAGAAGGATTATATCCAGGTCCAAATGAAGCTTCATGTGTGTTATGTTCTAAAGGAACTTGAATTCCTTTTTCATTTACGCCACAACCATTTCCATTATAGCCACTCTTAGCTAAAATGTGAAAAACATGACCATAAAAGGATACCAAATCAGAAAGAGATGGTTGCGCCTCATAGGTCTCAATGCTATATGAATTAGAGGAAGGATTTGAAGAATTATTTGAATTAGAAGCGGCCACAAAATGGTTACTTGGTTGTTCAGATAAAGTGGGTTGCTCTTTAGGTTCCTCCTTAGATTTCTCCTTCTCAGTCTTAAATTCTTTCCAAGATACTTTATACTCTCCTATAAATGTAGGGTTAAAGTCTAGAGATCCCCAATCATCATCTGAGAGCACTCCTTCGGAATAAAATATATCTTTGGGAGGAGATTCTGATTGAGTATAAGAATCATGAGTACTAGAAGGAACAAGATCATTAAAGGAAATAGGTGTATTTGAAGAAGTAGGAGGATTGGGAGAAGAATGGGAAGTAGTTGAACAAGAAGATCTAGATTTTAATGGAGATTGAATATTGGTATTAGCTAACAAGGTGTATGTCTTATTGTTGTAAATGAATTTGACTTGCCTATGCAAAGCTGAGGGGACATCTTGCATGCTATGAATCCATGGTCTCCCTAATAGAAGGTTATATGTAAAATTACCAGGCATGACATGAATAGGTGTAGATAAAGTAACAAGACCTACCTTAACAAGCAGGTTCGATGAGAGAATGATCCACATTAATCTTATCCAATAAGTCCAAACTGCAAACATTAAGGCCAGATCCATTATCCACAAGGGTTCGTCTTATAGCACTATTGTTGATAATAACCACAATCGTAGGAGGATCATATTGATGTTGGATTTCATGAGAAGGCAACTCACCTTGTGTGAATACGATTTGAGCTTTGGATTTGTTTGCAGGATCAATCAAAGAAGCCATGTTATTAAGTGTCATTGCAAGTGGGACATCTAAGTTTTTCAAAGCATCTTGTAACATCCCATGATAAGCAGCTGAAGTTTGAGCCAAATCCCAAATAGAAATCCTAGCAGGAGTAGCTTTAAGTTGTTCAATGAGATCATACTCCTTACTAAGAGTTAGTGATATACGAGGTGCTTGTGGAAGGGTAGGTTGAAGGGGAGGAAGTGAAGTCGAGGTAATTGGAAGAGGATTAGGTTGCCTATTGTTTCTTGTGTTGTAGGTATGAGCAACCACATGAGAAATCTCTTTAGTGATTTTCTTAGCATACTCATAAGGGCTCTTAGTAGGATAACCTCCTTGCACAGTAATAATAGGTTTCTTAGGAGTGCAAAAAGTATCATTAGCATAACCACCTTGAACCACTAAGATAGGCTTATGTTGAGAACTTTGAGAAGGACAAGGACCTTGAATTGTGAAGAGGGGTTTATCAAGTGTTTCATTCACATGTATCAAATTGATTGAAGATGGTTTAGGAATATCAAATGTGTTCTTATGAATTTTAAAAGAAGAGTGGACAAGATTGTTGGAAGAATTGTTGATAGTCTCTTCTTGCACTAAAATGTTATAATGGATAAGATCAATTTTAGGAGGTAGACTGGGATTAGAAGGAAGAGTATTAATAGGAAAGGTCATATAATCCTTTATCATCAAAGGATCTACATGGGGAATAAACTCTCTAGGAGTAGGATCAACATTAATCTCTAAAGTTTCACCTTTGAGAGGGAGACCTTTGAAAGAGATGTTAACAATCTCTTTTTGAACTAAGGTATCCTTATGAGTAGAACCTAGTTGGGGAGAAGGAGATGCCTTACCTTCAGAGGGAGAATGATTGAGATTAATGAGAGGTGATATGCTATCAAGGGGGTTACTCTCATAGGGTAGATAATAATCAACACCCTCTTCTAATGGTTCATCCCAAATAGTGAGGTCTTTGAGAAAAGTATTAGAAATATCTTGCACAAATATGTCATTGTTGTTTCCATTTTTTGGAGAAGGAATAACATTGTTCATTAATTCTTCATCCTTAGGAGGGAGAGCATCATTACATGTGTTTAAATCATCCTCTTGCCTCAAAATGTGTTCAATAGGATTTTTAGGGGAGAGAGCATTAAGGAAATTTATTATGATTTCATCTTCTTTTTCCAAGGCATCTTTATGGGTAGGAAACGCTTCGAGGCAAGGAGAAGAATTTCTCATTAATGCGTCATCTCTAGTGGGAATTTTGTTGAACTCAAAAGAGGAAATTCCATCACTAGGAAAAGTAGGTACAATACCATATTCCTGCACAAAATTATCCTCATGAAGGGAGTATTATTTAGGAGAGAGATGAACATCTTTCTCCAAAGATTCATGTTTAGGAAGGAGATCTTTGAAAGAATTTCTCATAACCTCATGTTGCACTAACATACCCCCATTGGTAACCAAATTTAGGACAAGATAAGTCAATGTCCATTGATACTTTTTCACTTAGAGAGGCATCATGTAAAGAAGGTAAAGTAACACTAAGAAAGGTGTTTATGATATCGTCCTTTTCCTCTAAGATAGCTAGATGGGAAGGACACATTTTAGGAGAGTTGTCAAGATCACTCTTCAAATCTTCATCCTTAAAGCATGGGAGATTTTTGAAGGGGTTGGTAACAACTCTTTTAGGCACTAAAATGTTGTCATAGATAGGTGGAGGTTCTTTAAGAGATGGAAAAATTGAAGCAAGGGAAGCTAACCCATTATCACATTTATGAAATGAATGCATCATGACAACAATCCTCGTCTTTCAAATGATAACATATGCAAAATAGAAGGAAATGTTAAATTTTAACCAATGCAAGCACTCTAAATATTGATTTAGAAAATGAAATTTATGAGTGAAATGTGTTCCTAAATCAGATCTGAAATTAATGATCCAAATTAAGCTATCCACAAGTTCAATTTTGAATTGAAAAAAAAATTAGGGTTTTAGCAAAATTTTGAAATTTGCAAGGAATTGAAACTTGTACATGTAAATTTGAATTTAAAATAACAAAAACACTCAGATTTGATAACATAAATCAGAATTAAAGAAGATTGGATTCACGTCAGGCTCACCAAAATGTGGAGGGGAAAAAAGCGAGACCGGTGACTAGGACCTAATCCCACTTTTGCCAACACATTGGGAATACGAAAGAGCCTAGGGAGATAGCTCACTTTGGCTACTTCTTGTGAGAAAGAGAGAGCCAAGGATTATCTCTTAGGGTTTATATTCCTCTTGTTGTGTGTGAAGAAAAGATGTGCAAAATAGGATGTGATTGATCAACTAGACTGGGAGATAAACAATGAAGCATATATGAACTAAAATTGCAAAAACTTGTAGATCTGAAACTAAGACATTGAAAGCAAAGAAGGGGGAGGAATTTGAATGTGTACCTGGTGTTGAAAAATGAGCTAAACTGACCTAGATGGGCGTGCCATGCTCTGGTCATGTTTTGTCTGACAGGAAGTTGCAACTAACAGACTACAAACTGAAGGTCATGAGACACCACCCTGCTCAAAATCACCTAGAAGTAGAGGGACCAGGGCACCACATCCCTGTTCCTTATTGTTTTAGGGCAGATCTGAGGCTTGCAACTGTCCCTATCTCTTCTGTTGATTCTAGAAGTCTCTCGAGTACATGTACCTGCACCTGCAACTGAAAAGAGAGGGTTTGGGTGGCTATGTAGGGTTTTGCCTTAGTCAAGCCCCTATTTTGGTGATTTCCACCTCAACAAATAGTCAATAATGTATTGAAAAATATGTGTGCTAGAAACTTGTGTCTATGCAAGATCCTAAATGAGAAAGATAAGAAACTAGAGCTACCCTATGCTTTGGATAGTAAACCCTAAATGTTTGTAAATGTAAATGTAAATGAGAATGCCTTAAATCAAATGTACTAAATGATCTAAAGAATGAATGTAAATGTGAAAATGAGTGTAAAGAAGTTCATACAAAGACATGAAAATAACATGAAACCATACCAATCCCCAAGGGAGAAATATAAACCACTTGATCTCCTATTATTCTTCAATGTCTTGAAGGCTCCTAATTGATGATGAATTCTTGATGAATACTTGATGAATGTTGTTGAAGACTCCACATAAGCTTCTCTTTCACTACATAGAAGGTTCCTTGTGATCGCTAGCTCTTTTCTATAGATTGATTAGATGCCTTCAAATGAAGAAAGAGAACTCTTATGTATGAAACCCTAGATCTTAATTTTGTCTTTAGGTCGGCCTAGGATTTGAATTTCCCGCCAATTTCTTGGGGTTAATTATTATAATATCATAGAATTATGCTCTCGAAATTTTGGGAAAAATGTCAAGGACCGAGTGCAACTTGCGCCCAGTCCGACCAACTTTTCACCAAATTTTTAGGGTTGTTAGATATGATGATATTAGAGCAAATCCCAAAGTTATAGCTGATTTTGAGATGTTTTGATATGCGAAATTGGGCCTTAAAGGTCAAAATAAGACATAATTAGGGTTTATGATTTAATGATTTAATGATTTATTGGAGGAATAAAATAAAAAGGGGCACACTTAGGTTAAAGGGCCCAATTTTATGATGTGGGGAGTGATGAAATATGACTTTAGATTTAATTAAATTAATTAATCAAATGCTTAAAGGTAAATTACAATGCAAGATACAAACACACTAAGGCAGGTGCTAAACTAAGCGTAGAATTGTACCACCCTAGCAAGGGTGTACAATTTACGATGCTACACATACATGCATAAATGAAGATATACATGGGGAAAACCCTTTTGGGTAAAAAAACCCCATAAAGCATCATTTTATTAAAACACTTACAAATATAGTCTATCATAAAATAGATATGAACCTAGGGATACTCCTTCAATACTTCCACATGGCCAATAATACCTCTTGTGCATAGTGATGTAACTCACCATAAAGCTCCAAATTCACACACTCTCAAATGAGAGAGAACCTCCTTAAATATAGAAGGAAGGTTGGCTTAACTAGTCACACCTTTTCAATAACCCCTATTCATGAATAATTAATAATCTAATATTTATTAGATTATAATTATTTCAAATAGGATATGCTTATAAAGCATATAATATATAAGGTTTTATAACCTTATATTAGAACATTATATATAAATGTTATTAGGATTTGACCCCTGGTAACATTATGTTCTAACAAATATCATATCCTTCATCAATCTATATCACATGATGATGAGGAGGAGGAATATCCGAGGAAACAATCAAGGAAGCACAACAAGATCCTAGGTTTGGTAGATTCGTGGAAAAGGTGTTGGAAACTAATAAAGAGAAATACTTTCTAATGTTGGCAAACTTGGGTGTTAAATTACCTCATGAATTTGATGTGACCAAATTGAGACAAATTGTAGGGACAAGTGAAGCTCAAAACAATACAAATCAAATCAATGGCACCTAAACTCATGATGATAGGATCAAGGACACTAGAAACAGTGAAACAAGGAGGGTAAAATCACAAAATTGTGTCACACTTTTATAAAGGAAATGGCCAATGCTATTTCAACTTTTTAAATTAAATTAATAGTGTAAAGAGGAAAATTTGATTTAGCAATTTGCAACATAGAAGGAGAAATCACCAAATCAATTTTCGCTTTTAAGGGAGGAATTCCTTTACATTCAAAAGAGGGGAGGAATCCACTAGAATCAATCACAAATTAGATAAGGACTAAATACTAAGTGGATTGATTTATTATGATGTGTTTTTCCCTCTTTTGTAAGTTGAAATGCTAATTTAGGGTAAAGTGCTGAAATTGAAGACAAAATTGAGGAAATAATGAGCTACAAGTTCATCATTTTATCGTGCACTTGGATTTGAGTAATATAAGTTGATTCGTTTCTGCCTTATGAAAATTCCCCAAAACATAAGAGACAGTGACACAGAAACATGGTCCTTCGAATTTTCCGCACGCCAAAAAGGGTTGCTTTGTCTCTATGTCTGAAGCTTATTTCCAAAAGTACAATTGCGCACCTATTTCCTACACACAAAAAGAAAGGGAAATAGGTTGGGAATAGGGCCTTGCCTTAGGTCAAACCCTAGTTTTGGAATTAGCCATGAAATTGAGATAAATATAATTGAATTGATTGAAAGGAAAGGTTCTCCTTTTGAGGGAGATGTTGAATTATGACTAAAAATGAAATGATTATACCTCTTGTAAAATTTTGCCTGCCTCTACATGGAATTAGGGTTTCATGAAATAGGATGTTGATCACCAATTCAATGCTTGAATCTTGACTTTATGGCTGCTCCAAGGCTTGAAGGAAGACTGGAGATGCTCAATTTCTCTTGATTGCTTAATCTCTTGTGTTCTTGATACTTGCTCATGTGATTGATAGATATGTTAGATGAATGTTTTATTTTCAAATGAGAGGGGAAATCCTCTTTATATATTTGCCTATAGGGTTAATTGTGTTGGCTTGATGGTGATTGTATTGTATTCATCACTTGTTGTCATTGATGAAACACTCTCACACACACATATGATTGCATTGACTACCGGTGTAACTTCAATTTGTTTACACTATCAACCGATATGTTTAAGGTTTATCTCTAACTGGTACTTTGTGTCAACTGGTATGTGCATAAGAGACAACCCGTGGCTACAATAAGTCAGCATCAAAATGAAGATGAAGATGAAGATGGAGATCAAGCGGAAGATTCCAGGACAATAGTTCACATGTATTGTTCAAACCGGTGTTTACTGTTCTAACCGGTATCTGATTTTGTGATGAGTTACCAGCACCGACTTCTTGGCGGTCATTTTTGTGATGAGTTTTGATCACTTGTCTAGATACACTGCACCGAGGAAATTGTGTTTTGATTTCCTTAGGCCGACATAACATTTGAATGTCTATTTTAAGACATCTTAGTGAATCATTTAAAATATATAGAGAATGAGTATGGTAATGATGTTATGTGAATACCGATATGCATCAAGAGTGAAAACTTTTGTTGAAGAGCGATAAGTGTTAAGATGAAGAGCAATGTTGAATGTACTTAGAAGGATCTGATCAAGCAAGTATTGTGCTACTCAGAACAGATCAAACCATTCTTGTTGTTTTCTAATCATTACAATTGAATCAAATCCCCTAACCGAGTAAGCTCTAACAAGCTTCATTGTACAAATCCTCTAACAAGGTGATCCATTAGTTTGGATTCTCAAATCCTCCAACGAGGTTACTCCTAACAGGGTAGTACTCTTAATAGGGTATAAGCTTCTAATCAAGCTTTAGGATCTCTAACAAGATTCGCTCCTAGTAGAGCACTTTGTAGACCTTAACCGGTCAATTATCTATTACTGCAGATAGTTAACTTCTGAGTTCCATCTCACCATGGTTTTTACCTATTTTATGGTGTATTCTTTACTTTTTGTGGATGTTGGTATATCATTTTGGATAGCATGTATTTTGTTTAAATGCTTGGTTAAGTTCATCTACCGGTTAGTGTTGGAAGTAGTGTTTTATTTGGTGTCACTGATTCACCCCCCCCCTCTCAGTGCTTTTCAAGTTCATCAATTGGTAGTAGAGCCTAACTTCTTTGAAGCCTAACCGCTTAGAAGGGAGTCTTGAAACTACCATGGGGGACAGGAGCTACTTCGAGATGGCTAGAGAGCTAGAAGCTAGCAAAAATGAAGTTGAATCCCTTAGGGGCAAACTGAAAGATTCTCAAGTCAAAAGGAGAGAGATATCTGAAAAACTGTTAGAAATATCTGATAGTAGTTCTTTAGATGAAGCCAATATTGAAGCTTTAGCAGAAGAAGTTGAAAAGTTGAACGGCGAGAAACAAAATCTAAGGAGAGAGCTAGAAGATCTCACTATCTACATGAGTCAGGAACTGGAAGCCAGAAGAGTTGTTGAAGATCTTATCAAGGAAAGAGATCAAGAGATTATAAAGATCAAATGGGAAAAAGACACTATGCATGAGAACTTGATTGCTGAAACAGAAGAAAAGGAGAACCTAAAGCTAGATCTTGAGCTGGCATCGTCTCTAAAAGAGAACTTGTCTAAGCATAATGAAGATCTCATCAAAAAGCTTACTGAAGCCAATGAGAAATTGGAGAAGTTTGTCAAAAGTTCTACCATGCTGGAAGAACAAATTCAATCACAAAGAATGAAGGGTGATATCTCTGGACTTGGTTTTCATACAATTGAAAAAGGTGAATCCTTTGGTACAAAGAGAAACTATCCAAAGAACAAAACTGCTCCTAAAGTCAATAAGACTACTGGTAAGAAGGTTTTTAAACTTTTCTGCTTTGTTTGCCATAAGCCTGGTCATATTGCAAATGTTTGTAGAGACAAACCTAACAGAAATGCAAATTACAATACTAATGCTAGGTATATGTCAAGAAAGTTTGAAGGTCATTGCTTCACATGTGGAATGTATGGGCATAGACATGTTGAGTGCAGATATGGAGCAAACAATCTTGTACCACACATGCATCCAAGACCAAATGGTGATCGGATAAGGAACTTTGATAACCAGGTAAACTTGAACTAGCAAAGATCTTATGGCAATCGGTTTAGTCCATTCGAGATGGAAAAGGTAACAAATGTTATTTGCACCTTCTGTAATAACTTTGGTCATGTGGCTATGAACTGTAGAAGAAGAATAGGAAGAGGAAATGCAGGACCTTGGAGATCATCTGGTATGGTCTGTTACCACTGCAACAAATCGAGGCACTTAGTAAAATTTTATAGATCAAGAAATAGCAAATTGGTCAACTCTTTCAAGGATCAGAAAGGAAAGCAGAAAGTTGATGTTGAGGAAACCAGAGAGGATATGAATCAGATTTGGAAGAAGAAAAGTGATGACTCACTTGGAGAAGAAACTGTTCCTTCACCTAGTGAAGATAACCCAGCACCAGTGACTTAAGCCTGTTTTAACATGGCTAAGGGGAGCTTAACGGTAAAACATCTCCGGACCCCTTGTAAAATGAGCGGTAAAGAATTTTTGAATCATGAATTTTGGTGACTTTTTGTTGACATATTATCAACCGGTATTTCACTTGAGCAGTGAAATTAGGGTTTGTAACCCTAAAGTGCGAGCATTTATTGTAGTTGGTAAAAAGGATAAAGCAAGTTTTACTTTGTCATTTTTACCCTAACTCTTTCGAGAAAGAAATTTGAAGCGATTGTAGAGCCGAATAAGATTGTCTTGTTGTCAATTGGCGAATTGTTTTGCGATTAGAGAAATTAAGTTGAATCGAAAGTTGCAGAGAGGTGAACTGGTGTGCATTTGGGCATTTCAACCAGAAAATAGAGCAACATGCAAGAAACAAGGTATTTATTTGAGTATACCACTTTGAAACTTGCTTATCTAGAATGACATCTACTTCTAAGTCTGTAGAGAGGTTGATGATCATTGTTGAGCCTCAGAAAGCTCTAAAGGCGGACCAAATTATGTCTTATAATACATTGTCGCAAGTCCCGAGCGGAGTTGTGGTCAAAGGTGACTTGTCCAGTTATATAGATTGCAAGATAGAAGATTTAGGAACTCTGCACATTTATACACAGTTGAAATCACTCTGTGATAAGAATGGAAAGATTGAAAAAAAATATGCTAGGGTTTTTGAAAAGAGTTTTCATAATGTCGCCTACTTTCTTGAAGATTTTGAGGAAGAACACATCAGAATCATTTTGAGTCGAGTTCATGGAGAGAACATGTATTTAGAAAGGACTCACACAATAACCAAGGAAGCTATTCAGGCTGTAACTGGTTATTTCTCAACCAGTGAAATTCCTGTGCTAAGATGAATTTCAAAGGATATTGTCTTCGAATTAACCGGTTCTACATCTGATGGCCATGATTTTTCTATCAACAATATTAAAGACCCTGTGGTGAAACTAGCAGCAATGGTGATAGGCTACCGGGTATTTTAGTCCAGTAGACTTAATAGTGTTCCATCTACAACAATTCATACAGCACATAGAATGATTGTTGATAATGCAGATTATGATCTATGTGAAGCCATCATAAAATAATTATTTCAAAATTTGCAATCTATTAAGGACAACACTCAAAAGTTCAAATATGGTCAGCTATAAGTTGGGTTATTTTTCTATTTCCAGAACTTCCTACCGGGAATTGGAGACATTGAATGGTCAAAAGACCTACCGATCAATGCACAGATCAAGAACAACATTAACATTGTGAAGAATACCTTTTCAGCTGCCTTGAATAAGTATTTTAATGAATTTCAGAAAAAGATGAGCATGAGAATGAGATTACCTGAAGATGTGGTAAAATACTTTGCAAAGACATAGTCTTCACTATTACCACTGACTTTTGCTTGATGCAAGCAATTGAGCCCAGAGAGGAAGAGATGGAAGATATGAGCTATGAGGTTAATCATGATTTATTGGTTGGCTATGCTAATACCCTGTTAGCATCGCCTAAAGATAAACAACAGGCAAAATTGGACACTATGGCAGTCCAAGTTGTACCAATAGATATTGGTATTGTACCTGTAGCTAATGTGAAAGGAAAGAAAAAGAATTATGATGAAATGTCTCCTGTGATAAAGACCACAAGGGTGACTCGGAGTGTCCTAACCAAAAAGGAACCGACACCTAAAGTATATGTAAAGAAGGAGAGTACACCAAAGAAGAGAAATCAAAAATTGATTTTGCAACCAGAGTCTGAGGGAATAGATTCTGAAGAAGAACCAAATAAGGAAAAAGCAATTGGCAAAATATCCAAGAAGGTAAAGGTAGTGCCAAAGGAAATTACACCTATTGATATAGCTACCTACAAACCTGACACAGTTTTTGAGAGAACAATGAAGACACTAGGAAGGAATAGGTTTGACAATGTCAAAGAATATTTTGATTCTTTCACTCAAGATGAGAAGAAGCAAGTCATTCAACAGGTAATCACTTATTTGAGTCATTACAATAGATTTCCGCATGACTTGGAAAAGGATATTTCAATCTCTTTGTATAAAACTCTTTTAGATAAATGGGAGGAAGCTATTCAATTTGAAAAGAAAATTATTGATGAAATATTTGTATAACACTTTCCCAATTTATCCTCGAATGGAATTAGTTCTTTAGTTGAGCAATACAAAGTACATTTTGATTTTAAAATGAGAAGATTTAAGCTTCTTAATGCAAAAAGGGCAGTTATTGAGTCTGCTCACATCATAGGTCGACATTCTTCAGAGAGCCTACTCCAATGCAGAAGCTATTCTTGCTACTCCTGAAACCTACAAGCTAGACTCAAGGGAAGAATTCCATTCCCAGCTAACATACTAGAATCATGGGAAAATGCCTTATCACAGATGAAGTAGAACTTCAATGATATTTTTATGAGATTAGCCAATGCATGAACTTTTTTAAGTTGTTAATATACGTTGAACACTTTGATACAGATTTTTTATATATATGTATATATTTTACTTTTTCATTTTGGCATTGTTGTCAAAGGGGGAGTAGAAATATGTATGTGTGTTTTTGAAAATTTTGTATTTATGCATGCATTAAGGGGGAGTATTGCATTAAGGGGGAATATGAGTATATGTGTAAATTTGTTGTGTATGCACACTTAGCGGTATTGTATTACTCTAAAAATTTCTAAGTGTTGCCATCAATGCCAAAGGGGGAGATTGTTGGCTTGATGATGATTGTAATGTATTCATCACTTGTTGTCATTAATGAAACACTCACACACACACACATATGATTACATTGACTACCGGTGTAACTTCAATTGGTTTACACTGTCAACCGGTATGTTTAAGGTTTATCTCTAACCAGTACTTTGTGTCAACCGGTATGTGCATAAGAGACAACCTGTGACTACACTAAGTCGATATCAAAATGAAGATGAAGATGAAGATGGAGATCAAGCAGAGCCAAGACAACAGTTCACGTGTTTTGTTCCAACCAGTGTTCACTGTTCTAACTCGTATTTGATTTTGTGATGAGTTGCTAGCACCGACTTCTTGGCGGTCATTTTTGTGATGAGTTTTGATCCCTTGTCTAGATACACTGCACCTAGGAAATTGTGTTTTGATTTCCTTAGGTTGACATAAGATTTGAATGTCTATTTTAAGACATCTTAGTGAATCATTTAAAATATATAGAGAATGAGTATGTTTATGATGTTATGTGAATATTGATATGCATCAAGAGTGAAAGCTTTTGTTGAAGAGCGATAAGTGTTAAGATGAAGAGCAGTGTTGAATGCACTTAGAAGGATCTGATCAAGCAAGTATTGTTCTACTTAGAACAGATCAAACCATTCTTGTTGTTTTTGAATCATCACAATAGAATCAAATCCCCTAACCAGATAAGCTCTAAGAAGCTTCACTGTACAAATTCTCTAACAAGGTGATCCATTAGTTTGGATTCTCAAATCCTCCAACGAGGTTACTCCTAATAGGGTAGTACTCTTAACAAGGTATAAGCTTTTAATCAAGCTTTGGGATCTCTAACAAGAATCGCTCCTAGCAGAGCACTTTGTAGACCTTAACCGGATAGTTATCTATTACTGTAGATAGTTAACTTGTGAGTTCCATCTCACCGTGGTTTTTACCTATTTGGGTTTTCCATGTATAAACACTTGTGTTATGGTGGATGCTTTAATTTTTGTGGATGTTGTTATATCATTTTGGATAGGATGTATTTTTTTTAAATGCTTGGTTAAATTCATCTACCGGTTAGTGTTTGAAGTAGTGTTTTATTTGGTGTCGTTGATTCACCCCCTCCCCCCTCTCAGTGCTTTTCAAGTCCATCAAATTGATTAATTTTCTGACATGAGCCAACACAAAGAGGGAAATCCTACTCAAATTTAAAATGGGAAAAAGGGTTTTGAGGGGGGCCATTTTAGGGAGGACCATGGTGCAACACCCTAATCCTGCCCTATTTTAGGTCAGGATCAAGGTGTATGACAAGGGCAAAATAAAAAAAAATTGGCATTTGTGATGTGTATGAGAATAATCATGTCTTCAATCAGGCCAAGGGGTGCAAACACTAAGGTGAAGACCCAAATACGGTTGAAATTGCAAGGGGTGCAATGTTAGGATGCTACAAATAAAAAGTGAATATATATGTTTTGAATTTTGAAATGATGTAAACTAATAAAATGTATATTTTTTGTGTATTTTATGTTTGTATTTTTTTATAAAAAATTTAAAATGATTTGAATATACTTTCTTATAAAGTAAACACTATAATTTAGTTGTTGATAAAATGTTGAAATTGAAGTTACACGAGGCGACACACTTTATGTAGTAAATTTTACCTATTTTTCTTCAATTGTTTTGTATATAGTGATAACTTGAAACTTTAGTGCAAAAATATATTTTTAACTATTTTTTATGTATATATATTTTTCAATAAATTTGGAAAGTTGTGTGTATTGAAATATAACTCTTTCCATTTGGCATCACCTTTTTTCTTAATTATTTATCCAAATTAGAAAAGAATTATATCTTCTTGACATAGACTCTTTTCTCTAGTGCATCATTTTTTTTTCAAAAAATTTAAATAAATTTGAGTATTTTTTCTTTACATGATAATCAACCTTATATTTTAGTGTTGATGACCTACTTTCACTAAAAATAAAATATAAAATATACAAACTAATTAAAATATTAAAAGATATATATTTTTTTAAATTCACTTATAGATCTATAAAAGGGTATTTTTACATTTCAAAAAAAAATTATTTATAATAGTGGGAGTTGTTGAAACACCAAGTTCTTTAAAAAAAAATGGTAATTAGACCCAAAGTGTTCTAAAATATACATTTAGTGGACAATTCCAATTGCAAAAGTTGTAGCCCATATATAAGATAGCTATAATGAATCTCTATAGACCATGTGTTTGACTAAAATTAATTTTTAGTTAGAATTACTTAAATTCACTTATGCTGATAAGTTGGCCTGAAACGTGACGTACTTTTATGCTTTTACCCAGGAATAATATAGATAATCCCCTCTTAGCACTCACACAACAAATACAAACACTTCAACAACAAATCCAAGATATGCAAAGGGGAACAAGAAAGAGATACGCATTGGAAGATATTTGCTCATATCCATTCGATAGAAGTTTAAACATGATACCTTTTCCACCAAATTGTGAAATTCCTACATATGACAAATACAATGGTAAAACTGATCAACAAGATCATGTGAGAGAATTTTGTACAATGAGTATGGAATTTGCACATAATGAGACCTATCTAATGAGGTTATTTCCAAGGATCTTGGGTGGCTACGCCATGGAATGGTATTCAAAGCTTCCACCTGGTATAAGATCATTCAACATTAAACATGAAATAATCATGCTTGATCTATGTAACATGAAATAGAAAAATGAAGAATCATTCATCGCATTCTTGCAAAGATGGAGGTGATTGTTTGCTAGATATCCTCGTATTGTACCTGAAAGGGAAAAGATTGACATTTTCATTGATAATCTTAATAGTAAAATAAATTATAGACTCAAATTACAATGTCCACCAAGCTTTGAAAAAATAATCGAGAATGTAATCAAGATTGAAGAAGCTTTGGTTAAAAGAGGAACATTGAAACTCTATAAAGAGGGAGCAAATTCTTCCAATAATAATAACAATAACGATAAACCAAAGTTTTGGACAAGAAATAGAAACATTGTCAATGATGGAGTAGTTGATGCCAATAACCTAAAACCAAAACAACCCGTCTTCAATCTCTCAAGTCATACAGTGGTGGTTAATCAAGACAACAACAAACCCAACCCCCTTCCACCAATTTTCATAAAAAAATTACACCTAATGGTGAACCACTTGAATTAGCTTTGAAAACACTTCTTGCAAATAAATTGATCACATTACCGGAAGCAAGATATTTTGAGCCCAAAGTCAAACTAGCATGGTGGAACAACAATCATTATTGTGATTACCATAGGAGTAAAGGACATAAAACGAATGATTGTCAAAGATTGAAACATGTTATCCAAGACTTGATAGATAACAAATTAATAATTGTGGATGGGCCTAAAACAAATGAGGCACATGCCACATTTAAAACTCCACTTCCAAATTACAAAAAGGGTGAAGCATTAACATCAAAAGATAACAAAGGAAAAGAAAAGGTCAACTATGCTCACATTTATGACAATGTGGTCAATGTCATTGTAGTAAAGAAAAATAGCAACTTGAACCTGCAAATGCAATTACAAGAAGTAAAGCTAAGGTAACTTTGTGAGGTCCAACATCTGATGCACCATCTACTTCCAAACAATACAACATAGTGGATCAATTGCAAAAGACGCTCACGCAAATATCCATATTAGAGCTTTTAAAACTTTCACCGACACATAAAGAAATTCTAGAAAAAATATTTGTTGGATACCACCATCCCTAATGATTTAGGTGTTGATCAATTCCAAGCCATGGTGGGACATTTAACAACGCCTCATTGTTTATCCTTTACAAAAGATGATGACATGTCCTTACAACATCCACATAACACTCCTCTTCATATCGAAAGTCCCCATTCATAAAATGCGAGTCAATCGTGTCATAATAGATGGAGGAGTTGGTTTAAACATTTGTTCATTAAGTCTTGTTCGTGCTTTAGGGCTTTTTAAAAATGCAGTCGATCTTCGAAAAAATATCACAATAAAGGCATATGATGAAGAAGAGCATTCTTTCTTAGGAATAGTGGTGTTGCCAATCAAAGTGGGATCCATGCAAAAGGATACAGTGTGTCAAGTCTTAGACTTGAATCTATCTTACAACATACTTTTGGGCAAACTATGGATCCATGATATGCAAGTTGTTCCATCAACTTATCATCAATGTTTGAAGTTTCCCTATAATGGACAGAAAATCATAATTTTAGCGAACTCCAATCCCTTTATTGAAGTAACCTCAAACCAATTCAAGATGTTATTGTTTCACATAACAAAGAAGCATCTTCTTCTATTCCACCACCTAAGGAGAGTTCATTTACATCCACTTTGGCAATTTTTGAGAAAAAGTTGCAACTGAAGGATAAAGGAATAGGAGAATATTCTCTATCAGGTTTGCCACCTTCTCCTAGATCATATGGGAAACCATCAACATCAAAGCAACAACCAGCTTCAAAACCACTCAAAATATTTGATAGATCATTTGTCAGGGCAGGGACTCTATCTGAAGAAACCAAAGATAAATATATCTTGCAATGGATATACAAAGATGAAGAGGAATCCCAACAAGAAGTAAATAATTTCAACATACTAACAAAACAATATGGAAAAGGATTTCATATATTGCAGAAAATGGGATATGGCAGCAGTGGTCTTGTAGGCAAAAGAAAAGAAGGTATTATAGAACCTATACATCTTCCTTCTCAACATGCCAAGGACAAGACTGGAGTAGGCTTTGGATAGAAAAAAATCGTTCACAAACAAGAAATAAAAACAATATCTAAACAACAATAACAAGAATAAGTAGCTCACAAACAACTAGAAGAAGAAGTAGCTCACAAACAACTAGAAGAAGAAGTAGCTCTCAAGCAACAAGAAGAAGAAGCAATCTGCAAGCAAAAAGAAGAAGAAGAAATCCACAAGAAACAAGAAGAGGAGAATAGTTGAAAATAAGAACTTGCCCACAAAAGAGAAGAAGCTACCCATAATCTCTATGAACAAATCTTCATATTATAAGCTTCTAGTGAAACAGACTCCAATGAGTGGGAATGGGACTCATATTAGTCTGAGGAATCCTTTGAAGGATCCTATTATGCAAAGGATTTCAATGTTGATGTAATTCACTTGTATGCAAGACAAACATCAGAGTATAAACCACTTAAATTAGAATCACATGATATCGATTATGACTATATCAAGGATAATCAGAGACTAATCAAGAGAGATCATTCTGAGGAGAGTAACATCATAAACCTGGAAGTAACCATTGAAAATTTTGATATTTTTATTATGACCCTTACCTCCTTTGAGACTAGCCAATCAAACGACCCTTTACCTTTGGTTCATCCAAAGCTTATTGATTGAGAACAAAATGAATCCATTAAGATAGATACTTTTCCTAATGACTATGTTATTGCTCAGTATCTCAATGTTGTAGAACCTAAAACATCTTCCACCAGCAAATTTAATGACACAACTTCTAGTCGAGGGGGTGCCAAGTCTCTCAGTCATAAAAGTAAAATAAATAAATTAAATATTAGATCTAATGTTAAAAAATATTTATTGGCAACATTAGATAGAGAAAAAGTAAAAAGAAAGGATGTATTCGATGGTGAAAACCTCCTTAAGGTGCCTATTGGTCCTCACAATTGGAATGACAACTAGGTAATAAAACACAATTTAGAGATTGGGTATCTTTGAATAGCTACTTTTCCTTTAGAAAAGGCTCATTTACTTATCGACCAAGGACGTAAACTTAAAATGGGCCAGCACTGTATGTGCACCAAGTTTATATCGCAACCATTGTATATTGTTGTAGGAAAGGAAATTCTTTTAAAGTAAACATGCAAAATCTTAATGAACTAATACTCAAGCCAAATTCACAACTAGAAATCACTCAAACAATTACTATTAAATGATAACGTCCTGGCAAGCGGATAGGGACTACTCTACCACTGTGGCTACAGGAACAAACATAGGAACTATTTCCAGTGGTTGCAGGAACAGACAATTGCCAAAACCGCTACTACTAAAGAATGGAAATTAACTGAAAAACACAAAGGATTACTCCTTAAGTGGCCCCCTTGAGTGAGCATATCCAAAACTTTCAGATTACAATTGTTAAGCTTTTAAAATCACATAGATCTCTTTATTCCATTTTGACTATGAAAATACATAAAATACTAGAAGTCTGAGTATTATAAATATGATGGTTGTTCTCTACTACTGTGAAAAGAGAGAGAGACCCCTTTATTTATAAGGAAGGTTATAACAGATTCCTAACTGATCAACCATATTCCTACATAATAGGCAATCAGGATTCATAAAACAAAAACAAGAAGAAGAAGTCGGCACAGGAAAACAGAACAACATATGTCCTATGGCTGAGAAAATATAGCATGGCATGCTTCCTAGATCTAAGCTCCACTAAGAGCAATTATAAATGTTTCATAAATCATTCTGCTGAAGAACTGGTCAAGTGGCTTTGATCTCCCTTATTACTGCTTTCTTTTGACTGTGTCTACATTGTGTCTATATACCTGGTACTTCTTTAAACTGCCATTTAGTCTTTCGTTCTCCTTTGTCGACCCTTCATCATGATATTAATGTGCACAACAAACATGTGTATATACTAATGCTAATATGATAAAATTTAAACCATACTTAAGATTGATTTTAGATATTTGCATAGATAAATCATTTAAAAGCCATTATATGACAACCTTAAGTATACGTCAAATCAGTTTCAGAAACACTTAAAAGGTATCAACTAGGAGAGTATCCTGATCTAAATGTTATCAAATCACAAGACCTAGGCAGGAGTATTATAATAAAAATCTATCAAAATAGAGTCATTATTTAGGCTCATCAGTGCCAAAGGATGAGAGACTCGACACTCTTCCTGAGTAGTATCAGGAGAGGTCTCCAATATTGATCAAGCCAATAGAACAAGTCAACATTGGTACAAACGCCAATTTGAAGATCATACACCCAACAACATCACTATCAAAACAAGAGAAGCAAGATTACATTGAATTTTTCAAAAAGAGATAAATAATTTTTTCTTGGTCATATGCAGATATGCCAAGGTTATATCCTAATCTAATAATGCATCATTTAAATGTCTCTCTTGGAACTAAACTAGTGAAGCAAAAATTGAGAAAGATGCATCCTCACATAAGTCTACTTGTAAAGGTAGAATTGAAGACATTTTTATTGTGGGGTTCATATAACCAATGGCCTATCCACAATGGATATCAAACATTGTACCTATTTCTAAGCTAGATAAAAGTATTAGAATGTGTACAGATTTTAGGGATCTCAACAAAGCGTGTCCAAAGGATGACTTTCCTTTGTCAAACATAGACATTATTGTGGATTTAACAACTGGACATGCCATGTTCTCACTAATGGATGGTTTTTTGGGATATAATCAAATCAAGATAGCACCTGAGGATGAAGAGAAGATAGCCTTCACATGTCCTTGGGGTACATTTTGCTGGAATGACATGCCCTTTGGACTAAAGAACGCAAGAGCAGCATATCGAAGAGAAATGGTGACAATTTTTCATGACATGATGCACATATTCATAGAAGATTATTTTGATGACATGTTAGATAAATCATCTACCAGGGAAGGACATCTGGAGATCCTAGATAAAAAAATTCAACGTCTAGAAAAATACAAGTTAAATCTCAATCCAAAGAAAAGTGCTTTTGGAGTCACATCTGGCAAGCTTTTAGGATACATTGTTTTAGCTCGAGGCATAGAAGTGGATCCAGCAAAGGTGAAAGCAATTATGGAAATGTAATCACCCAGGAACATTAGTCAATTAAGGTCTCTACAATGAAGGCTATAGTCTATTAGATAATCCATTTCTCAAATGGCAGATAGAAGTTAGTCATTTACTCATCTGTTGCACAAGAATGTTCCATTCAAATGGGATGACAAGTGTGAAGAACCTTTCAAAAAACTGAAAGAATATTTGATGAATCCACCTATCCTAATGTCGCCAATAGAAGACAAACCAATTTTTCTCTACACATCAGCACAAAGGTATCATTGGGTGCTCTTTTGGCACAACAAGACTAGGAAGGAAAAGAAAGGGCTATCTATTACATCAGCAGGACCTTAGTTGGGTATGAACTCAACTATACATTTATTGAAAAAGCATGTTTAGTGGTAGTGTTCACGTCTCAAAAAATTTGACACTATATGCTGACACATTCAGTCAAGTTGATAGCTAAGATAGATTCATTAAAATATCTTCTCAATAAAGTGACACTAACAGGGAGATTAGCAAAGTGGGTTATGATATTAAGTGAATTTGATATTGAATATGTAGACAGAAAAGATATCAAGGGTCGGGTGATTGTAGATCAACTATTTGAGGTACCACTGTGTGATGATAATCCTTTGCACATTGAATTTTTAGATGCAGATGTTGTCACAGTTACAAATAAAACATGGAAATTGTATTTTGGTGGCTCTTATACTCAACATGGATCAGGAGTTGGCATAGTGTTCATAACACCACAAGGATATACAATCCCAAAGTCATACAGATTGAGGTTTCCTTATACCAACAACATGGCGGAATATGAGGCATTAGTTACTGGGATCAAAATGGCTATTGAATGAAATATCGTAGAGCTACATATTTATGGTGATTCTCAACTGGTAATTAATCAAGTCAATGATGATTATCAGATAAAGGATGACAAGATGATGCATTACAAAAGGATGATTGATGACTTCAAGAAGTACTTTGTTGAAATCATATTTGAACAAATTCCAAGGTCTGACAACAAAGTTGTAGATGCTATGGCGATAATTTCCTCTCTTCTACAGACCTAGGAACATCAAGATTGTTATGAATTCCTGGTGGAAGAATTGTTTCACCCTGCCTATGATTGCCCCGATACCTAAATCATTTAATGTAGTTGGCATCAATTGTATTGTTATTTTTGGTTACCAGACAATGTATTAATTAATTGTATTGAGTGGGTTGTCACTCTCGGGTAGTTATGTGTCTGTTGGTTGACGATTGTGTACCTCTCCGTAATTGTCAGGTCATTTAAATATGTTGTGTATCGCCAAGGAAAGGAGTACAGTATAGTTGGGTCTATTGTAATTCTTGGCCAACCATCTCTAGTCTCTTCTGTGTAATAATTGCATGTGCGGATAAAGATATTTTATTGTTGTGTTTGGCATTTATTGTCATGTACATTATTATTTCTTGTATTTAATTTATCAGTTGTAGCGGCAAACATTTTGGCATCATTGCCTTAAAAGAAATTGAGTCATCCTTGAGTGATTCATGTCCGTAGACCCCATTAAAGGTGAGAAGAGAGCATGGGTGGTCAAGACCAAGTGATTAGATGTCTTCTGACCCTCGGCTGAAGGAAGCACAGAGACGAATTGGAGCCTGGAAGTACGCGGAGTGTGTAGTGGGCACCCTAGAATGCCCAAAAACTAACCCCATTGCTGATAGGAATTTAGTCAAACAGTTTGCAGCCAACTCCTTATTCCTCCGTTTAATGTTTCAATGTTTTTTTTTTGTTTTTAAGTCTTTGCACAGGTATGAAACCACATAACATGAACTAAAAAGAATTTAAAATAATAGGCAAGCTGGAAATTGAACTGCTGCTGTTATAATATTATTTCCAGAATTAACAAAAATCAAATACATAGCAAGTTATTTTCAACTCACTAAATACTCCAGCATTTTGACATAATGTTCCAACCAAAGTTTCTAATTCTGCTGCTACAGTAACATGAATAGTGCTGCATGAATAGTGCCAGGTGAATAGTGCCACGTGAATAGTGCCAGGTGAATAGTACCCGTGGGAATAGTGCCGCATGAATAGTACCCACGTGAATAGTGTCACGTGAATAGTACCCGTGTGAATAGTGTCGCAGCCTGTAGCTGGAAATGCAACCAAATAATGCTGCTGCTTGTAGCTGAAAAAGCACCCAATCTGCCTGTAAATGAAGCTGATAGCAAAGGATTCCAAAGGCCAAACCCCAAAGGAATGACGTCTAGAATGTCACAAGAGAGGATAGACGTCCTCTAATGCCAAGAACGGATCTGCAACTCACACACCAAATTCTTCTCATATTCCATCTCCCCAATGAAGCCACAAAAGCTCCATTTTATTCTTTCTCCAAGGGGCAACCCAACTCACTCAAGCAATGTGGGATAAAACATGTTCAATATAAAACATATTAAAATATTCACTTATGTCTCCCTTGGTTGCCCCTTTGATTTACACATATCTCCATAAAATAAATATTAAAGTAACACTTTAATATTTTACAATTAAATTAAATGTTACTTTAATAAAACTTCAGGCATTAAAATATATTAGCAATTGGACTCTGAATAGCGTGAGTGATAGCTCGTCGGAAAGCTCTTGCCAAGGAGTATCAAATCCAATCACCAAAACTAGCCCCCGTTGTGTCCTGCTGACTTACTAAAAATAGTAAGTATGCCTGAAACTAAGTAAATCAACTTCGTTTTGGCCCAAACTAGAAATGACTAGGCCAAAACACTCCAGGATCCCTTTAAACCCTTCGTTAGCCCTCGGGACCATGTAGAGCTAGGCTAACGCACATATACTTGGTCAATCTGCTAGAGTGGGGACATTACAGTCCGCCCCCCCCTTGAAATTGCTTGTCCTCAAGCAATCTCAGTCCAGCCTGCTGTATCACCTGCTCATTCTCCCATGTAGCATCTTCCTCCGGCAGGTCTCTCCATCTGACCAAATACTCCTTCACTATCCTGTTTCTGAGTTTCCTCTCTCTGGTGTCCAGAATAGCCTCAGGTACTAACACGAGCTTCCCCTCCTCATCCAAAGGAGGTAAATCTGCAGAAGGTACTACACTCTGACCAATAGCTTTCTTAAGCCTAGACACATGAAATACATTGTGCACCCGACTGCCCTTTGGAAGCTCAAGCTCATAGGAGACTTCGCCCACTCTGCGAATCACCCTGTAGGGACCATAAAATCTAGGCTTCAACTTTTCAACTTCGCTCTTCTTGAGTGATGACTGTCTATATGGTTGTAGCCTCAAGTAAACCATATCCCCTACCTCGAAACTGTGCTCTATTTGGTGCTGATCAGCGTACAATTTATGTTGATTCTGGGCCTGTTGTATATTCTCCTTGAGCACTTTCAGGATGTCCTGACTATCTTGCAATAAGTTTTTGGCTTTGGGCACTCTGTTGTCCCCCAAAACTAAATCCATGAAGCTAGGTGCATCATAACCATAGAGTGCCATGAAAGGAGTCATCCTGATGGACATATGATAAGTGGTGTTATAACAATACTCTCCCATATGCAACCATCTGACCCAAGCTTTTTGTTGTGCAGTTACATAGTTCCTCAAATATCCCTCCACCCATTTATTCACAATCTCTATTTGCCCATCTGTCTGCGGATGATAACTAGTGCTAGGTGTAAGATCTGTACCACACAACCTAAACAGCTCCTGCCAAAAAACACTCATAAACTTACTATCCCGATCACTGACAATGAATCTGGGCAACCCATGTAACCTGAATATCTCTCTAAAGAAAAGATCTGCCACCTGTGCTGCTGTGTAAATGGATGGAATAGCAAAGAAGTGAGCGAACTTCGTCAAGCGGTCCACCACCACATAGATGCAATCCCTTCCCTGCACTCGTGGTAACCCAGTGATGAAGTCCATCGAAATACTTTCCCATTTCCTATCAGGAATGGGCAAGGGCTGTAATAAACCTGCAGGAAATGTGTGCTCTCCCTTATTCTGTTGACAAACCGCACACTCCCTGACATACCTCTGAACATCATCCTTGAGCCCTCTCCATGAGAACCGCTCTCGGATCTGCCTGTAGGTCTTGAAGATCCCCGGATGCCCAGCTGTGGGTGCATCATGAAATGCCTTTAGTATCACCTCTCTCAAATGTGATGATGGAATCAAATAAACCCTGTCCTGAACTCTGATCAATCCATCTATCACCTCATAGCGATCATCCTGTATAGTACCTGAAATCAATCCAGAAGCCCAAGCATCTCCGACATACTCTGCTATAATCTGATCTCTCCAATCTCCTGAAATCTCTGCCAGAGCACATAAGTGAGGTCTCCGAGATAAGGCATCAGCCACCACGTTTTTCTTACCTTTGACAAACTCTATGTCAAAGTCATAAGCCTGCAATTTAGTAACCCATTTCTGTTGCCAGTCATTAAGATCATGCTGGCTCATGAAATATTTTATGCTATTGTGATCAGTTTTGATCACAAACCGTCCGCCTACTAAGTATGATCGGAATTTGGCCAATGCATGCATTATGGCCAACATCTCCCTGTCATAGATAGAATAGCTCCTCTCAACACCTCGGAGCTTCCTACTCTCGAATGCAATGGGATGTTTCTCCTGCATCAATACTGCCCCTATCCCATCACCTGAAGCATCACACTGAAGTTTAAATGGCTTCGTGAAATCTGGTAGAGCTAAAACCGGACAAGATGACATCACTTGTTTGAAGTGGTCAAAACATCGCTGCGCTGCTTCTGTCCATACGAAGGCTCCCTTTTTAGTGAGATCTGTCAAAGGTGCTGCAGTCTGTGAAAACCCCTTTAAAAACCTCCTATAAAACCCACATAAACCAAAGAACCCCTTAAGTTGTGTGAGGTTCGTGGGAGTAGGCCAATCTACTATAGCTCTAATCTTTTCAGGGTCTACTTGAACTCCATCTGCACTAATAATATGCCCAAGGTATAGTAATTTTGTCATACCAAACTCACACTTAGACTCCTTGGCATATAAAGACTCTCTCTCTAGGATAGATAATACCTCCTCCAAATGCTGTGAATGTTCCTCCCAGGTCTTACTGAAGACCAAGATGTCATCAAAGAAGATCAAGACAAATCTCCTCAACTGCTCCCTGAATACCTGGTTCATACAACTCTGAAATGTAGCGGGTGCATTGGTTAGTCCAAATGGCATAACCATAAACTCAAAGTGGCCATAGTGACATCAGAAGGCTGTTTTCTCAATGTCCTCTGCTCTCATCCTGATCTGATGGTATCCGGATCGCAAATCAATTTTGGTGAAGAAGCATGCCCCATGCAACTCATCAATCAACTCATCAATCCTAGGAATGGGATACCTATTTTTAATTGTTTTCTTATTCAGTGCCCTGTAATCGATGCACATGCGCATTGTCCCATCCTTCTTCTTTACCAAAACTACAGCTGAAGCAAAGGGGCTTTTGCTAGGCCTGATGTGCCCCATTTCCAACAACTCCTTAATTGCCTTCTCTATCTCATCTTTATGTTTCTTAGGATGACAATAGGGAGTGATCATCACTGGTTTGGCTCCCTCCTCGAGCTCAATAACATGCTCTGCACCCCTGTCAGGAGGAACCCCGTGAGGAATATCACTGAATACCTTGGCATGCTTGTCAAGAATCTCCTGTATATCTGATGGATGACTCTTCACCCGAGGCTCCGGTGAAGTTGGCATAACTAAGCACTCTGTTGCCCACTCTATGTCATTATGTCAAAAAAGTCTCTCCATTCTCTTCAAAGAGACTACCCTGCAACTCCCATCTGAAAGTCCCCTGAGAACAACAGTCCTACCCTCATGCTGAAACCTCATTTCCAACTTCGCTAGGTTGAAAGTGAACTCAACCAGTGATGCCATCCATGTCATACCGAGGATGACGTCATAATCTCCCATGTCCACAACATAGAAATCATCCTCCAGCTCATAGCCATCTCCAAATCTAATGTGAAGATTTGAAACCTTCTGAGTACATAATAGCTTTTGGCCATTAGCCACCATGACCCTAAAACCATCATGCTCCTCTGTCTGTAAACCTCTCCTGGCTACCAACTGTGTATCTATAAAGTTATGTGTAGCCCTAGTGTCAATGAGAGATATCACTTTCTGCCCCTGGATAGTACCCCTGACCTTAAATGTGATTGCCTTTTGGGCCCCTGTCAAGCGTGCCAACGATCTATCATCCTTAGGAATGCTGCTCTCCTCTATCATGTTACCCTCATCTGAATCGGAGTGCTGATCCTCCCCCTCTGACTCTGACTCCTCTGCTAAAAAATACTCCATTTGATTTGCCTTAGCCTTGAGAGGGCATTTATGAGATAAGTCCCAAGGCTCTCTACACTGGAAGCACAGTTTCTTCTTTCGAAGTTCATTCAAGGTTTCACTGTCTAGTCCTTTTGATCCTTCTTTGGGTTTGTTATACTCTTTCTGAAATGGTTTTTTGTCTTTGTCCTTGCAGTAGGAAGAATCTGTTGAATGGCATTTTCCTTTGTATACCGAAGGGGCTAAATCTCGTGCCTTTTTAGTTGCTTCTGCTAAGGTGAGTGGATCATGTCCCTTCACCCAACCACGTAATGGATCAGCAAGCCCATCACAAAATAACACCACCAATCTCCTAGGAGAGATATCAGTAACAAGTATAGACAAACGCTGAAACTCGGCGATGTAAGCATCCACTGACCCTGACTGTTTTAACTATGCTAGCTCCTTGAAATGTAACTCGGGATCCCTAGTGTCAAATCTCTCAATCAATCTTTCTGTGAATTCCTCATAGGATGTAATCTGATTATGCCCCAGAGTCACCATGCCATGATGCCACCATTCATGCGCAACGCCGTCCAAATGCATAGCCGCATACTTGATAGCCTCATCCTCAGGCATAGGATTTAGCTGCAAGTATGTATCTACCTTCTGCACCCAAGCTTGTGCAGTCATCTTCCCTGAAGCATCATAATAAGGCAAGGAAAGTTTTCCAACTTTCTTCCTCAGCTCAAAATTCTGATTCCTCCCTCCTGCTCTAGGCATATGTCTCATCCTCAAGTCCATATAATCTCTCAAGGAAATATCTGCCTGAAACTCGGGTCCACTGGCCTCCCAGTCCCTCCTGAACTGACCCTGTAACTCAGTAATCTGCGGTTCGTTCACTGGTTGAACCGGATCCCTAGGTGGAAAGGTGGGTAGAAGAGGTCTCGAGCTCGCTGTTCGAGCTAGGTGTGCAATGTGTCTAAAGTTATCCGCCTCAATTCCATTGTTGTCATGTCCATTATTACCATTAATGTTATTCTCAGGGCCATTGTTGTTGCCTCGGCCTCCATTATTATCATTGCCCCTATTGTTATCGTTTCCCCCATTGTTATTGTTTCCATTGTTGGCCTCACCTGGCTAATATTAACGCCCATCTGTCTAGCCATAAGTTGCAACATCATGTCCATTCACCTATTCTGCTCCTGCTGCATACGCTGCCCTTGCTCTAACGTACCCAACAACTGTCTGAACATTACCTCCCCCTGATCTGGAACGATATTCCTCTCATCTCGGTCACCCATACTGCTGTCCTGATCGAAGAATATTTCCTCTATGTCTGTATGACTGGATTCTATATCCACCTGCACGGATGAACTAGACTGCTCACTCTGACTATCCGGATTTCTATTTTGTCTGGCCCTGGTATTGCGAAAATTATAATGCCCCTATCGCATGCTCAATCATACATTCTAGACCTGTTTTATTTCTGCAATATGTTTTGGTGAAAGTTTCCCACAAGATGGCAGAATCTTCTGCTCTGATACCACTGTGGTGGGCACCCTAGAATGCCCAAAAACTAACCCCACTGCTGATAGGAATTTAGTCAAACAGTTTGCAGCCAACTCCTTATTCCTCCGTTTAATGTTTCAATGTTTTTTTTTGTTTTTAAGTCTTTGCACAGGTATGAAACCACATAACATGAACTAAAAAGAATTTACAATAATAGGCAAGCTGGAAATTGAACTACTGTTGTTATAATATTATTTCCAGAATTAACAAAAATCAAATACATAGCAGGTTATTTTCAACTCACTAAATACTCCAGCATTTTGACATAATGTTCCAACCAAAGTTTCTAATTCTGCTGCTACAGTAACATGAATAGTGCTGCATGAATAGTGCCAGGTGAATAGTGCCACGTGAATAGTGCCAGGTGAATAGTACCCGTGGGAATAGTGCCGCATGAATAGTACCCACGTGAATAGTGTCACGTGAATAGTACCCGCGTGAATAGTCTTGCGGCCTGTAGCTGGAAATGCAACCAAATAATGCTGCTGCTTGTAGCTGGAAAAGCACCCAATCTGCCTGTAAATGAAGCTGATAGCAAAGGATTCCAAAGGCCAAACCCCAAAGGAATGACGTCTAGAATGTCACAAGAGAGGATAGACGTCCTCTAATGCCAAGAACGGATCTGCAACTCACACACCAAATTCTTCTCATATTCCATCTCCCCAATGAAGCCACAAAAGCTCCATTTTATTCTTTCTCCAAGGGGCAACCCAACTCACTCAAGCAATGTGGGATAAAACATGTTCAATATAAAACATATTAAAATATTCACTTATGTCTCCCTTGGTTGCCCCTTTGATTTACACATATCTCCATAAAATAAATATTAAAGTAACACTTTAATATTTTACAATTAAATTAAATGTTACTTTAATAAAACTTCATGCATTAAAATATATTAGCAATCAGACTCCGAATAGCGTGAGTGATAGCTCGTCGGAAAGCTCTCGCCAAGGAGTATCAAATCCAATCACCAAAACTAGCCCCCGTTGTGTCCTGCTGACTTACTAAAAATAGTAAGTATGCCTGAAACTAAGTAAATCAACTTCGTTTTGGCCCAAACTGGAATTGACTAGGCTAAAACACTCCAGTATCCCTTTAAACCCTTCGTTAGCCCTCGGGACCATGTAGATCTAGGCTAACGCACATATACTTGGTCAATCTGCTAGAGTGGGGACATTATAGAGTGTTGGGATGTTGGAGGTGGGCGTGTAGAGGATGTGCATGTGTCTGAGAGTGCAAGGAAAGCACTAGAACGTAGCAGTCGAAACAGTCCACCAAAGTGTTGGGGATGTTGAAGGTGGATGTGTAGAGGACACTTGCATGACTAAGAGTGCAGGGAGAGCACAGGAATGTAGCGGTCAAAATAGTCCACCCAAGTCAGGCACATAAAGCGAATACACACGGTACCTTCCGAGTGAAAATAGTAGTGAACACCTAGGAGAAGCAGAAATTGTTGAAGTTCACAGGGGATGGATTAGAGGACCTTGTACGATATTGTAAAATATATATAACCATTTGGGAGTCAAATGGCCAAGACGACCAATATTACTAATTGAAGGCATTTATGGCCACCCTTTGGGGGATGGCAATCGATTGGTATATTGACCTTGACTCCCAGTGACAAACAAGATGGAATAATCTGAATAAGGCCTTCGAGGAGGAATTCAAACTCCTAAGGGATGACAACGAGATTGTGGCCAAAGTCTATAATACCAAGCAAGGGAAAAATGAGTGTATGCACTTACAACCGTAGGCTCAAAGAACTATTGAACAAGATGGAGAACCAGCTAGCCAATGGGTTGAAGAAGAGGTGGTTCACGAAGGGATTGATACCCTCACTGTGCAAGAAGATGAAAGTAGTGTCTCTGTCCTCATATGTCGATGCTTACAATCATGCGATGGACATTAAGAGTGAAAAAAAAACCTCCTCTCGAGACAAGAGGAAGACTGACAATGATGAGAGCATAGAAGGTAGCAGTGACGAACAATCCAAAACTGTAGGAGCTCTTCAACGAGGTATATTAAGAATGATGAAAGAATTGAAGGCTGAGAAAGGAACCAGCAAAGAAGGTAATGAACTATGGTGTATTGAGTACAAAAGTGAGGGGCACACGAAAGGTAATTGTCCTAGAAATATTATTTGTGAGATTTGCCAAGTGTTAGGGCATTCAATCAAGGAGTGCCCGTACAATTTGAAGATGACAAGTACACAAGTACTCTTCACATAGGGAGAGTCTAGCCCATCGAAATCATAGAATGTATCCCCAAGAGGTTATGAAAATCAACGAGAGTGAAACCAAATACAGTATGACTCCAGAGGACATCCTTTAATATAGTGTTGACAATTTAGTGAATGGGGACACTTTGTGAGAGATTGCTAGAACAAGAAAGATAACATACAATTATTATAAAAATGGTGTGGACCAGGTGACCATGAAGACACCAATTATCCAAAGCAAAAAAGGGTAAATATACTGGACATCAAAGAGCTAGACAAGGAGATACTCGCAATCACGAGGTTACAAAGTAAAAAATAAGTGTACCCTGATCCCCATACAAAGAAGGAAAGACTCTATGAGGCAAAGGTGGATGTTAAATAGCGATGGTAGAGGAGTGAAGGGCTTCACATGATGCTGCTAGTACTCCACCATGGTCAGAATCCAAAAAAAACTATTGTAAAACAAATATTGCAAGCTATTGTACCTGTACAGCTATATGACCTTTTGCAAACGATGCCACAATTGAAAATGGCCCTCACAAATATAGTCAGTAATACTATCATCGACCAAGAATGTAGCCAGTAGACAACAAAATCACTTAGCATATCCGCCATGGACCCCGTGTCGGCAAAAAAACCACTTGGCACATTTGCCACAGATCCCATGTTGCTCACTGAGAGTATTGGGTGGGAGCCAACTATAGTAGAAATAGAGATCATGGGATGGAAGCTGACCAATACCATCGTGGATGATGGCTTTGGAGTAAATGTATTGTCAAAATAAACATGGAGGGGTTTGGGAAAACCAACTCTCTGGCCACCACCATTCCATCTTGTAGGTGCCAACCAACATGGTATCAAACCCTTGGGAACACTTATGGAACAAAAGGTTGTTATTAACACTCAACATTTCTTCCTTGACTTCATCGTCATTCTACTGCAGAAAAAGGCCTATGATGCCCTCCTCGGAAGAGGTTGGCTAATCATGGTGAAGGAAAATCATAACTGGAAGAAGAAAACACTATCCATCGAGAGTAAAGGGCACTAGTATGTGATTGACTTAAGGGACCAGGCGGTGAGTGAAGAACTGGCATCCTCCGACTCAGAGTCTGAGGGTGGAGAGTTTGGTATGGACGAAGAGAGGAAAGGCTTGCCTGGAACCCAATGATGAAGGGGTGCTCAAACTTTAAGATTGCTCTGAAGATGAGACGAGTTTCCTGAATGGACTATTCCATTGACAAATGGAGGACTATGAGGTATTTTCACCAACATGTAATTTTTTTGAAGCTACAACTCTTAATAAAGAGAAACTGATGAAAGCATGTAAAGTTATGAATGATACATCTAGTAGTACAGAGATGGAAGGTGAACAAGAAAAGTCCACTGACGAAGGACAGAGGTCATACAAACAAAAGAGCCTACACGAAAGGAAATCATACCCATATGGAAGCGTTCTATCAAAGAATATGGAATTGAGAGAAAAAAATAAATTGAAGGAATTGTACAGGAAAAGACAAGAACATGACACAAGAAGTTCGTACACCGTACAAAGAGCACGAAGTTTGGTCATGAGGCTACTTTTGTACACCATACAGGCACAATATTGGAAGACAAGAAATGGTCATGAAAGGAGTAGGTCATTCACTGTATGGACACAACAGGAGTGTAAAACATCCACCATATGGACAAAACAATAGCATACATCAATCGTACAAACACAACTTATGCCATCCACCATACAGTCAAAATAATGTAGGCCATTGTACAGACTATGCCAACGTTACCTTGTGAACCCGTACGATCAAAGCAGTTGGGGTGAGAGTATCGTACAAGTCTGTAGGGGTGGAAAGCATCTCACAGGAATCCTCGTACAGATTTGTGGAAAAATAATTACCATACAAATTCGTACGGGGTCACAAACTTGGAAAGAGAAATATTTTATGCACAACAAGAAGGATGTCGTATGGCCGGTATGAACAATAGAGACATCCATGCAGCAAGAATCTATACGAGGCGTGAAGGAATACACGAAAAATTTATAGACTTCCGTACAAGGTTGGACGGAGACCGTACGGAGTTGAGAAGGGATTTTCATGAAATCCGTACAGAATTGTCAGGTAAGTTCAGAGAAATCCAAAAATCTGTATAGGAAGTTGGAATATTGAATTCGTACGAAGACCAATCAGACGAGGAATGGAAATCAACAAAGTTCTTATGACAATGCAAAAACCATACATGGGGGTAGTTTACAGAAGGTCGTACGGGTTCAATATAGGAGACAACTTGACAAGTTGTACACATAGAGAAGGCGGAGAGAACCATATGGTTGGTTATACACTGTGAAATCTTCATTTTTTGGTTTCATCAACAATGTTTTTGGCCTCTTAAAAAATCAGAAAAATTATGTACGCAATGGAGTTTTGTATGGTTTTGAAGGTTGAATTTAGTGTTGGCCCCATGAGGGCCGCTACCCCTCGACCCCCACAAGGGACGCTGCCCCTTGACCCCATTGGGGTCATTTCCCCCAAACCCCCTTTTGATTTGGCATGTACACTACATGTTGGGGTTATTCACTACAAGTCTTGGCCTACGCTCTTGTCATTAGTATTTCCAGATATTTCTTGATGTTTACTTGTCGTCTAGAAGATGACTTTTTCTTTTGGGGGGATATTGTAGTTGGCATAAAATGCGTATTGTTATTTTTGGTTACCAGACAGTGTATTAATTAATTGTATTAAGTGGGTTGTCACTCTCAAGTAGTTATGTGTTTGTTGGTTGATGGTTGTGTACCTCTCAGCAACCGTCGGGTCCTTTAAATATGTTAAGTATCGCCAAGGAAAGGAGTATAGTATAGTCGAGATTATTGTAATTCTTGGCCGACCATCTCTGGTTTCTTCTTTGTAATAATTGTATGTGCGAATAAAGATATATTTTATTGTCGTATCTGGTATGCATTGTCATGTACATTATTATTTCCTATATTTAAATTATCAGTTGTAGTGGCAAACAAGACTCAATTCCTCTAGTTATAGTCAGATTTATACCTACCTGAAAGATAATGTCCTTCCCCCTAACCCATCAAAAAATTAAAAATAAAAATTTATTCGACAATCCACTTGTATCATTGTTGATACACTTTATCGATAAGGTTTGAATGGTACTCTCCCCAGATGTCTTGAACATGAAGAATTTGAGAAGGCCTTGAAGGAAGTTCATGAATGTATCTGTGGAACTCATTCAAGTGGTTGTAATCTTGTGAATAAACTCATGCGATTGGGCTATTATTGGCCAACTATGGAGAAAGAGTCTTTTCAGTTTGCCAAGAAATGGAAACAATGTCAAATTCATGGTAACCTCATACATGCACCAGCTCAAGAGTTGCACACTCTTGCAAATTCTTGGCCTTTTTGTCAGTGGGGTCTTGATCTCGTGGGAAAGATTCATCCTCCTTCCTCAAACGGCCACAAGTTAATTATCACAACCACTGAATATTTCACAAAATGGATTGAAGTCATGCCTCTAACTATTGTCATAGGAAAACAAATTGCCTCTTATCCTGAATTACATTATATGTTGCTATGGCATTCCTATTACAATTATCACTAATAATAGGAGACCTTTCAAGAATCGGGATGTAAAAGAACTTTGTAATAGATTTCAGATCCAGCATAGATTTTTGACACCATATTATCCCAAAAAAAAAGGTCAAGCTAAAGTGTCTAACAAAACTATCTTGAAAATCTTGAAAAAGATAGTCAATGACGTTGGTCGAGATTGGTATGTTCAGTTGAATCCTACTTTGTGGGCCTATTGTACCGGTATCCACACACCAACTGGAGCCATGCCATATTCCCTTGTCTATGGATTTGAAGCACTCTTTCCTATTGAGGTTGAAATACCTTCCTTACAAGTATCACTAAAAGGTCAATTGTAGATGAAGAATATCAAGTATCCAAGCTACAAGAGTTGGAATTATTGCAAGTATGTCATTAGAAGGCTTTTGACTATTTGAAAGCATATTAGCAAAGAATGTCAAGAAGCTATAATCACAGTATCAGACCTAGGGTGTTTTAGGTCGAAGATCTAGTACTAAAGGAAAATCCACGCAATCAGCAAGATCATGAGAACAAAGAGAAGTTTGAATCAAATTGTTGGGTCCTTTTGTTATTATGGATGCATATTGGTCTGGTACTTGTTGGCATTCTACACTCAGATGAGAATAGTTGATGTTTTCATTGATTGCAACCAACTGGTAATATAGTTCACAGCATACACCGGCAACAAACATCATCTACTGGCACCGGAAGGCACAACAAGATTATTCTCACCGGCACCCATTCTACACCGACAGAAGATCTTACCGGCACCCCAGCCGACATGGAAATTATATTATTTTGTATTGTAATTATATTGTATAGCCGACATGATATATTGTAAAGACTCATACATGTATGAGATCTTATAGGTCATTTTAAAAGTGAAAAAAGGTATGTGAGAAAGTGATAGGTATGCATACGTAATTAATGCAAGTGGATTATGAGAGCAAATATTTGTATATGAATTTTGATGTAATATTTTGATGAGCGAATAAGAGTAGAGCAAAGCGAAGAACGGTTTATGGCAGAGGTATTTGACAGAGCCTAAATCGGTACTGAATCAAGCATTGTAGATGCTATTTTGAGCAGTACATTGTCATTGGATTTAATCATCCAATTTTGTAGTCAGTGTGACTCCTTTTTGTGATTGAGCGGTGAGCTCTAGGCTATTGGCCTTCCTACATGTGCAGGCCCCTATTGTATCAGTAATATTTATTCATATTGGTTAGTGAGTAAATATTATGGGTCACAAATCCCACTGAGGTTTTTCCCCTACCGGGTTTCCTCGCCAAAATATTTTGTGTTATGGTATGCATTGATGTTGTCTCTCTTATTTCTCTTTATTGCTTGTTTACCGGTGCATTAATTTGGGTTGTAAAGTTGCAAACAAGTTTAAATATTTCAAGCACTGGTTAGACATTGATTCACCCCCCCCCCCCCTCTCAGTGTCTTTGCGACTGTTCAAGTATCTAACAATTGGTACTAGATCCTAGTCCTATATTTGCAAAAGCCTAATAGCTTGAGGAAGATTTTGAAACTGATATCTATGGAAAGCTTGAGACAACAATTGGAAGGAGCTCTTGAAGATTTTGATGCAGAAAAATTGAAGAATATCAAACTGGAAGATGAACTCAGAACTACTCGGGAATTTATCAAAGCACTTCAAGATAACCTGGTTATAGCAAAGAACAAGAGAAAATTATTACATGTGCAGTTGCAAAATCAAGATGATGAAGAAAAAGAAACTCTTAGAGATATTGCAGACAAATTGAGAAAAGAGAACAATAACATGAAGAATGAGATGCAAGATTTAACCATGAGACTATGCAAATATATTGAAGATAGAAAGAGGAATGAGGAAGATTTGGCCAGAAGACTAAATGAAATATCAGATGAATCTCAAAGGCTTGGTTATGAAAATGATATGCTCAAAACTAATTTGATTTACATGCAACATGACAAAGATGAACTTTTGAGACAAGTTAGCACTTTGGAAAGTGAGTTGGTCACTGCAAATGAATACAAAGAAAAATTCAAGAAAAATTCAGATAATCTTGATGATATGTTGAAAAGTCAGAAAGCTGATGGAGAAACAATTGGACTTGGATTTGAACATGGAGAAAGCTCAGGGACTACAAACAATCATGATCACAGCAAACCGGTAAGGCAACCTAATGCTTATAAATTTAATGGGAAATGTTTTAATTGCAACAAATTTGGTCATAGAGAAAATCCATGCAGATTTAGGAATAATCAGAATACAAACTTACCCACCGGTCAATGTTCCAAATGCAATAAAAATGGTCATAACTCAGACAATTGCAGAATGAATGTGAAATTCTATGTTTGTGGTAGATTTGGACATTTTTCTAATCAATGTAGAACTCAAACTGGTCAAGGTTATGGAAAGGCTATTCAAAGAAACAATGTAACTTGTTATGCATGTAACAATATTGGGCATATTGCAAAATTTTGTAGAAGCAAGAATTCACTGGCAAACAATAAAGGATCTAACAACAAAGGCAAACAGAAGGTGACTAAAATCAAGCAAGAATTTTCAAAATAGTGGATTAGGAAGAGAGATCAGAAAGGTGATGAATCTGTCACTGCATCGATAGAACAGGGTAATCCTGCACCGGCAAGAGATTCTTCATCCAACTAAGGAATAATCCTTAGAGGTAAGACAACAAATTGAAAACCATGAATTTACCCTTGATTGATGGTAAGAAGTTATATTTCTTCTTTATCGGCAGATATGTGGAGTTTTTCACTTCACCGGCGAGCATTTATTGCGGTTGTGAGTCAAAATTTTGGTTGTAAAGGCATTGTAACCTTTGATTTCAACTCACCAAGCATCCAAGCATTCAAAGAGAGCGAAATTGAGAAAAGGCATTCTAAAGGTGAAGCAACAAAGATCATTTTCAGGGCATTCAAGTATTTCACAGTTAAGAGGTATTTATCTTTCGCAATGACATCTTCATCTTTTGTTCTTGAATTCGTAGAAAACCCTACCATTGTGGAAAATATTAAGCGACCTAGACCAGTTTTCAAGATCATTCCCAAGATAGCAAAACAAGATGATTCTATTGGTGCATTTTCCAAAATCTCGAAGGGAGTCGCATTCACTGAAGACCCTAGGGCATACATACATTGCAACATAGAAAGTTTAGGATCTGAAGATTTGATGAACATGTACATGAATGTAATTACTGACAAGGATGGGATAGTGAAACCAGAACATAAGGTAGTTGAGGATTTAGGTTTCATAGACATCCTCCATATGCCAGAATTCTTAGATGAAGTCGTCTGCTATGTCCTTAGCAAAGTTTATGGAGAATTTATGTAGTTGGACTCAGTATTCAAGATTACCAAGGAAGCTATCAAAGATGTTACGGGTTTACCCTCCACCGGTTCTAGACCTGACAAGAAGAAGAAAATCCCTAACAAGGAAGTTATGAGCTTAACCGTGTTGGGAAAAATGGTGTCTCAACCTTGCATTTATGCAAGGTTACTATTTATAGTAAGTTTTTATTTGAGCACGAAATGGTGCGAAACTCTCCCTGAAGCTTCTGGTTGGCTAGATAAGCATTCCGGTAAAGTTGCGTCGCAAGGTCACAGCTAGTTTTGAAGATATTAAAGTTTTCGTCTTGGAGGGGTGCAATAAAATGTTTAAACTTAATTTTGGGGACTTTAGAGGCTCCGAAACGCCCTGGAAAGTTGTCGTAACCGGTGAAGCGGGTTACGAGGTGATAGAGCACTTCGCGAGCTTTCTGGCGCTTCAAACGGTTCGTCAATCGGACACCCGGTTCTCAAGTTATGGCCTCCGGAAGTTTGTACTCTTGAAATAGGAAAAATAATTTGTATCGAATACATAAATGAGCTGTAAAAGGGAGCGACACGTGTTGATGTGTGCTTTAACATGTCATAGGGCATCTAGAAGGGAGATAAGGTCGGCTACACCTTATTGGGTGGTTTTAGCCCATGGTTTTGTAATACCGTTTGACGGTTTCTTGTATTGTATCTCCTATTTATGAGGTGTGTGAGATAGAGGTTGTGTGTAAGAGTCTTATGGCTATTGAGTTGCCTCTGAATCTCTGATTAGTGCTACTCTTGCGAAGAGCTTGCTCTGCAAGTATTTTGTAATCTGTTTTTGATTGCTGAATAAAATATTGAGCTGCTTTTGGAGGGTGGGGTTTTTCTCCCGAAAGGGTTTTCCCCACGTAAATCATTGTGTTGTGGTATGAATGCTATTATATCTATTTCTATTTTCTGTAACTGTTGTAACTATCTGAAAAAGTTTTGCATTACCCTCCTCTCAAGGTTAGTATAGGAAGTTGTTTCCGCTACTTAACTTCCTTACAAGTGGTATCAGAGCCTGATCACCTTTGGTTTCAATTGTGGGCAGTTGGGTTTTTTGAACTAATCCAGATTTGAGTGGGAGCTTGTGCAGAAGACACTTTTTGATCTTGTTGCAGGAATATTCAGATGGCGAGTTCGTCAGGGAGAATAGAGGTGGAAAAATTTAATGGAAGTAATTTTGAGATGTGGAAGCTGAAGATGGAAGATCTGCTAATAGATCGAGATCTTTGGGATGCTGTTGATGCGAATGTCCAAAGGCCCTCAGATCCTACTGCGGCAGCTCAGTATGATGTTATGGACCGAAAAGCCAAGGGTCTAATCAGACTGTGCCTAGCAGACTCTGTTCTAATCAATGTCCATGAAGAAAACTCTGCAAAGAAGCTATGGACTAAGCTTGGTGAGATGTATCAAGTGAAATCTTTATTAAATCAAATTTTCTTAAGAAAGAAATTGTATTCCTTGAAGATGGAAGAGGGTGGACGAATTGCAGACCACCTAGAAGCATTCAATATGATTGTGGCTCAATTAGTATCCGTCGGTGTTAAGATGGACGAGGAGGAGAAATGTCAGATCTTGCTTTGTTCCTTGCCTGATTCGTGGGATTCTCTTGTTATGGCTATCGGTAGTACTTCTATTGTTTTGAAATCTGAAGACGTGGTGGGTGTCCTACTCGGTGAAGAGATGCGAAGGAAGGTATCCATCAGTTCAAAGGAAGCCCTAACCGTTCGTGGAAGACCTAAGGAGAAAGGCAAGAAGAATGAGAAGCGCAACAAGTCCAAATCCAAAGGGAGATCGAAATCTCCTGGAAAGTCCAAAGTCATTTGCTGGAATTGCGGTAAACCGGGTCACATCCGTAAGGACTGCAAAGAAGAAAAGAAGAAGAAAAAGAAAAAGTTCGATTCTGATTCTGAGTCCGACAAGGAAGATGGCGATGCATTTATTGCGGCTTTGGCGACTCATGCAGGTAATGATGCCTGGCTAATTGACTCAGGTGCATCTTTTCATATGAATTCCAATAGAAATTGGTTTTCTGAATATGAAGGATTTAATGGAGGTAAGGTGTACTTGGGTGATGATTCACCTCTAGACATTGTTGGTCGAGGTAAAGTTAGAATCAGGTTTTCTGATGGTAGAATAAAAGGGATTAATGGTGTGCTGCATATCCCTGGATTAAAATGAAACCTGTTATCTGTGAGCAAACTAATAGATGCAGGTGTGCAGGTAGTCTTTTCTGAAACAGGATGTAAGATGATTAAGGGTGCTATGGTAGTTGCTAGAGGTGTCAGGTTTGGCACTTTGTATAAGCTTGAAGCATACACTGTTGAGTGTAATAGCACTTCTGTAAAAAGTAAATCTGCGGATACTTCACTGGAAGATTTGAAGGTTTCACCTTCAGCAGATGGAAATGGTTTTTGGGTACCTAAGGGTGCACTTTCATCTGAAGCAAAGTTACCTGCAGAGAAGACTATGTTATGGCACCAGAGACTTGGCCACATTGGAGAAAAGGGTCTAAGGACCTTGAAAAATAAAAATCTTGTTGAAGGTTTGAATGATTGTAATCTTGACTTTGATTTCTGTGAGCATTGCATTTATGGAAAACAAAACCGCGTTCAGTTTTACTCGAGTTCTCATAAAACTTGTGGTGTTTTGGACCTTATCCATTCTGATGTGTTTGGTCCAGTAGATGTCTCTTCGATTGGAAAATCCACATATTATGTTTCATTTATTGATGATTTTAGTAGAAGGACATGGGTATATTTTCTAAAGAGTAAATCTGAAGTTTTTAGTCGTTTTAAAGAATTTAAAGCAATGGTTGAGTTGCAGACTGGAAAGAAAATAAAATGTTTGAGAACTTATAATGGCGGTGAGTTTTGCTCTAATGATTTTGATAGATTCTGCAAAGACTGTGGAATTAACAGGCAGAAGACAACTCCGTATTCTCCACAGCAGAATGGAGTTGCAGAAAGAATGAACAGGACACTGATGGAGAAGGCTAGGAGTATGTTGAGTGGTGCTGGTCTTGAACAAAAGTTTTGGGCTGAAGCTGTTGCCACTGCTTGCTACCTGATTAACAGGTCTCCTACATCAGCTCTTGTTGATAAAACACCTATGGAAGCATGGTCAGGTCACAAGCCTTCATTGAGACATCTTAGAGTTTTTGGTTGCGAGGCATATGCACATGTGCCAAAGGAGAAGCGAACAAAGTTGGAGAACAAGGCTGTGAAATGTATCTTCATCGGGTATAGTTATGGTGTGAAAGGATACAAGCTTTGGGACCCTGTTGCACAAAAGGTAATTCACAGTAGAAGTGTTATTTTTAGAGAAATTAAGTCTCCTTCTGTTACATTGCAGCCAGAACAGACTAAAAAAGAAGATGTGATTCAACTTCCTTCTACACCTGAAAGAGTTGAATCGAGACCCCTAGATAGGCAAGAATTTGAGGAGAGCTCGTCTAGCTCTGAATCTTCAGAAGAGGAGGAAGAACCTCGAACTCAGCTTGTTCGAAGGTCTACAAGACATAGACAACCACCTGAAAGGTATTCACCTGATGATTGGAGATGTATTTTTGCTCTGAATACTAGTGTGGATGAACCAAAATCTGTAGAAGAGGCATTAGGTATGAATGATGCAGAATCCTGGAAGATTGCTATGGAGGAAGAAATGGCAGCTTTGAAAAAGAATGATACATGGGATCTTGTACCATTGCCTGAAGGACGAAAACCTGTTGGTTGTAAATGGGTGTTCAAGAAAAAGATTGGTTCAGATGGAAGCATTGAGAAGTATAAAGCAAGGTTGGTTGCAAAAGGCTACTCTCAGGTTGAGGGTGTTGATTACGGTGAGATATTTTCTCCTGTTGCAAAAATGACCTCCATTAGATTTTTGCTTTCTATTGCTACTGCTTATGATTTAGAGGTTGAGCAGATGGATGTGAAAACTGCTTTCCTTCATGGTGATTTGGAGGAAGATATTTATATGACACAGCCAGAGCACTATGTGGTGAAAGGCAAAAGTAATTTGGTCTGTAAATTGAAGAAATCTTTGTATGGCCTCAAACAAAGTCCTAGGATGTGGTACCAGAAATTTGATACATACGTGTTGAGTTTGGGATTTGAACGTTCTAAATCAGATCACTGTGTTTATTATAAATCTTATGGTGATCATTTCTTATTCATTGCATTGTATGTTGATGATATGTTATTCATTGGTAAAGGGAAAGGTATGATTTCAGAACTGAAGTCTCAGCTCGCTGCTAAATTTGAAATGAAAGATCTTGGTGCAGCAAAGCACATTCTTGGGATGGAAATTAGAAGAGATAGGGTGAACAGAAAGCTATGGCTAGGCCAGAGTAAGTATGTGAATTCAGTGTTGCAGAGGTTCAACATGCAGAATTGTAGACCGTTGAGTGTTCCTTTTACAGTTGGAATGAAACTATCTATTTCAGATTGTCCTACATCCCCATTGGAGATGGAAGACATGAGCAGAGTGCCTTACCAGAGTGCGGTTGGAAGCTTGATGTATGCTATGGTCTGTACTAGACCAGACATTGCCCAAGCAGTGGGAGTACTTTCTAGATATATGTCTAATCCTGGTAGAGTTCATTGGGATGTAGTCAAAAGAGTCTTCAGATATTTGAAGGGTACTTCAGAGTATTCTTTGTGTTATCATGGTAATTCAATTGGAGACATGACTTCCCTTGATATCCATGGTTATGTGGATTCAGATTGGGCAGGTGATATTGATAGCAGAAGATCCACCAGTGCTTATGTGTTTACTTTGTTTGGTGGTGCAATTAGTTGGATGAGTAAGCGACAGGCTGTGGTTGCTTTATCCACTACTGAAGCAGAGTATATGGCAGCTACTCATGCTTGTAAAGAGGCCATTTGGCTTAAGAGACTGTGTTCGGATATTGGAATAAAACAAGGTACAGTGACAGTTTACTGTGACAGTCAGAGTGCAATTAGCCTAGCTAAGAACCCGACATTTCATGCCCGGACCAAACATATTGATGTTCAGTATCATTTTGTTAGAGATATGGTCGAAGATGGTAGGGTGAAGCTGGTTAAGGTGGACACTTTGATGAATGTTGCAGATGCTTTAACTAAGGCTGTGAGCATAGAGAAGTTCAGATGGTGTTCAGAGTCTATGGGCCTTATGGCCCCTAGCAATTGATTCATTGTGTTGACATTCCCTTCCGCTCATGCAAGGTGTTCGACAAGTGGGAGATTTGTTGGGAAAAATGGTGTCTCAACCTTGCATTTATGCGAGGTTACTATTTATAGTAAGTTTTTATTTGAGCACGAAATGGTGCGAAACTCTCCCTGAAGCTTCTGGTTGGCTAGATAAGCATTCCGGTAAAGTTGCGTCGCAAGGTCACAGCTAGTTTTGAAGATATTAAAGTTTTCGTCTTGGAGGGGTGCAATAAAATGTTTAAACTTAATTTTGGGGACTTTAGAGGCTCCGAAACGCCCTGGACAGTTGCCGTAACCGGCGAAGCGGGTTACGAGGTGATAGAGCACTTCTCGAGCTTTCCGGCGCTTCAAACGGTTCGTCAATCGGACACCCGGTTCTCAAGTTATGGCCTCCGGAAGTTTGTACTCTTGAAATAGGAAAAATAATTTGTATCGAATACATAAATGAGCTGTAAAAGGGAGCGACACATGTTGATGTGTGCTTTAACATGTCATAGGGCATCTAGAAGGGAGATAAGGTCGGCTACACCTTATTGAGTGGTTTTAGCCCATGGTTTTGTAATACCGTTTGACGGTTTCTTGTATTGTATCTCCTATTTATGAGGTGTGTGAGATAGAGGTTGTGTGTAAGAGTCTTATGGCTATTGAGTTGCTTCTGAATCTCTGATTAGTGCTACTCTTGCGAAGAGCTTGCTCTGCAAGTATTTTGTAATCTGTTTTTGATTGCTGAATAAAATATTGAGCTGCTTTTGGAGGGTGGGGTTTTTCTCCCGAAAGGGTTTTCCCCACGTAAATCATTGTGTTGTGGTATGAATGCTATTATATCTATTTCTATTTTCTATAACTGTTGTAACGATCTGAAAAAGTTTTGCATTACCCTCCTCTCAAGGTTAGTGTAGGAAGTTGTTTCCGCTACTTAACTTCCTTACAAACCAGAGCTACATATGACAACCGATCACTTAGGGTTAATGACATAAAGGTAAAAATGTTAAATTTGCTAGCATGATAATTAGATATAAAGTTGGTCACACAAATAGATTGAATTTTGTGTCAAGTTCATGCATTCGTAGTGCACATGAGATGATTGTAAACAATGCAAAGATTGATATTTGTGAATGGTTGAAGGATGAATTGCTAGAAAAATTGGATAAGATAAAAGGTGACAAGAAAGGAACATTCAAATTTGGAAATCTATTGGTATGTTTAATGCTTTACTTTTCTAAGGAGATCCTCGGCATAGGTCATAGGGATTTTGCCTATGATATTTCTATTGGAAAATAGATAAAGGAGGCAATTACCGGTATGGGAGCTAACAGTGATGAGTTAGTCAAAGATTACTTCAAAATTTTCCAAACCAAAATGAAACAGAGAGAAAGGATTTCCCAAAGCATCATAGACAAATATGATAAGCAAATATGCTTTGTAGTAAAGAGAGATGAAATCTGGATGGAAGCAGTCAGACCCAGAATAGTATGGATTACTGAAATGGGATATGAGGTGGACTCTCACATCTTGGAATCATATGCAAAAATACTCCTACATGCTCCACCGGAACCATCAGAGAAAATATTTGGTAGTGTTGAAACAATTGAAAGTGATGTAGCCATGATGAAGAAAAGAAAGAAAAGAGAGAAATTCATGAAAGATGCTTCTAAAATGGTAAAAGAAGTTCCAGAAGGGTTGATGAGTCTTGGTGGTATTATTGATGAAGTAAAAAGTTAGTCAGAGTAGACACTGGTAGCTAATGTTTCCCCGGTTGTTACTTCTTCTGAGACAGAAAGTGATAAAGCAGTTGAATTTTAAAAAGTTGAAAGGAATAAAAGGAAACCTTCACCGACACTTGCCCCATCTCCAAAGAATTCGAGGACACAAAGAAAGAAGAAACGGGTTGTAAGAGAGCCCAATGGTCCGAAAAAAGAAGGTAACTCCTAAGAAGAAATTCAAACCTAAGGCACCAGACACTCTTACACCGAAGGAACTAATAAATGAAATCACACAAGAAGGTAACCTTAGCAATGTAAATAAACTCTATCATTCTTTCAAGGATGTAGATAAAAACACTATAGAGGAAAGCATAATTTTACACCTAGATATCTACAAGAAAGTTCTCATTGAGGTTGTAGATGATCCGCCCAATGATTTGTATTTGAGGTTAGAAGCTAAAAGGATGTTAGTTATGGAATTGGATAAGAAATTAAAAGTTGAAGCATTTTTGGCGGTTCACCCTGTCAATTCCCGACAGGAGATTGATGAATTGATTGTAGAAGCCAATCGGACAGTTTTTGTAAGTGGTCACCGGCAAGTTAGCCTTATGGTAGGCCGAGTTAAGGAAATTGCAGATGAAACATCAGACAAGTGGGACATATTCTTTGTAGAAAGAGAAAAGAAAGAAGAAAAGGATTGACAGAAAATGGGTAAGTCTTTTACAAAGGTATATCAAAAGGATAAAGGTAAAGGTAAAATTGGTAGTGTACCTAATATAATGGTCAAGGATAACCTTCCTCCACCGGTATAGGACACCGCACCAATAACTGCAAAGGAACCAATACAAACTGACAGTTAGTAGGAAGAGAAGGCAGAGGAAATAACAAGAGATGACACCAATCTAGAATCTGAAGTTCTTTTTACCATGAATGTGGACATACAAGACTTCAACATTGTCATGGACAAAGAGACTGCAGTGGTAAAACAAACTGATGCTGCAAATATTGAAATCTTTGAGTCACTGGTCAACACTGTTGACTCTTAGAACATTGAGATACTAGCACAAGCTAAAAAACCTGATACCATCCTAGATGCTACTCAGCCTAACATAGAGAAACCGACAGAAGCACAAGCAAAAGTAGAGGTAAAAACACAAACTGAACCTACAAATGTTGACAATCAGCAGAAGGTAGAGAAACCGGCAGAGAAAGAACCTGAACAGAGTATAGTTGAACCGAAAGTCAGCAAGACAGAGAATAAGGATGATAGTAAGATTGAAAGAAAAATTGAAACACGAAATGAGCAAAAAGCAAAAACAGTGAATAAAGAAGAGGTCAATGATGGAAATAAGGAAGAAGTGGTTAAGCTAATTGGACAAGTATCTGAAGAAAAGAAAGTTATAGCTAAGCCTAGCACTTCCACCATGAATTTCAGGCCTACAAATGTGACTGATGTACTTTTGGATTCAATTAAGAGGATCACAGATTGCAACGCCTTAGCATTTAAGTCCATTGATGATACATTACCTATATTGAAGATGATTGCACCGGCTTGTAAGATAGATCACATTGATGGATCTTTAGGTAAATTGGACACATTGTCCAAATTCATTGCTTTAAATATGATAACTATAGATAAGATTAATGAGGAGACTGTTAAGGAAAGGGTGAATAAGGAGAAAAATGAATTCTTTAATAAAACTATCAAGGATTGAACTAAGCACATTGATTCCTTATTACCGATACTTAATTCCACCATTCTGGAATATAAAGAATTGTATAAGGAAGCATGCAAGCCTCACAACTTGATAGAAGACATTGAGGAAGAGATAAAGAAAACACAAAAAGAGATTGATTATATAGCAGACAATATGATAGGTTCTTTGGAACTTACATCCATTTTTTATCAAGAAATGGCAGTTTTTGAGGAAAAGATTGAGAAACTAGAAAAAGAAAAAGAAAGGATAAGAATGAAGGCACGTGAGCTGAAAAACAAACTTGGTCCTAGATCAGACAACCTTATAACTCAGTGTATTGAGTTGTCTAAAGCAACAATTCAAGGAGAGAGATCACCGGAGCAACAAATGCATTATCTGACCGGTATGATCCAGCAGACTGAAACCATTATCTCTGATAGTACCAAATTAATACAAAGTCTTAATCTGATTTTGGCAGATATCTTTCAAATTGTACATAACTGGATACAGTCTATGAGGTAGAATTTTGAATTCTTTGATTCTTTTTGACATCCTTTGTCATTGATGTCAAAGGGGGAGTAGTAGTATGGAGAAAAATGTACATATGAGATCATTTGCTCAGGGGGAGCACTCCTATTTTTGGATCAGTTTGGACTTCATTTTTGGATATCAATTTTTGGATTTTTCTCATGAGTGTTGCCATCAATGCTAAAGGGGGAGATTGTTGGCATTCTACACTCAGATGAGAATAGTTGATGTTGTCATTGATGGCAACCAACTAGTAATATGGTTCACAGCATACACCGGCAACAAACATCATCTACTGGCACCGACAGACACAACAAGATTATTCTCACCGGTACCTAGTCTACACCGACAGAAGATCTTATCGGCACCCCAGCCGACATGGAAATTATATTGTTTTGTATTGTAATTATATTGTATAGCTAACATGATGTATTTTAAAGACTCATATATGTATGAGATCTTATAGGTCATTTTAAAAGTGAAAAAAGGTATGTGAGAAAGTGATAGGTATGCATAGGTAGTTAATGCAAGTGAATTATGAGAGCAAATATCTATATATGCATTTTGATGTACTATTTTGCTGACCGAATAAGAGAAGAGAAAAGCGAAGGAAGGTTTGTGGCAGAGGTATTTGACAGAGCTTAAATCAGTATTGAATCAAGCATTGTAGATGCTATTTTGAGCAGTACATTGTCATTGGATTTAATCATCCAATTTTGTAGTCATTGTGACTCCTTTTTGTGATTGAGTAGTGAACTCTAGGTTGTTGGCCTTCCTACATGTGCAGGCCCCTATTGTATCAGTAATATTTATTCATATTGACTAGTGAGTAAATATTGTGGGTCACAAATCCCATTGAGGTTTTTTCCCTACTGGGTTTTCTCGCCAAAATATCTTGTGTTATGGTGTGCATTGATGTTGTCTCTCTTATTTCTCTTTATTTCTTTATTCCTTGTTTAGCGGTACATTAATTTGGGTTGTAAAGTTGCAAACAAGTTTAAATATTTCAAGCACCAGTTAGACACTGATTCACCCCCCCCCCCCCCCTTCTCAGTGTCTTTGGGACTGTTCAAGTATCTAACAGTGCTTACTATCTATCAACACCAGAAGGTGATTTTATCAAAGAGCCTATCAACAACTTGCATCTCAAAAAGTTTTATATCTAGCAAAAAGCAAAAAAATACAAAAAAAAGCAAAAAAATACAAAAAAAAAGCAAAAAAATACAAAAAAAAAATTAAAAAGCAAGAAAAGACAAAAAAAATACAAAAATTAAAAAATACAAAAAAATTTAAAAAAAGTAGAAAAATACAAAAAAAATTAGAAAAGCAGAAAAACACAAAAAAAAAAAAAAGTAGAATAAATACAAAAACAAAATCAAATATGAGAAAAAGTGCAATAAAACAAATAGTGAAAACTTGGAAACGTGCTATTTGTGAACTACCTCTTCCATCTATTAGTGCATGAATCTTTCTGCCATCATTATACATATCCATGATAAATCCTTGTGTAAATAAGCCAGGCATTGTAGCAGCGTCTCACCATGGCTTGGTGATCATTGTCTGTATTCACAATTAAGGTATTTCTGGACTGGGGGCAAAATCCTAAACCTAGTTAGGATGATCTACATTGAGCTAAACACAACAGGCAAACAACAGTAACACAACAATCCTAAAACAAAGATCACAAAATTCAACATTGGGCAGTGATCAAAATTTTGAGAAAACAACTATCAAAATCAACATCAAGATCAATAAACAAAAATCAATGGATGGTTTCTTCTCAATTATGGTTTGATCACTTTAGTAGGAATGTTCAACTATTGTATCTTGATTTTTGTTATCATGCCTCATGAGTGACTTGAGGATGTTTTGAACTAGAGGAGAAAGGAAGGAACATGATATTTTCTTTGTTTGTTGTTTGTGAGTTAGTCATTAGTATTGTGCAAATTTGTTGTAGGACGTGATCGGCAAAGCATCATCGATGACATTTTGGATTTCCATAGGAAAAAGGATTAACTCTTGTTTGTTTTACGCAAGCAATACTCAGGTCATCCTAGTTCAAATTATACCTTGATGCTTGTGTTAACTTGCAATATCAAAATCCATGTAAGCAGTACTCAGGTCATCATGGTCTAATTATACCATCGATGTTTGTATGAACTTACAACATTTTAAAGGCTCAATGATGATAAAAAGCATGATAAAATGGCCGACCAGATGATAACATTGCATTAATTAGCTTTTGCATATTTAAGATAGATTGTATTCATATTGTGTCTTGCATGAGCATTTTATCTTGCATTACTTTTCCAAGGCTTGAGGTTTTAAAATGATTGTATCTCTCTTATTAAAGGATTGAGTGCATTGGACATCACTTTATTAGTTTGCATTTCATCATTGTAATTATTCATCATAGGTGTTTCACTTCATTAATTATCATTCCCATTCATCACTTTATTAGGTAGTTTCATTTAATTAGGTATTGCATAAGTCATTTGTATGTGAAGAGGGTTAAAACATACAAGGTAGGATTAAATGATAAATATTCAAACAAACACTTAAAACACAAAATACATCATTTTACCTTTCTATTTTACCTTCTCCTTCGGATTGAGAATTTGATGAAGCCAAAGATGTGCCCATCCTTGACTTGATTGGATTGGCTCCTTGTTTATGTGTGGATTAGTCTTCAAATGCACAACAAATGGCTAAGTGATGGTTTGATGGATGCAAGATAGATGGATAAAGTGGATTGCTATGGATGCTAAGTGATTATGGATGCTCAATTGGCTATATTAAGGATGCACAAATGAGGATTTTAGAGCTATTAGGCCAGCATAAGATTACTTGAATTGGAGATGAGAAATGAAGGGGAGGAGACCCCAATTTATAGATTTGAAAGGGGATGAATGGACGATTGAGATTGAAAGATGATCAAGGGTGGAGATTGAAAGAAGGTGGGGACATGGATTGAGAGGACATAGTGTGGAGACCAAAAGATTTTCCATAAAGGTATTTCTTGTCTCCACACTCCACAAGGTGCATGGGGAAGATATCCTCAAGTACCTTGGAGGAGTAAAAGGAATTAAAAATTCCCTGGAGAGAGGACAAGGGAATTGAAAATTCCCAAATAAAGGCTTGCATTGGGGAAAGGAAATGGGAAAAGGAATTAAAAATTCCTTGGGAAGGTGAGAGACATGGGAGAGTGTGAGATTTTGAAATCCTTGAAATGAATGAATTAGGTGAATTTAAGGTGGGAAGGTGAGGAGGGGACTATTAGACAGTTCAAATAACTGGAAGACAACTGAGAGGGGGGGTGAATTAGTTGTCACAAATTACCGAAACCATTAGCAATTTAAACTTTAAGACTAGAACCCAAAATATTAATACCGGAATAGCAGTTAAACCAATTAAGCATAAACAACAATCACATAATAAAAGCCATCCACATAACACCAAGATTTGTACGTGGAAAACCCAGTAAAGGGAAAAACCACAGTGGGAAGCCTGCCCATAGTCAAATAATACTTCTGCAGTAAGTATGTGAATTACAATTGAGGGAACTGCACTTGCACAAAGGCCAACGGCCTAGAGCACACTTCTCATCACAAAAGGAGCCTCGCTGACTACATAGAAATCCAAACTACAATCCGGAGAAGTGTTGAACTGTAAAAGATAGCATCTCCTATGCCTGAGTACAGTTCTGGTTAAGCTCAATACCGGAGGACTAAATCCTCTTACATATACCTAATTCGATCTCCAATGATCGACCAACTCCTCTGCCTGAATGATATTACATTATTCGCACATTATATTCCTTTACCATGACCTCTAACAATAACCATGATGATCTACAATGAGATCTTACATCTATATATACAAACCCTCGACCATAAAAAATAGGTCGGCCACCAGACAATAAACCAATTACATAATTACAAACCATGTCGGCCTAATACCAAATAAGTATTATCAACACATAAAACATCCCAAAAATATATCAATAGGTCCTATCCACACGTTACATTAAAGTCGGTTGATCTCCACCAAATTCTTTGCTAATGAAACCCTCGCCAGAACCAGAAACTAAGCTTCTAATCAAGCAGGATAACATCTGATCACCAAACCAAAACCAACTGACCAAATATGAGTAAGAGTATCATGAACAAGCCAATTCCATCACCAAACTATATCGAAGCCTATCGAATCATGTCAGATCCAAGTTAATGAGAAACCACTCAACCTAATGGAACCATAAGGGTGTCGGTAAAGCATCCAAATAGCTAGTGTTGGCATCAATGATAAAACATCAATGCAACACATAACCAATTCCACCAAATGGCCAACAGGGACAAGAGGATTTAGCCATTTATGGCTATTGGTTGACTTAGAGGCTAATCATGGGGATTAGCCACTAGCAAATGATTAAGGAGATGATTAGGTGGGATAATAGAATATTAGAAGACAACTGGGATTTGTAGGAGGATTTGACAAGAGGAGAGAGAATGAGTGGAGGAATTAAAAATTAGGAAATAATGCCAACTGGGCATTCTAGAAGATTAATTAACTTAATGAAGAATTAAGGAGAGTGACTTGTAGGAATCGCATGACTTTGTTAATTAATTAGCATTAATTAACTAAGAGGGGATTTAGAAGAAATAATTAATTTTAGGACTTTAGAAGAATAGGGAATAATCAATTTATTTAATGAATCAATTATTAGACTATAGTGACAGGATTAATTAGATTAAATTCAATTAATTCTGAGAGGAATAAAGAGATATCATAATTAAATTAATTAATTATGTAGTAAGGCTAAATTAATTAAATATTTAATTTAATTAATTTTGGACATCTACATTTTGCCCCTTTTACATAGCGGCAAAATTGGCGATGGGTAAAAGACAGAAAAAGATGTCTCGGCGTGAAGACGCAGGTGGTTTATGCCCCCTTGAGAATTTAATCGGGAATTTGTAATTTTTTTTGGAAAATTCTCAAAAAAATGATAAAAAAAATTAGAGAACAAAGGGAGATGAGAAAAGAAGATAATGATGGGAGAAAAAAATGAGTGAATTGATAGAAGGATGCAAAAACAGGGCTATGGGAGGCCCTATATAAGCCATACGGATCCCAAGGAAGAGTCATTGTCACATACAACTTTAGGAGATTGGAGAGCACAGAGCCCTTGGAGAGAGATGGATCGCATTCTCGTACATAAGCATCGTACTGAGAGGGTCTGCTGACACCAATGACAAGAGCACTATGGTCCACTGATAAGTACCGTGACCCCACTTTGTGATTTAGTAGGTTAGAGCATTTATTAGGGGTAATAAATAGGCCAAAAGGTTAGCGGGGCGGAGACGTTGATCATCGTATCAACGTCTCTGTGGGTGGTGCAGTCATAGTTATGAGGGACCTCAAAGAGATCTATCTGGACCATGCAGCAAGAATAAACACAATGAAAGCAAGACAACATGATGGAGGCAATGCAAAATTGAATGAATTAGATCTTGAAAACTGATTACAAATAACCGGTAACATCCGGGCTACAAGATTCGGCTCACTGGCCTACTACATACATGCTTAATTACAGAATCGGTCAACTTCAAACCTCTAAATCCTAAGATATATTTTCTATATTTTCTGGAATGAATTATGATGCTAAATTACATTAATTTATATGGTCTAGAGGGATTTGGTCCGCCCAAGAAGAATCAAACAATGACGAACATGATGAAACGTGTAAAACCACCAAGTCGGCCTCCGCCAAAGAAAGCCCTCTGGAAAATCGAAAGGAAGAAGTTTGGATCAAAGGGAAGGTCGGCTGCACGCCAAGGAACACTGGAATCACCTAACTAAAGCTCCACAAGCTATGGAAAGGATCTACAACATTCACCAATAGCAAATAGGTCCAAGTGGTTCCGGTGTTCTAAGCCAGAAAACTGTCTCAAAATTCAGAGGCGATAACTTGCCGAAAAATGATATAAACATACCGTGGCTCAGGAATAAGGAAGATAATCATGTTCACAAGCAAAATCTAGCTCCACAAGATCAGGTGAACAAATGCAGAAAGAAATGTTGAAATTGCAAAACAAAAAACAAACTGAAAAGAAATGTTTTTGGTTGATGTAAGATTGCCAAGAACCGGGAATGCTCCTGCATCAGTGGGGGTTCAAAGTCACAGTAGGTGAATAACGCCTGCATAACCATTGAAAGGGCTTAGCAAAGGGGTTTGAGGCCAACACTAGCGGCTTAATGCAAGTGCAAGCATTGAAAGGGGGCAAAGAGGCTAGAAAGGAGGTGAAGACTGCAGATCAATGCCTCCGCCTGTGGTGCCACACAGGTGTCAGGGTTTCGACATCTGCGCCAGGCAAGGATCAATGTCTCCATCAAGGAAGCTAGGGGGAATAAAAAGAAGAATGTAGAGGGGATAAAATGGGTTCAAGGGGGCGAATACATGCCCCAGGGATAGTGTGGGATAAGAAATAGGTTAGAGTAGGCTAGGATAGAGTAAGGTAGGATAAAATAGGTGGAATAGGATAGAATATGAAGGTTAATGAAGTGAATTGGCTAGATGCAGGAGGATGAGAGATCTCTCACATCGTGAGAGAACTGGCCTCTGACCCTGAGGCTATACAGGCAGCTCAGAGCAGATGAGAAGGAGATCTTGAGCACAGTGGACCTAGGATTCATTGGGAGATGGCCCAGGATCAGGGCTCATAACGCCATGATGACGACATTGGTGAAGCAGTAGGATAGCAGGACATGTACCTTCCACTTACCGACTAGAGAGGGCACCGTCACTTTGCTAGACTTCTAAAGGATCTTGAAGATCCCCATTCAAGGCATGATTCCTAAGTACAAGTTGGATGAAGGAGAGTACTATCTCAGATAGGTGTGTGAGTATGTGGCGCTGCCTTTGGAGGGGACACAGATGCACCTGGTTCAAGTGATTTAGATCTAACACATGTTGCGACTTGTATTGTTCATATGCGGTTTGACCAGTGGGCGTCTGATGTCGGACCTTAATGGTCATGGATTTTCTATTGGATGGGCTAGGTGTGTCTACTACATGTTGGAGGATTGTGTGGTGTACTTCTGGGGTGCAGTGATGCTCAGGCAGCTATACCATGATATGCATCTTTGTCTATACCAGGATTACTAGAATCTCGGCACAGGGGTCACACTGCTCCACATTTAGGCATTGGAGCACATTGTCTGAGAAGGAGGGGAGGGTGGGGGTGGTGGGGATGAGGGCATAGGGAGTGTGGGATAGCACTCATCAGTTGTATGCAACATTTTGATTATTTTGAGCTTTCGGGGAGGATTACCTTGATTGACACATTCTTTTTTTGATATATATAAGATGCGATTTTGGCAGCATATATGTATATGTGGACTTTATTATGGACTCTTATGGCCTTTGATTATTGTTTTATTATGTGATCGATGGATGATGAATTTATGAGATGCGTGAGATGGATATTATCTTACTTATTTGTGATGCAGGATGGATGATTATGAGATGTATGTATGATATTTATGATGTTGCTAACATGTTTGTGGATGCAAGGATGCATGTGAGTGATGTATGCTTATATGTTAAACATTTTTTGGATTTTTATGTGATGGTGATACTTATGATATATAATGTAAATGAATGCCCTATATGCATATTATTTATTGTGATGTGATAAATGTGATGTGATTAATGAAATGCACCTAAATGGATGATAACTAAATGTGTCGGGTGATGTAATGAAAACCCTTATTTAGCTACTAATAAATATAACAAACCAAAATGTGACTAATTAGTGTGATTAGCAATGCATGGACTGTTTGATGACTTATCATTCGTGTAAGATATTAATGTTTGAATTCTATTTAATGCACCTAAAATGACATGAAGATGCAATGTAATGAAATTATTTTCAAATATTTTATATTGAATAGTGTGATTAATGAATGCAACACTAGATGAGATACTAATGTTTGAATGGGATTTAATTAAACTTACATCAATATTTATTGTGAATCTAAAAATGTGCAGTTGTGAATGTGCATGATAGATACATTTGGATAGATAGTCAAGATTGTATGTACCAGCTTGCATGTCCCAAATGCAATTGATGAACAATGCACTTAATTAAATGAACAATGCACTTAATGGTTATGCAACTATATGAAACTATTATGAAACTAAATGGTAATGCAGTGACGATTTTTTAGAATGTGCCAACCATAGTACAATGACATAGGACTAGGTAGAAGAAGGGAAAAGATGAACAAATTGAGGTCTCCAAAAATGTAAAATTGTAGGAGGAAATGCAAATTATGGGATTGAGATGAAGGGATTTGTTGTTGTGCAAAATGTGGAGAGCAAACCTAGTTTTGATATTGCTAAGAGTAGTTTACACCACTGATTATAGAAATCGGGATGTCATGAAAAACCCCAAGGTGTGGACTGACTCTTAGATAATAGGTGTCTCTGTTGGCAGTGGGCCAACGTCCCTCGCGAGGATTCGCGACATGGTTTAATAGCCTCCTGTGGATTCTATAAGTCTAGTAGTTGTATCGAGCATTGACAGGTTGATCTTTTGGTGCAACGGCAACCCTAGCTTGTAACAAGTGGTATCAGAGCTTGGTCACAGGTTTGAATCATGCAGGCCATGGTGAGCGATGCTGGGAGGGGGATTGTTGGTAGTAGGCCAACATCCCTCGCAGGGATTTGTGACATGGTTTAATAGCCTCCTGTGGATTCTATAAGTCTAGTAGTTGTATCGGGCATTGACAGGTCGATCTTTTGGTGCAATGGCAACCCTAGCTTGTAATAGTCTCTTGCACACAACCATGTAAACACCATATAGGTGTAGATATAGGGCTATAGGTTCGTGTAAGAAAAAACCATCAGACACACCATGCCACAAAAAAATGCCCCAGTAGACACCCATCCAAAATATACCAGGGTATAAAATGATCCTGTTAGCCATAGGTAGGAGTAGTTGTGGGACAAAATGATGCAAATCAAAGAAAAAGACCAAATCATGCAAACAAAATGCACAAGGCCAACTAATATCTCTTGCCAAGAGTAGGACTTAGGATTATGGATAAATTGATGGATAGGGGAATGATGCATCTCGATGGGTAGGAGTAACTAATAGAACTGAATAGGCAATAGATAAGGTGGTATGGACATATGAATGTAGATATGGTACTGACGATGAAGACTTAATTAGGCTCATGTGGATGAGTGTTTGGATGACGCACAAGTCAAGAAGAAGCTCAAGCTTAGGATTCAGGATTAAGCTCAGTGTATTGGGATGGAAGCTCAGTTTACTGGGACGATTCTTATTCACGACTTTGGACAAGAACTCACCATCTCATGCAAGGGGGGGTAAATGGAGTGGGAACAGGGTCACTGGATCGCTTTTCTTATAGAATGAAGAAGACAACTCGCCACAAGCTGGGCCTAGGGATTGTACCATCATGTAGATTCATTAAGAGATTAGACATTCCAGGAGTGGGAGTGAAAGGCTTATGTGTTGGCATGGATTGAAGAAATGAATGGGTCAAACGATTGCAAGCGAGCAAGGGGAATGGAATGAAGGGTTATAGGATTACCTTTTCTGTAGAATGATGGAGACAACCGCTGCAAGCAACGCGAGGGGAATGATGGTAAATCAACACGGGAGTCATCCTGCACAGATGGCCTTATAAATAGGCTTGTACAATGCTCATTATTGCTAGGGTGCGGGAATGATGTCAAAATATTCTATTTTTATTATGGAATATGAGACTCAGGTGGGCGGGTGGGAGGAAATGAGAGGATAGTGGAGGATCCCAAGATGACTCATGTCATGTCAGAGCATTTGAAACAACAAATTTGACTGTTTGAGTTATGTCAATTAATTTTGCACAATTGATTGTCTCCACGAGTGAGAGGTTTGTAAACTACATGTTAGATTATTTGATTTATGTAATATGAACGTCGGCAGGTGGGCGGGGGAAGGATATGTCGTGAAGCGAAATTTGGTTGTGAACACTATAAAATTGGCAAAAATATGGGATGGGGGGAAGTCAGCTTGTCCGAGTAGATGATGGATCTTAATTTTTATTTACCTTGACACCTGAGACCAGGTTTTCACCAAGGTACTTACCCATAGCACCACAGAGTGGTTTTCACTTATGGACGAATTGATTTTTCTTTATGTTTTTCCATTTTTTCATTTTTTTGTATTTTTCTTGACTTTTTTTTTATTTTTTATTTTTTTATTTTTTTATTTTATTTTTATTTTTATTTTTGAAAACTTGGTGATATCTGAGGACTAGGCATAAAACCTCTTCAGGTGCATGATGTTCATAGGCTCATCCAAGGGTTCACCTTCAGGAGTGGCCAATTGATAGACACCTTATCCATATTTTGAAGTGATCACATAGGGTCCAAGCCAATTAGGCTCAAAATTGCCTTTCTTTTCACTGTCCTGTAGATTTCTTTGATTTTCCATGAGCACAAGATCATCGATGTCAAACTCCCAGGTTTAGACCTTCTTGCTGTACCTTAACCGCAAGCAGTTCTAATATACCCAGAGGTGATTTAGGGCCTTGAGGTGTCTTTCCTCCAGTATTTCAAGCTCTTGTAGCCTGGTGACTCTATATTCCTCATCAGGGAGGATTTTCTGTAGCGAAACCCTTAGTGACGAGATCTCGATCTCAAGGGGTAGGACAGCTTCGGAACCGAAGACTAGTGAGTATGGGGTGGCACTTGTGGGTGTGCAGATGCTTCTATGGTAGGCCCAAAGGGTGGGATGGAGTTGCAAGTGCCAGTCATGACCAACTTCACTGACTATCTTTTTGAGGATTTTGATAAGAGTTTTGTTTGAAGCCTCAGCTTGACCATTACCTTTTGGGTAATATGGAGTGGAGAAACGATGTTAGATGGAGAATTTTTGGCATAGTTCTTTAACATCCTGATTTTTTAAGGGTCTGCCATTATCTATGATGATAACCTTGGGAATTCCATAGCGACAAATTAGGTAATTCAGGATGAACTTGGAAATTCATTTGCCAATTGTGAAGGTGAGTGGTATGGCTTCCACCCACTTGGTGAAGTACTCGATGGCGGTTATTATGGATTTATGACCAATGGAGGAAGCGGGGTGGATTTTACCTATGAGATCAAGACCCCACTATGAGAAGGGCCAAGGTGTGATGAATGGTTGTAGATCTTGAGAAGGTGCATGAATTTTGTCTCCGTGTTTTTTACAAGGGACACATTTCTTCACGTAGTGATATGCATCTTCTTCCATGGTTGGCTAGTAGTATCTTGTTCACAAGATATTTTTATCTAATTTAAGGTCGCTTGAGTGTGCCCCACAAATTCCTCTGTGCACCTCATGTAGTGCCAATTTAGCCTCCTTTTTGTCTAAACACCTTAGGAGGGCTCCATCAAAATGCCTTCGGAAGAGAGTGTCACCTAGGATAGTGTATCGAGCAGATCAACAGATGAATGTCTGTTGTTGGGTTTTGGTGAGGTGAGGTGGGATAATGTTATCATGGAGGTATGCATAGGTTTCTTGATACCAGGGAGATTGGGGACCAACAAGAACACACACCATTTCATATTCAGGGAGGTCATTTGCCAGAACAAGGAGTTCCTCAACCAAGAACTCACACTTCTGACTGTTTGTCGACATCTGTAAGAGGGAACCAATTGTCGCCATGGCGTCAACAGCTCTATTATTTTCTCTAGGAACCTGATCAAATTGGATGATAGCGAAGTGATGCTTGAGATCTTCAACCATGCTACGATAGGGAAGCAACTTGTCATCTTTTGTTTGGTATTCGTCATTGACTTGTTTAATGACAAGTTGGGAGTCACCATAAACTTGCAATTCATTGATCTTCCACTGGATGGCAAGACGAATCCCAGTAATAAGAGCTTCATATTCTGTGATACTATTGGTACATGCAAAAGCAATCTTGTAGGACTTAGGAATATAGTCTCCTTGAAGGGTTATCAGCAGGATGCTTGCTCCCGATCCGTTTTGTGTGCACGATCCATCGAAGTATAGTTGTCATTTAGTGGATGTAGAGACAGTCATGATGGCATCATCAGGGAACTCAGCTATAAGGGGATGATCTCCTTGAAGACGGGCTTTGGCCAGCTGATCTGCTATAACTTGCTCTTTTATGGCTTTTTGATCCACATATTCAATATCAAATTTGCTCAAGAGCATGACCCACTTAGCGATATAGCCTATGAGAGCAGCCTTAGACAATAAATACTTCAAAGGGTCAATCTTGGCTATGAGCTTTGTCTTGTTGTTGAGCATGTAATGCCACAATTTTTGTGTACTAAATACTAATGCAAGGCAGACTCTTTCAATGAGAGTGTAGTTAAGCTCATACCCTACAAGAGTGCGACTGATGTAGTATATTGCGTGCTCTTTGCCATTCTCATATGTTTGTGTCGATAATTCCCCCAATGCCATTGATGTTGTTGATATGTACAAGAGAAGCGGCTACCCTGGGATTGCTGGCATTAATACTGGAGGAGAGGCCAAGTATTCTTTGAGTTTATCGAAAGCCTTCTAACATAGGCAATCCCACTTAAACTTGGTGTCTTTGCAAAGGAGATGATCAAAGGGATGGCACTTGTCTGCTAGTTGTGCAACGAACCTGTAGATGGACTAGAGTTTCCCTTGAAGAATGTGAAGCTACCTTAGTGTCTTAGGGGGAGGCATTTCCATTATAGTTTTTACCTTTACGGGATCTACTTAAATGCCTCTACGAGAAACTATAAACCCTAGGAGCTTACCTGATGTAGCTCCAAAGATACACTTCTTGGGGTTTAGACATAGCTTGTATTTCTCAAGTCTCTCAAAAAAAATCGTTAGGATTGGAATGTGCTCTTCTCTTGTTTTAGACTTGACTAGAAGATCATCTACATAGTCCTCCATTATTTTTATGCACAAGATCATGGAAAATTGTTGTCATCACTCGTTAGTAAGTAGCTCCTGCATTTTTAAGGCCAAAGGGCATAACTTGGTAACAAAAGGTGCCCCATGGTGTTGTGAATGTTTTCTTGTGTTGATCTTCTTCTGTGATCTTGATTTGATTATACCCTGAAAAACCATCCATGAGTGATAACGTTTCATGCCCTTTTGTAAGGTCCACAATCATGTCTATGTTTGGTAATGGGAAATCATCTTTTGGACATGCTTTGTTCAGATCCGTGGAGTTTGTGCATATTCGAATGCCCCTAGTTTGTTTGCTAACAAGTACAATGTTGGAAACCCATTTGGGATAATCTATGGGTTTAATGAAGCCTACATCCAACATCTTCTGTAATTATGCTTTAGCCAATAGTGCTATCTAGGGATGCATCTTACGTAACTTCTATTTAACTGGTTTGGTATCAAGTTTGACTCCAAGATTGTGTATCACTAGTTCTGGATCATGGCTTGGAATGTCTGCATAGGACCAGGCGAAGTTGATTTCTCTCCTTTAGAAAGCTCATGAAATTTTATTTCTCTTGATCCGTTAATGATTTAGCAAGGAGCACATTCTTAGGGATGTCTTCTGATCCCATGTTGATAGTGTCAGTTTCTTCAATCAGCAGTGGTGATCTTTCCTATTTGGATGGAACCATGGTAGGTAAGTCAATTCCCCCATCTTCTAGTGCCTAATCCAAGTTTTCACTAGAAGATGTGTCCTTTGTTTTTACTTTTCCCCTGTCCAAAGGTGCCTCAGAAAGGTTTTCACCAAGGGACTTTTTCTTTTTGTTTTCATTTTTACAACTGAGGGAGTTGACTCGGCTACAAAAGTAAGCATAGTCATGTGGTTCTTGACGTCTTTCGTATTAATTAATTCTATAAGAGCATCATCATCGACACATACATCTAAAACAAGTGGTTCTTGTTGGTCATGGTCAATGAGTTCGGGATGAATCAATTTGAGCTCATATGATTTGGAAGGGATAATGGGGGTGATGGCGTTTACAAGCGTATCATCAAATATATCATCTTCATATTCAAAAGTCATTTCATGGAACTCTTCTTCATCAGAGTCTTCAACGTCAGCAAGAGGATCTGGTTGTACCCTAGTGATGGTGATCTTAGGCACAGGTGAGTACCCCAAGCCCCTATTATACTTGTATGAAACCGGGGAGATGGGTGCTTTTCCACCTTTTTCTTCGAGTCCGAGACCATGTCCTTTATAGCCCATCTTTTTTACTATAATAGAGGCCTTCAGATACATCTATTTTGGGATTTTTGCCAGTTCTTCTTTTTCCTCTCGATATAGCCAAGAGGTGACATTAGTTTGCAAGCTATCCTCATCAAGTGGACCCCGCTATTCGAAGGTGGTTTCTTTGCATTGGATAGTGGGTTTTTGTTGTTTCTTTATTTCTTTTGGCTTGCCATATGACTTAGGAGAGAGTGGGAGTTGACCCACACAAAGAGCAATCTACAAGATGTACTCTCTACAGCCATTGCCTATTATTTTGACCTTGTCCTTAAGCGCAGATGAGGTGGATGCAACATTGGATGGATCAGATGGAGGGAGTGAATTAGGTTTATTAAGAAGACAATGATAAGGATGCTTCCCTTCAAGCAGTATGCAATACTCAAAAAGTTGTGGGTCAGCATGAATGGTGATTTTCCTACCATTGAATGGAAATTTTAGGCATTGATGGTACATGGAAGGGATGACTTGAATGGAGTGGATCCAAGGATGACCAAGAAGAATGTTATAGGGAGATCAAGGTCCAAAACTTGGCAAGTTGAATCCATTATAGTAGGGCCCACTTGAAGAGGTAAGGTGATTGTTCCTTTGGAGACTCTCTCTAAATCATTATATACTTTTATTACTATCTTGTGTGGCATGTCAACCAAGTCCTCAAAGATACCCAATTCTTTAATTAACTTATATGTACATAGATTCAAGCCAGATCCACCGTCTATGAGGACTCTCTTAATTTTATGTTTGTGTACAAGGCCTTCAATGTGGAGAGGCTTATTATGGGATGTGTCATCCGAGGGTGGGTCATTAGATGTGAAAACAAGATGGTGTTGTGTGGCAAGGTTACCTATGAGGGATTGGAATTGGGCAGCATTGATATTGTAGCATCATAAAATTGCACCCCTTGCAATTTTGACCGCTTTTTAGGCCCCTTACCTTGGAGATATCATCTTCCACGCTTGATCAGGATCCATCTATGCCTCCACCATGGAACTGGGCCTCATTTACACACTTTATAACTTGCTTAGACCTTGTTTCAGGCCTTGAAAATGGGCAGGACCATAGTGTGGCACCCTAGTCCCCTTAGGACAGGCGCATGACACCCTTGTCCTCCCTCTTTGTGTGGCCCCAAAATGGGTCCATCTGACCCTTGGACCTAAATTATCTTTCGAGAATTAATTTCCACCCCTATGTTGGCCTTTTGTGAAGGGATAATTAAACCTCCAAGGCAAGTATAAAAGGGGACCTAGTCCTCTCATTTGCATAAGCAAAAGATGGGAAAACAAGCGAAAGGTCTCCATCATCATCATCAAGTGTTCAATTCTTCAAGTCTTCAAGCATCCATCAGGTCTTCTTCATTCATTCATTGGAGCAACATTACAACATTCATTTGCAAGCATGTATGTGTGTGTTAGGGTTTTGTCATGTTACATGCCATTTCATGCAACACTTGTGATTACATTCAAGAAGCAAAGCAACCATCATCAGCAAATTGCAGATCGACAAGGTATACATTTCTATTATTTATATTTAAGCATTTGCAATTACTTTCTTTCAAGGTTGATTCCTCAACTGGGCTTTGACTAAGGCAAACCCCTATCCACAACCCTTCTTCCCTTCTTTTTTGTGTGCAAGTTGCAGGTGTACGGTTGTAATTGCAGATTTAGGATTCATTTGCAGAGATGGAAAAACCTTTTTCGACTCGCGGATTTTTCGGAGGACCGTGCATAACTTACGCACAGTCCTGATGAATTTTCTCCAAATTTGCAGGGTAGGTCCATATCAATCTAAATACCTCAAATCCGAAGTTACAACGTGATCCCAAATCAACAGCTCCTTATTTCACCCATTTTGTCTTCATTTTTTGTATAGTCAGCAAGTCAACTCTTCTACTTACAAAAGAGGGTAAATTGCATTGCACCCTTGCAATTCACTTAGTATTCAGATCCTTATTCACTCTAGGGTTTGGATCTAGTGAATTAAACCCCTCTTTTGAATGTAAAGTATCTCCCAAGTGAAAATCATCCTAGTGATTTCCTTTCTCTCTCCTAGGTGGGGAATCAGTAGGATTCAATTTTCCACTTTACATTTTGGTGAACCCGACGTCCTACATCTTAATTCTGATTTCTTATTTTGTTAGATCTGAATAATTGCAATTTGAACTTTAAAATTTCATTTCCAAGTTAGATCTTTTTGCAAAATTTACAGGTTAATTGCATAAAAACCCTAATTTTTCATTTTGAGCAAATTAAGTGTGTGAAGTATATAGTTTTTATTGCTTTTTTCAAATCTGATTTCTATTTCAAATTTGCAATGGTTAAACAGTAAAAGCCTAATTTTTAAGGGATCTCCTATTTCGACCTTTGACTTCTTATTTGACCTATCTAAACATCTCCCAACCAAGGCAATTTTCTGGAATCCGCTATAGAATCACAATATCTTTCATCTCTGAAAATTTCAAAAATGTTGGTCAGACCATGCATAACTTACGCACAGTCCTTGACATTTTTTTCTGAAATTTTGGAAGTTGGATTTGACTGTATTTTACTGCTTAAATCAAGAGATTTGGCTGATTTTATCAATTTTTAAACCTCCTAAGGTCGAAAACAAATTCAAAATTACATGTTTGATTTTCTTGCAATTTACAAAAAATCTAGATTTGAAATTGAATTTGTGCAAAATTTGGATCTTAATTCAATTTTCAGATTTATCATTGTTTTCAAACCTGTCTTCTTACTAAAAATATTCAAAATTTCAATCCCTCCTTTTGCCAAAATTCAAATTTTCAAAATCAATTGGTTAGGACCTAAAACCCTAATTTTTAAATTAAATTGGATTTTGTGCAAAGTTCAATCAAATTCATTAATTTTTAGTCCTGAAAACATTAACCAAGTTGGCTCTATCCATTAGGTTTGATATTTTTTTTAATTTTCCTTCAATTCATCATTTTTCACAAAACCCTAATTGGGTCCTATTTCAACATTCTAAGCTTAAATTCACCTATCTAGAGATCATAAAATCACTCAAATTTTTGGAATTAGTAATAAAATCATCGTATCTATCATCCCTAAAAAATTTGAAAAAAATTGGGAAGACCGTGCATAACTTACGCACGGTCCCTGACTTTTTTCCCAAAATTTTGGGATAATGTTATGACTGTGTTTTACTACTCCATTCCAGAAAATTGGCTAATTTTTTTGAATTTTGATCCCTCTAAAATCAAAAACAATCTTCACTTTCAACATTTCAGTTTTCAAGATATAGTTTAAATTAAGTGGTTAATTAAAAACAACCCTAATTTTAAATTTCAAAATTTCAATTCAACAACTTCCAATTTTTAAAATTAAGAGGTTTTCCAATAGGCCCTAATTTTAATTTTCAATCTCTTTTGGATAATTATCATCATTCCTGGAAATTGCACTATTCCTTCCTTAAATCAATTGGTTCATTTTTATAATCATTGTTCTTAGAATTTTGCATTACTCAATTTGTAACACAGATTCCAAAATTTAAAATTCAAATTTTCCTTCCTAGCTCTCATTTGAATTACATTGTGGATTGCATAGTTTTTCAATTGTGTTTTTCAAATTTAGTTAATTGCATTCACTTCTTTCCTTACAATTTGGAAAAATGTCAAATTTATTTCTACAAGATGAAGCTATTAAGTTGAAAGGATTTAAGATATATGAAAATCCCCTTTTTGAGCCCTTAAATGATCCCTCTCCCAAAAAGTCTCCCATAATGGAGGACATATTGATGCAAGAAGGTACTTTTAACACTCTTCCTAATGATCTCTTTATTTGGGATGAACCATTAGAGGACGGTGTAGATTATTATCTTCATCTGATCCTCCCTCATGAGGGTACCTTGGTGAAAGAGGATGATTTTAATAACACTTCACCTTTTATTCCTTCCAATAATCTTCCCCCCAAAGATGAAGCATTAATTACATATGATAGTTCTTTTCCTAATGAGTGTCTTGAACATAAAGATACCTTAGAACAAAAGGATGATATTTACCATCATAATGCTATCTCTCCCAAAAATCAAGAGCCTAACAAAAATCAAATCAATTCCATTCATGTTCCTAGGAAACCAAAAATTCTTCTTGATTATCATGTTGTACCTTACACATATACTAATGAGGTAGTTGATGAGAACATAAGTGAATTATCATATATTTTCTTATTTCCTGCAATCCTCTCTTCAATTCACTCAAATATACCATCTTCTACCAAAAGAAGTTCCTAAAGTAGAACTCTTAGAGGATGATTTGGGGTCCTTAGATTTCATTCCTACCTTTTCTAGAAAGTCAAAGGTGCCTGAATTTCATATTCCAAATTTTTCTCTTAACACAAATCTTAAAATTAATTGGGCCTCTTTAAACTTCAATCCAATTCCCCCTAAGAGTGAACCCTCTTTTGAACATACACATGGATGCAATGGACAAATGCTTGAATGTGAGCAACAAAGTCATGAGAAATCACACTTTCCTTTGTCAACATCTTCTTCTCCATTGTCTTGTAAAGTCACACCTTCTCATTCTAATTTTGAGTTACAACAAGAAAATGTGTTGACCAATCTTTTAAATTCCAACTTAATGTCTCCTCTTTGTCCTAAACGAAGAAGAAAACATAAACAACATTCTCAAAATTCTTCTTTTTGTAAATATCATCAAACCCATGGCCATTCTACTAGTGAGTGTCAAGCTTTGAAAACACAAATACAACATTACATTGATTCAGGCATGTTAAAAATAACATCTGACAATGAATGGCATATTCATCATGATCATTTAAAATAACATTCAATTTCCTATTATGCTTCTCCTCACTATGTGACATAGCTAGCCTACCTATTGGGGGGCTCCTTGTCATTCATGGTGGTACAATTTTAGGTGCAATCATACTTAGAGAGAAATGCAATAGTGTATTTATTCTTGCATCTATGCTTGGGGGGCAATAATATTCCTTTTCCTCTTTCCAAGGTTTCACTATTTTCTTTATGGAGTATATTCTTCATAAACTTGATGTCCTTTCTTGGATGGATTTCTCCTTCATGCGAGCACATGTTTGTTGTGTGAGTGGGATCTTTTCCTTGCTTGAAATGGTATGTCTATTATGAACAATCTCTCCTTAGAGAACTTTTGTGAACCTTCTTTTCTTTCTCTCTCTTTGCAAATTACCTTTTCTGTTGTGTTATTCATAACTTGATGTTTTCTTGAATGTATTTATCCTTCATGCGAGTGCATGTTTGTTCCTTGGTTAGGATGTATTCCTTGCTTGAAACGATACATCTTGTGTAATTCTTCTCATTGTCCTACACTTGGGGGAAAATGATCTCTCTCCCTCTCTCTTTCTCTAAGGATACACTCTTTCCTAATTTACGGATGGTGTGAGTTTTATTACTTGATGTCATTCCTTGTGTGAAGTTGTTGTTGTTTTCCCAAGGGTTCTCTCTTATACAAGAGGTGTAAGTCCTTGACTACAATCTCTTTCACACTTGGTAATGTACATCTACAATAAATTCACCCATCCCCATTGGGATAAAAGTGATTCATCCTTCATCAAAAATCCCTTTCACCTAGCAATAGGAGGAAGTATTGAATTATTGTTCTCTTCTGCGCTTTGTTCTAGAAGATGTTATATTTGTCTAAGATAACTCCTCTTGGAGGTAGATGTCTTTTGAGCAAATATATCTTCTCCTCCAAGGATCTCCTTTACACTTATAGCAAGATATCTCTTTTCAACTATCTTATCCTTGCTTGAAGACTATTCCCTCTCTTGCTTGGATTTATGACATTGTTGCATGATGGATATCTTCTTGGTGTTGAAGGTAGGTATCCTTGTTCTACTTTCCTTAAGATATCAACATTAAACTATGTTGACATCTTAAGGGGGGCCACCCACACTGCTCCTTTTTTATTATATTTATCTCACGCATTGTATCCCTTATACGGTGGGTCATTCTCGGAACCAAAGGGCAGCCTCTTAGAGCGAGATGTCACCACTTTTCTCTTATACAATGGGTCATTCTCAAAACTAGAGGGAAACCTCTTAGAGCAAGATGTCACCACTTTTCTCTTATACAGTGGGTCATTCTCGGAACATGAGGGAAGCCTCTTAGAGCAAGATGTTGCCACTTTTCTCTTATACAATGGGTCACTCTCGAAACTAGAGGGCAGCCTCTTAGAGCGAGATGTTGCCACTTTTCTCTTATGCAGGGTGATTATTCTCGGAACCAGAGCATAGTCTCTTAGAGCGAGATGCCACGCCTTTCTTGACATTTGTACTATACATTTTATATAGGTTGTAGCATACTCGGGCATAGACTACTATGAGGTGCTTTGAACCTCACTTGCACACACGCACATGAGGTTGAGTTGAACTAACGGTGTTCTCACTCTCCTCCTTACATGGATCAACTAGACAGAATCTAGGGGCTAGTTTTCCATGTCCTTTTTTCTCCATGGATCACCTAGTTCTAGGGGCGAGATGTCCATAGTTCCTTTTGTTCGCCTTTCTTCTCAAGGATCACCAAAGTGTGTATACATGTTCTCTCTCTTCTTCCTCTCATGAACTCATAGTTTTACTATTGATGGTTCATGGATGATGTCAGCTTTGCTCTTTTATGTGATTATATGTGTTCATGAGATGGCATTTTATGTTTCAAGAATGATATTAGTTGATTAAGACATTTTTCATATCGAGGTCTCTTTGGCTATTTGACTTGAGGTCTTAAGATATTAGCTTTTGTTGTGTGCCTTTTTATGTGCACTTGCATATGTTTGAGTGAGTTAAGATCCTAAGAATGGGAACTTGGTTCCTCAAGATTAGTGGCATCTTATACTCCTTGTGATCTTGCTCTGCATCTCTCATCTTTATCTCTATTTCTTCTACTTTACCGGCAGTATTGGCATAATCCATACTCTTGCTAAAGTGGGGCCTAAATGTAGCGTCATAAAATTGCATCCCTTGCAATTTTGACCATGTTTTAGGACCCTTACCTTGGTGATATCATCTCCCATGCTTGATCGGGATCCATCTATGCCTCCACCATGGAACTGGGCCTCATTTCCACACTTTACAATTTGTTTAGACCCTATTTCAGGCCTTGAAAACGGGCCACGACCATGGTGTGGTGCCACAGTACCCTTAGGAAAGGGGCATGGAGCCCCTGTCCCCTTAAGATAGGGGTGTGGCACCCTTGTCCTCCCTCTTTGTGTGGCCCTAAAATGGGTCCATATGACCCTTAGACCTAAATTATCTTTTGAGAATTAATTTCCCCCCTATGTCTGCCTTTGGTGAAGGGATAAGTAACCCTCCAAGGCAAGTATAAAAGGGGATCTAGTCCTCTCATTTGCATAAGCAAAAATTGGAAAAAGTAAGCAGAAGGTCTCCATTATCATCATCAAGCGTTCAAGTGTTCAAGTCTTCAAGCATCCATCAAGGCTTCTTCTTCATGTGTCTTCTTCATTCATCCATTGGAGAAACATTACAACATTCATTTGCAATCATGTACGTGTGTTAGGGTTTTGTCATGTTACATGCCATTTCATGCAATACTTGTGATTACATTCAAGAAGCAAAGCAACCATCATCAACAAATTGTAAATCTACAAGGTATGCATTTCCATTATTTACATTTAAGCATTTGCAATTACTATCTTTCAAGGTCGATTCCTCAACCAGGGTTTGACTAAGGCAAACCCCTATCCACAACCCTTCTTCCCTTCTTTTTTGCGTGCAGGTTGCAGGTGCACGGCTATAATTGCAGATTTAGGATTCATTTGCAGAGACAGAAAAACCCTTTTTGACTCACGAATTTTTCAGAGGACCATGCATAACTTATGCACGGTCCCAATGACTTTTCTCTAAATTTATAGGGCAGGTCTGTATTAGTCTGAATACCTCTGATCTGAAGTTACAGTGCGATCTTGAATTGGTAGCTCCTTATTTCACTCATTTTGTCTTCATTTTCTGCATAGTTAACAAGTCAACTCTTCTACTTACAAAAGAGAGTAAATTGCATTACACCCTTTTAATTCACTTAGTATTTAGATCCTTATTCACTCTAGGGTTTGGATCTAGTGAATTCAACCCCTCTTTTGAATGTAAAGTATCTCCCAAGTGAAAAGCATCCTAGTGATTTCCTTTCTCTCTCCTAGGTGGGGAATCACTAGGGTTCAATTTTTCACTTTATAGATATAATCAGGGACACGAGATTATAGGAGGGCTTGCTCGAGGATCTCTTTGTGGACGGGGGATGTTTTGAGAAGATCAAGAATGGAGATCTGTGCAGGAGTCTTTACAAGGTGATCAAGGATATCATATCGGCAGGTGGATGACAAGGGGGGTTGGGGAGGGGGAGGAGGGACTCCTGGAACAATTACACTTCCTCTACGTTTGGTGACATTGTAGTCATTCTGATAATTGGGAGTTGCAACACCTTGAATTACTATCTTTTCTTGGGAAGGGCGACTTGATGGCTAAGGGGGAGAGGCCCCTTGGATGGTGATTCTGGGTCTAGTGGTGGGTGGGGGGTCTTCTCGTTTGATGGTAAGGGTGTTGACAGAGGTATTAGAAGGCTCTATGCAACCCACCAAGGAGTCGAAGCTGGATATATAGTTGGTATAATAATAGTTAACTGCATGAGATGATGAGGCCTTGTCTTTTACATACTTATGGAATGGGTCCTGATACATTTTAAGCTTGTCATTGGAGTTACCAGATTTGGCAACATCAACCGCAATATCCCCTCTATCAATAAGGTCTTGGATGTAATTCTTGAGTTTCATACACTTGCGTGTATTGTGACCATAGATACGATAGTAATCGCAATATTCATTCTCATTGTACCATTGAGGTTTGGGTTGGTTAGGATCAAAAGGGTGTGTCATTGAGAAGACAACAACACCAGCCTTGACAAGTTTATGGAAGATTACCTCAATGGGTTCACCTAGTGGGGTATACTCACGTTGACTATTGGACCGAGGGGGGCAACCTTGGAAAGAGGTGGGATTGTGGGGTTGATCTTGAGAATTGGATTGATTGTGAGGATTGGATCAGATGTTGAAGAAATTATTGGTGGTGGGTTTGGATGGTGTGGCGATGGTTTGGATACGTTTAGCATTGGTGACTCCATCGTTGGTGACATTTTTGTTTCTGGATGAGAATTTTGAATTATCGTTATGAGAGGATGATTTTTGCGTTGATTTCTGACAGTGTTAGATAGTTCCATCCTCTAAGAGCGTATTCTCTAAAGCTATACCCTTCTTGGAAATTTCTGCAAAGGAGGTCAAGCATTGGTGAGTCAAGGGTTTGGACAATTCTAGTATCAAATTATGTTGAAATAATTCGACTTGGTTTTTCTCTGGTATTGTCCAAGGGAATATTTTAATGAGATGTCGCTATCTTTGAAGGAAGTTGGTGAAAGTTTCCCCAAGCCTTTGCTTTGTGTTACACGAGTCTATTATAGAGGCATCATTCTCAATGTTATAGGCATAATGATCCACATTTTTTTTTACTAAAACAAGGAATGATGTGATGGAGCCCTGTGGTAGAGAGGAGAACCAAGTGAGGGCCTCTTCAGCGAGACTTTTTGGAAAAATTCTTCTAAGATATATGTCACTGTAAGAGACTTCTTGGCATGCAATGAAGAATTCTCTAACATGATGCCTAGGATCACCCTCGCATTTGTATTTTTTAAACTTAGGCATCTCAAAACCAGGTGAATATGGAGCAACTGAGATGGTCAAGTCGTCGGGGTACAGACATATTTCCTGAAAGGAATAAGTTCTCTTGTTAGTACCCTCTTTGATATTTTTGATGAGGTTCTTCATGTCCTGGATTTCCTTGATGAGATTGGGTTGTTGATTGGGGACATTAGGAACAAGTGATCCATATTTAATGTTGGGATTTGATATGATAAGGATGGGGGACCACCACCAATTTATTGATACGAAGAATGTGGAGGAGATTGGGAAATGTGGGGAGCTTGTGATCCTCGAATCGTGCTAATGGGAGGCAAGCTCATGTTGATATAATGGTCCCTATTTTGAAGAGGGGCAGATGATCTTGGCAGATTAGAAGTATGAGGAGGAATAGAAGTTGCAGGTGCAGATGTGGCAGGTTGAGGATCAAGAAGAGCATCAAGAATGGAATTGTTTGCAAGGTCGCCTATCGGAGGTTGGTCAAGAATGGACCTGTTAAAGTCAGGGGGTAAGTGTTCCCCTTATGAGATGAGCTCAACTACAAGCCTATTGGCATCGTGTTTGAAGAATTTTTCCATCATGTCTTCATTATAAGGATCATTGATGAATGACTGGACACGTGGAGAGAGGTTGGATTGATCAACAAGTACTTCCTCTTAAGGTGGAGGATCTTGGGTGAAGGGATCATTAAATTTAGGCACATTATCGTTATTGCCTTGGGCAACCATTTTTGCCTTTTGTGATCAATTCAAGACCATGCATGAGTGCTTTTGGAAGTGAGTGAAAATGGACAAGAATTGATGAGTGATTTAGACAAGAGAAGGTGATGAATGGACTTAACGAATTTTGATGTTGACTAGGATTGGAAATGATTTGGATTGAATCCTTTGATTAGGACAAGGTTGATTGAATTAGGATGGCACCCAAGCAAGGTGACAACTAGGTTAGGTAAAATTTAGACCTTGATATTATGATCAATTGATTGGGCCTTTTTCTTATGTGGGATGAACTTGTGTTCCCAAGCAAAATAGGGCAAAAGGATTTAGGGTTTTGATTAACATAAACAATTAAGAAAAATTACTTGGGGTAGATTCTTCCCCAAGCACAAAACCGAAATGATTGATTGATTTAGGATAAGGTATAAATTAAACTTTACAAAGATGTGAACCTTTGGATGAGGTTGATTGATGGATTGATTTTGGATGATTCGATTGGGTGTTGGATTAAGAATTGATTAATGTTTGATTATTTGATTTGGTTGCGAAGTCCTTGGAGATGAATAACGGAAAAGATTGAAGAAGGGAATGGTGATTTTTGGAAGAAAAGAGGAGTGGTGTCAGGATTACTCTAGATGGAGAGATGACTCGATATGTGATTGGTTCAGTGAGCAAATTGTAAGAAGGAATACGACCACCCCCGTTTTGATGATAGTTGGTGCGGAAAGACAAACCATATCCTTGATGGAGGGCATGGGTTCTGAACTCATCATTGGCATCAAACTCATTGCTATCACTATGGGTATAATCATGGTAACGGTGTAGGAAGGTCCTATGTTTTAGCAAGAGTTTTTGGTTGATATACAAGAATTTGGCACGTTTGAGGGATGTCTTATAGCTAGGATTCTTCTTCTTGACTTGGTGATAGATGGATTTTTTGGGATTATTGATGGCCTTGGGCTTATGGAACATCAAGGAAAGTGATTGAATACGGGTTGGACTTGGTTTGACTTTTTGAAAATTTGATTTGGCAAATGTTTGTGAAGTGTTTGGGAAGGGTGTATTGTCAACTACTGTTGGAAAGAAAACGTCAAGCAAAGTATACACATTGGCCAAGTGTAACACTCAACAATGAGTGTGAAAGTGATGGGGGCCTAGATTAGCCCAAACAGATTTCACTGGTATAGCACAAAATGAAGACACACATCAAACATACAACTTAGGCTGGAAAGTGGAAACCACTTGATAGGCCCCTTGCATAAGAAATACCTCACTCAGGTGGACAGATAGATATTCTAGTAGCACTGGCTCCACTCCACAACACTCACTTCTTGGGCATACCAGATTATCTTACCTCAAAGATCTAAGGATCTATTATATCGGGGATTCATGTCTCATCCTGAGCGGATACATGAGGAGTAACTTCGTGTTACAATCCGCATCCCCTGCACTATCAAATGTAGGCTTTTGGCTATTAAAAGTGGTCTCTACTTCTAGTATTATTCTGATGGGGTCCAGACCAACATGGTTTCATGAAGCAAGCCACTAAAGGCTTTAACTGAGCTTATCAGTGCAGGGAAGACCCCCACATGTGTCGAATTCACTCAGCACTCTAGCCGTTTGCCTAGATTTTATTTATAGTGGCTTGAAAAACACACCACTCGGGATTGCACTGAGAGAGTTGATATCCCCAATGTGTCCCAATTCGAGATACTCTTGTGGGGTGATGAAATCCCCAATCAAGAAATACCCTTCAACTACAAAAATAAAAATAGGGTGTTGTTGATCACTTTTTCTCTTACACCCAAGATCCACGAAGGCGAGGGGAGAGGATACTCAAGTGCAACGGTGGGTCCGCCCAACACTAAGCGTGCAAGCGCACCAAACACATAAGACACATGTTCATTTTAATCCCACATGTTCATGATTTTCTAACTAGAATTCAAAAAAAAATCTAAATTCAGTGGAAAACAAGTGTCTTGGACAAACGAGATGCAGGAAAACAGTTAGTAGTCTGATTTTTCGTCTTGGACAAGTGAGGAAAACCCTGCAAAACTCAAAATTTGATTAGTAACCCAAAAATTCTAAGGATACAATGCAAGCGTTGATCCATAATCGTAGACGCTGCAGTGCCTGCACAAACATTAAAGGAGATTGCGTGTACCTAGTGAACAGAAAGAGGGAAAATACAGAATTTGAAAATTTTTTACTTTTAAATTCAAATTTTACCTTTTGCGCAAACATTGATTCCTAGCGCAAACGTCAATGCATATGCGCAAGAGTCAAAACACAAAAAAAATTAAATGTTTGCAGAGTTAGTTGAAATTTTTAAAATTTGAATTCAAAATTTGATATTCGGGTGGGATATCTAACTCAATGTAAGCGTTGAATCAGGGCGTAGACGTTGACGTTCTATGCAGGCGTCGATCTGCCTGTAACCCAAAAATTCACCTAAATTGCTTGAAAACCTAGTAAAAATAAAAAACCAAGCTAACCTAAATTTGGTTTTTGTTCCTTTTATGGTCCTTTTTAAATGTTTTTGAAGTTTTTAAGCTTTTAAATAGAAATAAATGTTAAAACTAAAGCTCTAAGAAGAAGTGTCAATAGACAGTGTGGAGGTGTTGATTCATAGGCGCATACATCGATCCAACTAAACTTGAAAAATGGCGGGTTAAAATTTAAATTTAAAATGCATACATCGATATGTAGTAGATACGTTGAAACAGTGTTGTAGATATGTCTATTAGCAAGCAGAAACGTTGAAGTGGAAACCTGCGAGCTTAAATCACAAAAACTCAAAAAATGATTAGCAAAAAGGGACGTGGGTCCCACTAGGCGTGCCAAAATTAAAAGGGTTAAAACATACAAGGTATGATTAAATGATAAATATTCAAACAAGCACTTAAAACACAAAATACATCATTTCACCTTGCTATTTTACCACCTCCTTCGAATTGAGCCTTTGATGAAGGCAAAGATGTGCCCCTCCTTGACTTAATTGGATTGGCTCCTTGTTGATGTGTGGATTTCCCTCCAAATGCACAACAAATGGCTAAGTGATGGTTTGATGGATGTAGGATAGATGGATGAAGTGGATTGCTATGGATGCTAAGTGATTATGGACGCTCAATTAGCTATAGTAAGGATGCACAAATGAGGATTCTAAAACCATTAGGCCAACATAAGATTACTTGAATTGGAGATGAGAAATGAAGGGGAGAAAACCCCAATTTATATATTTGAAAAGGGATGAATGGACGGTTGAGATTGAAAGAAGGTGGGGACATGGATTGAGAGGACATAGTTTGGAGACCAAGAGGTTTGCCATAAAGGCATTTCTTGTCTCCACACTCCACAAGGTTCATGGGGAAGATATCCTCAAGTACCTTGGAGGAATTAAAGGATTTAAAAATTCCTTAGAGAGAGGACAAGGGATTGAAAATTCCCAAATAATGACTTGCATGGGGAAAGGAAATGGGAAAAGGAATTAAAAATTCCTTGGGAAGGTGAGAGACATGGGAGAGTGTGAGATTTTTAAATCCTTGACATGATTGAATTAGGTGCATTTAAGGTTGGAAGGTGAGGAGGGGACAAGAGGATTTAGCCATTTATGGCTATTGGTTGACTTGGAGGCTAATCATGGGGATTAGCCACTAGCAAATGATTAAGAAGGTGGTTAGGTGGGATAATAGAAGATTAGAAGACAAGTGGGATTTGTAGGAAGATTTGACAAGAGGGGAGAGAATGAGTGAAGGAATTAAAAATTAGGAAATAATGCCAAGTGGGCATTCTAGAAGAATTAATTAACTTAATGAAAAATTAGGGATAGTGATTTGTAGGAATCACATGACTTGGTTAATTAATTGTCATTAATTAACTAAGAGGGGATTTAGAAGAAATAGTTGATTTGAGGACTTTAGAAGAATAGAGAATATAAATTGATTATTCTATAGTGACAGGATTAATTAGATTAAATTTAATTAATTATGAGGAATAAAGAGATAACATAATTTAATTAATTAATTATGTAGTAAGGCTAAATTAATCAAATATTTAATTAAATTAATTTTGGACGTCTACAATATATACTTACATTCATTTAATCATTGCATTTATTGACATTTTATCATTTCATCAGTGCATTTTAATTCATTTCAGGTCCTTAAATCGTTATTCTCTCATCCTTGTACATTATGTCATTCATTTAGTTAATTCATATATTGCATCATACATCATCACATTTTTGTAAAGTATTGCATTTCATTTATCATTATCCACATCATTTCATCATTTCACATTTCATTCATTAGGCATTGTATTCCATTAATCATTGCATTGTATTGTATCATATTTCAAACCATTGCATGTCATTCTTATTGTGTGTAATGTAATCATACATGCATAAGCATCAAACATTAGATGTCAATAAGCATCTCATATCATACATCAATATCATCATGCATCATATACTAGGTCATCAACATTGCATCATTTCATGTGCATATCAATCACAATACAAAAACATCATCATCATGCATCTCATCGTCAAGTGAATATCACATATGGCATCATAGGTCGCATGAACATCATACATATCATAATCCAAAATCATAAGCAACACATCAGAGGATCATCTAATCATGCAAATGCATATATCCATATAGGTCAAATAAAACATGTAAAGTAAATGCATCCATCATGTAAATAATGCATAATCACACCATAAAAGCATATAGACGAAATCCACTAATAATCTTCGTTGCATCTCATATACTAAAAAATAATCAATGTTTGGTGTACAATGACATCGCATAATATGAGAAATACATAAAAAAAAATGACAGGAATCACATGGTCTCTATGTGAGTAAATGTATACATCAAAAACAAAAACACATGAATCTAAGTTGTGCCCCCTCTAGACATTGTGGGTCTATTTGTTCCTCTTGTTGATCCCCAAAATGACCCAATATCTAGATCTCTACCCGATGGATCTCTATGAAGGGGCCTTGTAACACCCCTACTCTCTATACATGACTGACTCCATCCAGATCGTGTCCCAGAAATTTGTGCGTAGCTAGGGACACATTGATAAATAGGAATGTGATCCTCATATAACCTCTGGCAATACTCAGCCTCCTTGGCTAAGTATCAGATCTCTTGAATAGTGTCTCTTGTAATGGTCCTAGCAATGGCCCTCTCTAGTCTATCAACCAGGGCCTCAACATTTCCATAGTGCTCAATCGCTAAATCTCTCTCGGCCTGTGCTTGATTAAGTTGACCTTGTGTTTGAGTAAGTTGAGCCTATATCTGTGTAACCTGTCCTTGTAGCTGTTGAACCATGCCCTGTAAGGCAGCTATATGTGCCTACTACTGATGTGAAGGCACTCTGATCTGAAGTTGTCGCTAAATTGGCTATTGTTGTGCTGAATCCTGCCTAGGGGCATTTTCCTTGCCTATATCATGTACAAGAGGTCTCCTAGATCTCCTCCTCCAAACTACCCTGGTATCCCACCCACTCGGTTGATCCTCCTGCTAACCAAAGTTTCTAGCACCACCTCCATCTCCACCGCCATCACCACCATCTCTTCCACCATCATCTCCATCCCTCCTCTTTCTAGGGCCTCTTTGTTATGGTCTATCCTCCTCATCATAAAATGTAGGCATCAACTCATCATGACAGGATAGCCTTAGACCTTAATGCATCATGAAATAATGGGAGTACTCTGCAGTCATCCCTTCATCTGTAGTACTTGGTAAATAATCCCATGCCTGAGATCCAAGTGAAAAATACTTAGTACATGTTGTCTCATAAGAAATGGTAGGACCCCAGTCTGGTACATCCTGTTGTCTTTGTGCATATAATGCAACACCATGTGGGAATCCCTAAACTCAATCGTACTGTCGAAACACCCTTGTATGAATAAATGTCTCAATCACAAATCATGTCCCCTAATCAAATACTGAGAAGTAAACACATATGGCATCTCAAGATCACCCTCAGGCCAAGGCTCACAATCTAGGTAGGTTCTCCATATCACTATGTCTAGATAATCTAAGATCTGTCTCCAGTACTCTAGTTTGCCCAGCTTACGTTCGACAACAATACCTGCATACACGAAGACATAAGGTCTCCCAACTGGTCGATCCCTCTCAGCCAATGGATGAGTAATAGCTATATGCTCCCATGCCTATATTTGCAACAATGTCACTCCAGCTAATAAACTCGAAGCGCCAAGGTTAACCACCTAATGCTAGTCATGATACAAATGTGCTAGCATGTAGGAGCCCCATGCAATCGAGTACCCTATGTGATCATGCTCTCTAGCACTCATCCCTAGCCAACTGATATCCCCTTTGACCTATGGTCAGGACATAGAAAACCTCCAATGAATCCAGCTAGAATAAAAGGTAATGACTTGTACTGATCAATCATATCCTGCCAAGTGATTTCATAACCATAGATCTCATCATCCTATTATATCCTCCTGAGGGCCTTTGTACCTCCTTTCTCTGTCATATCATAAATCACTAAATCTCCAATCATAGGAATCTGCAGAATCTAATAGACATCCTCTGATATAACTGTCATCTCATCAGTGAGTAGTTGAAAGGTGTTATGCTCGTTGTGCCACCTCTCATCTAGTGCGGTCAATAAACCCCTATTTATCCTATACTGGAGAATCTCTAACAAGGAAGACAATCCACATGCACCAATAGCATCAAGATCTGCTTGCACCAGATGGGGTATCATCTGCCATGTCTTCGGGTATCACTCCCAAGACTGCAATACTCCTAAATCCTCCTATAATCAAGACATATCATAGTATCAACATTTGATTAATCAACTTATCTATCATTTTAATTAGCTCATGTGAGATTTCAATCAATCTCGTTGAGCACCTATCATTGAATCTCATTCATCACGAGGTTAATCATCATCTATCTTATCAAACATTAACATCATGAAAATTGAAAGTGATTGAAAAGTCTCAAAACGGAGGAAATGAAAACAATATTCTAACTTTTTGGTGTAGATGCGCTAGACTACGTAGTCTATGCATTGAAAAATTGCATGTATGCGCCAAAAATATCTATGCACTAATCTGCACATTGAAAACTCTAATGTGTGCATCCTATGCGGTAAAACTAGTCATGCGCCAAATAATCTATTCAATGTGCTACAAAATCTAACCTATGCGCTAAAACATCTGATGCGCTATAATATCCACTCAATGTGCTACAAAATATAACCTATGCGCTAAAACATTTGATGCACTAGAGAATCTATCCTATGCACTAGCAAAACATGCCTATGAGCTAAAACTAAACCCTAGCTCCTATGTGCTAAAACAGGGTTCCTATGCACTAAAAAACCTTTCGTATGCGCTAAAACAAGTGAAAAATGCTAAAAACCGAACAAAAACATGTGAATTTTTTTTTAAATTTAATGATAAGGGAGGTTATTGAAGTACCTATCAATGGCTTACGTGCTAGAGGTCTCTGAAATCACTGAAATCACTCAAATTTGTGCTGGTGGTAGGAGATCACCATTTTGCCTCTGAGCTAACATATAGGATCACAATGCACAAATGAACTCCAAGTGAGTTCATTTTTCAACTTTTACCCTATTAATGGATGCCGAGAGGGATAATTAAGTGTATTTTCCACTTGTCATGTTTATTTTCTACACAACATCATTCCTTCATTTTATTGGGAGATGAATCATTTGGAAATCTTAAAAATTAAAAATCTTCAAAAATTCCAACAAAAAAAATGTTATCCTCGATTTTTATTTTTCAGAAATATGAGGGTACCCCACAAATTTTGTGCTTGTTTGTGGTTTTGACGCTCATTGCATGCTTTGTGAGATATTATTGTTGTCATTAGCGCATTTTTCCCCCTTGTTTTTCCTTTTTTCACTTAAATACAATTTAGGTGCAAATCGGGTTTGTAAACCCGATTTCCACCAAGAGTTTCATTTAAGTGCAAATTGGGTTTACAAACCTGATTTACACCTCTTTTTTCATGTTTTGTCCATCCATGTGCAAATTGGGTTTGTAAACCTAATTTACACCTTGTAGGTGCAAATCGGGTTTGTAAACCTAATTTACACCTTGTAGGTGCAAATCGGGTTTACAAACCCTATTTGCATGTATTTAATAAACTTCAGTTATTAATTACTCAGTTGAGTAATTCGAATAGGAGTCTTTTTACTTGGTTTATTAACCCCCCTTTAGCATTTTAATTTGCACTCATTTCAATTTAATCTTGCTTGGGTCGAGAGGGAGACTTCATCGAATTTTATATCAGGTATGATTTCTTCCCCATTATTCTAGGGTTTTCTTAAACCCTTTTGAATTATTTGATTTTCATTCCTTTGATTATCATATCACCATGTTATATCAGAGCAAGGTGATGATCGTAGGCCCACCATGCATCACACAGTGGTGTGTGGCGGGTCTGCAACCATCACCATGCACTACTATTCATTCTTTCCCTACATTTTTTATTACCATTCAAATGTTGTGTGTTTGGCAGGGCCTCCACCCCACCCCACACCACATTGTGGTGTGTGATGGGTCGGTGACCTCGAAACACACTATCCTTATTTTCCTTGCCATGTTTATTCATTGCAACGTTTTGTGGAGTCGTAGGCTTGCCCCACACCACACGGTGGTGTGTGACGGGTCAGGGACTCTAACCACCATCATTTCCCTATGTTTGTTGTATTTTACCCACTTCAGTGTTGAGAAAGGCCATAGGCCCACCCCACACCATATGGTGGTGTGTGATGGGTCAGCGACCCCGACCACCCCCGTTCTCCTTTATATTGATGCACAAAGTAAATTGTTTTGGGTGTTCGGTAGGGGTACAAACCCGCCATACACCATATCGGGTGTTTGGTATGTTTGAAACCCCACCGTCCACCTTATGCTTTCCTTTGTTTCTCTAAGTGCTAAGCGGGCTAGTGACCCTGCTTGACACTTGGTTTATTATTTGCACTTTGTATTAAGTGTAATTCGGATCTGTAAACTCGAATTACACCTTTACCCACACTTTTTCTTAAGTAAATTTTTAAGATTATAATCTTAAAATTTTACTTATCACACATGAAAATTAAGATTTATATTTGATCAATCCGAGTGAGTTCAAATATTTTAAGGGGGTTTTGGAAACCCTAATGGCTAATTTGTACTATTTTTCTGAAGATTTGTTCAAGTCGTATGAACAAAAGCAATTGATCAAATGTATCATTATAATACCGATGAATGTATTTTTCTCCCAAAGTTATTATTATATCAACGACAGAGGCTTCTCCAAATAAGAGAGGGATGAAAGTCAAGAAGTAAGATCCTCATCTGGTCTTTCCTCCTTCAGTCAACTCAATCATTGACCATATAAGAGATACAAAGATAAGTCATGTTGACCTAGTTGAGTTTCTTAAAAGAATTGAGAAACCACCTTCATATCATGACATGAAAGTTGTTATTAACAATAGAATTCATTTGGTTGTTGCTTTTCCAATGTCTGCTCAAGACCCTAAGTTCGTAATGACAGTTGCAAAACAATTTGACCCAGTCAGTAGAAGTGTAAGATGAAGCCAAAGAGAAATTAATCAAGATCGATGAGGAATTCTTTGGTTTAGTTTTCAAATGTCCCAGTATTGGGAGATATGTTGATATTACAATGCAATCAGCCATAGCTTATTTTGATAAGAATTCTGGCAAGTGCAGAAAGAACATGAATGACAACTGGTTGAAGACCACAAGACCTACCATTGAAAGATGACCAGAAACTCTTTCTTGATGTGACTTAATTGAAGAGGTCAATAATTTGATAACTCTTTTGAGCAGAGTGAAGGGTCTTCCTACCTCTAATACCTTCTATAAATGGATGTATCAATACATCCATGTGATCAGGCAAAATAAGGAGAAGATATTTTGGGAAAAACAAATCACTGATGTCATTTGCGAACAACTCACCAAGGTACCTAAAGTTCTATATGACTTATTACTTGGTGTACCATGTGGCTTTGACAATGAGACATTTTCTCGGATTATCTACGATTGGTGATAGGAGGCAGATTGAGGTACATAAATACTATTCTCAGTTGATTCTTCATGATAGTCATAATCATTTCCAGAGAGTAAATGATGCTTTCTTTGGTTATTACATGGTTATGTTGGATAAGAACTTGTATAACAAAAGAGTGTCTGATCATGCTTGGGAGGTAGTGAACCAATATGGATGCATGTTTCTTGAATTTCCAACCTTTACATATATCAGCGTTGGTTGTTTCAATGGCGAGCCTTTATGCTCCCTAGGTACCCCTCTGATAATATTGTATTGATGGAGCTAGCTCATCAAATGAATGCAGTGCACAAGGCCCAATTAGGTTCTCATAAAATAATTTTGAAGTTCTCTCTTTCTATTGGTAGGTATTCTATCAACTCCATCTTCAAAGCTAGGGTGTTGGAATAGGAGATGAGAAGAGTCACCACGAGGTTCTCTAAGTCTAGAAAAAAACTTCGACTACAGAGGAATGCAACATAATTTGAAGAAGGAATATGTACATGTGCATCAAATTGAAGATGTTTGGGTTGATTGTAGGTCTGAGCATGATGTAAGGAAACTTAGCTATTGTTGGCTGACTGTTGAACAAATTGATTCAAACTTTGGCCTTGCCGATGTTCCTAATGATTTGGAGGAAGATGGTGATATCTTGGATCCTATGTTTGAGAAGAACAAGGTTTCTTCTACTCCTTTGCCTCTCATCCAATGGTTGAAAAAGGAATGTACTTCCATCAGGGAATGGTTTCAAAGTATTCTTATGAATGCTAATATCTGTTATCTTTTCATGGTGTTCCCATGAAACCTTTCTCTTTTGGTTCTGATGATGACACTGATGGCCCAATGGGAAGAAAAATAGAGATTAGAAATAAGAACAAGTAGGACCCTACCAATCTAGAAAAGGATCCTAAGTTGAAGTTAAAGGTTGGGTCTAAGAAAGGAAAAGCTCAAGGAGAACCCTCAAGTTCTAATGTTTAGGAGATACCAGAGTTAGAAGTACCAAATGAACAAGAGGGTGAGCATCCTAATGAAGAGTTAATTTCTAGACAAGAAGGTGATCAAGAACAAAATGAATTTGATTAAAAATAAATGCCACGAGCAGATGAATCCTTACTTCAGGTATCTTGTCCTTCATCTAAGTTACAAGTTCCTTCTTCTACTTCTGATCTTGAGCCTCCAGTGGTCGCCTGTATTTTTCCTTCAAGTGTTATCCATGTATCTTCCACTAGTGCTAGTGAGTCTGCTTTAAACATGCCACATGACAACATTGAGAATGTATTTTTTCATTTTCCCTTGTTGTCTGAAGTGTCTACAACCATGATGGATGATTTTGATAAATTCATGAATGAAGCAATCCCTAGATCCAATGAATCATCCTTTGAGAATCCTCCCAATGTCATTACCATGACTTCTCCTATAGTAACCACTACTATTCAGGATTCTATCAATCCCTCTCAGGATGTGGTAGTAGGTGAGAATGATGATTTGACTTTACCACCTTGGTTGATGTCTAATATGCCAAAGAGAAAGAAGCAGATTGTCTCTCTTGAATATTTTGATTTCAGCCAACTTGTTCTTGTCAAACCCAAGATTGTTAAGAAAGCCAAAACTTTGTCAAGGGTAAAGGTTGACAAGAATAGGAACAAGTATGTTGAGGTTGTTGTTCCTCCTCTAGATGTAGTTATTGGTCAAGTCCAAGATTCAGACTATGTCATTCAAAGGATTGAGTTGGGAAAACAAACTCATGATTCTGCTTCAGGTGATGCCATATCAACTTTGGAAGCTCTTGTTGCAAGGTACGATGAAGATAAGGTCAAGAAATATTAACTCAAAGCATGAATTTAGTAACTCACCTCAATTCTTATTAAAGTGACCAAGTCTTCAAAAGTTGGTGAACCAGTGACTTCATCCTTGGACGAATAGGTTGTTAAAAAGGCTGAGCAAGAAGCATCATGAAGAAGAGTTGTAGAAGACTGGATGGATCAAATGTCGAGTCAAGGCACATGACTCGTAAGTAAATATTGTACTATTTTAAACAATATTGATGTAGCGAAGATAGAAGTAGATAACACCATAAAGGTCTTCTCTCAGGAGCTTGAAATACAAGAAAAGGATTTTGAAGTTTGAAGATTATGATCCTGATGACCTCATCCAAAATGGTGTCATTCCTTCACAGTGCATGTACATTGAGCAGCGAGAGGCCTTGGAACACCAGATGAATATTCTTGAGCGCCTAGTCAAAGATATGAGGAAGGCCCTAAAAGAATGTGTGGATAAGAAGAAATAGATTGCAACAAAAATCTTTGAGATCACATGTTCATTTCTTGATGGAAATGAGAAGGTAATTGAAGTAGATGTAATCATCAAAGAACTCAGCTTGCTTGTGACTATTGAGGTTGATAAGGAGAATTTCTCTTTATCCTCAATTGATAAATTGGTTGATCTCCAATTCATTTTGGATTTTCTTGATACTATTTCGAGGAAGCACAAGAAGTGTTGCACCAACTTGTAAGATTCCATCACTAGGGTCAAAGTCATCACACGTAATACACAAGAACCTAATGGAATTCAAATAAAGAATGCTTTTCAGAAGTTTGAGGATTTCCAGAAGTGAGATTCAGCTTAAGGGAAAATGACACTTAGTCATTTTCATGTTTTTCCAGTGGCTTTTCATTTTACCCATTGACACTTCAAGTGTCTTTTTGTATTTGCTCTTAGCACCTATTGAGTGCACAAGTCCTAAGTCAATTTGAACTCTACTTTTGACTTCTTCTTAGAATTAGTATTCATGTTTTTCCAGTGGCTTTTCATTTTACCCATTGACACTTCAGGTGTCTTTTTGTATTTGCTCTTGTGCACCTATTGAGTGCAAAAGTCCTAGGTCAATTTGAACTCTTCTTTTGACTTAGTCTTAGAATTAGTTATAATTTCCTATTTTCATGTTGCACCCCTCTTCTATATATATGAGGGTTATTATTGTAAAAAGGATCTTTTTTCCATCTTTGTTTATGCAACAAAACTCTGCCAAAGTGAAGAGCAAATTGAGACTTGGTGTTCATTTTGTAAATTTGCAATTTAATCAAGAAAGAGAAGAGCTTGGCATTCAAACTTTGTTTTGAGTTAAATCTTCTAAGTGGTATGAATGTTCTTGTGTCATTGATATCATATGTTCTTGAATGATGTTGGTGATAGTTATTAGTGTTGAATATTGAAGAAATTCTGAGTGTTTACAAGTAATCTTTGAGTTACTTTGAAACTTTAGAAATTGGGAAATAGCTGACAAGAAATTGCTTTAATTCTTTGAGCTTATACAATTCATCTCCAAAAGTTGTATTTGAAGGATAGAAAGCGGATTCTTTGTGCTATACGGACTATCTGGCTATAGTAGAATATCTTTTAATATATTTGTGAGTCTTTGAGCTGATAATATATTTGGGTTACAGTGGTTGATAGGAATCTTCGTACATAGAAAGAATCTTTGAGTTCTTAAGTGTGCAAATTCTCGTCCCCAGGTCATTTTCAGAAAAGGAAAGTAACGAAAGACTTTGTTCTTTCACAGACACTTTACTTTTCCAAATTAGTTAGTATAATATTACTGCAAGTTTTCAAAGTTATTTAAGTTAAGGGAAAGTATATTCTTAAAAGATAATTGGATATAACTAGTTTTGAAAGAAGAGAACCAAGTTGTTATTGTACCCTGGATTAGTGTAAAGTTAGAAGGTAGGAAAAATAGAAAATAGTTGCAATAGAAAGGGGGAGCCTTCCCTTATAATTAGGAGGAATTATGTCTTGCCTTTTGAGAGATATTGTTTTGTGTGCTGTTGTGAAACACATTTTGTGAACCTTCATCAATTTACAAAATTTTCAACCAACAAAATAAAATTTAAAATTTAAAAAAAAAAAAAATCATTAAAAATCCTAAAAATTCAAATATTTATCCCATTCATCTCCTGAGCGAGCATGTACACATTATTAAGTGATAATCAAGGTCAGGGGCAAAAATCAAAATTTTTATCAGCGTTTGGGGTTCGTCTGGGGCATCAAGCAATTTTTCCTTTCAACCAACATGTCATAAACACATTGCTCCAAAGAGGGGCAAAATGTATACAATAAAAATTGGCTTGGAGAGAATTAATTAAATACAAGTTATTTAATTAATGGGTCCTTAATTCTTCTACTCATAAATAAATATTTATATAGCTCATTTTCTAAATTCTTCTCATCATAAATCATTTTCTTCATTTTCCTAATTAAATGAGCAAATTTAAATAATTTGTCTTATTTAATTATCTCTTCCAATTAATTTGAATTTTTAATTCAAATTGGTCACATGCTTCCTAATCTAAACTACCCTCCTAACTCTCTAACCTACCATCTAACCTTGGGTTAACTAACATTATCCCTCCAAACTTCCTCTATCCTAACCCCCTATGGAGTTTCTATCCCCTTCATGAGGACACTTGGGTTCTTTGCCACATGTCCTCCCCTTCCATGCCACTTGCCTTCTTGTGGGACATGTGTGGCATTTGTTGTAGATTCCCTTGCCACTTGTCCTCCCTAGAATGACAAGTGGCATATCTTCCCAACCCCTTTCTAACTTCTTCATCTCTCACCATTCATCTCTTTAGGCTGAATCTAGACCATCGAATCCTACCACCCAGGATCATACCTTGGAAAAAGTTATAAATGCCCCCATTTTTCATTCATGAAGGATCCTTAATCTAATTCTTTAATGTTTAACCTTGCATCCTTAATCTTACACCCTTCAATTTAGCATACATATTTAGTACAAAAACATCCTTAGTTTTCACATTTAGCATATCATCATACATTTGTATTTAGCATTGTTTATTCCATTGTATCATAGCAATCATGTAGATCATAGGATCATAGTGTAGCTACTCATTCTTCACATTGTCATCTTGGAGGTCCATGCTGTCGAGAGCCAAATCAATAGACCAACAAGGTCCTTGGAGATTGAGGACAATGGGACGCCATTGGGGAGTACTCTTTTGATTTGTTTATTTGACTTATGCCTCAATATAATATCTCATTGACGTGTGTTAGATGCTTAAATTAATTGATTCACATTCCTAACATACAAGTTGACTCACAATCTTGTATTTTTCTGTTTATAATGAATATTGCCATTTTTGCATCATTTAACCTAGTTCTTGCATTCTCACTTCTAAATAATTATCTAATCATCAACACTAAAAAAGGGAAAAATCAACCATAATGCCTAGCTCTTCTAAAAGGCTGAAGTTAGGCCTAGCTGCTTATTCCTCAATGAATGTTGGAAATGGTGAATGATTTTGTATTCTAGGGTTAGATCCCATTTTCTTAAATTACACTTGGTAAAACACTCAATGTCAATAATGAATTAACTTCATCCTAACCTTTGACCTATTGCACATGCTACAAGCCACGCATCTGCATTTGCATGGGATTATCATGACATGAGAGGCATAGACCCTAGCCTTTGCATGCATTGTACTTATATCAATGAAGGGTTTAGATTAGTAAGACAACCACAGAGGATAATGAACCCAATTCTCAAGGACATAGTGAAAGCAAAGTTGTAGAAACTTTTGGATGCAAGGTTCATACATCCTATATTAGATAGCAAGTGGGTGTCTTTGAATTTGTGATTATACCTAAGAAGGGAGGCTAACGACGAGTGTGTGTTAATTATAAAAAACTAAATGAAGCCCCTAGGAAAGACCATTTTCCCTTGCCCTTCATTGATTAGGTTTTAGAATCATTAGTTGGAAAAAGGTATTTCTCTTTCTTAGATGGGTTTAGTGGTTATAAAAAAATTAAGATAACTCTTCAGGACTAGGACAATACTACTTTTACAGGCCTTTTGTTGGCAATTGACACTCATCCGGTAGTCACCTTCTGAGGTAAATTGCATTTTGGGTTGTCATTGATGACAACTCATCTTCAGCTGATGGTATTTCTTCATTCAGATTCATTGCTTTATCATTTTGTCTTGCTTGGGCTAACATGTACACACCCTAAGGTTTACTCTTGTTAACTGTTTATTCTTGGTACCGGTAATTCACATTATAGGCCTCGGTTAAGATATTTTGGGACCCGACTAAGTCATTTGTGGAATTGGAGGTAGCGTGTAGGCCAACATCAAATTAGATCATCAAGATAATTCTTAATATATTTTATGATACGGGAGGAAGAAGATAGGATTACTTTCTTTATGAAGTCGACATGGTGAACAAGTTATAAGGGTATATAAGGGAGATCACTTAGCGATGATTTGGACTGATAGGGATATGATGGTTGTGATGCGATTTGAGATGCGAATAAGGCAGAGACTGATAGTGTGTGAATTGGTGTGCGAGTGATAGCTTAAGTGTGCAGTTACATGTGCACAATCCTAACTGGTAGCATAACAGAGTATCAGAAACACCGATTTAGTAAAGGTTCTCAGAGCTAAATCAGAACTTATCCAACATGATCAAATGCGCTATTTAAGTTCATTTCTCTTTTAAATCATTTAGTAATGTTGTGTAAGTCAGTGAGACTTCCATTTGAGCAGTGAGGTCTAGGCGGCGAGCTTGTATGCATGTGCATATCCATCTATATAATATTTGTATACCTTGATCAAGTATATAGATATTGTGGGTATCAGCCCCACCATGGTTTTTCCCTTTACAGGTTTTTCCACGTAAAAATATTGGTGTTATGGTATTGCTTTGTGTGTTGATTTGTTTATGCACTTTAATTTTATATTGTGTCATCCAGTCGATCTTCAATAAGTTCAGAAATTCTTTTACCGGTAGAACACTGGTTCATCCCCCCCCCCTTCTCAGTGTTCTTGGATTCCAACACCTTTGGGTTACATGCATATTCAATGTCTCAATTTGGATTTTACAACACCCTAATTACATTTCAAAGAGTTGTCTTAAGCATTTTCACATATTTTTCTCTTGATCCAATGGAGATTTATACAAATTATTTTAGTGCCTATGGGAACTCCTGTGAGAAAGCTTTAAAAAAATTGGAAAAGTTTCTTCAAAGGTGTCAAGATAATAACCTATCCCTCAGTCAAGAGAAATGTTTAATGATGATGGAATAAGGTGTTGTCCTTGGCTACTTTGTGTTATATAATGAAATTCAAGTGGATCCAACTAAGATAGAGATAATTTCAAATATTCCAGTACCACAAAAGAAAAATGATGTAAGGAGCGTTCTTGGACATGTAGAGTACTACGAGATATTTATAAAGGATTTCAATAATATTCTTGCCCCTTTGTTTGTATTGATAACCAAGGATGTATAATTTGATTAGGCAAAGGCTTGCCAATAATCTTTTGAAGCATTGCAAACAACCTCAAACAAGCCTCTATTTTAAGAGGGCCTAATTGTAATCTTCCTTTCCATATTGACATTAATGCTTTTGATTTTGCAATTGGATCTATTTTGGGACAAAAGGAAGACTACTTGGAGTATGTCATTTATCACATTAGTAAGAATTTGCAGGTGGTTGAGCTCAATTACATAGTGACTGAAAATAATATTTTGGTGGTTACACATGTAATAAACAAGTTCAGACACCATAATACTGGTTACTCTATTTTTATTCATAGGGACCATACTATAATTCATTATCTAATGAATAAACTAGTGGTAATTGGAAAGATTATTAGATGGATACTATTAATGCAAGAATTCAATATTACTTTTATTGGCAAGCTAGGTAAAGCCAATGTGGTGGTTGAGTTTCTATACAGACTAACAACTTCAGCATAGGGTCCAATTATGGATGATTATTTCCCTAGTAAACATTTATTTGCACCATTAGTAAATACAACATAGTATGCAAACATAGCCAAGTATCTAGTTACAAGAAAAACACCTCAACACCTATCACCAAAGGAGAAACAACAATTGGTCCAACACAAATTTTCATATTCATTGATAGATGACTATTCATTTTATGCAAGACCTGATTATGTGATGTGTGGGTGCATTAGAGAGGATGAAGCATTTGATATTCTCAAGGCTTGCCATTACAAGCCTTGAGGTGGAAATTTTGCAACCAAGAGAACAACAATGAATATCCTCAAGATAGGGTACTATTGACCCACTATATATAAAGATGTAGCTCAGTATACCGAAAGATGTGACCAATGTCAAAGGTTGGGCATACCGACTAGAAGTGATGAGATGCCTTTAAAACCACAATTGGTGATTGCACCATTTAATTAGTGGGGCCTTGATTTTATTAGTCCAATAGAGCCTACATCAAACACCATGTCTTACATACTAGTTCGTATTGATTACCTCACCAAATTGGTGAAGGTAAAAGCCTTGAGGATTGCTAGAGACACACAGGTAGCTACATTTCTATGTAAATAAATATTTACAAGATATGGTGTGCCAAGATAAATAGTTATAGACCAAAGTCGTCAATTCACCTAAAATTTAATTTCTCAGTTGATCAAAGAATATGAGATTAGGCACAAAAAGTCTACGCCTTATCATCCATAGTCTAATGGCCAAGTTGAGGTGACAAATAGGGAGCTTAAAACAATACTCACAAATACTATGTTACTACTTATCAAGTTGTCATTAGTTTTTATATTCAAAGTCATATTATACATTCTAGTCGGTTAGCACTACCGAATCATGCAGTCGGTATAAACAGAGAAGTCGGTATGCACAGTCTAGTTGGTTAAAGAAGAAAGTAGTCACAGAACACAGTGTACACCGAAGCCGTCTACCGAGTATCTTTTTATGGCTACCGAGCAGTAAAGTTAACACACTGAGTTGATATTCACCGAATGAAATGTGTTACCAGATACATTGAACCTGGACATGCATATGAAAACATGTTACAAGAATCGAGGCACATCTAGCCGTTATACATTGGAAATTGCACTAGAAGATTGTGTATGATTACAAGGTCAATCTAACCAATGAAATATTTTGTTTAGTTATTCATTCGAGGAATCTTGTTTGTAAGATCGAAGTAATGAATTAGATCACCGTTTTAAGAGATCTATTTATACAGCATGGATAAAGAGCAAGGTGTGTGCATATATCTATGAAGGAAGACTGTTACAGAGACACAGAGGTCACCGAGAAGGTTTTCAGAGAACAGTCAAAGAACAGAGTAAACAGAAGGGTTTATCGAGTTACTATATGGGTTACCGAGGTATGCTATAAGCAAGGTAATCTTATTCTGAGCACATAGAATCTGCTATAACATTTCAAATGTAAAGTTGCAGATGTTTGTAATGATTTTATTGTAATATTGTGAAGTTGAAAAAGAAACCTTTAATAGGGTAAAAGACTCTAACCAAGTCTATAAATTGTAAAGCCTCTAACCAGGTGCAACATTCAAAATAATGTCATGAAATCCTTTAGCAAGGTAGATCTAACAGATCTTGTTACTCCTAACAGGGTAAGCTATCAGAAATAGCTAAACATGTAGCTCTAACCGAGCATCTTTATTATTGCAGTAGTGAAGTTGTGGGTGCCATCCCCACCGCAGTTTTTCTCTCTAACCAAGAGTTTATGCGTAACCAAAATATATGTGTTATGGAGTGAATCATGTATGATTGTTATATGTTTGTTTTAACTTTATTTTATGTTACTGCACTATTTTGTTTATGCATAACAGTAAGGTTATTATTAAAGAAAAGTTTTGGAGTACTGATTCACCCCTCCCCTCTTAGTACATTAGCTTTCCATATTGGGCCTAACATACTATTCAACTTCAACAAAGGGATTGAGCTACTGAGTTACTTGAAATTGTTTGGGTCTACGAAACAACATGGAAAACAACCATAGGTTTCACACCCTATGAGTTGGTTTACGAAAAAAAAAAAAATCCTACCAATTGAAATTGATTATTAAATACTTTTCACAACAATAGAACTGGGGATGGACCTTAGTCAAGCATATCAAGATTACTTACATCAACTAAATTCAATGAATGAAATTAGGATGGAAGCGATCCATCATACATAAAACATACAAAAATAACACAAGTGGCATGAATAGTTTATCAAAACAAAAGAATTTAAAGAAGGTGATTGGATCCTACTCTTTGACTCCAAATACAATGACCATACAGGGAAACTTCAAACATGATAGTTGGGTCCTTATAAATTTCAGCAAGTCATTCCAAATGGTGTTGTTTGGCTCACATCAATTGACCTAGTCGATTTCTCCTTTATGGTAAATGGGAATTACCTTAAGTTATATAAAAAAGCCATATAATAGGGATGCATTATTGCATCACCTACAATAAGAATTTATTTCACAACATGCATCAACTATCTCGTCCATTCCATCGAATGATACTATTCCATCACCAACTACATCACCCTTGTTATACAAACCTACTACAAATGTACCTATTAGTTCATTGACAACCATTTCACAACAATAAGTACTCTCATTCACATTCACACACCACGCTTACATAATCAACATTCATTTTTGAGTTTGTACTTAATGAGCACACAACATCATAGATCATCACGACCTATGGTGTCTATTTTTAATAGGACTTGATCATGCAAACACACAATAACAATTGCCTTAAGTCATTAGTCCAGCAAGTTCCATGCAACAACACTTGATAATAATCAACATGCAACCATTTCAATTCTTTTCCTAGTTGTACATGTAACACTTTTTCATTTCCTTGCATGTAGTCAAGCCACCACCATTATTACATTCCATGGAACACTTTCCATCATCACAATCTATGTAGACAATTCAAAGGACTACACTCTAGTCACATCAATCAATCATTTGTCAATTTGTTTTTGCTTCCTACGTGTCGCCTGTCAATCCTACTATCTTAACAATTATTATTCGCATTTATATCATTTATTAACATCATCTATTATTATCTCTATGGATTTTACACACATATTATTTATTGTCTAGATTTGTATATTGTCTTTCTCCCTAAACTATTATCTTTTGTACCTCCTACCACCTCATAACTCATTTAAGGGTAAATGAATCTTTTAGTTGAGAGGAGGGGATTGGATTTTTTAGGTTGACTAAATGCCTTATGTGTTATGATGACTGAATGCCTTATGCAATTGTTAAAAAGTAATAATTATTAGTAAGGTCTAGACTCTACTTGTGAACTCAAACTACAATTATTATTTTGCATATGAGTTGATTTAGAACTACCGCTAGTTAAAAAATTAAAGCATTGTATCCACCATATATTAGTCTATGAAAGAAGAAAGAGAAATTGCAATATTTTGCTAGCAATTTGGTAGATTTGTAGTGTTAAATTCAAAAATTTAGTGAAGACTTTAAAGGTTCAATTGTTAGTAAAGGATTTTTTGAAGAACATAGCAATGGGTGGTGACATTATCAGGCAAGAACTGATGGATCATACACTGTTATTGACTAATGAAGAATGTTTTCTATTCTTTTGAAGGTGAGGGTGGGTCCATTATTACTTACAGTTGTTATAATTTAATGAAAGAATGACAAAGTAGTTTGCAATTATATTTTAAAGAAGTGAAGTTATTGTTAAAGGACCGAGAGTAGAAGCTTTAGAAGCTATAATGTCAAAGGTATCAGGACTACTTATGATAAGGGAAGAGTATCTTGTAGTTGTGGACGTGGTCATAAGCAGGACAAAATTTGTAAGGCCGAGAGAGAGGTTTGAGTCTTCATCAGAGGGAACCAAAGGCTTTCCTTACCCTGGTTGTATAGGATAGTTGAAGTCCATGTAATCAAGTACTTTACTTGTGATGGGAGACATTATCTTCTTTACCCCATAATATATTAGTAAATATTCCAAATTATCTACACCACATGCTTAAGGGAATGTCCACCAAATTTAGGAAGGAGAGGACATATTCATCCCTATCCCACCATTGTCTAGTTGTCTTTCTTATTAAAATGAGTTTATTTGCTCAGTTTCCCTACATTACTTGGGAGAAATTTTGTGCCTACAATGATATTTATGATAGATCCCTATGACCTCCTCTAATTGAAGATATTAGGGCTAAAGATAATGCTAATCAACCAAGGGGTGATGAGGAAACTAAACCTCAAGAAGAGAATGTACTAGAAGAAGAATTGGAGAATGACTTACCTCCTATTCCTATCCGTATCCCCCAAGAATACATAGATGAAGAATTGTCAAACTATCAACTTGTAGCATTTGAAAATCTACCATCATCTGAATTAGAGAGTCCCGTGTCTTTTCCAGAAACCCTTGTTTCTCAGCCAAAGAACCCTATTTGTCCACCTAAGCCTAAAAATATCAAAAGAAAAAACCTTACTTCATATTCCATGAAGAGGAAGCTTAAAAAGCACAAGCAACCAAAAAGTAGCTCACATTGCCTTAAGGGCAAGGGGATTACAACAAGGAAAAAATCTTAGAAGAAGAAAAATATTTTCATTATTGAAATTGACTCGGAAAGGGAAAACTTATTCAGGGACAAAGAGCATGAGAGATCGAAATAGAAAATTGAGGAGGTAACACATATCATCTAGCTCTGAATAAGAATCAAAAGACGATCCTTTTATAAATAGAAATAACACCAAAGCTTCACAAAATCTAGGGTAATAGAAGGACTTGATTCCTCTTGTTGAGACTGATGAAGCTTTTAGTGTGAAGGAAATCCTTGCAATTTTTCTCATATGAGAGGATGAGAACAGTGAGTTTTGGTCAGATCTTGGGAGGATTCGAGATTTAGAAGAGGAGTTAAAGGAATACCAAGCGAGGAATATGGGATTGCAAGGGAAGGTCAGTGACCTAGAAACATAGTTAATAATTCATAAACAAGAGGGGAGAGGGTTGGATAAGCTAGAACAACTAGTCATAGTGAAATTAAAGAAGAAGAAGAAGCCAACCCCTGCTCAGAATACCAAACCTCCTATGCCACCTCCAATCCCAACAATACTAATTCTTGGATTTGCATTAAGAGATATAATAAGGGAATTTGACCAATCTAAGAAGAAATGGGAGAAGGAGAGGGAAGACATTGAGGCTAAACATCAAGCAAAAATAGAGGAAAAAGACTCAAAAATAAAGAAATTGATAGTCAAAATAGAGAAACTAATTGAATTGACAAATCGATTAGTAATTTGTAGACCACTATCCCAAGTATATGCCTTGTACTTACAAGAACATTTTTTATGTTTTCAAATCAACTAACTAATTAGTGACCTTCCTATTTCTTAATCACACCAGAGATGCAAGACCAAATTTGTGAGTTCTATCTGCATAACCTTGTCGTGCCCTATATTACCATATGGAACCCCTTGATGTATGCAGGGGAAGTTCAAATTAAAGCTCTTGCATCATATATAAGAAATGAATATCAACGAGGAGAGTTGTTCTAGAAGTACCAAGAAAGAGAGAAATCAACTCCTCTTCAAATCAGAGCAGAGACAAAAGAGCCTAACAATATTGTGGAGGAATGGATAAAATTAATTGATAACCTAGGAGTGATTTATAAAATCATTCAATGCAGGAAAGAGAACTACAAGATAAATTAAAGGAACTAGTCACAAGACTAGGGAAAGATACATTGGGATTCTATCAGAATAGGTGAAATGAGCTCACCCTAGAGATAAAAAGAAAAGAAACTCATTCTACCTACAACTACATTGCAACAAATTCAAGGGGATACAAGTACATCAAAGCCTCAATGGACACCCACATCAATTGGATTCCTCTTACATTTCATCCACCATTCCTCGTATATCCAATTCCTCATTGGTCAAGGAGAAGATTGGTGGATGTGACTGTAGATAATGAAAGGTGGGCCAAGATAAGATCAAAAGGGTTTTTATCTGAAGCATGGTATAGGTGTCATTGAATCAACGAATTATAGGCTTATTGCATCACAATATAACCTAAGGTCTTAGTTTTCTTGGGGAAAAGCAAGAGAGTAGTTGTAGAGAATGATGGGCTCTAGAACTGACACTATTTTACCTATTTTATTCCATATTCCACAAGACACTTTATATGCTTTTAACACTTATTCCTAGACTTTGTTAATACCTTTTAAGTTTAATAGATGATATATGACGTATAATGAATGCACGTGTTTTGTGAATATTTATGGATGATATGATCTCATGATGTTGCGAATGGGAGTAATGTAGATGAATGATTGTTTTTGAGATACAAACTTGTAATAGTGAGTCTGATTGCTAATCCACAACCAAAGAAAACCATTTTCAACATGGTGTACCCTATAGCTCACAAGGTAGCAACCGAGGAGGTGCCAAATGGAATGCAATTGTCAAGGAAGGAAACAATCAGATGTTCTTTTTGTTGATATTGTCATTATAAAATAAATGCATTTGAAGAACATGAAGGATCTTGTAGGATTATGAGACATGGTGCATAATAGTATTTATATCTACCTTGCACATTTCCTGTCTTTGTTATTCTTTAGTTGTAATAAGAGTTCAAATAGAATTACGACTCTAGTTAGTTAGATTGCTATTTCTAGTTATGTAGGAGAATAAGTTGTTCTTATTTTCATGGAGGATCAACAAATATTAATAGGTTATTTTACTCTCAAGTAATGCACTCTCGATATCGTGTATAAAGACAAAATCTTGATAGAGTCTAAGGTTATCGAGAATGCATTGGTCATTGTTCTTTATTAGATTCAATCAATTTTTCTTATCAATCCAGAGAAGATTGTTGTTATCAATTATGTATCTATTTTTCATATTGAATAAAAGGTAGAATGTCGATGATATCCAAAGTTAGACTGAGCTTTGTTATAAGAGGTTACAACACTCAAGTAAGGGCCACTTGAGGTATTGTAGTCCTCGAGATAGTTTAGATTGCTAATGTTAATATTAGTTAATTTGTTAATTACTTTGATAGATTAATTGTTACATATTCTTCTTCTTAACTTGAATTTATATAATCTATTAATGACATTGATATAATAGAATAAGTCTTAAGTTGCAACATAGTTATAGTTTTAAATCACCTGCAACCATTATTGTGTTAATTAGCTAGTGACCCATAGCCACTGCTATGTAGATATGTTTAATTCCAACATTATTTATTTTTTCTTCAATTTTTTAATCTAGTTAGTTTCATATATGCAATTGAAGGATAACCTAGGGATCCCTTAGAAACACATATAGTAATGACATCATCTAAGTGTTGGCATTTGATTGTCATTGTTGTCAACGTCCACTGAACATAGATGTAGGATGATGAGTGTCCCAGAGTGAAGATCAGATCGATTGAGATGGTGTTGTATCAAGTTGACAGAAGTGAGCAGATTTCATTGTATGTGAGAAAGTTGAATAAGCATGAAATTGCATTTAGTCAACATAAAGAGAATATAGAAGGAAATCATGGAGTGTGTTATTGGGAATTGCAATTGGACAAAGAAGACATAGGCCATAGAGTGGTAAAGGCATTGGGCAAATAATGAAGACTCAAAAAAGTACAATTGTAGTAATGCATAACACACAATGTTAGTTGTACACTGTTACAAGGATAGAATAACACACCATGTTTATCGTTATCGTTGCTTCACGGGTCAACATGTGGTGTTGACCAGGGTAGCTGCGAAACTGCGAAAGAGAAGCGCATAACATGTAGGGAATGCTATCGCTATTTTGCGGTCAACTCTCTGCATTGACTAAAGGTAGCTACAAAACTGCGATATGAGATAGGAGAAGCACATAACACATAGAGAATGCTATTGCTATTTTATGGTCAACTCTCTGCATTGACCAAAGAGAGTTGCGATACCGCAACAAGTGAATAACACATAGTGTTAGTCAGACTGTGGGATATGCCAGCTCAACACGTCGCCCGTGAATCCAACGTGGATTTTTTCTACAGGCAGACCATTTGTGAGCACAGGGATATGTTGATGGGTCCCACCATCCACCATGTGGTTGAGTGGCATGTGAATGCTATGTGGACAAAATATTTGATTTGTCTATGAAGCTAAGAGTACACATATCAAAGGAGATTTTTCAGACAATAGAAAATAAGAAATGGAGTAAATGCTGAACAAAATTGTAATTGAAAATATATTTTCAAAATGGGGGTTGTGTACAAAGTGAAACCATACTGCAAAGATTGTTGGGTAAATAAGGAAGGCAACATTTAATATGGACAACTACTAGACTGGAATGAAGAGACAAGGTAAACCATTTAGTGGCTCAAAAAGATTATTTTGAATCTCTTTTTTGGAGGGAAATCTTGGTAGTACGTAGAAGACCACTAAGTGAAGATAGTGGAGGTATGTAGTGGTCGAATTAATGAAGGTGAGTTGTGAGCGTGCAGAGAAGTGTGAAAAACGTAGGATATAAAGCAGTGAAGAAAAAAAATAAGGGGTGCAGAGAAGCAACTTCAACACGTGAGCATAACATGACTCCAAAACATACATAACACAATTGAAAAGATTACATGCATAATGATTAGAAGGTGAAGAGGAGATAAGAGGCAATTGAAAGAAAAAGCAAACCACAGAAAAATAAAGGATTAAGAATGCAGAGCAAAGAAGGAAAGAAAGGTACAACAAAGAGGTGAAGAAGATAGAACAAGGAAGTGAATAAGGTATCCAAAGGAAGATAATAGAGTGTAGCAGAGAGAATAAAGGATAGATAAGTAGAGAAGTGAAGAAAAGATACAATTCAAGGTATGAATAGGCCAAAAAGTTGAAGAGGGTTGTAGATGAAAGAAAACAGAACGTCAATATAACCTAGTAGCAGAGCAGGCATAACATTCTGTGAGTAAGCATCTGAATATTAATGAGTTACAAAATCATTTGTAATAAGGTACTTAACTGTAGTTGAACTTTTACTCATTGTAATTGTATGAGTTGGTGCTCCTTTGGTTTGGTGCCCATAAAATTCAGGGGTTGGTGCTCCTTTGGGTTGGTTCCCATCAATGTTTAATCAAAATATTTTCTTCGTGAGGTTGGATTAGAGCAGTAGACTCTAGCAACATAATTTATCACCAAGGTTTTTCCCCACTGTGGGTTTTCCTCATATATCTTGTGTTATGTGTTTGCCTTGTATGTGTGTGCAAATATGTTTAATATCTTTGCTCATAGTTTTTTGAATTTTGTTATTAAAGATTTGATTATAAAGTAAGTTCAAGTTTTAATTACCACTGATTCACCCCCCTCTCAATGGTTCATTTGTGTTCCTTCACTAAGAAGTCATGTCCTTGGTCAGTAGTTAAATGAACCTTCTTAAGAAAATATGTTACTTCATAAGGGATTCACTGGTCCCTTGAGTCGTATGCATTGAGTTTTTTGCATCAATCTATTGCACTTAGTAGGAGTCAGTCAAAGAGTATTCAATATAATGAGCTTTATTGAATGTTGAGATATGGGATGTTGATCAAATGATGATCAATGTATATTTTACAAATGTACAATAGCCTTTCTTATATAGGCAAGGTGAGATGTACTATGACCAACAACCTTGATACAAACATTAAATTCTTAGAAAACTAAAAGTAAATGAGGTGAACACAACCCCATTATAACTAACTTCTAGAATGACACTTAGAACCTAAGTTAACTTAACATGTGAATATGTCTGCTTACTAGGAAATTACAAGGTACAAGACCTTTACTAGGTACTAGACAATATTTACTCTAACTCATTATACCTCCTATATATACCATCCTTATGCCATGGATGCCATCTAAGATAACCTAGCTACTTATATGAAATTGTATTGATGATCTAATAACTTAATTAAGGGTTATGTTAGCCACAAGTTAGACATACACATCCCAATACAATCAATGAGTTAAGGGCATATCATGTCCTCCTTTTCAAATAAGTGGCATCCTTAATATGGATCAACCATGAATTCTTTGTGTCAATTCTTCATTTTACCCTATAGCTTCTTTAATGACACAATTATTTGACTTGATAACATACTTTGTAATAACCCTTGACAACAAGCTCTCAGTGCATGTTTGAAGGGTTACCTTCCAAAATAATTTTTTTCCTCTTCTTCAATATTTGGTAACATTGTTTGGGTTAGAACTCTTTATAGTCTAATAACTTTTCCTTTCTTTGGGCACATATCCGATACCATATGAATTACTTTAGTTCTAAATGTAAGGAATTCACTATCACCTTGTACCCACTTGGAATTTGATGTAAATAAGAAAATAATCCATTTTCATTTACTAAAGTAAGTGGATCCTTACCATCAAATTTATACATATCCACCTTTCACAACACCTTCCAACATCCAAAGTGAGTGCTAGCATTTGGATCAAGATTAGCTTATCCAAACATCCACCTTGATTGATGGAAACATATAGTTGTGACTTTGGCCATGGGATTGATATCTTTTGGGTACAGTCTTGGAGATAAAATATTAATTTATATTTGATGCTATCCATTACTCCTTTCACTTCAAACTTAATACGAGCTATTTATCTTTTATTTTAGATTGCATATTCTACATACCAACTTCTAGATAATGCAATTTGTCATCAAATGACGACAACATCACATCTGAAGTCTCCCTTAATCTAAACTCTAAGTCTACATCCTCTTTGTTAGGATTTTTCCTAGTGATAGGAATTCTCACTTCAACCTATAATCTATTACCTTATTATGATGCCACCAAATAGTTTTGATAGTAACTTATTCAAACGAAGTCAAAATATGAAAATATGTCATTGCTTTGTCACCTTAAGAGTAAATTTGGTTAAAAACCTAAGTTAATAATAACTCTTTCAAAACTACTTTAATTAACTTCAAATTTTGATTGTAGTGGCTACAATGTCTCTTTGCCCAGTCTTCAACTTTAAAATAATTGTCTTCCTGCAATATTTTTTGTTTTTGTTTTGATAAGCCACAACAAAAGTGACAATTTTAGCTTTTTGTTGGAGCTAAGAACCAATCGAGTAGACTCGAACCCAACACCTCCCATGTAGGAGGCTCAAAGTTAACCATTGCGTTGTGGGGTCATCCTCCCTGCAATAATTTTTATATGTATATGAAAAAATGATATTAGATTTCTCTTAAATTTTGTTGTTGCTTTTGACAAAATTGGACATATGAATGCAAAGATAACTTTCCTATATGAACATCTTCTAGCTTCTTTGGCCTTTCCAAATACCATTGCTCAAGGTTCGTTGCAAAATTTTAACCCTTCTCTCGTGAGTCTTTTAAAAAAATCTTTGCCTCAACTATATTAATCACCTCCTTTTGACGTCACCACTTGATATTCATTCTCTACTCTATATTCCCTTTTGACTCTTAATGACCCATAATATGTAACATAATTTTTTGATTGCCGCTATTTAACACAATTTTTAATTACCACCATTTAAAACGGTTGAGTTTATTTTTATTGCAAACTATCTTTTATGCTTTTTAAAATTTAATTTAAAAAAATTCAACATAACTTTCCAATAAAAATAAAACCTAGCATTATGAGTGCTTTTACCCTATTTAAATCTGCCATCCTCCTCTCTCTACTGTCCACTCTTGATATAGGCTGATTAAGGAATTTAGGATGATTAATTATTAAAAAATAATTGGAACTGATTATTATGGTGTATTTTGAAGTAGCAATCGAGGTCTAAGATCATCGAGAAGGCTTGTGGAGGAGAGTTGGCCTCGTCCCAGCCCCAGGCATTGCCAAGCAGATAAAATGTGCTTAATCTTCTATCATTCCAACATTGAATTTTTAAGCAGATAAGTTAAATATAGAATTTGCAAGCTTCTGATTCAGGTTCGGATAAGTAGCATTTTTTTGTGTTTTCTCATTGTCATGCTGCCCAGACCGCCTTATCTTCTGTTTTCTGTAAATTATTTACCTGTTTTGAGTCTTGAAAATGCTGCACAAGTTATGATGGGATAGCCTGAGTTCCTGTGTGCTATGCACATAATCATATCGTTTCTATTCTACTTGAGTCTCAAATTATAAGGTGGATTAATGTTTAGCAACTCCCCATTTTATTTTTTCCAGACCCATGTATACAGGGGTAATTGGAATTCAAGGAGCTTAAGTCTTTTGTAAAGAATCAAAATTAGGCCAATGGAGGACTGTTTCTGGTAATGGATGAATTAGGGCATAACCTGTAATGCCGTTTTGTGAAGGTCATTTCAATATAGAATCAGGTAAAGTGAACTGGATCATCGGTTTTTGGAAGAGCTCGCTACATACATAAAGGAAGTTGTAGTATATTTAGGAGAAATAAGTGTTCCAAGAACTAATAGACTCTGTTCTGTCATGATTTGCTCTTATTAATTAATTTGTTCTCTTAAGGAGCCCTTAGGTTACAGGAATTGTCTTCTTTGTCAGTTACAGAAGTATAAATTACATTAAAAGCACGAATTCAGTCTGACTTTGAATTGCTGTCGGTCATAGAGCTGAATTGCTTTGTATGAAACCACTTACCTATGGCTAGTATTTAAATGTCCCACATTTTCATTCGAGGTACTTGGGCTTGGTCATCTGTTGTACTCGTTTTATGAATCTGTATAGCCTTGTTATTGAAAGCTGATCAATATGATTAACATGGTCCAAATGAAAGTAAGCCACGCCTTTACGACACAAGTACGACTGGGTGACTCGTTGAATAGAGATAGGAATTTTTTATCAATTCCCACTGATTTTCAACATTTAAGTAGCCTGCATTTTTGGAGTTTAAAGAGCGTCAAAACATTACTGAGACCGGTTAAAGTGTTCAACAAGAGTGATTTCTCACCCTTAGTAAGAAATTCTATAATAAGCTTTTCTGGGTCAACCGCAAACAGAAGTAAACAGGGATCATTGAAGCATTATGCTAGAAATGTGACCGTTGGAATAAGAAAAGGATTACAAGAAGCTAGGGCTTCAACATCAGCTGTAGAAGAGAAGGAATTAAAGTATTTGGTAAGTGACTATGGATGGAGAGTGAGGCTTTTAACAACAGAAAAGGAGGAGATGGATGCAGTAGCAGATATTCAATCTGCAGCCTTTTACAGTCCAGCTCCAATTTGGGACAGCTTTTTCTACATGATTTTTAAGGTTAAGCTCATGTTAACAGAAGATTTTGACATGTTAATACATTCCGTTTCTTTTTTGTTCTTTTACCGATTCTGGTTTCTTGGAGATCCATTATGTTTAGAACATTGTAGAAAGCATATTATGTTGTTAGAGTGTAGAGTGTGTATACTGTAAAACACAGTCTCCGCATATTGGATACTATGGTTTGGGCAATTATTGGTCATAATTGATTAAAATGTGGAAAAGTTGTGATATGTTCAGACTGTTCTCAATCAAAGAAACATTTTTTCTTTACTTTATATATTGGTTGACAGCTGAATTTTTATTGATTCTTTTTTTTGAAGTGGGTTCTATTGAGTGTTCAACAATTGTTTAAAATAGTATAATGTTGAAATTCTCATTTCACCCCCATGGTATCCATTAACAGGCAGAAGTACTCGGTGCTCTCTTGTACAAGCTTAGGAATTCACCACCAAACAGGTACGATGATTTTTTGAACAGGAACATAAGTTCTTTTCTTTTCCTTTTCAATGTTACAACATGGTCTTTCATTCTCATTTCTTGATGAAATCTTATTCGATTTTTTTTCTTGAAGTTGAGAGTTTGTGTCTGTTTGACACTTGTGTTAGTTATTGTTTCAATCAGATTTTTATTTTACTAGAATTGGTGTTCTGAACAGACTAGTAATTCAGAGGACAAAACACTAGTTGAAAAATTAATTTATTATAAACAGCACTTGAGAAAACTCAAACAAAACAAGATTAACAATTACTGAATAGCTGAATAAAATAAATTCTTATATTGACTGAGACGTTACGCAAAATGGGCAAGCTTCATAGGAGATATGTATGCCTTTTACAATGCTTACACACTTCAAATTCAACTACTCTATAATTTTAGAGTATAAGATATAAAATCTTTTATTGAAAATAATAAATTATGATTCTTGGTGAGAACTGAAGAGTCACCACACATGTTAGTGACCTATGATAAGGAAGTTGAAATGGACAATTAGATAAGGATAAACTTATCAAAAAAAGTTAAAAACTGAAAATGTTTGTTGGACTTGTTCAATTTTAGTCCTTACTTGTTGGGGTCAATACACTTAGCCTTTACTCAAAATTCAAATTTCGTATTTATGCAGGAAAGTTTAGGTCATGAACCAGAGTTGTCGGAAACTCCTTTGTCCCTCCCTGGGAATGTGTATCCCCGTATCCGTTCCCGTTTCCGACATGGATACGTATCCGATACAATGCCCAAAAATCCTTGATTTCCAACCATGCTAGATCCTAATGTGATTTGATTTTTTTTAAAATTTGACGTAAATCTTCCTAAATTTAATTTTAAAAAACTTCATTCATGCATTTAAAAAAAAAATTGATAGCAACAAAACCTACACCAAATGAGAAAGACAAATGAAATGATTTTCTATTTCAGTGACCCATTTTTTGGGTTATCTTCCAATGCAACTCTACTATTTTTGCATATTGTAAAATGTCAAATCAACTTATCATTATTTATGTAGCAATTATGTGTCTATATTGCTTTTGAAGTAATGAAAATCTCCTCAAATAACTTAGAAAATTGTGTTAAATATATGTGTATGTGTTTTTTATGAATGACGTATCCAGCCGTATCCATATTGGGGGTCTTAAAAAATAGCCGTATCCGTATCCGATACCGTATCCGTGTCCATGCAACTTTGTCATTAACTAATCAATCTGAGTTGGACCATAGATGGTCACATTGCTAAATTCTACTTCAGAGGGCCCAAAAAATGCAAAATAGTAAAATACAAAAAATACAAAAAATCCCCCAAAAACTGATTCATTAAAATATATAAATTTTCTGTCCAAAACTGTCACTTTGATGATATCGGATGTTTTCTGGATCAACTGGGTCATTATGCTTCTCATTAGTTTTGGGAAGCTTTGTCACCAATGCAATTTTGAGATTGAGCTGTCCGGAATCTCAACAATGGAATTATCAACAAATCTGAATCTGGAATTCTATGAAATGTACGTTGCCTGTTTAAACCATTTACATGGAAATTGATATCTTTTAATGTTAGAGATATTAAACTTGGTTTTCTGTTCATAAGAATTCTGTCAATTCGAATGCAACTTTGGCATCTGCTACCATAATATGTCTTATTACTTTTCTGGCAGCGGTTCAGAATCATTATGTATAAACTAGGATTTCTTCAATGATTGTTGAACTGTTTCAGAAAATGGCAAGATATAGAGCTGTCATCTGATTCAATTTGTAAATTGGGAGTTTCTCTAAACATTATGCATTTTATGTTATTGTATTTCATCAGCAGCTCTCTCAGTTTGGATCCGAATTCCAAAGTAGCACTAGGACAAAGCTAGTTAAGTATCCCATCACGGTAAGGAAAGAATAAGCGAAATAGGACTTCATGCACAAGTAGCTAAACAATCAAAAAGACTATTTTAGTCAGTTTTCTTTCCCAGGTCAAGCTAGAAATATGGACTTATAATGCTCCTACACATGAAAAGGTACTTTATTCTGACTAGTGTAAATAATTTTCCATTCATAGGGTGGAAATTGGTCCTGAATTTGTGGTGATTGAGGCTTCCATTGTTTTGGTTATCAGCCTCAGTTTGGTCATTGATGTTCCTTCCTCTGGTTTTGCTTCACTCAATATTGCAACTTGCTAGATAGACATTATGTTTTGCTCTGATAGCCTATAGACGCTCCAATTACATTGACTCTTTTCAAACTTGGTTTCATTTTGCAAACCATATTTGCAAATTACCATGTTTCAACATAGTTTTTTAGTTGCATTAATGATTTGCAATTTTGCAACAAACACTCAACGTACAATAACTTAGTTTGTTAATAGACTTCATTATGAATAGCAGAACTTATCTCTTTTTGAAGATGAAATGGTTTTATAATCCCCAGCACTTCTCAGCACTTGTCATTCTGTTGGGAAGTCAGTAGATCAAGGCATGACATACTGTAGGAGTATCGAGTCCAAACTTTACATCTTTGGCAAAACATGCCACCTATCTGATCTCTCTGAATACTTAGGCATGTGCCAATACTATAAGTTGTGGTCATAGGTAGGGCATCTTCATAGCTCAAGTAAAAAAAATGTCTCTGAACAACATAATGGTTTATCGGAGACCATACCAAAAACAAAAAAAATCTGTTTTGGGCTATATGCTGTTTTTCTAAATCTTGCAGTATCATCTTTTTCATATTATGGAAGACTGCAGCATAGACCAAAATGGTATATGCCTTTTCACTGCAAACGTCACTGGTTCACAATAAATTCAAGGAATTAAGAACTTCTCTTTAGCTGGGCTGCTTCAAACTAATTCTGATGGAACATTTATATACAATCTAGGGGAAGCAGCAGTGTTCCACGGAAACGCGTTTCTCCCTCTCAGGCCCAAGTCCCCCCGTCCCCGAAACCCGTCCCCAAAACTTTTTCTCTTTATCCCCTCGTTCCTGAAGCCCGTCCCCGTGTCCCCGCGTCTCCTCGTTCCCAACATCCGTGGAACACTGGGAAGCAGGAATAGGGAAATCATTAGAGACAGCCTTGGCTCTCCCCAACTCTGTGAGAGCAGTTGATAGGAATCCACACAAACTTTTGGGCAGAAATCATGGCACTCCATACAGGAATTCAGTTAGCAATTGAACACAATGTCAACAATTTCTACATTTAAGGGGATACTTGGCTAATCATTGACTTTGTCCAAGGGCAAATACATTATAAGCACAGGGTCCCACACATTACCACAATTTACAAGAACAAATTTCAACTGGAAGAAGAAAATCATTGTCCAAATTCACAAGAATCTGAACCCGTCGAAGGCATTTTAAATTATACATGCTAAAGTGCAATACAAACAATGGCAGATCACCTTACTGTTGAAGAATAGCGTCGGTCAGTAATCTACTGATCTGACTGAGTCTACTAAGTTGTCTAATTGGCCTAATCAGCCTTAGACAACTTAGTTTACAAATTAACTCTATATTGTTATAATAAAATAATTGAGTAAGAATTGACTTATATATGATTCGATTGATAATATGATTAGTTATGAATCAATTAATATAAGAATCAATTCTACTTAAGATTAGTTTCTGAAACGATTATTATATGAATTGATTCTACATGATGATTAGTTTATAAATCAATTATTATATGAATCGATTCAATGTTAAATCGTTTTATCTAACTTGCCTTTTAGACGTGTTCATGTCTATCTGATCTTAGGGAGAGTCGTGTTGGTTGAGAGAGTCATGTCATTTTGATTAGATATCATGTTATATATATCAGTTCGATCTCTCCTTCCATGTATATATCGATTAGTGCAGAAGATAGCAGAATAACATTTCAGTCCCTCATCTACATATTCAAATTGCCCAGCATCAACAACAGTTCGGGTTTTCTGTCATTGTTTTTCACAATCATCATTCAGTTTGAAGCGTTTCATCTTCCAGTCTGTTATACACATTAATCATTCAGATTGAATTCCTTCTCTTGTGCTGTGATTAATCTGTATACCAGAAGATCATTAAGGCAGATTGAACTTATAATCTGAACAGTATATCCTATAAGGAAGAATCCAATTCATTGGCAAATAATTTTGAAATTAAAATCTGATCTCCAAAAATTAACATGGTATCAGAGCAGGATTGAACAAAGATCAGATCAGATTGATATAAGCAAGATTATCTTCTATTATTGTCTTCAAGTTCATCTATTTCTATCAACGTCAAGATGGTGAATGGAATTAGAGTTGAGGACAGACTTGAAGGAGCATTAAACTTCGTATCTTGGAAGTTTAGAATCATGCTTGCTTTGGGGGAAATCGAATTAGACGAATTCGTGAAGGATGCGGTACCGGAACCAAAGGAAGAGGATGAGAAGCTTCAATGGAAGAGAAAGAACAACAAAGCAATGAAAATGTTGGTTGACTCCGTGAAAGATCACATTGTGCCAATCATCTCCAAGATGACGAAGGCATGTGACATGTTCAAAACATTAGAGGAGATGTATGAGATCAACAACATGAGTCGAGCTCTCGCACTGAAGCAACAACTTCACCACATCAAGATGACGAAAGGAGAATCCATCATGTCTTTCTTCATGAGGATTACCAAATTAAGAGATCATCTCTCTACCATTGGACACACCATAAATAGCAAAGAATTAACCATGTTGGCTCTTAATGGTCTTCCTTCATCATGGGAGTAATTTATTCAAGGGATAAGCGCAAGATCAAAACTCCCTAAGTTTGATCGATTGAAGACAGATTGCATTCAAGAAGAGTCAAGATTGGCTACAAGAGGTATTGGCCAAAGCTCCACAAATGAAGATATTCATGTTCTTGCTGCGCGCTTCTCAAAGAAGAAGGGTAAGAAAGGACACTTCAAAAGAAAGAAAGACGAGGAATCAAATGGTGCTCCCACACACAAAAGAAGGAAGGACATTTCAGAAATCCAATGCTTTAGATGTGACAAATATGGTCACTACGCAATGAAATGTCCAACCAGGTCTATGCCTCAAGCTTCCATTGCGGATGTTGGTGAGACTATTCCACAAAAGGATTCAGATGGATTCATTTTCTGATTTGAAAGAGATAAGTTTTCTTTTTGATTGAATAATGTTCATGAATTTAATATGTAGTTTTTTTAATTCATGCAATTACATTATTCGTGTTATTTGTGAAACAACTTTGTCAGTAGATGTTCACTTATGACTAGCTGCATTTGGATATCTTGTGTTTTAAATTTCCTCAATTTGCTATGAGAAATTTGTCCCTTACATTTAGGACATCTTTAGAATCACAGTTTTGAAGTTCTATTTGTGATGAAGAGATTGGAATTTAGGAGGAATATGCAGAGGACTTTAGTGGAGATTCTAAGATTTTGCATTTCCATTTTTTTTATATATAAAACAAATATCTACTTGCAGAGGTGCAACAGTTCACTTGTGAAAGCCATAGAGGCACTTGTGCTGGTAATGATAGCATCTAGGGTTACAAAGCCAAGTTGAGACAAGAGGGCTCTCTTAGTGAGAGGGAGCATACTGAAAGGGGATTTTGTTCTAAATCTCAGGATGATCATATTCCTGCCCAAGGCTTGATCTTATGACAGTAGATCTATGGTGGTTTTGGATCTAGCACTTCTAACCATATGAGGATCATACCAGATGATGAGAGTCTCCTAAAGCAAGATATCTTCCATGATTGGGACCATGTGAGCAGGGGATGCTTCCGTGACAGAGGGAGCAGCTAAGAGGATGTGCTTCTATTGATATCCAAGGGTCTTGGTTATATTGGTGTAGAGGGAGTGGACCATGTCAAGATGGTTTCTCTAGTGATCAGTCAAAGGACTATGATTCATGAGATGGAGTCCCATTTATGTAGGCTGGAAGGCCTTTATGTTGACTCCTAAGTCATGATATTCCTAGACAGATGAATACTGGGTGAGCTTGAAATACACCAAGAGTGATGCAGACTCCAACCTTGTATTTCATGAAAGGTCAAAGCATGTGGAGATCAAGTATCACTATGTTAGAGACATGGTGGAAAGGTATGTTATTTAGTTAAGATACATTAGTACTAATGAGCAAACGACAAACATTCTCACTGCCTCTCTTCAGAATAAAGTCTTAGTTGAGATTGAATCTATTTTTGTACTATTGTAATATTGATTTGTTTATATTTTTTTGTACTATTGTATTCTTCTCTTTATAAGATGTTTAAAGTGTAAACTCTTGTTATTGCATTTCTCTTTGAGAGAGACTTAAGGTGAAAGCCCTTATCTACACCCTCTGATATGGTTCATGGTAGATGTCATGTGTGTGATGCCATGACAAACATCACATGAGAGAATCCGTGGTGATTTTTCTTGTACTTGTGTGTTTACCCTTTGGATGAGCCATGGTGAATATCATTGTGAGGTGATGAACTCACAATGTTGAACACTTGTACATCATACCATTATTGTGGATGTTACATGAGGAGATATCTATGGATAAACCATACTGGTGGATATCATGTGAAGTGATATCTATGGATATGCTATAATGGTTGATATCTTGTGAGGTGATATCTGTGGACATGCCATAATGGTAGATATTACATGAGGAAATATCTATGTATAAACCATAATGGTGGATGTCACGTGAGGTGATGTCTATGGATATGCCATAATGATTAATATCTCATAAGGTGATGTCTATGGATATACCATAATGGTGGATATCATGTGAAGTGATGTCTATGGATAAGCCATAATGGTGGATATTACTTGAGGAGATATTTATGGTGGATATCACATGAGGTGATATCCGTGGATAAGCCATAATGTTGGACATCACATAAGGTAATGCCTATGGATATTCCATGCTGGTTGTTATCCCAGTGAGGTGATACCTATGTGACTCAGATCTTGAGTAGAATTCCTCCCTAGCTAAGAGGGAGTGTTGAAGAATAGCGTTGGTCAGTAATCTACTGACCTTACTGAGTCTACTAAGTTGTCTAATTGGCCTAATCGGCCTTAGACAACTTAGTCTACAAATTAACTATATATTATTATAATAAAATAATTGAATATGAATTGACTTATATATGATTCGATTGATAATATGATTAGTTATGAATTGATTAATATAAGAATCGATTCTACTTAAGATTAGTTTATGAAACGATTATTATATGAATTGATTCTACGTGATGATTAGTTTATGAATCAATTATTATATGAATCGATTCAATGTTAAATCGTTTTATCTAACTTGCCTTTTAGACGTGTTCATGTCTATTCGATCATGTCTATCTGATCTTAGGGAGAGTCGTGTTGGTTGAGAGAGTCATGTCATTTGGATTAGATATCATGTTATATATATCAGTTCGATCTCCCCCTCCATGTTTATATCGATTAGTGCAGAAGATAGCAGAATGACATCTCAGTCCCTCATCTACATATTCGAAATGCCCAGCATCAACAACAGTTCGGGTTTTCTGTCATTGTTTTTCACAATCATCATTCAGTTTGAAGCATATCATCTTCCAGTCTGTTATACACATTAATCAATCAGATTGAATTCCTTCTCTTGTGCTGTGATTAATCTGTATACCAGAAGATCATCATTAAGGCAGATTGAACTTATAATTTGAACAGTATATCCTATAAGGAAGAATCCAATTCATTGGCAAATAATGTTGAAATTAAAATCTGATCTCCAAAAATTAACACTTACCAATAAAGCTGTCATTTCTAATCAAGAAAAGCCAAATGCAAATCTACTCAGAAATAGAAAGTTTCCCATGCAAACTGCTCCAATATTATTGAGTTGGTGAAACACAAAATCCAAGGAGCCAGTGACCTAAATCAGTATTCCAAAATCCAATGATCTCACAATTTTTAAAACAGATTTGCTGAGACAATTGCTGTCATGCCCCCACCAAGTACCAGATTGCAGCTTTAATAAAACACAGATCATAGCCCTTATGAATATTGTTCTAAGTGATGAGGAGTTAATAAAGGTAGCATCGATTCCTAGAATAACAGAATTTAATTAAAATTAAACGAAGAATTTTAAGGGCAGCGATTGAAAGGTTGTGAATTAAATAATAATTTACCAAGGGCAGAGACTGTTTGAAAAGGCTACGACTCTTGCAAGGATTGGATATAAAAGGGAAATCATTTCTTGAAGAGAAGACAGAAAATCAGATTAACAAATCAAGCCATAAGGAATCAAGCAATCAATTTATCAGCAAAGATCAATCAAGCAATCAGCAATCAATCAATCAATCAATCAAGCATTCAATGTTGAATTTGAGGAAGCGACTTGCAAATAAGGAGGACAAAACCCCTCCAAAGTTCATAAGAGATTGAAGGATGAAAAGTAAAACCCTTATTTCTCTTATCAAGTTTTGGATGAAAACCCAAATCTTGATCAAGGAGGACAAAAACCCTTAAATACTCTTGGCAAGTTAAGGATGAAAACCTTTAATCTTGTCACTGCTGAGTTAGGGACAAAACCCTCCGATTTAGCAGTTTTGAAAGCATTTCCAAAGAATTTCAAGATATGATTGCTTTGCAGAATTATGCATGAATTATGGATCTGAATATTATAATAAATTCATAATTTTTGACAAAGCCATTACCATTTTGAGTAAGGATTATTGTTTTAAAGCAAAATTTAGAACTATCCTAGAAGGGACATTACAATCACAATCTCAATACAAGATGCACAGCAACTTCACATATCAGTTGTCTCATTGATCAACAAATAAGGATATGTTTATGTAAATCAATTGGAGGTTTAGGAAATCACAGCCCATGTTATTAACACACAGCTTTTCTTCATCATTAGCAGACAGGATGGCAGCACCCCCTAGAAGATAGAAAACATCTCAATTGTTCCTTATTGCAACAGTTGGCTGAAGGCATGGTAATTCTAAATCCACATAAATTAGTTTCCTTATAATAAACCTGACTTGCTACATTCTTTTCTTCTGCCAACATATTTTTGGTTGGACTTTATTATCTTCTTTGCCTATTCAATATTGCATTTGCTATGTCATTGTTTCACATCTAATTGCATATTTTACACGGGGTCCCAGTTTAGCTATGTTAAATCCCAGCTTTAAATTGATACTCCAAAGGTATCTACTGCTCATCTCATAGCCTTAACCTCACTAACTTCTCCTATACCTTTAATGTTTCCCTACACAAGAACAATCATCCTTTTAAATCTACAGTATTAAGATCCTCATTTCATGGTCATTCTAGTAATTAAACCCTGCCCATATCCTTTAAACCCCTTCCTACTTAAACATTAATCGTTACCTTCTCCAATTAACTTCTTGGAATTGTTTCCACAACCACAAATTCTTCATATCCCTTTGAATGCTTTATCTCGTTCTATTTCACCATGCCAAGTCTTGGCTTCCTCCTCACAACTATCCTCACTCTTCTCTTTAACACTTCATCCCTTGAAATTCTGTTCTGCTCTAATAAAACTTCTGTTGTCCTCCACCCATGTGTTCACTTTGATGCACTTGGTCTCTTTCACAATCTTATCCTTTGCTTTATAGCAATAGAGTGCAGGAAAATTGCTTACACAGTATTCTTTCAACTCCATGACATTGTATGATTGTTTGGGAACTCCATTAGGGTGCTCAACTATAACTACTCCACATTCTTGGCAATTTTTATGACACAATGTAAATATACCTATCTCAAGTCTTGCCAACATTACACACCATGGGAGGAACCAAGTAAGAACTAATTTTCTTCTGCTGCAAAACGTTTGTATTCTCACCTTATTTGAAGCCAGTGTTGATCATCCACTCAACCATAAATTTTGGCATGGTTGAACTTTTCCTTCCTTCACCATGCACATCTCCTCAGCTAATCCCCCTGTTATCCTTAGAATTAGATGTAATACTGACTTTATTTCGCCAAGAATTGACCCAAACCAAATTCAGTTTCACAGAAACCAAGCAATTGTTGCTAATCCTGTTTTCAATGACATTGAATTCCAATGGAGTGCAGGAAGCCATGACCAAGAATATCCTTATATATTTGGACCTGAAGCCTTAATTGGAGTCATCAATAAACTTGCTGGTAGTTTTCATCATTTTGCTGCAAAAACTGATAACTATGAAAATTAAGCCCCCTTTCCTGGGAGAATGTACACTAAATGCAAAACTACATAAAAAACAGGAAGCTTGCATACATCAATTGCTAAAAACCACCGAATTCTAGCAGCTTCATCTCCAAACCCTTGAGCTGATGTTGTATATGATCCTATCAAGTGACTTGTCCTAGAAGCAACACTCTATCATTCAGAACATGTTAGAACTTACAAAGATGCAACACATAAACTGGCTGTTGAATTTCCTCACAATGTCAGACTGTGGACTGGAATGCCCTGAATACTGCTTTACCCCTCAGTCTCTAAATGATAAGGAACTGTCACAGACCCTCAGTAGAAATCTCATTTTTCTTGGGAAATGCAGAAATCAGCAAACAATTTGAAATTCCAGCTTTTGTTTATCTTATGATTAGGGTGTCCTAGAACATGCATGTCTATCATATCTGTTTGTAATGGTCTTCTTTTAAGTTTGCTTTCTAAGGTCTGTCAGTTTGTAAGTCTCTTGACTGTGTACAGTCATGGATCTCATCAAGATGTTCTTTGGCATAACCTCATTTTGTTCCAGTTGGGAACTATCAGTGCTCATCTTTCTGATGAGTGGCTTTATAGAAGCTCATGGATCTGTCTTTATGCGCTGTCCTACTTTTTGTAAAACTCCTATTTTTTTAAATCTAAAGCTCTTGAATAATATAAAAAAGAATATATTGCTGGTTTGCCAAATGTTTCTCTTTTTTCTCCAAAAATTCTCACTTGGTGAAATAGTTGACCCCAGCAGTTGTGAAGTAGAGGAAACTCCACATCCAAGAGGTCCTATTCAAAATTTGAAATCAGTAGTAGGCTAGGATGATGATGATGCATCCTACCTTCGAATACTCTCCGTTCACATTGCTTTCATTAGCTACATGTCAATCTTGTTTGATTTTGTTTTCATTCTAATTGCATATTCTCTTTTTGTATTTAATTAGACAAATCCTCATTTAAGTTGTACTTAATTATACAATGCTTCATTAAAATTGTACTTAATTATATAAATTGCTTCATTAAAATTGTCCTTGGGAAGAGTCTGCCACACAAATAGGTGAACAAATATCAATCATACCCTTTTTTTGGCATGTCTAAGTTTTGGGGGATCTTGTATGACTGCAATTTGACCTTAATTGAATATTCACCAAATGGTCAAATTCACAACTGTCATACAATCCTTAAAAAAATTCATATTTCACTAGGCGGCTAACAATGACCATCCTTAGGAGAAAGGTAGAGAAGAAGGGCTTAGTTGGCAGACATGAAGCTAGGCGGGATATGGAAGGGTGACACAATTGAGTGAATCCACATGTAAGTTGCTTTGATCCATGATTGGAATCCACATGGAAGTTGCTTTGATCCATGATTGCATGAAGTGGTTGAAGAAGAACCTCTGCAGTCTTGTTCATGATTTCCAAAGACAAAGGGGTCTGAATTACTTCAATCATATGAAGGGATTTGAAGATGGGTCATGTGTGTGATGAACTATGGGTGCAATGCGTGCTTGTTGATAGAAAGATGCTAAATAACGCAAACAAGACTTGTAATTGAATGAATTAAAAATGAAGTGAAACTTAACAAAATTACAGAAATAAAACAATTAAATTTTGCAAATTTTAACCTTGCAATTCTCGCTTTTAGCCTCTGGAATTGTAATGTCTTAGCTCTTACTTTTTAGAAAGTTTTTGGCAAGCAATACAGTGTTTCAGAAAATGAGTGATCCATGTGCTGTAAAAATATGGTTAACTCTGCAACTGCAAGGGTTAATGAGCAAATTGCTATCTAGTGTATAGATAAACAGGTATAGAGTAATATTGTCCTTGCTAGCAAATATGGCGGTGATTGAATAACTAGGAGATGCAATCAAAGAATACTCAATGATACAATATGCATGCTTGATAGCAACAACACTCAAACAAGGTAAACAAAACAAGAAGGCAAATAAGGAGGAGAGATAAAAAAAATGAGCAACAAGCAAGAATGAAAGTAGTATGATGCTGAAGGAAAAAATGAAGATTGTGAGTGCAAATAGAGATGCAAGGTCAAATGGGAGCAAAAGACAAATAAAAAATCAAGAGAAATACACCATAAAAAAGATTCTAAGCATACAGTAACAAAATTTGCAGCAACACAGCCAAAGAGAGACCAAAGGAGACAAGCAAGGTTGAACTATCAACCAAAATAGAAAAAATGTTATAAAAGTGATGTGGTAAGAACACAAGAATAGCCAAAAGAGACAAAACTGCAGCTAAAACGAAAGGCAACCGATGGGCAAAGGATAGACAAGAAAGCAATTCAAATTATATTTGGAAGCTATAAAGGCTGGCAAGGCACAAGAAACTTTAAAGCAATATTAAAATAGAAAGTAAATACTAAAGAGAATGTAAGACAATAGTAGAAAATTTTAACAAATGGGGCAGCAAAAGTAGCTTCACAATTAACAAGCCAAATTCAATACAAAGAAAACTCCAATCAAACAATCCACTCTCAAGAAAGAAAGATCAATAATTGACAGCAAAACGGAAAAAGAGAGACAAAAGGAGACAAGCAAGGTTGAAAACTTGAACCATCAACCAAAATAGAAAAAAGTTATAAAAGTGAAGTAGCAAGCAAACGAGAATGGCCAAAAGAGACAAAACTGCAGCTAAAAACAAAGGCAAACAATGGGCAAAGGATAGATGAGAAAGCATTTCAAATCAGATTTGGAAGATAAAAGGCTGGCAAGGCACAAGAAAATTAGAAATTGTAAAGCAAGATTAAATAGAAAGCAAATGGCCAAGAGAATGTAAGATAATAGTAGAAAAACTTAACAAATGGGGCAGCGAAAGTAGCCTCATAGTTAACATGCCAAACTCAATGCAAAGAAACTTCCAATCTAACAATCCACTCTTAAGAAAGAATGCTCAATCTGAAATCAACGAAACATGCAGTGTTGATTTTATGGTAGTGCTCGTTAACCACAGGCAAACATCAGATCTGTTGCCTTCCCAACCATAGACGATAAGCTCTTATCGTCACCCCTGAGCACACTACACGTCCTTCATGTTATTGAATTCATTGCTATTGATGCAATCATGACCTTGCATATATATGAATCAATACCTCCTAATAGATCTCAAGTCGGCCATATACTTTTGGCGCCAAGGATAGGGTCAGACCTATATATTACAAGTTACATACGAGTCTCCCTTAGTTGCAAGTTACATTTAACTTAATCACAAGTTACACACAAGTGGTTCGCCCAAATAGGGCCTGCCCCAAATTAGACTCATACAATTGAGATATCCAAATGCCAAGGCCGACAGGCCACTTGGCATTTTGTGCACTAGGTCGGCTCTAGAAGGGATCCGACCTAGCTACACAACAACACTCCCTCTTAGCTAGGGAGGATTCCTTCTAAATAACCAAGTCACATAGTGACTACCACCATGGCTACTCCCTTGAATAATACGTTCACCATAGCTACTCCTAGAGGGTGAACAAGCACATCATGGAATTTCTTCCATGATACCCACCATACCTACTCGCAGAGGGTGGGCTCACCATGCCTACTTGCAGAGGGTGGCTCCACCATGCCTACTCACAGAGGGTGGAATGAGGGCTTTAACCTCAGACTTCTCCCAGAGAAGAATGCATCTCCACCATGCCTACTCGCAGAGGGTGGATCGAGGGCTCTAACTTCAGACTTCTCCCAGAGAAGAATGCATCTCTACCATGCATACTCGTAGAGGGTGGATCCACCATACCTATACCTACTCGCAGAAGGTGGATCGAGGGCTCTAACTTTAGACTTCTCCCAGAGGAGAATGCATCTCTACCATGCATACTCGTAGAGAGTGGATCCACCATACCTACTCGCAGAGGGTGGAATGAGGGCTTTCACCTCAAACTTCTCCCAGAGAAGAATGCATTAACAAGGGATTGCACCTCGAACTTATCCCTCACAGAGAAGAACTCATTAACCAAATCTTCATGATACCGTAGCTCCCTTTGAAACTGAAATGCTAGGCTTCCTCTAAAGCTGAAGCGTCAAGCTCCCTCTGAAGTTGAAATCAATCTTCTGACCTCTTCGTCCAAGGTTACTCTTGACGATATGTCAGACTCCCTCTGAATGCTGATTCTTCCTCTGCAAGCAATCTTCCTTCCTTGAATGCAATCTCTGATTCGTCCTGGAAGCATTTCAAAGAGATAATGATAGTCAAGGGAAATGTCAATACATGATTCACTATTCAATGATGTAGCATGACTTAATGAAAAAATTCATGAACATTATTCAAACATAAAGAGTACTTATCTTTTATAATTTTGCTCAGCAATGGAATTTCAATTCACTTGGATTGATCACACTGAAACACCTAGTGATGATGTGATGGCTGCGTGGCCTTTGGCCCTCACCATCACTCATCATCTGTCCACAGTATCTGCTCTGTGCATAGCTTAAGAATCATCTGAAGAATTGCCTTTAATACCTTCCACAACAAAGTGATGGACCAACCACATAAATGCGACAGACATCCACCTTCAGTTGCAATATCATCCAGTTCGACAACACTTTTCTGTACTCTGTACTTCTTCCAGTGAAATCCAGTGATCGTATTCTTGAGCGACCAAGACGAAGCCTTTCTACCCTTCGGAATCAAAATTTGCTCCTTCGATTGCTTCTCATAATTCAGGTTCCAATTTTGTCGAAGCGAGAAGCTACGAAAGCATCCAGAAGCCTCTCGTTGCACAGGAGCGCTGCGGGGACTCGACCTCGAGACCACCGGCAATGCTCTATTCAGCTGAAAAAAAAAGGATCGCAATTCAAAGGAGTCGTAAAGGGCATTGTCACAGTCCCATATTTTGCCTTTGGACTTCGATCTGGAATTGTGCAGGTTATACCAGGCCTACGCTATGGTTTTCTCCTTCGCCAGATCATCAAATTTTCCTTCTTCTTTTGCCATTGTTTTTTCGTCTGCAAATTATTTTGATTGAACTCCCGTAGAAGCATATGATTTACCTTCAAGTGGTTAGGCTCTATAGAAGGAACCCGCTCTGATACCATGTTGATTTTATGGTAGTGCTCGTTAACCATAGGCAAACATCAGATCTATTGCCTTCCCAACCATAGACGATAAGCTCTTATTGTCACCCCTGAGCACACTACATGTCCTTCATGTTATTGAATTCATTGCTATTGATGCGATCATGACCTTGCATATATATGAATCAATACTTCCTAATATATCTCGAGTTGGCCATATACTTTTGGCGCCAAGGATAGGGTCAGACCTATATATTACATGTTACATATGAGTCTCCATTAGTTGCAAGTTACATTTAACTTAATCACAAGTTACACACAAGTGGTTCGCCCAAATAGGGCCTGCCCCAAATTAGACTCGTACAACTGAGATATCCAAATGCCAAGGCCGACAGGTCACTTGGCATTTTGTGCACTAGGTTGGCGAAGGGATCCGACCTAGCTACACAACAACATGCATTAACAAAATTTGCAGCAAAAATGCAAAAGAGAGACCAAAGGAGACAAGCAAGGTTGAACTATCAGCAGCCAAAATAGAAAAAAATTATAAAAATGAAGTAGCGAGCAAAATAGAATGGCCAAAAGAGAAAACTACAGCTAAAAACAAAGGAAACCAATGGGCAAAGGATAGACAAGAAAGCAATTCAAATCAGATCTGAAAGATAAAATGGCTGTTGGCACAAGAAATTGTAAATCAAGATTAAATCAGAAAGTAAATGCCCAAGAGAATGTAAGATAATAGCAGCAAAACTTAACAAATGGGTCAGCAAAAGCAGCTTCATAATTTACAAGCCAAACTCAATACAAAGAAACCTCAAATCAAACAATCCACTTTCAAGAAAGAAGGCTCAATCCGGAATTAGAAAATGACCATAAACACAAGGGTAGTGAACAAGAGCAAAGCAAGCCAATACTTAAAATTGCAAAACCAAAATGATTATGATTAGCACAAAATAATGCCTTGCCAAGCAAATAGAGGTTGATAGCAGCGAGCAAGTCTATAATTTAGTAAGGACAAGGTGGGTCAATACTAATTTGAAACATCCTGATTGGTGAGATGATACTTTGGGAGATGAAATCTCGTTAAAAAGAAGATTGTCATGTCCCCTTTTCAGAGCTAAAGATTTAATAATATTAATTTAAGCTGGGCTGTAATGTCCCCTATTTGAATCACCTTATATTTTTCCCACAAGAGATTAGATTATCACGGTTCAGGTCTGATCTGACTGCGTAATGAGAACTCCTGCTATGCTTCCATGTCCTCATCAAATGAAACTTTCTCCCCTTATATCTTCCAAAGTGAGGGAGGGTCACACCTCTTCATCATGTCTGCCCTTTGTAATGGTCACAACCTTTCACAATCACCACTCTTCAAAAGAGTCACAACCCTTCATCATTTATGCCCGTTGACAGAGTCACAACCTTCCATAATTATGCTTTTTGAAAGAGACAACCTTTCATAATTACCACCCTTTTGAAAGGGTCACAACCCTTCATCATTTTATACCCTTTGAAAGAGTCACAACCTTTCATAATTTCTGCCCTCCTTTGGAACAGTCACTTCCTTATTTACTTCCCATTCCTTCTTCCATTGATTCCTCCTTGATTCACATGCTCCATTCGTTCTTCTCTTCCTCCCTCACAAATGAGGTTCTCTTCTCCCTTTTATATCTCATGTTTGAGGGAGTCACAACTTTTCATTTCATGTCTTTTGACCATTCATTAACTTAATCTAATTTTAATTATATTCTTTTATATTTTTATTCTTTTGTATTTTAATTTTATTATTAAATCCTATTTCAAAGTAGGGACATTACAGTCCGCCCTGCCCAAGATTTCTTGTCCTCAAGCAATGATCATAGAGTGTTCTGACGATTCTCAATATGAAATGGCTTTGGAAACACACATGGAATAAACTTATTGAAAACACATAAGCCCAAGCACCTTGTAAATGCACAGGTATGCTGTTTATATCAATCTGATCTGCTGCCTATACTCATATATATATATATGAAAATCCTTTCTATTCCATCAGGTTTGATTCTCTGGTTATTGATTTAATGTTTCCTCTTCTTTTCCTTTTATGCCTGCTTGATTATTGATTGCAGATTTGTATTTGTGTTCTGATCTCTTTGATAATGTTCATCATTCTTCCAAATTTTCTTATAATTTTGATTTAGGTCTGCTCCTAAATCTGCTTTTAATGCTTCAGATATTTTGTTCTATTCCATGGATCTTTTCTTCTCAAATGCAAACTTCTCCCTTTTATATCCTCCAATGTGAGGGAGAGTCGCACCTCTTCATAATGGTCACAACCTCTTACAATTACCACCCTTCGAAAGGGTCACAACACTCCATCATTGCTGCCCCTTTGAAAGAGTTACTTACTTATCTTCTTCCCATTAATGCTTGCTTGATTCCTTTGCTCCCTTCTTTCTTCCTACATCCCTTTTCTCCCCAAATGAATCTCTTCTCTCCCTTTTATATCTCATGTTTTAGGGAGTCACAACTTTTCATTTCATGCCTTTTGACCATTCATTAAACTTAACTAAATTTTAATTATATGATTTTTTTTTTTTAATATTTTTTTTTCTTATTATTATTATTATTATTTATGAATAAATCCTATTTCAACAAGGGGACATTACATGGGCCTGCCAATTTATATTTAAGGGGCAACTTAATAATAATATTATAATTAATTTAAAAAATTGTTTTTAAACACTTAATTATAAAAAGTATTTTTGAATACTTGGGTGGGCAATATAATCCAAGGGCCCGGTTTTGGGGAGGTTTAAAAAGGTGGTGCTCGACTTCATTTGTCATTTTCACTTTGGAGCATTCATGTTCAATTTCACAACCAAGGATGAAAACCATTGGCTATTTGGAGGTCTTGGAGGATGAAATCAAACCCCAATTGCATCTAGGGCATCTCAATGCGGGGTTTGCATTGTAGCTGAATTGGGTGATCTCACTCAAGTTTTAGATTTGCTGGTTGTTTGGGAGTTTCCTGTGTGGGCAAATGTGATTTGCAAGGAATTCAGAGATTGTTTCAGACATCTTTGTTGTTGTTTCCTTATTGGTTAGATAAGAAGCTCACTGAAGTATTTGTTGTTGTTTATGTGAAGTGCCATCAGTGGTTATTTTAGAGTTGTCTATCACTGGCTTTGCAGCTGCATTGAGCCATTATCCAAATGGCAACATCCTTACACATCATAAGGGGTGATCGCAGCTGTTAAAGGGAGTTTGTTGGAATTAGATCTCACTAGGGAGTGGTGATTGGTCATTGCAGTTGCCTACACTACATTTTCCCTATGGAGAGTCTGGGAATTAAAAAATCTGTAATGTCCTCTCTTTCTTAGTGATCCTTCAGGAGTGAAGATTCACCTGTTATCCATCTCTGCAGGTGAAGTTCATTGGGTAGGTGATGATTTGGATGGCAGAAGGATTCATTGCTTAGCCTTTGGGTGGGGGGCGGGGCATGTAGGGAATACTATATTCATACTTTATATTATTTAAATATAAAGTTACTTTATGTGGAAAGGAAAAGCAACTTTATAAAAGTGCATTATATAAAGTTAATTATTTAATTGATTGGACCCCACCTTGCACGCCCCCCTAGGAAATAAGTTAAATAATTTTTAAAAGATGTTCATTAAGCATGAAGAGGAGACCCTCAAGCTGGGCGTAGCTTATGAGGGGAATATTCTATTTGGTTCCAAGCATCTATCTCCCAAAAGTGGCGTCTAGGGTTAGAGGAGGTTAAAGGAAACACATGGGCATTCATTTTGACATATTGTGATTCATTTTTTACAACTTTCTATCTTTGCAGCACTCTGCAACAGCAGGTACAGCAATGTGAAATCAGAATTGAGAACGAAAACTCTCGATTTTGTCGAGGTTGGACAATACCCCAGCCATTTACAGCACTTCGGCACCAAGAAAAGACATATTTCTGATCATTGGAGGATCGAATCTTGAGGAATTTTGCTACAGTCAGCAAGCACAGAATATTTAAGGTAGATCTGGGCAGTTTTGAGGCCCAACATTGCAATTTGGAGGATATATATTGCCAGCTGTACTATTCCAAGGCCAGCCGTACCATTCATGCTTGGCCTGTGAAGTCAATAAATAAATCAGAGGGTTTTAGGATCAGAATTTGTTTGCGAATTCATTGTTGGGAGATAATAAAGACAAATCAGGGGTTCATTCAGAGAATTCATAGCATACTTGGACTACATCAGCATTTCATTGGGGAAAATTGGTTAATTCTGGAGGCTTCTCCTGGCTAGAATCAGAATATAGTACCTGATCTACTATTTCTTCATTCAATTGTTTTTGGTAATTATATACTAGGAGAATAAAACACCATGGAGCAATTTACAGCACTTGGAGGCTCTTCTATTGTTCTGTGCACCACCTCCAGCATCAAAATAAGCTCATCCAGGCTAGCGTAGGACACCTGGTAGGCCAATTTTGGCTCTAGTTGTCTTAAATAATTATTTACTTGAATTTGTAATTTGCTGGTAATAAAATCAGAATTCTGAGAATTCATTTTAGTCAATTGTTCTTTAATGTATTGCATTCAATTCGCAATTTCCCATTGGCATAATCAAGCAAAACCCCAAAAAACTGAAAAAGATAAAAAATTCACCTAAAGACCAAAAAGCAAATTCGCTGGTCAAAGACTTGAGAGCAAACCAAAATCATCAGATTTGGCCGAATTCCTAGTTGGCATATTACAAAATCATCTTCCTGCTGTTAGGGGTGTGCTGCATTGATTCATTGATCCATCACAACACTCTATTGGCATCACTAAGGGGATCACAGCTGTTAATTTGTCATGCCCCATCCTGACATCCCATAAACAACAGAACTGAACATGATATTGTCTTACGAAGTAAGACTTCACAATTTCATAAATCAAACACAATCGGGCTTATCCCATGAAGTCGGGCTTGTTTGACAATACACAGCATCACAGCATCAGCCTAAAGGATCCGATCTCTTCTATAATGCAGCGATCATAATCATTATAATTGATTAGTTAATAGAGGTGCGTTTACATTCATAACAACTGATTAGTTCACATGGATTAACAAAGGCGCAGCAGTCAACCATGAAAGGGCGCCTCCCTCACAATCATTGCAACCTGTGGAAAGGGTCATGACTCTCCAATGTCTAGTGAAGGATATAAGGGACCACATTAGTGCCCAGATGAGATCATCGAAGAACAGCAGAACCTCTCATGCAGCAGGCGGATCTGTGTAATAATATATTAAATTATATCAGTTATATGCAGATCTGAATTTTTGAATTTAGCATGCATTTAATGATATGATTTTCTGCTTACAATAATTGATCATATGGGGGTAAGGAAAGGAATGCAAGGAGGGGGAATGGCTGTGTATACCTCACTAGGTACACCACCTCATGGAGATGGTTAAGGACCGCATGAGGCCAAGGGGGGCAGGGTTTCTGCTCTTGGGCCTAGGGTGGAGGGTCATTTTAAGGGCACCCTATTGCAGTCTCCCCCACAAACCCTATATTGATCAATTGTTGAGGGACACTAGAGGGGATCCTCAATCATAAGAGGAGAGAAGGATGGCATGATAGAGGGGAATGGTGTACAGGCCTCACTAGGTACACCACCTCATGGGAATGGATAAGGACCATATGAGGCCAAGGGGGACGGAGTTTCCACCCTTGGGCCTAGGGTAGGGGATATTTAGGGCATCTTATCATGTCTCCTATCTCAATGGTTGAACTCCCACATAATCGTTTAGATTTGTTGTGTTATAAATATATATTCTCCTAACCCTAGAAATGGATGTATCTCATGAATTATACCTACATTATTATCTAACTTGGTTGCAGGTTTCCAAAACAGACCTGTCTTATTCTTGGGTGAGAATTATGTCTCTAACTGTATTACATTCTATGTCTTATTTGAATTTGTGAATTTAGGGTAAAATATTAAGTGATCCAGAAAAGGGACATTACATAATTCACCTGATTACTACCAGTCATTACCATTGATAAGGGATTATGGCCACAGCTGTTTGCCAGCGTAAATTGTGACATTTGGAGCTTACAAAGTTGAGTATATATGAGAACTTGTTGAGCCTTCAATATCTTACTACTTTGATTGGCATTGGGCATTGCCTAGGCAGACTACAGGGTTGAAGTGATTGGAATTAGGGTAAGTGCTAATTGCTGTAGAGCTCCTTCACATTGTTGGGTTTAAATCACAGCCAAGGTTCATGGGACATTGGATGCTGATTGTAGACCTATCACAAGCTGCCACACTATCACTGAGATATACTTTTTGGCCTGGCCCTGGTGAAGGCTGCCATTTCAGCATAATGATATTCTTGGATTGTCATAAATGCTGATTCATTAAATTCTAGATCGGGATATTGCAAAGATGATGAATGGATGCAACAAAAGGGCAATTCCTCACATCCAAAACCAATTCAATTTAACCCTCTAGAATTTGATATACTTGAAAATCCAAAACTCACTCTTATTCCTAAGAAAACATTACAATGATTACATGATGAAGAATGGCAACAATATTATGATCAATTAAGAAATTTAGAAAATGATATGGAGATTAAAAGCTTGTCACAATTGGAAGTAGTGATGGAAATTTATGATATAGGCGAGGAGGGGAATAAATTGAATTAACATACAAAAAGTTGAAACCCCTTGATACAAGGATGTAGTTCTAGATGTTATTAAAGTAGGGATTGAATCCACACTGCCTGCCCATATAACAAATGAGTGAGCCACGATAGAAAACTATTGAGGAATTTGTTTTGTTATGAAATTAAAAAATTAAAATCATAGTGGAAGTAATATAGTATGAACATAAGGATGTGGCGAAATATATGGTATTGTTTGTGGCATGGCTGTGAAACTTGGATTGGCAGTTTTATCAAACATTTAAAAAAACATAAATATTTAAATTTTTTCTTAAAAAACAAATAAATTACGAAATTTATAGAACATATTATTGATTTTCATCATTTATAAATTAAAATTAGAGATACATATCATAGACCCCAATGGGGTTGAGGAGCAATGTCCCTCATGGGGGCAACGGCCCCAATAGAGTTGAGGAGACGCTCCTCATGGGGGCTTGGGGGCAACACCCCTTTTGGCGTCTAGTGGAAATGCCTCCAATGGGGTCCGGGGGTAGTGCCTTGGGTGAGCTCCCCATTTTTGGTAGAGGGTGGTGTTGTGATGTTTTCACACATCGCCCCATTGCAAATGGGGACTCCCTACTTTTTAGGTCCTCTTGGTCATTTAGTTTTGGTTCTTTGGGTCTTTTCGCGGCAGTATCGTCAATCCTCTGGGTTTGCAAGTGGTTGGGGGTCAATTTGATCAAGTTTGCAGCTCGTTTGAGTGAATTTGGCTCAAGTCTGGAGCATGTTTTGTTTGTTTTAGGGTTTTGACCTTTAGACCTGAATTTGAGGCCTTTCCTTAAGGATTTTGGAAAAACTGAGTGCTGCATTGGAATCAGGACCATTTAAGGAACCTGCACGTGAAACTTACTATTTTTAGCAATTTCTATTTTTAGTAAGTTTCTATTTTTATTAAGTGTCCCTGTGTCCCATTTTGCCCTAATCCTTACATTTTGAAACACTTTCCATTTTTGGAAAGTTTACTTTTGGCAAGTTCTTCACAGGCAGACACTAAAGATTGAGCATTCATGATCATTTCTAAATCCAGAAAATTCAAGGCAAAATGGATTAAAAATGGCTAAGTATGGACGCCCATTCTAGAAGTGGAAAGCATGAAAATCCTCTAAGATCGGTGAAAAAATCCACTTCAATTCCCAAAAATAGCATCCCAATCTGGAGACACTCAAAATTGGCTAAGTTTGGAGAGAAGCGAGTCAAATTCCTTCGTCAAGGAAAAATGGCGCCCAAGTTAGAGGTTGGGCGCCAAATTCAAGGCACCATGGAAAATCCAAAAACTCTTAAATTTCACCACTCTACCCAAATGACGCCCTAGTCAAGAGAAGAGCGCTGAAATGAAGGAGTCAAGGCAAGTTGAAAAAAGGGAAAATTCCTTCATCAAGGTGAATTAGCGCCCAAGGAGAGTGGTGGCGCCAAAATGATGGTGCCATGGAAAAACCAAAAAGTTGAAATATCCTCCACCATGGTGTTTTAGTGCCCAAAACTTGGGCAGGGCGTGAAATGGAGATAGACAAGGAGAAAATGCTCAATTTGAAAATTCCTTCACAAGCATGAATTAGCGCCCAAGTCAAGTGATGGGCGCTAAAATGAGGAGATCATGGAAAATGCTTAAAATAAAAAATCCTCCACTATGGCAATTTAACGCCCAAGTCCAAGTCAGGGTGCTGGAGAAGGTAGGTCATGGATTTCTTCCCTAAAACACAAAATTCCTTCATCAAGATGAATTAGCGCCCTAGTTAGAGGTTGGATGTTGAAACCAAAGCATCAGGGAAAAAGCATTCAAAGGTTAAATTCCTCCATCAGGGTGAAAATTCCACGCCCGAGGTTGAAACTCAAAATTCCCAAACAAGGAAAATGGAAGTCAAGGATGAAATTGAAAAGAAAATTCCTCTTGGGAAAAAAATTGAAAAATCCTTTTTCAGGCTTGAACATTCATCCAAATTTCAAAATGATGACAAATTTGGCTAAGTGAGAGAATTTTCTCTCTCCTGGACCTTGGAACTCAAATTTGAAAAAATTCCTAAAAAGTAGGAAAAGCAAAAAATCGACCAAGTGTTCAAAATTCCTTCCTTCAGGGCAGAATTCTTGGAAGAAGTGAAAATTTGACAAAGTGCTAGAAATTCCTTCCTTCAGGACAGTTCTAGGAAAGTGGAAAAATTGACTAAGTGTTGGAAATTCCTTCCTTAAGGATAGAATTCTTGGAAAAAGTAAAAAATTGACTAAGTATTGGAAATTCCTTCCTTCAGGACAGTTCTAGGAAAGTGGAAAAATTGACTAAGTGTTGGAAATTCCTTAAGGATAGAATTCTTGGAAAAAGTGCAAAATTGACTAAGTATTGGAAATTCCTTCCTTCAGGACATAGTTCTTGGAAATCATGAAAAATTGGCTAAGGCATGAAGAATTTCCTTCCTCAAGGGTAGAGTAGAATCAAGGTCAAGAATGGGCACCAAATGAAGGGTATGGAGAATTTTTCCTCCTCAAGCAAAATTTTCCTTCACCATGTGTTTTTAGCACTTAAGTTGGAGATGAAGTGTTGGACAGGGGTAAGGAAGAAATTTCTTTCCAAAGGAGATTTCCTTCACAACATGAATTCCACGCTAGGATGAATTGAAGGTGAAAAAATAAAATAAAATTATACTTCAGGGAGGGAAATTAAGGATGAACTGTACAAGAAAATTCCCCTTGGGAAATTTTTTTAAAAATCCATTTTCGGACGTAAAAAATCATCCAAAATTCAAAATGATGATAGATTTGGAATCGTGATATAATTTTCACTCTCTTGGAACCCAAAAATCAAGTTTGAAAAAGTTCCTAAAAAATAGGAGATGTTGAAAATTGATGAAAAATCTTCTCCAAGGCTGGGCAAATTCAAAATCTCAAGAAAATTCTTTTCAGGAAGTCTTCTCTCTCCAGGGGTTTCTCGCAAAGTGGCAGCCAGGTCAACACATGTTGAGGTAGTGGAGCATCTTTTTGCATGCAGCCGTCACATGCAGAGATGATGGGCATTTATGGCAGCGTGAGCAGTTTTGCATGGAGGAATTTTTATTGCATGTTGGGCGAATTTAATGAAGATGGTGCATTTAATGCACAAGTGGACACCATCCATTTTGGGCATGTAGGAATTTATTGTAAATGGGAAAAGTGGGCATTCAATGAATATTCCCACCTTGTTGCATCATGTGTGGGAATCTTTTAGGGCAAATCCTAATTAGGGTTTTGCATGTAGCCAAGGCTTGAAGTCTATATAAAGGGGTGACCCCTTCATTTGTAAGGAGGGGGATTTGTATGAAATTGTTGCGATAAGTTTTTGAGATAGTAACAATGAAACATTGTTCTCTGATGGTAACATTGTTCTTTGATGGTGTCCACTTACGTTATTTTTCAAAACTTGCATGGTTTCATCTTCCTCACTTAAAGTAGAAGTAGTATAGTGCTTTGATTTCAATGGAGAATGCAATGGTGTTTGATGAATTTCCATGGTTCATACTTTTTGCATCTTGTTGATTATAAGTTGCAGTGTAAAGTTAGCCTGAGCCACCAAATTTTTGCTAAGTTCGATTGTGAATAGTCGTTTGGATTGCATCGTGTTGGGTATTCAAATGCACTTTCTCAATGTGTGAATCCTTCAACATCCTCAAAAGATTGCACCGGTTCTTGCGGAGTTGTAGTTAAATTTGGCGAAACAGAGCATGGTTTATTTGGAATTCGTCCATTAGAGCTCTATCTGTTGATATCATTGCCCTTAGGAGTAGATTTACATCCTTCTAACCCTTTTCCCTTTAAATTTCAGTTGATTCCAGTTTAGTTCATTTGAAGCAGAAGCATCGCAAAATTTCCATTTCCGATGATGAAGTTCCATGCTACAACAAAGAAGTGAAAGAATGATCCAAATGTAAGGCCCCTTGGATTACCAACATATCACATTAGGCCAACTGAGTCACGTCCGTTGCATATAGGAACCTTGGAGTCGATTGTTTGAACTTACTGCAATCTCAGCATACAATCGTACTTTGATCAAGAGAGAGTGAAGTGATTGTTAGGCAACTTTATTTTGTGTTAGGCGCTGTAATAAAAAACATGTCAACAGGTGGGGTCAAGGAGTGGAGCCCTTGCCATCAAGCCCAAATGTCTTTGAATACACACAAACCTTCATTTCATTGCTTATGCCATTTTCACAATTTTATCACTTAAGAGAGAAATTTGGTGTTTGGCACTTTGTTGTTTATAAAAATCCTTGAAAAATCATATAAAACTTTTAAGTTCCAATGTTCCATGGAGTTTCCTGATGGGGGGATAGGGAGATGGGGGGACCAAGGGCCTAAATTTGGGGATGGTGAGGGGACGACAACGGAGCAGTGGGGGGGGGGGGGTGGTGCTTATATAAAAAGAGGTCAACTGAAATCTTCAAAGCAAAATCTGCAATATAACATCTTTGTGAGTGCCCCATGAAAGGCTAGCAAGCAACCAAGTGGTGCCCTTGGTAGAGGTGGTAGTGTTATGGGGGGATGTTTGCCCCAAGTCCCCAAGTCTCGGAAACATTCCCCTATAGGGGACATGGGTTTTTTTTTTTGGGGGGGGGGGGGACGTGTCTTCGTGGAACAGTTCTTTTTGTTGGCATTGGGCCAGCGTCCCTCGCGAGGATTTGCGACATGGTTTAACAACCTCCTATGGATTCTATAAGTCTAGTGGTTGTATCGGGCATTGACAGGTCGATTTTTTGGTGCAACGACAACCCTAGCTTGTAACAAGTGGTATCAGAGCTTGGTCATAGGTTCGAATCACGCAGGCCGCAACGAGTGACACTGGGAGGGGGGTTGTTGGCAGTGGGCCAGCATCCCTCGCGGGGATTCACGACATGGTTTAACAGCCTCCTATGGATTCTATAAGTCTAGTGGTTGTATCAGGCATTGACAGGTCGATCTTTTGGTGCAACGGCAACCCTAGCTTGTAACACTTTTAACATTACATGAAAAAAACAAAAGTATACTTATTTAGGTGAGTTTTTCACAAAAACTTGCAAGTTTTTAGCAAAAGTCGCTTTGTTTGTCAAAAAATCATTGGCAAGTTGTTAGGCGAGTAACCCACTAGGGCTTTTGGCTTGTTGTTGGTTAACAAATTTGTCACTTTGGAAATATAAGAAAACAATGACTTGCCTAAGTGATGGTGACAAAACTACACAACAATTGGAGAGACCACCAATGGAATGGTAATCTTCCTCTACGTTTGAGAGGGGCAGCTCTCTTGTATGATCTAATTTGGGGTTTTTGGGATATGCTTTTGACCAAAATGTAGTAAAGGAAACTACAAAGAAATGAAAAGAGAGAAACTCCTAATGGAATACTAAGAAAACCACCTAGGTTCCTCAGGAATAAACTCAGAAGAAAAAGGAACAAAAACAAATGACATAAAGTTAACTAGTTCTGTGCCACAAATGCTGACTCATCAGATGAGCAATTATCTCTTCCTAAGATATAAATAGATAAGAAAGTGATTGCATATTGAACATATGAATAACATACAACTGTTCAGAACACAAAGTTTCTGTATAAACATAGATGCAGCCAGATATACCAAAGAAATATCAAAGGAAGATTGCAACTTGACATAAGAAAACCTGCAATCAAAGAGGGGACAAAATATACACAAAGCTCCACAATATCCCTTCAATTCTTCAATAACATAAGAGCTCAAAGTCTCCCTTCTATCTCTGTTCAAAAATCTGTGTTGGAAAGATGACTATTGTTGTCACAGACCAGCAGAAATACCGCCTCTCTTTCCCAAAGCTCTCTCAAGAGAAGCAGGAAAATGATCCCCTTTACATCGCAAAATCTTGAATTTATAGCCCAGCCCTCTTCTCGTAATTGCTTCTTGAAAAGTTACAAATGATAAAATGAATCTTTTTACATTCTCGTGCATATATAGATTAACTTGTTAAATGAGTTAAATACTATGACCATGGACTTTATTATTAAAAATTGGATCACGTTTAACAAACCAAATATAATTGTTGATTTTTCATTGTGGCGGCTGACAAATAACTCTTTTTCATTCTCTTCCTCAATGTCAAATAGATGTCTCGAATTTGGAAATGCCTTGCCGCCTTCATTTGCCAAGCCAATTTCTCCATATTTGCATATTCCAAAGTTTGTGAATGTGATCTGTCTCCTATGCAAAAAGCACATGCTATTTTATGGTTTTCAATCCAACTACGTCCAGGCATCTTATTAATTCCTCTATCTATCATCAGTCTCCTTACTTATTTGAAATTCATCACTTCTGCGATCTACATTTACTTCAAAGTTTCAGAAGCTGCTTCAACAAATCCATTATGTCTTGCATGCCGTGAGACCACATTTCATTCGGACATTTTGTGAAACTCAATATTTTCAGCAAAATTGTTTATTTACAAACTTGGAGATACGCCGAAAAGGCTTGCTTTGAGCAATCTCGATGGTAGGCTTGCTTTCAACAATCTCAATGGGTAGGGAACCTTTGGGTTTGCCAATAATTATATGTTCCGGTAGAAAATGGAGTTTGAAAACATTGCAAGCTATCGGAAACCATTATTTCAGCCATACAAGGATTTCACAAACTTAAAAACCCTAAAAATTAATGCTTTGCTCCCTTTAATAAAGTCACTTGGTTTTGGTCTGATCATTTTGGCGAATTCTCTTTGGGAGAACTCTTCTTTCGGTGAACTCTTGTTTTGGTGAACAGTACGAGACTCGCCCGAAATCGCCCAAACTCGGCGAGTCCGAGTCCGAGTCAGGCCAAACGAGTCCCAGGGGCTCGGACTCGGACTCGGCCGAGTCTGGAGAGTAAACTCGCCAGACTCGCCGAGTTGGCGATTTTGGCTCAAAATCGCCAGACTCGGCGAGTCCTGAGCCCCAGACTCGGCTACTGGCTGGGTTAATAAAATGACAAAAAAAAAAAACATTTTAAAAAGTTTTTTTTAAAAGTAATAAGTTTTTTTGGAAGTGCGAAATTTGACATTTTGATCTCTCCGTCAGGATTATTTTATGGAATATAACATTTAAGTATAAGAAAGAAGAAATTATACTTTAAGTTATATTCCATATATACTGTCAGGATGTTTGAGAGTGGTTTCGGGCCTCCAGGAGTTATATTGCAAAATCTAGTTTTTGGAGGATTCTTCAGTTTTCCAGACTTAGTCAAATTTCAGGATCAGGACATTCCAGACTTAGCCAAATTTCAGAGCATTTGAAGATCAGGATGACATTCCAGACTTTATCACTCACCAACTTGACCTAGCTTGGACCTTCAAGAATGATACTCACTCACCAAGCAAGACCCAGTTAGCAACAAGAGCAAAACCAGGCCCTAAGGAAGACTCTCAAAGAAACCCTAATTCAGACTTGTAATAAGTTTTTTTGGCCTCGCGGGGCGCTGCCCCTTGACCCCACCTTGGGGGCGCTGCCCCCAAACCCCCGTCGAAAAATATGGGGGAAACTGCGTCGATAGAAGTAGAGAAAATTTAACCTCCGAGTCTGACATTGATTGGATCGACCGGGTAGATATAGAGGTTGAGACTGTAGCCATGGCAGAGGAGGAGCGGAGAGCACGAGCACAGACAGGAGATTCAGAGGCAGATAGTGACACGGATGTTCTTGATGTTGGTGAGCATGGCATGGTGTCACGGGGAGCGGCTATGGCAGTCGAATCATCCAGGACCTACCTTAGACGCCTTCGCAGGGGGCTGGGGCCGGAGGGTGCAGGCTCCTTTGAGCCATAGACTTGTAGTTGTATTTACCTTTGGTATTTGTATGAAACATTTGATGATGATCATATGATGACATGGATTTTTTATTCCATGAGTTTTGTAATATTGTATACATTTGACAATATTTATATATCTATGTTTGTTATTTTCTTCAGCTACAATTTGCGTTTATGCTTATGTGATTGATGTATACTTGTGTATGTAATCAAATGAGCCAAGTTTGATGATGTTATTGTGTCTTTAAGGTGTATTCAATAAAGGGTGTTTGAAACAAGTTTTAAATATTTAAAAATCTCTAAATTTCTTGAGTTTTTCACTATCCCGAGTCCAGCCGAGTTTCGAGCCGAGTCTGACGCCGAGTCCCGAGTCCGAGTCCGAGTTGGCCTTGCCGAGTCCGAGCCGAGTCCGAGTCCCGTTTCTTTGGTGAACACCAATCCATATAAACGAGCCTTTTCAGTGAAAAAGAATACTTCTCAAACTACTGAATCACCAAAACTTTATTCCTTAGTCATTTTTGCAATCAATGATTTCCTTGATCGGGGTTTGCGAACTCCATATATCGCCAAAACCATGGACTGATTCTTCCCTTTCAGTGAAGGGAAAAGTTAGTGAAGATGAAGTTTTGCCGAAAGGGAAAAATGAAGACAAAACTTAGCCAACAAAAGAAAGCAAACTGCTTTTGGCCAAAAGGGAGCTTAGTGAACTTTAGGTTATGTTGAAAAGGAGTTTGCCAAAAGCCCATCTTGCCAAAAAGGGAAGCAAAAGACTTAAAACTTTTGAAAAAGACACTTGGGGGTTTAAAATGACCTAGCATGGTGGACAATAAGCGCGGAAAAGTTTAAAATAGGCCGAGTTATAAAATGAGGCCAACACTTGCAATGAGTTTTTCAACTATGGTTTGTGGAGCATCTTACATAAGAATTAAAATAAAGAATGATTTGGTCCCAAAAATTATTAGTACTACCTATAGATGTATTAGAGGACTATTTAGGATATTCCACTTTTTTACGTAAGTTCGATGGGATAGTGAAGACTTATTAGTGGTTATTCACAAATTATATACATTATATTCTACTTGAGCATTTGTGTTTATCTTTGTTCATTTTTATTGAGTTTTGCTTCCCATCCTACAGTTTTCAACTTTCAAATTACATGATACAATATTATTGTTTCCTTTTAGCAAAAAAATTGTAACACTAACATGCAATGTCATCCTCTATAATACATGTCTTCTTAGATACGTTTTCAATCCCATTGTCTTGATTCTCTTAATCTTAATTGTCTTTACTTTTGAACTAGATCGTCACATTATGAGTAGCTTTGAGCTTCTTGGTTTCCTTGGTCTATTGTTAAAAACTTCAATCAAATGTGGCAATCATTATTGATGATTCTTCTCCCCAGCAAGTCAGCTAACATTGTATACAATTGTAAGAATTTTCTTAATCAAAAAAATACTTTGACTGCCAGGCCTAAAATCTATAAGAAGAATGTTTTGTCTTGCAACAACAATACACATAAACCTGTATTGATATCTATCTGATTGTTTTAACAATTTAATTATCATAAGAATTATTATGGTAAAATACTGTTTTGTCATGAAACTTGTGGATGGAAAGGAATGCTACATCTACTGAGCATTACCTGTAGGTATTCACACCCTCTCACTAATTGCCACACCTTTTCTTGCAATAATAACATTTAGCCAAAAAATGTGCAGGTATGCTTGCTTGGTTGCTGAAACTGATTATGATACTACGGATCATGGAATGGCCAATAAAACCAAGCAGGAAATAGTTGGTGTCGTGGATGTTACAGCATATACAGATAAGGATGTCCTGTTCCATTTAGGAGGAGCAGTGGAATATCTCTATGTTAGTGGTATAGCTGTTGGAGAGAACTACAGGTAAATTACCATACTGTTTTCATGCAGTACTCACTTTGTCATGTAATCATTGGGAACAAAACTTATGTATGCAGGAGGAGAAAGGTTGCAACAGTTCTACTTAAAGCATGTGATTTTATGGCATTTCTCTGGGGTTTTGAGTATCTAGTCCTCCGAGCATATGGAGATGACGTTGCTGCAAGAACCTTGTATAGCAGGGCAGGCTACCAAGTTGTCTCGCAAGATCCACCTTGGGCAAGTACTTGGATAGGGAAAAAACAACGCGTCCTCATGGTTAAGAGGGTTTCAAATGACAAATTGTAGCGCTTATATACCATGCCAGTGTAACAATGAAGTTTGAGCACCTTAAAAAGTTAAAAAGGATAAAAGCCAATTCTCAATGTAAAAGTAAATGTATAAAATGCAGTCCAAGTTGTAAAGTTTGCCTTACCTGAAAGTTCATTTGGGCCGTCTTGTTGCTTCGAAGGTTAGTTACAGCTTTTTTCATTGAGGCCAGAGAGTTCTAGGCTTTCATTGTTGAACGCAAAACGGTGGTTGAAAACTTAAAACATCTATAATTATATGGGCATTTTTTTAAATTGATGGCATAGCCTTGAGATACATTGTCATCCATGGTGTTAGTTCTATTCTAATATCATTCCTAATTTCTTTCTAGCTCCCCATCTGCATAAATACAGAAACCCAACAAAAATACAAACACGGTTAATGTGTGTTAAATTATTTGATGTCAATCCTTAACACACATGTAATGCACTAAATGATACTTAATCCTCCGTACTGTTGAGAAGGTTGTTGTACTTAACATTACCATTGTTTTGTACCTTTGCTCTGTTCCTAAGTTCCCCTTTCGGTAGGGAGGAGAGTGGGGAAAGGAAACATTGGGCAAAAACAAAACTGTATTTGCAAAAATGAAAATGTTTAAGATTTAAAAAAAAAATACTATAGTCAAGATATATTTAACATGTTATAAATTTGATGTGATCATTGATTAGTTAAGGAATAAAACAACAGATAAAAGGAATATTTCAATTGAGTGCCTTTATTTTGTAAGTTGGAATGTAATGAGTAGACTGCTGCGAAGCCACTGTCATATGGAGCTCTGTATCTAACTACTCACTTTTATGATCATTGTTAATAAGGAACGTGTGAATCAAGCTCAAAAGCTGAGACTGGTGAATAAACCTTTCCATGTTAGGCAATTTGGTAATTTGTCTGTTTGATGCAGATTTGTTTTGAATATCATAGAACCATTAGCATCACTATTACCTAGTTTTTAAATATAGTGTAAATACAGCCATTTATTGCCACATATAACAGATGACAACTACCTTTTGGGCGGTTATATTTGCAGCAAAGACAAGTCATGTTGCCAATTATTAGAACTATTTTACATTGTTTTGCCAGTTCTAAAATAGAGGGCAAGTTGGCCTCGGATGATAAATGAATATAGGCAGTTTACAAGCCTTGATAACTTTTATTGATATATTTTAGTCAATTGTGCCAAGCTTTCCTCGGAAAGGGGAGAAGTGCCCATGGGAAATGAGATGGGGGATGTGGTGGGGACATCTTGAAGGTATCTCTTCAAGGGGGACAAATTGGGTATGTCATCAAGGCCCGTCCCCAAGGGATCTCACGTTGGTAATGCGTCCCTCCAAAAAGCTTGAAACTCACGTTTGAGCTCAGGCTCAAAATTCATGTTTATGCTTTACTTGAATGATGCTGTTGTGTTCCAATAGGTATTGACAATAGATTGACAAAATGAGATATTCATACAATTTGTCACCCGATTGTTATTGCAATTGCAATGTAGGTTTTTAGTTACTGGTCAAACTATTTTGGAATGAGAAAGCCAACAAGATGAGGTCTCATTTTCCACTAAAACTATTGAGAAGACTATGTTATAATGTAATAATTGGAGATTATTATAACTTACAACTACCTCGTGCAATTTAATATGACTTAAAATTGGTTGTTGGTTTATTGTAGTTAATTTCTATGGGCTAAATGGTCTCGAAGGAGAGATTAGTGATGATGACGATGTGAGAAGAAATAGGGTTATTTCCCAACTAGCCAAAGAGTTAGGTTTCACAAACTTGCAAATACTAAAATAACTTGGTAGACTAAAAAGAAATGAAATGTTTTCAAAAAATCATTGACAATGAGGAACAGCGCAAATTTGCAGCAGAAATCCTTATTTGGGTCAAGAAACATCAAATGTGATTTCCAGGTGTTTCTTGATACTAGGGAGAATATCAACTAATGTATAAATCCAATGATTTTTACACAATGCAACAACATTCAATTGTGGGTAAAATAATGCCTGTAAATAGCATGGATATGAAGGAGCTTGAATTAGTGCCTCGTTAATCTCCCTGTTAGGCACTAATACCAAAGAAGCATCGGAATCCAGAACATCTGGAGTATAGGATTTCTCAAGGTGACTAATCCTAACATACTGTTTAGCCAAGTTTGATATAAAGGATGCCTTACTAAATAGACAACTACAATCTTTGAGAGCATATGCCCTAGAAAAATATTTGAAGAGCAGATTATCGTGGATAAACCAATGGCATATGAAAAGCTCACATTAACATGGAGAATTTTTTGAAATCAAATAATTGCCTAGTTGAGGCCTTTGGAGCACTTAACTCTTATTTTCACGGTGCTAGAACTTCATGTTTGTGGAAGGATAATCTTATTTCTATCTGCTGATTTCTTTTTGTATGGTGAACTGGTTGCAGCTGTTCCTTCTTTGTATTGTAGTTTCGGGCAAACTTTATAGTGTTTGAAGCTGCCGCATGTTGAACAGTTGCTTGTAGACAGTTTCCTTGTATGCTGAAAACATTATTTAGACATGGCTAAGGCTGAGCTTTGTTGTCTTTGGCAGTGCCTCTTGTGTTGCATTGGTACGACTGTGTCCTCCTCTGGTTTCGGTCAAGTCTTATATTTGCAATTTTCAGCAAATTCCAATATATATGTATTAAAAAATGAAAAAAAAGGACCACCCTGAATAAGACATTTGAAGAGAACAAGAGAAACAAGGCTTGTCCGAAATTGATTACACTGTTTCTTTTTTAGGGCTTGGATCAAGCTGATTCAATCTCAGTATAAGGGGTGTGGAAAAGAGCAAACGAAGAGTTCTTGGATCCAGATTACACAACTGATTTAAATTATTTTGTTATATTTTAAAAGAGATTAATATGATGAATCTCACATTGGATTTCTTTTTGTTACCTCATTATTTTTGGGATGATACCTTCTACTGCTCCATTTTCAAAGCAGTAGGAGGTCTTTTTGACGTTGTGGACTATTTTATCCATCTTGAACGTGTAATAGCACTTGGATGCATGCCTTGTGTACGAATGGCTCAAATATAATGATGTTGTCATTCTTTATTATGGTCAAAGTTGCCAAAAGAGTTTGCAATATTAGTTGTGGTTCATCTTGCAGACACAATCTTTTAACAATTATATTGTCTGACAGATAAGGCACTAATATGGCATTTGAGGGAGAGTATTCGGCAGTTGAGCATTCTAATTTCATGTCTCTCGAAGTCTTGCATGGCAATTTCAGATAATGCCCATTTTTTTGTAGCAGCTTATTTGGAAAGTACTCTGCTTATAACTAATGTTTTAGGGCCACATCATCAAATATGATGTCACATTGGCATGCTTTTTGTTGAGCTGTCTAAACAGACTTCCAAAAAAGTTAGGCTAGCACTTATGTATTGTCATGTTTTATCAGTGTATTGATGTGGCATCACATGATTTGTTGCTTTTTAGATCTAAGAGACATATTTCATTCAATTATGAGTACTCATGATTAACACTAACAAGTCACAAAAGCTAGGGCTGTATGTGAAAAATATTGAATATTAAATCAACAAATTTTACCGTAACTATTAAAACATGTACAACTACTATCCTTTCCCCTTCATTAATTGATGTTCCTGTATTGTTAGTTTATTGATTATTGCCAAATTAAATGGATCAAGTGTGTCTTAAGAAAGTCGTATTATGTACTTCATGTCATTTTATTGGTCTACTTTCAAACTACATTTATCATTACATATGATTCTTTATTTAATTATTTTTAAATCCAGCAAGGAAATAATGTTAATTTATAAATGTCATGATAGGGATTTTTTTTGGAGAACCATAATTTAACAAATAAGCAAAAGTGTGATGTAAGTAGGATTCAATTCTAGAAATTGGAAGTTCTGAATGTGGTTATGGTTGTAAGTTTCTATCTTGATTTCATTAGATTCTTCTATTTGGTTATGCAATTTATTTATTTATTTTATTTTCTTATTTAATAAAAAAATTAGTATTTTTTATTTTTATTTTTAATATGATATAATTTTAAATGAGATAGAAATAGTATTTTTCATAATGTGATAATTTATCTTTGTACAAAATCTTTTGTTCAAAGAAATTTAATTATACTATATGAATCATTTCTATTTATGTGTTTTTGATTAAATAGCAGTGTTTACAAGGGCACGAACTTTTAACACCAAAAGGCTATCAATTAGCATACAATAATCCATAGGTGGCAAAGGAAAGACAAACTAAACATGGGTGCAAACCTCAAACAAACAAGGTCAGATAGGCCAAACACAACAAGGCCAAAGACCACAATGAAAACCTGTCAAACCTACAACAACCCAAAACTCAACTCAAGAATGGGGAGAAACACCCAAAATTTGACAAAGAGGGGTTTGGGAAAGGGGTGGGGGACTTCCCCTTCCATTTGCGACAAACAATTGTTCAAGCAATATTGTCATTTGGAACATCCAAAGAAAAATCAAGCGGGAGGACCCCGTAGAGTTACTGTTAGGCTGTTGCTGCTACAAAATAACAACAGACTGTTGTTGTAGAAGTTGCAGAACAACAACATGAGCATAATCACCAGGAGTAGAGCATGGTTGCATAGTAGGAGCCTTAGGGGCAGAGGAGGCCACAAAAATAGTAACAAGAGGGTCGACAAAGGCTTCATCAACTGTAAGGGGCACCTCATCCCGGGAGGAGACATCCTTCTCCTGAGAGGAGTCGATAGAATCAGACTCAGACTTAGAAGCATTGATCGTCAAGTGATCAACAATAGCATCCTTCCACCAAGTAGCAACACCTTTGTAGTGGGAGAGAGAACAATCTGAAGCTAAGTGACCCGTTGAGAAGCATCTCCGATGGTGAAAGGGGAGGCTTTCATAATCCAACCATTAGAACCACATCCCTAGGGAGGGGCAAAGATATGTCGATATCAATTAATAGGCGGGCAAAGGTAGAATGACCCATGGAATTCGTGGCATCATCAACCTTCAAGAAGCTGTCAAAGGAGTTATTGATGGCCTTGTAACAAGACAACTCCTAGAAATGGATGGGAAGATTAGGAAGGCGGACCCAACTCAGACGAACATTAAGAGGTTCGGTAAGGGGGTTGAAGGAATTTGACCAGGGCTTGATAGAGAGAGAGTGATCTCCCCAAGCCCACAACTTACCCAAAACCAAATCGCGATCATGAGTAGAAGTAAAGGAAGCAATGAAAAAGCCTTTTAGCACAAGGAAAAATCTCAATGCCATGAGCAATTAAAGGCTTCCGAGAATCACTCACCCAACAATGAAGGTCCAAAAGAGAAGGCGAAAACCTAGCAAATTTGCAAACCAAAGCGCAATGTTGGTAGAAATCAACATTTTCCACAACCTCCTGGCCATAGACCACAACAGAGGAGGTCCTTCCACAAGGAAGAGGACAAATCCCCTTGGGAGGATGAGCAACAGATTTGGCCATGTGATCAAAGCTTCGCCCAACAACAAAGGAAGAAGGTTTGGGAGGAACAAGATCACCCACAGTAGGGACCGTGGCACCAACAACACCAAAAGCATCCAAGCCCCTGACATCAATACCCTCAACAAAAGAAAGAGCCCTCGATCTAGGGTCCACAATGACACTAACACCCATGACAGGGGCGGGTGGGAGGAGGGGGGGAATCATCCACGGTTGGGGTAAAATGGGTTGACCCAGCAGCGGACGCAATCCTGCAAGAAGCGACAACAACAAATTTCAAACTTTCTTGGGCGGGAATGTCATTAAGGCAGAGCACGAAGCCATCTATATGTTATCAAGTATTTCCATTTACGTGTTATGTATATTTTCTCTTTTTCATATTATGATGCTAGGATTTGAATGGTAACTAGCTAGCTCTACGGAAAACTATTTTTTTGAGAGATTTTAATGTTCCATCATATAAATCAATCATCCATTTCCATTAATATCAAGGAGGAGCTTTGGATTTGTGCTATTTTCTTCATTTGTTTGAATTATATTTGTGTTTCTCTACATCTCAATTCACCTAGAATTTCTACCATTCTCTTGTTCTTCGTTTCCCTTCTATTTTTTGGTTCTTTGTTACTTATAGGTAAAAGTATACAAAATTATAAGACTTATAATCAAATTAGGAGCTATAGCAAATGGAATTGCCCCTCACAAAAGTAGAGAGAAATCATATTGTTCATAGTGATACTACCACATTTTGTTATATAGTTTGTTGTTTGTTGTTGTCCGCTAGATGAACCTCGCATTTTGTAAAGCGCTGGGTAAACAATTCATACATTTAATACTTTCTCTAAGGTTTCTAATGAAGATAGGTAAGACAAAGCTTCGTTTTGATGTCCCTCTCTTCATTCATTGGTAAAACAAGCCTAGCTAAAATTGGAAGCTAAGGTCTACAATTTAAGATTAATTTATGAATAGGCTAAGAGATTGTCTAACAGGTATAAGAACTATTCAAAACATGAAAGCAAACCTGATGGTTCACAACAAATGGGTTAAAAATTATCTAATAGGTATAAGAACTATTCAAAACATGAAAGCTAGCATGATAGTTCACAATAAAAGGGCTAAGAAATTGTCTAATAGGTAGAAGAACTATTCAAAACATGAAATCAAATATGATGGTTCACATCTAGGGAAGGAGATGACTTCATATTGCAAAAAAACATAGAATATTCAAAGAAAATTTTGGAAGAGGATAGATGATGTTGAAGAGTGACTCAAAATGTTTAAAGGGAGTAAAAGAGAATTGACAATTTGAGGACTCTAGCTAATTCTTATGTCATTTTCCAAGATCTTCACACAAACTCGTCACCTTCTAAATGAGTTATGGATCTTAGTTTATTGTGTCATGGAAAAATGGAAGGTTGTATGATTCCCTTAATAAGTCAAGATCATAAGCTTGTATGATCCTAGAATTTTGAGAGAAAAGCTACTTTAGAACACTTTTTTACACCACCTTGATTTGGGTTGGCTGCTTTTCTACTCTAGGTTTGTTGTCTTGCTGATGTTTTAAGTTTTGTTTTTGCTGTATCATAGTTGTTGGTGTTTCACCACACATCATGCTATATCTTTCTCTTTGTAAAAGGTTTAGGGCCCTTTCAGAGCCCTTCTTACCTTAATTAAAAACATTGTTGTTAATTTTACATATCACGTTCTTGGTTTGAGTACTAATATTTAATCTACATATCGAATAAAATAAAATGAGAAAAATATTAAGTTAAATGAATATGTAATTTTGTGGACAAATATATTAAAAAGTTCATTGTTGTGGTTTCATGCCTAATTCACAATAAGGAAAAGTTTTACAAGTTTACCTAGTTTTGTGATGCAACTTACAAGGATTTCACTTTTATTGATTATGGCACTAGGCCAAATTATGCTACTCTACAACCCCTCTACAACAAGAAGTTCCATAGGGAAATCCTAAGTTAGGTGGGTTGTCTTTACCCTGTGGGCAGCTGGAACTTTCTTTGCTTTTGTCTCTCTGCTGCCCTTTGTTTGTTATGGTCTGCTTGCAGTTGGTTCATGGTTTGGTTTAACTTTTCAGGCTGCTTTTCTCTTTGGGGTCTCTGCCCTTTCTTTGTTTTGTTTGGTCACTCGGTTCTATTATGTTTTGTGAACCTGATCGAATATCTCATGTTGTGGGTTGCAGAAGCCCATTTTAAAACCTGTCTTGTACAGGGTTTCAAGTCCCTTAAAAACCTTTTTTTATCTAATAAAAAACAAGAAGTTTCACAACAAAATATTTGATAGCAAAAACAAGAAGAAAGTGGATGTAATCTACCTCAATGAGTGTCTCATGGGGTTGGAATTGGATGATAAAAGGAATGTAATGATAGATATTACAAGGAATGATTCAATAGTGTATTCCATTAAATGTTGATGTGTAAACAAATCAACTATGTATTACTCCAATCTGAAGATTAATAAACTCGAAAGTCCAAGAGCTTAGAACCAAAACCAAATTTTGGTGAATTTGAGTCCACACCAAAAGACCAAACTGAGGCCTTTGATAAGGAACTCACTTTTTAAAGACTATGTACTATACTAATGGGAATCATGTAAGAAGTAAAAATATTGTGATAGTCTACAAATAATTAATTATAAATCTACAAAAAATGAAGAAAAATGTACATGCAATTACAAGGTTGTGACAAAGAGAGCATGCAATTTTGGTGTCAAAGGCTCATGCTAGAAGGGAAGTGTTGTAGATAAAATACACATGGTAAATTTGTAGCATATTTTATGCAGGATGAAATACTTTTTTGAGCTGCGAAAATAGAAGCACATGTATAGTAAACATTTGTAGCATTTTTTGGGAGAAGTTACAACAAACAAGGAACAAAAATGTTGAACATAAATCATGTGAAACAATATTTAACTTTGAAATAACAATGAATATGATTTGTAGACCCATAAGAAAGAAACACTCGTAAACATAGCCTAATTGGATTGGCACTTAGAGACTATTTATGTTGATTCGATTGGTTGGTTGGAAGACCCAACTTAATTATCACACATTTGTGGGTTAGAATTGTGATGACTGTAAACAATTCAAAACAATAATAATACACCTTATAGATTATATGCTTTCAAAATATTATTAAAACATCACACACATTTATACTAGATGGATAACAACATAATACATTGTTACCATTTGACTACAAGTGTGTGTGGTGGTTAAACCCAATCAATTGAAAAATATTAAAATTTTGGTGGAATATTTAAGTTTAAGAACATACCTTGACATCATTGCAAACAAACTCACTATCCACTACTCACAAGAAATAAAAGGGATTATGTCATAGTAGAATGCATATAGATTTGTCATATAAACAAAAAATTTACCCAAGGCCTAATGCATATGAATTAATCACAAAACTAGTCAAACGAATAAAAAATGTATATTCAATGATGGAGTATTTTTTAAAGAGTAATGCACAAATGTATAAGTCTCTTAGATCCATGAGTTAAGGAGATGACATGTCCAAGAGGTGAGATATTAGCTCCCAACTAGGAGGGGAGTAACTCACTCCATCTAGCATGATAGATGCAGTCTAACTCAACCTACACTAGATAAGTCTCAATTAGAGGTATAAATCAAGGCATATGACTGATTGACATAGCTACCTGAGTGCCTTTAAATAGAGTCAACCATTATTAGTGAGAAGTCCCCTAAAAGAGAATGAACAAAGAGATTAGTTAGGACCCTCAATATGTGATGCTTCCTATGTTGATGGTGGATGGACTTTGACTGCTAGAGACAATACATACTTATTGAACAATATTTCTCCCTTCAGGAAGAAAGAAATCCAAAGGTGAACATATAAGGCCTTCCCAATCTAGAAAATAAGGAAGAAAAAGGAAGATGAATCTCTAGTAATTTTGTATTTGTTTCCAAGTTAGTGATGAGAAGTGCCAAGATTGGATCGAGTTTCATTGACTTGCCTAATGATAGTGACAAGTCAAAGCATTATGGAGACTATTGAAGTGCAACAATCAAAGATGAAGAAAATACAACTATAGAAGCATTATCATGAACAAGAACAAGTTGTCAATATTGTCCTCAAATCCCAAAGATGGGGCTCTAAAAACAAATGTGAAGTGCCTAGCAAATAGGTGACCAAACAAGGTGGATCAACAAGATTGATATGAACTTGATCTAAAGAATCTTTGAATATTTGTAGATAGGTGGCATGAAAATTTATAAAAGTACCAGTGGATTATGGAAGAATGTTAGCACATGACTTTAGAGCCTCATTTGGTGAAAGGGATTGGTGGTTTAGGTGACTATATTGCTCATTTATAATTTCCATACTAGATGATTGAGTATGAAGATTTACCAAAGGAGTAATAGAAGAAAAATGTGAGAAGAAATCTACTTTCCAATGATTATCTCTACCTCCCTAATTGCAACAATGTCACTACCCAATAAATCTCTAATAACCACATACTTAGATGCAAACTCAACACTTTTGCCTATCCCACTATGTGTATTCTAACATTGTACACACACACACACACACACACACACACACACACACACACACACACACACACACACAAAGGAGTATTATTACAATTTAGAATACACGACATAGAACAAGTCTCAAATAAAGAATTATATCCCATAATAGAGTCATATAATGACTTTTTAACTACTATTTATGCTTTTTTGCTTAAGTTCATGTAGGAGTGCTTGCTTCTAGTTTAGCTATAGTTGAGGTTTTCTTAGCTCCTCATGCTTTTACTTTAGTTCTCCTAAATTTAGCTTGTAGAATCTTCGTGCTCTCTATATCAATACATCATTATGTGTTGTAATTTCATCTTCTAATATTTTCTTTTGAGGAAAATGGTATATTTTTCTTGCTATTCTCGTTTGTGGAAGGTGTTCTAGTTTGTTGTTTGATCTTGTAGGCTTGTGTCGCAAAATTCAACATGGTATCAGAGTGTGGATTCAACAAACCACTTCTCAAGCTTTGAGGGTTTCTTTTCTCAGAAGCATTGGAAGGTCACCAGGTTTGCCTTCTTGTGTGGATTTGGAAGTGGACAATTTTTATCATCTTTTGGAGAAAAACGGGTGTTGGAAAATTTTCAAATTTTTTTTTCCATTTTTGAAAAATTTATATTTTCAAAAACTTTGTATTTTCAAAATTTTTCTATTTTTGGAAATTCTCTATTTTCAAAAAGTTTCTATTTTTGGAAATTTCATTTTTTGGAAACCCTTCAAGCCTTCCAAGCCCTAATTGACATGTAGTTGATTTTTTGGCAATAACTTGGTCATATAGGCTTGAAATCACACACATGAGATAGTCAAATAACTAGTTCTAACACCGATTCTGTACTAGGCCTCCAAACCCAGTCTTTATTTTCATGCTTCTTGGGTCATAACTTGAACATCTAGACTCCATTTTTCAAAAACCAAATATTATTAGAAAGGTGATTCAATACTCTATTTGAATCTGCTACAATTTTTTAAAGTTAGCTCTAGGTATTTTTATTTAGTCTTTTGTGTTTTCACTTTATGGTTGATTACCTAGTCATTTTGGCTCTTGGAGACTTTTTGTTTATTTCAGATGACTTCCCTTGGGATGTCCTACACATATTTCCAAAACTTTACCCTATTTGGGCATTGTTGAATATCCTTTTCATGCACTTATTTGTTTGTAGACCCACTAAGATAAAGTGCACTCTTGTGTATGGTTTTTGTTGATTTCACACATTCAATTGTGCTCTATTTTGTACATGCACTACATATTACAAAATTCCATGGAAGGTTATGTAGTGACTTTTGTTTTGCCATCGCATATTTGTCTGGTGAGTGTCCCTCCATGACGACATTGAATCTTAAATATTATTGTCCCATGCATGTGTGCATTGGTTGCATACCCAATTTTATTTGTAGGTACTTCCTTGTGCACATTCAGTTTCTCTTTCATGCACTTCATGGTGACACACAGTTTCAGTGGACCTTTCGTGCATCTCCCTTGTTAACATTATTGGAGGGTTTCTACTATTAGTGATAATGCTTCCTTGGATTTGCTTTGGAGTGAGCTACGTATTTAGTATTTGTTCCTATGTACTAGCCAAATAATGTGGCTATATTTCGGTGAGACAGAGCTTTTACCATACAAACTCTCTTGCATTCCAATTTTTTGGAGGTGACTTATCCTCAATTGATAAGTGTTCTTTAGACTATTATGACTAGTAGTTTACTCTTGCATGGTTGAGTAGAGTCATTGGGGCCACTCGTGAAGATTCATGTGCCATCTGTATCTTTGATTGCCAGATGTCTTGCCTTTGTTCACCATCTGATTGTTTGAGTAGTGTCGTTGGGAGAATTCATGTAGATTCTTGTCTTCTTGATCCCGATCATGATCTTGGTTTTAGAGGAGGTTCTTCATTCAACACTATAGTAGTTATCATTCAATAATTGTCTACAATTTTTTTGTGCTTCGAGGATGTTGTTTATGTTCCTATTCATTTAGGACATTTTCTTGGAGGCTTCTTAGTCCTTCCTTCTCTTTTTCTCTCTTTTGGAGAGGATTTTTCTCCCACATGGTTTTTCCCCTTTTCTTTGTTTGTGGGAGATTGCATTGCGTTGGTTTGTACATGGGTACCTCATCATGCCTTTATTGTCGGGACCCATTCTTGTATTCACACATTTAGAGGTTTTTTACTTCACCTTAAGTTTCACTTAAGGGGAGGTGTTAGAGAATTTTAACTATTAGTTGCTTTTTAACTACTAGTTATGCTTTTTTGCTTAAGTTTATTTAGGAGTGCTTGCTTCTAGTTAGCTTAGTGATGCTTCTAATTTAGCAATAGTTGAGCTTTTTTTAGCTCCTTGTGCTTTCACTTTAGTTCTCCTAAATTCAACTTAGTGAATCTTTGTGATCTCTATATAAGTACATCATTATGCATTGTAATTTCATCCTATAATCTTTGCTTTTGAGGAATATGACATATTTTTCTTGCTACTCTCATTTTTAGAAGGTGTTCTACTTTGTTGTTTGATCTTTAAGGCTTGTGTTGTAAAATTCAACAGGTCTATCTACTTGAATTAGAATTTGCAACAATAACAAGGGCCTTACTCTTATGATTCTTAGACCTACAAAAAGATGAAGATGATGCCAAATTTGAAGGCAATTTGATATTGTTCTTCTTTAGAAGAGGAGTCAATCTAAATATTTTGAATAGCATTGATTTTCATCATGCCTTAATATTTTACAATATGTATATAGGGGGATTTTCCTTCTTAGATGAATCTCATTTTAAGAAAAGCATTCAAAATTTAATAATGTTTCATTTGTTTTGGGCTTTCTTTTTCTTCTTTTATTTTTTAGGTTCGTTTGATTATTTTTGTTCCTTAGGCTCATTAGCCACCAATGCATGTGACTTTGATTATATATACTGTAGTGTCGTAAATTGTAACCCCTTACAATTTTACACACCTTTCTATGCCCTTGCCTTAGTGTGTCTCCTTCTAGCTCTTTTCCAAGCCTATTTCTAGCTTTGCGCTACAAAACTAAAGTCATATGATGATATGGTGATCAAAATTCCTATTGTGAGCCTGAGTACACATTTGCCACCTTTTTTTCACCCCTTTCTAGGTATACTAGGGAGCTAGGCACCCTTGTCCTAGTGGAATAGGGTGTTAGGCACCATAGTCCTCCCACTTTGGGCACTTTTTTAAATATGTCAATTTACTGGTTCCCTCCAGTTGATTCTCAATCTCAATATTTTAGTATGAGTATTGGAGGTCAACCTAATTTATGAAATACCTTGAAAACCCTATATAAGAGCATCTTTCCTATTTCATTTTCATAATTACACATCTTACAACATTGAGCATTATTAAGATCACTTTCTAGAGAAAGTATGAGTGAATTTCTTTAGATTTGAGCATTATGGAGTTGCAAGTTGCAACAATCTTCATGCAAGTGTGTTTTCATGATCGATTCTTTTATGCCTAGTCATGTCATGTTATTGCATCAAAAGTTGAGGGTCTTATTTAAAGTGAATTGCATCATCACCATCATCAACAACATCAAGCTTGAGGTATAATATCATGGATCCAACATTTTTCTTCAGAGTTTTCCTTTCTATCTATCTTCATTCAAGGGTTAATTCCAAACCAGAAGTTTGACCTAGGTAAACCCCTATCAACCCAACACCATTTTCCCTCTTTCGTGTGTGTGCACGTGATATATTTAGAAGAGAAGGAATGCAGATATAGAAAGGGAAGATTGAGACAAATAGAACCGGATTTTGGAGAAGTAAAAAACCCTTGACAATGGCAATCATTGAATAGTGTTTGACACTTTTTAGACGAAATTTCAAGAGAATATTTTGAGTAACATTTTGATTTTGAAACTATTATCCATATCCGCATCTGAAACCTTCTAGACTAGGTTGCCTAGCCCCATAGTTTGACTGTTTTGAGCTCAAATTGTAGGCATAAGTTTTTCTTTAACTCTCATTTGGAGATCTACACCTAGAGTCTACAATCTAATCTAAAAGTTTTTGTTCATGTTGTTTGCTATCAATTTTACATTATTAGCCCGAGTCTTCATCATTTTCAAATCAAATAAATTCAATTCAAAGGAGAATAATCAATCAATAGTGCCCAACTCTTTTCATTAGGTCTGAAGTTGGGCCTATTGATAATCTCCTTAATGTATTGAGGTGGCAAACGTGTTTGATTCCTAATTTACATGATTAATCCCAAATGTATTGAGGTGGTAAATGTGTTTGGTTCCTAGATTACATAATAAGATTAGTAGATCCCATTTTCACCACCTTCTAAATTTTGGTGAACCCAATACTTCTTACATCTTGCATAATTCTAATTGGGTGTTTTTAGATCTAATTTTTCATTCTGCAATTTACAAAATTTGATTGATTTACAATATCACATGTGATTACATTGTTTATTAGCTATATTTATCAAAATCATGCGTTGAATGATGGTTTCTTTCACTTGATGTTACTTGCATTCATCCATAGCACTCTAATGTATTGTATAGTAAGGGTTTCAAAGATGATTCCTACATTCACTTCATTTATTAAATCTTTCATACATGTTTCATGTTGCTATATGATTCTATCTTTAAAGTTAATGGAATGTTTGGATTTCATAAAAGCTTTAGTGGATGTTTCAAGTGATACCTTTGATAATCCTTCTAGGTATGATGTTGAGATGTATTATACTTGTACCACTTCTAGAGTATCTCTTATTTATGAGGAAATAGTTAATACTTTTATCAATGATCTCTCTAATGGAGATGTAGCATTCAAGAGTAATAATAAATTCACCTCTCACAAGGTTACTTTGGTGTAAGAGCAACAAGCTAATCAAAATCGTAGCACGTCAATCAATTTAGATCCTCTTCATTCTCGAAGATCTCATCTTAGCCATCAACGCATTTTGAGACAAGATGATGTTATGCATTTCCTTCATGATATATCACCTAACACACCATTGAGTAAAAGTGAAGCTTTAGATGATGAGAATAATTCTTCCCAACTTAACAAAGTGGAAATAAATAACATGATGATAGAAATAACAATCTTCCTACAATAATCCATCCCCCTTCATGTCTTCATCCTTTTGATTTTTCAGGCAGTATGGATGCCTCATGGGTGGTGATGATGCCTTCCACTATAGATCTTCCAGGAGAGAAACCACTCTTCTTGGGTGATATAATGTCCTCCAATACCTGCTTTAACCTATTTTCCATCAATTTGATGATTATCTTATATGTTGTATTGCATAAAGAAATAGTTCTAAAGTCACTCATTGTCTAGGTGTCTTTCTTCGATATTAATGCTAGAAAGGTGTAATTCAAAGCTCTCAATTCATTGTCATTTCCCTCCTAGATTCCTCCACAAATTGAATTACATAATTCCCAACAATATCCCAACACTTATGGAAATGTTGCTCAAAATCTTATCTTTTTTAAGTCTATTGATATCTTCTTCCTTATTCAATAGTGCCTCAAAAAAGCCAATGAATTCGATATTAATATTCTCCTCGGTGTGGGTCATCTCACCATCTTCCTTCCTAATTTCAAAGATTCTATTTTTGCTTTTGTTGGCAATGGTTGTTTTATGGAAGAACTTAGTATTCCTATCCCCTTCCTGTAGCTAGATTTCTTTGGACTATTGCCGCCAAAATATGACTTCTAGGCGAAACTTTTATCAGTTTTGTAGCATCGTAAATTGCATCCACATACAATTTCATCCTCACCTAGACCTCACCTTGGTGCTTTGTTTTCTAATGCTCGATGACTATTTTGATTCTGCTCACACCACCTACAAACTTGCAATTCCATCACCTTCCCTTCCTTCTCCTCGAATTTGACTCTTGATTCTCAAAACTTGTATCCACATACAATTTCATCCTCACCTAGACCTCACCTTGGTGCTTCTTCTTCTAATGCCTGATGACTATTTTGATTCTACTCACACAACCTACAAACTTACAATTTCATCACCTTCTTTGCCTTCTCCCCGAATTTTATTCTTGATTCTCAAAACTAGGGCATTGGGCGTCTGGTTCTATCTCAAGGCACCTTAGTCCTAGCTTAGGACTAGGGTTCCTAATGCCTTGGTCCTCTTAATTAGGACCCAAATTTGGTCCTCACATCAATTGAGCGATAAATTGGATCCTGTGTCGATGTACTCTAGAAATTCAATTAATTTTTGGGAAATCAAGTATAAAAGGAGGTCTATCCCTCTCATTTAAAACCTAAGCCATCTTACAATCTAAATTACACTCTAGAAAATTCAATTCAAGTGAGCAAGCAATCATACATTCATCAAGCATTGGAGAAGAATTCAAGTCAAGTTCAAGCATTCAAGATGGATTTCATGATCAACCTTCTATGAAGACATTCTACAAGACATCCTAAAACCTTTGCATGAGGATCCAAACAAGCTTCATCAAGGTATACATTTAAATTACAAGTATTTCATTTCAAATCTGGCCTTTCCCTTGAAAGGAAAGCATCTTGCTGCAATTTTCATTACAATTACTATTTCGATTTCAAGATTAATTCCTAAATCAGGGTTTGACCCAAGGAAAACCCCTATCCACAACATTTTTCCTCTCTCTTTGGTGTAGGGAATTGACTTAAGAGCTCTACTCAGAGATTTTGATAGAGTTGATGACGCCAAATAGGTTCAACTTTTAATGGAGTGAAATTCAGAGGACTAGGATGAATCTCTACTACCTAGTCCCGAAAAATCAGGTCAAACTTTCAGGTACATATTCTAAATCTCTTCTTATACCCAGATCCATGTCTATGGCTTTGTGGGACGTCTGAAACATTATGTTTTTATCAATTTACTTCAATATCCCAAATACTTGCCCTAGATTCAACTATACAATTTTAATTGCATTTTCAACTCAAACAAAAGGGTAATAAGCCTTAAATCAACATTCAAACCTCTTCCTAATAATATTTAGGTTGGATCTATTATATTTATTCCCCTTTTAATGTTTTGGCATGAGAAAGTTAGGTCATTTCCTAGTTTACAAAACCTAACTTGTGAAACCCTAATTTTCTCACCATTACATTTTGGTGAACTTGACTTCTTTCATGCTTGTTGTTTATTTATTGTCTCAGATATGATTTGTATGCACTTTTACATTAAGGTTTGCACTCATAAATTTTATTTACAATTGAATTACATAAATTTAGTGGTTAATTTTATAAAAACCGTAATTTATAATTCTAAAATTGACTTGTGGGTTGCATAAATTTTCAGTTATGTTTTCAGATCTAATTATTATGATATGTAATTTTTAGATTTATAAGTATGTAATATCCAATATCACAATTCACATTGTTTAATTTATTGGTTAATCAATCATTTTTACAAAGAATTGCATTGCTTAATCATAGTTTTCAATCTTTGCATCCAAATTTTCCTCCTTTGTACATGATTTTTGTTATCATTAGTCCTAGATACGAAATTCTTGTGAGAAAGATTTATATAATTAACGCTTCCCAAGGTTTAAACACTAAGGATATGGAGCCTTGGTTGGATAACTTATTCCATGCGAATGTTGGTTCTTCCTCTACTCCAACAAATGACACCACTTATCGCCATTCTAATGACACTTGTCATGATGTGTATGAACCAATAATTAGGGTTACTATTGACCAATTGGAGTAGATTCATAATGAATTTAAGAATCTTCAACAATGCATGCGTCAACAAAACCTAGATAGTGAGAAAATCCCCTTGATTGAAGGATTAAAAAGAATGGTGCAAAATGATAAGATTGGTGTGGATTTGTTGCATGGCCTTGTTTATATTGTTGATACTAATATTATGCCAATCAAAATTTGTGTTGAAGCTCTTGGTTATTTTCAACCCACTAGCCAAGTTAACCATTCCATTCTTATGCTTACATCCTTGCCTAGCGTGCCTACATTTACATCTTCTATCATGACTACTTCCACACAAAACGTTAATCCTACATATGTTAGTCCCTAGGGCAATCCCATAAATCAATATTCTTATATTCCTCCTTTCATGAGTCTTCCATTTGTTTCACACCCATCTCCCATACCAACGTACCATAATGTTCCCCCTCCTTATTCTCAACCTCCACCAACATACAACAATGTTACTCCTCCATCAAAATCCAATATGTCTAATTTCAATCCATCTACCGAAGCAACCATCAATAACCTAGCTCTAACTACTACATCTTTACAACACCAATTGGCCTCCATAACTCAATCCAAGTTTAATGTTCCCACATTTGATGTAGCGAGCCGACTATCTGATGACATTATCTGTGCGGTTCCCCCTAAGAATATGGAAGTTCCTCAATTGGAGGTGTACAATGGAAAAGGTGACCCCTTGACTCATGTGAAGACAATTCAAACTTTAAGTAGTGATTTTTCTCATGACCAAAGACTTATGACTAAACTATTTACTAGAACATGTAGAGATAAAGCCTTGCAATGGTATTGTTCTTTGTTTCCTTATTCTATTACTTCATTCATTTCAACAATTGGCTAATGCTTTCATTCAACAATTTTTAAATAACATTGGTCCTAAGATTACTTTGACTAATTTAATTCATTGTAAGCAAGGAGTTAAATAAAAAGTGTCCAATTTTATTGGTAGATATAAATTTTTGCATTCACAAATTGCTTATCATGTGCCTGATCATGATGTTCAATTTTTATTTATTGCTAATTTACAAAAATATATTAGAAATAAGCTTCTATTTTATGAGTTCGCTTCTTTTACGCAGTTGTGTACAATGCTTCATAATTATCAGCTTCAAGTGAGTCAATTTGAATCATCCTCTTCAATGGCTCTGGTTGATAAGAACGAGAGTGCTCAAAAATCGTTTATGAAGTTCAAACCAAACAAAAGTTTCATCAAGATAAATGACAACATCAACACTCAAGTGGCAACCACGACATCAGGTGTGGCCCCTTTATCCAAATACTTTAGAAAATAATTAACTCCTCTTTCTGAGTCTTTGCATAGTATAATGTTGAGGTTGATGAATGCTAATGTGCTGCAACTTCCTCCCATCAAACCAATTGACAATTCTAAATCATTGCCAACCTACCATGATCTTAAAGCTTTTTGTCAATATCATTGTCAACTTGGTCATGATATTGAGAAATGTTACCAATTGAAAAATAAGATCTAATACTTTATTGATAACAATACTATATCTATAGCTCATGCCAATGACAAAGGAATAAATATGTATATCCTAATTAAAACCTCCAAATCTTTACCAGTCTGTTGCCTTCTCATTCTACCAATGTTGTTGAGTGAGTCTCTTAATTTTTCTCCTAATGACCTTGGTATAGAATCTAATGATCTTGTGAACCTTGTTGACAAACGTACAACTCCAAAAGACTTATGCATTACTTTTTGTAGACATGAAGCTGAGTAATACTTCATTACTCCATAGCTTGCACCAAGAAGTCCTGTGAGTGTGTGAGCAAGGCTTCATAGAGCTCCGTTTTTCACATATTGAGTTCTATCGACCCGCTTTTCCCGCATACACTTTCTATCCTAATGCGACTATCTTGGACACAATGGATCACTGAGCGGGGGGTGAATCGGTGATTTAAACTCTTTTTACTTCAACAAGGAGATACCGGTAATATATAAAACAAACTGAGTGCTAACCGGTAACTTAAACAATTCAAGTAGAGTGTGTAAAAGGACTGTGTGTCGACATTAGGTTCAATGTACCGGTATGAGTTTGTTGAATGTTCAAGTGTAAACCGACTGTGTGTCGGTGAGCTAAGTGTATGACTTTAGGACTAATAAATTGAACCTCTTAAACCTCGAAATGACATCCTTTTCTTATCTTATCAAAAATAGAAAAATGAGATGATAATGGCCTTGAGTAAACCTAGAGACCCTACACCCATGGATATTCCCCCTCCTCATAATGGACTTGGTATTCTTCCTACTCCTTCTATTCCTCCTATATATGCCTCAATTTCGCCTCCTACTTCCTACAAAGGAAAGCGCTTAGTATCAAGTATATCTCAACCTATTGGGATTTCTTCCATTGTTTCCCCTATAAGGGAAGAAAAGAAGCCTATGTCCATTGATCCTAAACCTTCACGAGCCTCAACTAAAACTAAAAGGAATCATTGTGTGAGAGAAAGGCTGATAAACATGTTTTGGAGTGCATCCACATTGTGTTCTAAATTGTATGTTTGGCCACTTTTTGTCCCCTATCTTGGTGTAAATATGCTCATGAGAGAAAGTCGTTAAGTTCATACTATCTATATGTAAACAAGAGATCTAGAAAAATAGTCAATAAAAGCATGACCCAAATTTATCAATTGTAAAGAAAACAAAATGCATCAAACCATTACAAAGCTTTGCCACCCAATCATAATAAAAACTCATTAATAAGTAAGCTATAATAATTTAAATGTACATAATTAAGAAGTAAAAATAATTTTAAATTGAAAGAGGCTTATGTACAATCATCATATATTAACTCCTCACTAATGTTAATAATTTAATTATGTAATGTAGAAAAGGGAAATGAAGCATGAATAATGTCAACATGAAAGGCTAATAAAATGTCAATATGGATGTCACCATTATGGGAGGTATTGTTAGAGGAATTACTACAATTGATACACAATCATGTATAATAGAAGTCAATATACTAAAAGAATATGATTCGTGGACATGAATCAACATGACATATAGAAATAGTACTCAATTTTAATTTTGTCACATGATATAAACATAGTACCTAATTTTAATTATGTCACATGATATGTAACTTCATCATATAATGTATCATTTAAGGCAATAGAATGCACAAGAATATTATGCACAAGTATATATCACTAATGATAGAAAAAAATAATTCTACAATGTTAAAGAGTAGGGTAGTAATCATGAATTGGTAATTCCAAACTAAAAACTATATTTCTAATCATGGAAGACAATCCATAATGTATCATATCATGATGTATGAGAGGAGATATGCCATCTTAAATGTGTGATTCCATAGATGTAAGATCATCATGATATGTGAAACAAGGATCGTTATGAAATGCAATAATATCATGTATATTTAAAGAATGTGTACCCTTGTATGGTGAATGTGAGCTTCTAGATTTGATTGTGTGTGTTTTTTTTATAACAAAAAAGCACCATAGTCGAATCGAGAATCTCACATTCACCATACAATGATGGACTGTGGAAACTTAATGTCTACAATGTGTACCCTTGTCACTAGGTAAAGATAATTCTTAAAGTACATGGAGGAGAGTACATAGATGCAAAACAAAATCTATCAAATCAGTACATAGATGATGTATCTAGGTCACTATCATAGGTCATAAATGATATATCACCATAAAGTGTAGTGACATAAGAAATCGCTTTGGAAAGAAAAGGTGAAAATATTCATGCCCAAATAATGTATGGCAAGTGAGAAATCTCATGTTAAAAAATAAAAAAAATGAAATATATGTTGGATGTGAAAATGAGCATAAAATATAAACCATAATGTCAATCTATGTGTGGATGGGGGTGAACATAAAACAAACAATGTATATGTACAACAAACCCTAGAAAAAAGATATGCCAATGAAGCACAATGGTACAAAAGAAGGATCAAATATAGAAATAGTATGTAAATCGATAAGTACACAGATAAATGTTAATTTAAAATCTCTAAAGAAAAGAGAGCTTGTGTAGAAGTTATCAAGTTGACCAAAATGTGGGGGAATATAAGTTTTGCTTATGATTATTGTAGGCTAATTTAATAAAATGCATACACATAAGCACCTTTAACCTAAAACATTTAATTATGAGCATTAAGTTGAATTCAACTTCTTAAATGAAATGTGAGGGAATGTAAATAGAAAATAAACGTACTTAGTCCAATAATTGACAAGTTTACGAAAACTAATGAAGATTTATACTTATAAGCCCTGTGATAAAGAACATTATATGGCTCACTAGTAATCACCTTAAGATCATTTTTATTTATAGTACAAGGACAATTGCAAGTGTTAGGGATGAACCCATGACCACAAACTTGTTCTACTCTTGTAAACTTGTGTGTAATTTATAAACTTTTGTCCTTTGGTACATCTAATTGATCTTGATTTCCTCTCTTTGCTTCTTGAATGTCTATGGACCTGACAATATTTAAAATACTTGAAAGGGTTGTTGTTGCATTACAAGGAGGTTTCACCTAATAAAAAATCTCTAAAATTGAAAATGATCCAAAACAACAATTTTTTAGTAACACAAATTCTTCTTAAATGATTGCTTGGAACTAAATTCCTTTTAGCAAATCAATTGAAGATCATAAAGTGAATGATAATTAGATTTAGCTCTCAAGTCATTGACTATCTCCTTAGGACGAATACATTGAATGCTTTTAAATACAAGAACATATCAATATATTAGACACACGTGTGTAATTGGTCCTAGACATTAAGGGAAAAGATGGAAGTGAGTCATATTTGAGTTAGAGTGCGATGAGTCTACAATCATGAGGATAGCCTCGACAACAAACTAATCCTTGAATAAAAATGGACTAAATTTTGATGGATGATGCATGCACAAGAATAAATGAAAACATGAGAGTAATTATCAAGTAGATAGAACACATGTTATTAAAATGTATAAACATACAAAAAAGATAAAATAATAAATACACAAAAATGTATAAATAATAAGGAGATAATAAATATTGATGGCTCTTCTAGAGTGGTATTGGTAGAGATAGTTTTGGTGTAGTTCATTTTTTTCTTTTCCATTTATAAAAGGTTCCATACGAATAATTTCATGGAGGGCCTTGCTATCTTGTATGTATTGGAAAGAGCACATGATCTTGGATGGAAAAGAATTATTTGTGAATCTAATTAACAAGTGATTGACATTTACTTAAGTAGGTCTTTAGAATTTGTTTTTTTTGTCATATTCCTAGGGAGTGGAATATAGTAGCCCATTGCCTACAAAATGGGTATCTAATGGTATGTAGGGTTGGAATGTCGTAGATAGGGAATATTTTTCTTTGGATTTATCTCATATTTTCGATCAATTAGTTGGGGGGGATAGGAATGGATAATTCTTTGTTCTTTGCCTAGCTGTGAGCTATTCTTACTTTGTAATCTTCATTTGTATTTAATAATTTTTTTGCCCTTTTTGAAAAAGAAAATATAAAATTTAAAATGTGATTTTATATAAAATTACAACACTTATCAATAATTTTTTTTATCTCCACATAAAATTGACTCTTTTATCTAATAATCTTAATAATTAATATTTTGATTCTCCTGTATCTAATAAAAAATGTCCAGATGACACAGTAATTGTTGACGTCTATCTAGGGTTCAAAATGCACGGAAATCTACACAGCATCTGATTCTTTGTGCTGAACACTTGTCTCCCCCACCAGATATGGATTTTGCTTACAATCATCTGAAGGAAATTCAAACTCAGTCACATCAGTGCTTTGTATTCTTCTAGTCTGTGACCTCCCTGAAATTAACTTTGCCCCCCACAGAACCATCAGAAATAAAATAAGTGCCAATGAACTTATGAGGATTCCAAAGTAGTTGAAGCTTTTGTGTACTATAAATGTAGACAAAAGAAAAGAAACTAGAAGAGAAGTTGCAGCACCAGTGCCACATATACAGACTGAACAGAACATGAAGCAGAAATCCCTCTATCATTTTGTTTCAAAATCACTGTCACCCAAATTCTCAATCCCTTCAATCTAAAGAGGATTTGCTAATGAATGCCTAACTATAACAGGAGAAGATATGGGCCAAAGCTGTCACTTACCAAGGTTTATATAATCCAGTTTGTGACAATTGTTTAAGATATCAATATTGGGTATTAAATTCTTTCGCCTGCAGTCATTAATTAAAAGAAGCTGAAATGAGCATTAAATTATTTGTCCAAAAGATCCCATTCTTAATCATTGAAACTTTAACTTTGTTCTTTCTTTTGGCATTTTGGCATTTAGTTTTTTCATCTGATATCCCTCATTTTTTGGGAAGGGGTTCACATGTTTTAATGATTGTTCACTCTTTTCAAAGGGATTCATAACTGCTCATGTTCTAATGACTCTGCATTTCTTGTTTACTTAATCTTTTAATTATTAACTTTTAAGAAATAAAATAATAAAACTAAAAGCTCATTATTAAATTTCATAAGTACCAATAGCTGTCTACTTGTACCTTCGGTAATTAAAATTTGTAAATTTTAACTGCAAGAGTTGTGCAACTTTATTGATACAGTATTGGCAATTTTTAATATTTTTATTTAATGCAATGTCTTGTCACAAAAATTAGATATTCCAGGAATATATAAGACGAGTCTATTCTGGCTCCAAAAAGACAGTAAGGATTGACTAACACACACCTTTTACACTGTTGATTTTGCAATAAACGACTGCAATTAACTAACAGACTATAAGAAAGGTCTGTTTTGGAACCAGAATAGCCGCGGCAGAATATATACACAACATATGAGATATATTTTTTAAACTTGGAAGTATTCAGATCTACCTCCATGTAAATCAAGGAGAAAAATATAGAAGAAAGATAAAGAACCTTAAATTTATCATCAAATTTCAGCAAGTTCCATATTAAAAAAAACCCATGCTTTTTTTATTGCTTCAGATTAAAAAGAGAGTACCTATATTTGCAAACAATGAAGAAATTGAAATCTACATTTCTTAATGCATAGTAGCTTACTCAATGATAATAGACATTTTTTTTATTTTAAAAATAAAAGGAGTAAAAATTTATTAATCACAAGAGAAAATTACAAAACAAAAACAATCTGCCGCCTAACAAAGTGCAACCAATTATACAACCTTATCTTCCATAACTAATTGACTATCTCCATCAACAGTCTCTGTGACAGTTGGATTTGTTGCAGATTGAGAACAGTCCACAGTAGTCAAATCTCCTTCATCACCATTAGAGGTTGTTGCAGCAGTAATAATAATGTGGATGACTGAGATTTCATCCCTTGTAGCAGAATCAGGGCCATGAGGTATGACCCTTCTACAGACTGGGCAGATGTGGTGATAAAGAAGCCAGTGGGTGATGCATTCCTTATGAAAATAATGCTTACACCCCATTGGAAAGATGACTCTCTCATGCTCTTGAAAATCTAACTGGCAAACAACACACATCTCCACAGCATCTGATTCTTTGTACTGAACAGTTGTCTCTCCCACCAAATATGGATTTGGCCTTAGATTTAAATTAATGATGTAATCTGAAGGAGGATCAAACTCAGTCACATCAGTGTTTTCTGTTCTTCTAGTCTGTGACCTCCCTGCAATCAACTTTGCCCCCCACAGGACCATCAAAAATGAAATAAGTGCCAATGAGCTTATGAGGAATCCAAAGTAGTTGAAGCTTTTGTGTTCTATAAATGCAGAAAAAACAAGATAAACTAGAATAGAAGTTGCAGCACCAGTGCCAGATATACAGACTATGAACAGAACATGAAGCACAAATCCCTCTATCATTTTGTTTCAAAATCACTGTGACCCAAATCCTCAATCCCCTCAATCTAAAGAGATATGTTTGGATCGTGCTTTCGTAAATTTGGTGGAATGGATACTGTTTGGAATAGATATCTTTCAGTCTTTGGCTCTTAGCTGATGGATCGTGTTCTTCATAAATTTGACAGAACGAAAATAGATACTCTTTAATCTTTGGCTCCTAATTGAAGAGTTTCAGCCTAATGCTCGAACTCCTGTACCAGTAACTAAAACAATTTTGTAGATAAAAAATACTCCATGAAAAAGATAAGAACCTGTAATGTGACTTACCAAGATTTATATAAAGCAGTTAGAGAATCTTGTTCAAGATATCAATAGTGGGTATTAAATTCTTTCTCCTGAAATCATTAATTAAAAAAAACTAATAAGAGCATTAAATTCTTTGTCCAAAAGATCTGATCTTAATCATTGGAACTTTCACCTTGCTCCTTTATTTATTGGCATTTAAATTTTTGCATTAGGCTAATTGTAGAGAGTAGTAGCATTAACTTATATTGAAGATAGTTGAGATATATAATTTATAATTTTATTAAATAAAAGAAATTAATGTTTTGTTAAATGTAATTTGTTTTGATTTGTCAATTAATTATAAGATAAAATTTATAATTTTTATCTTTTTATCAATATTAGTTATCAATTCATTTGTTATTTTTGGATTGGATTGTGTATGAGATTTTTAGGTCAATGTGTCCAATCACATTCATCATCAAGATGAAAGAAATTGTTAACGAGATGTAAGAAATCTTCATTGCCGAAATCTAATAGCATTAATTATTTATAGGAGATGTAAGAAATCTCCATTGTGGAAATCTAATAGCATTAATTATTTATCTATCTGAATTTTGGAAATCTGATAGCATTAATTATTTATCTATATGCCTATTCGTCTATTGGCTTATTTTAGCTAAGTCGGCCAATTTTTTATTTTTTATTTTTTATTTTTTATTTATTTTTTTAATTTTTATTTTCCTGAACTATATATATATATATATATATATATATATATATATATATATATATATATATATATATATATATATATATATATATATATATATATATATATATGGAGGATTATTCATTCCCTTTAGCTAAGAGCCAAGGATTGAGGGGTATCCCTTCCACCAAATTTCCTTGGACATGATCATCATCCCTTATGATTATATTAATATTAGTATTTTGAATGATTATGTTTATTTATTTTTCTTTTTAAGAAGTTGCACTCATACAATGACATTTACATTTAATGATAATTTATAGTTGATACAAATGGATTGGTACCAACAATTATGATTTAAGATGTTTTTTTAAAAATTCACCTAAAATTTTAAAGTTTACAATTTTTTTTTTTTTTTTATTTAATAATTTTCTAAATATTATTTATTTGTTTGTCTATTGACTTATATTAGCTATGTGAGTGCAATTTTTTTCTTTTTAATTTATAAATAAAAATTACTAGTTAATGGTTAACTTAATTAAATAGATTAGTTAAGAAGTTACATTCTGGTAAGTTAGTTTTGTATGGGAATTGGAAGGCTTAAAAAGAGTCATATGTATTGAATTGAAGATTATCATGATGAATTCAATCAATGCATTATTATGTCTTTGATATTTTGTATAATGATTTGATCAAATGTTTTGTGTGTGCTCAGGTTTATGATCATTGAGACCTTCATCTCTTATGAATGCACTTACAAATAATATTACAAATCATTAAATACATAAGATTTAAAAGGTTGATGCTACCTTAATCCTAAAATTCTCCCACTTGACATCATACGTTGCAAATACATCCATAGACAAACATAAATCAAATAAGTACAAGAAATAAGGCATGCGACCTTCCTCCACTAAGAAGACTTATCCATGGTCATTGACTTTATAAGGGACTATGCAACATTATCTATAGTGTCAACTTTATTCATCAAGACCTTATTACTCAATCATTTCTCACATAAAGTAATATTGAATATCAACATGCTTAGTATGGACATAATACATAATATTTTTGGCCAAAAAAATAGCACTCTGGTTGTCACATTTGTTTATGACAATTTTACATTCAAAACAATACCTATTTTGGTCTCTTTAAACCAAAACACATCCTTAGAGGCTTGTGTAGGAACCATATTATTGACGGGTGTTTTTGCACTCAATCAACTTAAATAAGATGCATTAGCTATCCTATCTCTCTTGAAAAAAAAAGACCCTCACAACTAGGATATGCTTACCCCAAGATTCTTGAAGATCGGGTCATGACCATGTTGAATAACTTAGTGTTTTTTGTGTATTTTCTAGTTACACAAGTGGCCTTACATTAATAAGTTAGAAACCTTATATTGGATGTATTTATCATCAAATTAGACAATGTTTGTGATGCTCTTCCTAAAACTAACCAAGATTTTATAATAAATTTCAAAAGGTAAGAGTGAGAAGAAAAAGGGAGAAATTCCTAAGGATAATTAGATAAACACCTTAATGCTATACGTAGACAAATTCCTCAATAAAATTATTTTTTGCTTCACCAGAACACTCAGCCACATAGAAATGATTCAATATTCAAAGGAGGTTAAAAATTTTTACATTACAAAATCTCATTAAATTACCCACATGTGACACAAATTTAATTAATAATCATAATTGATATTTGAATTTCTATATTAAAAATAAAAAATATGGAGTTCATATATTTTTTTAGAAATACATTTCAAAAAAATGTCAAAAAAAAAATTGATCTTGAATTATTCAACTTAGTTTCCAATCAATAATGTAATATTCTTGAATAAACATAAGACAATCACGACCGAGCACACATGTGCCAAGTCTTATAGAATAGTGTTGGACATGAAACTTTTAGCACAAGAAGATTTAATAAATAAGGGTAGATAGGATTCAAAAGAGAGTTCCAACCAAATACCACATTTATACTCTTTGAACTATCATTGTAGAGGTGTGGCAAGAATCTTCAAAAGTCCTATAATTTTGCATCTTTAGCAAGGCCTTTAACATTGTAGCCAAACCACTTGTTTTAGAGGTTGGTGATATGGAAGTTTCAGATAATAGCTTTGGATTGATCTTGTACTTTCTAGTTTCTAGAGATTCACTACTATTTTAGGAGAAATATTGGAGTTAAACAAGAGTAGCCTTTTCATTGATTCTTTGTGCGTTTAGAATGATGAGCTTTTTGTATTTAGTTTTACAATGACAAGTTTGGAGACATAATTCACATCTCACTAATGCAAATGATGTCACGTCATATCTTGATTTCCATGCATCTTTTCAGTTTAATGTTGTAGCCCTGCTTGTTCACTACTCCAGACTTTACAAAGAGATTGACAATCTAACCTAATATTTTTAGATTCGGGGATTTATTTTTAACATAGTAAAATTGAGGTTATGGTCTTCAATACCCCCAAAAGTTCTCTCTATAATTTTGAACTCTCCTACAAATGAAAACTTGCAAAAATCATAACTATCTTATACATACTTGTGGCTTCAATCATTGGTCCATAATTATTTCTCTTGATTACATTCAATGCTATTATGAGAATGGCCTCAACTTTCTAGTTGGCCAAGTAGGGGTTCAAATATTTACAAATCTATGGGAGAGATTGTTGCTTGTATGCCAATTCAAGAATATTTGTAATAAGATGTTCATGACCCTTTACCTTTAAGATGTGGTCACCTTACTATGTTGCACTTTGTAAGGAACGCCAACAACTACCAAGTGCTTTATCTCATTCCTCCAATCTATTCAAATGGTTGGTGGTGTTACATATTTACATACATAAATGATGATAGATTGGTGAGATTGTGCCCCCCTGCAAGAGTAGATGTAATGCCCCTCCAGAAACCCTAAGTTCGACACTAAATCGGAGATGATCATCGTTGATCTTTTACGACTTGATCGTAAACACATCAAAATCTCCACTATTCCATTCTCCCTAATCTCTTGTCACTCTTCTACGTTCTTTCTCTCCTCTATCTTGCTCTCTTTTTCTTTATTTCTCTCTGCTCCAACTTGCTATTTGCTATCTTCCTCTATATCTTTTCCTACCTTCTCTTCTTCATTCCATTCTCTAATCCTTCGTTGCATCTCACCTCTCCCTTCTCTTCCATCGGAAAATATAAGACACGCTCAAACCTATGAAGTCAGGTGGAGACGATACCCCGTACCTACCCGGTACTTGTACCTGCAATATCCTGCATCACGGAACCACAAATGCATATATACAATATAGAAAACACGACATATACACCGATGAAGGAGAATCACGACGTTCCCTATCTCACCGAAATGAGTGAAGGAAAATCATCCCCTTGCATCCAATACACTCACAGACACACAACATATAATTCCACATTGCATAGATAAAGTAAAGTGTCATTACATATCAATAATCCATAAAATGCCATAAATCACAAGTACTGAAATACTACAAATAAGTTATGCATCTCATATCCAGATAAAGCATGAAATACTGTTATATAAGTATGAATAACAAATCATGGTAATGTATCCATTGAAAACAACCAAAATAAAATATGAGTTCAATGAGTTCAAACGAGTAGGGGTACCACATTCTCCCCCCCAAAACTAGGCTTACTTCTGGAAGCCTAAAACAAATAAGAATATAGCTCTCTCATCTTTGCTGCATCCTCCCAAGTAGCCGAGGTCTCATCATTTGGATCCCATAGGAACCTTACTTGGTCGATGGTGCAACCCCTGAGGATCAAATCCTGACGCTAAAGAATGCGCACGGGCTCCATGGAAAGTTGCGCGTCCTCGACTTGTAAAGAGTTCCAATCAAGAACACGTGTCACATCAGGATGATAAAGTCTAAGAACTGAAACATGAAGGACATCGTGGATGTGGAATAAACTTGGCTGGCAAGGGAAGATGGTAGGCAACAGGACCTATCCTCTCAAGGATCTCAAAAGGGCCAACAAACCGAGGCGCCAACTTAGAACCCTTTCCATAACGGATTGGACTCTTTCGTGGATGCACTCTCAAAAACACACGATCGCCAACAGTAAAATGACGATCTATCCTATGAGCATTTGCATACTTCTTCTGCCTATCTTGTGCAACTACCAAATGCTCACGAATCCGCTCAACCTGCTGCTCCATCTCTCGAAGAATATCCGGTCCTATAAGCACCCTGTCCTCTAGCCGATCCCAACTCAAAGGAATGTGGCAAGGACGACCATATAATGCCTGAAAGGGGGACATACCTATGGAACTATGATATCCATTGTTATAAGCAAACTCCACTAGATAGATATAATCCTCCCAATGCGATTGCTGGTCAATAACATACATGCGAAGCATGTCCTCCAAAACTTGATTCACTCTCTCTATCTGACCATCTGTCTCTGGGTGATAAGATGAACTAAAGTTCAACTGAGTCCCCAAAGCATGCTGAAGTGAGGTCCACAATGCTGAGGTAAAGATAGGATCTCTATCAGAGATGATTTGCCTCAGAATCCCATGCAATCTCACTACATCTTCCAAGAAGACTCGTGCCACCACTACTTCCATATAGGAAGCTCGAATAGGAACAAAATGAGCAACAATGAAATCCATGGAAATGATATCCCATTTCCAATCCGGTATCAAATTAGGCTGTAAAAGCCCTGCCGGGTGCTGATGCTCTGCCTTCACTCGCTGGCACTCTAAACACTTCGACACAAAATCAACAATGTCACTTTTCATGCCAGCCCAATGATAAATCTGTCTAAGGTCTGCATGCATCTTCTTGACACCTAGATGTGCCGAATAAGGTGCACGATGGGCCTCAGTCATGATCAAGATGCGAAGACCCTCCAAAGAAGGTACATAGATCTGTCCATGGTGACGAAGAAGTCCATCTGCCTCAAGATTATATCCAAAAAATCTACCCTCTAAAGGCCTTCCGGACTCTATCACGACTCTAACATCCTGATACCAAGTATCCTGAGGAAGAACTCCGAGAATCCTCTCTCTCAAGTCTACTCCAAGGGACAATGCTGAAACTTCATGCCGCTTACGACTCAAAGCATCTGCCACTACGTTCTCTTTCCCCTAAATATAATGAACCTCAAAATCATACTCGCAGAGGAATTCCATCCATCTTCGCTGTCAAGCATTCAAGTTCGGCTGCGTGAAAATATACTGCAGACTGCGGTGAGAACTATGCAGTTCAAACCGACACCCTAACAAAAAATGTCGCCATCTAACCAAAGTATGAACTACAACTGCCAACTCTAAATTGTGAACTGGATAGTTCAACTCGTGGTTCTTGAGTTTGCGAGACTCATAAGCAACCACACATCCATCTTGCATAAGCACTATACCTATACCTTCCAAAGAGGCATCAGTGCATACCATAAAATCTTTAGATGGATCAGGAACTGCCAAAATCGGAGCACTGACAAGGAGTTCCTTCAAGGTACGAAAAGCTGACTCACACTGTTCTGACCAAACAAACTTCTTCCCTTTCCTCTGAAGAGAAGTGATCAGGTGTCCTATCCGGGAAAAGCCCTGAACAAAGCGACGGTAATATCCGGCCAAACCCATAAAACTCTGAACTTCTGAAACGTTGGGCATTACAGTAGATCCTAGGTTTCCTCCCTCTTCTTATACAATATATGGTGGATTCATTCTTCAACCTATGGGTCTACTACAAATTCTCATCTATAATATAGGTGATCCAATTAGAAATGTATCCCTTCTTCCTATGTACAACTAGTGGATTGTGTTCCATGAGTATAGTATCTAGGAGATGTTCTTTGTGCCCCCCTAGGGTTGCTCATCTAGGCCCACTTAGTGAAAGTTATTTTCATGTGCATTATCAAATCTTTCATTTGATATAGATTAAGAATATTCCTTTCTCTCTTTCCTAGTCCCTATCAACCATATGCCATGTTTGGACTACATAACATTATGTATATTAACATTTTTAGGATTAACTTATTTTCAATTTCTCCACCTTGGTCGCTCAAGTTTATTGAACTCTTACCTTGGGAGTTTGTAATATTCTAACTCTTTTTAGGATTAAGTTCCTTTTTGACCTACTGTAGTCATATGTGGGCATTAATATAATTTTGTTGTTCTTTATCTAACAATTAGTTCTCATATTCAAATAGATTGATTTTTTTAAAATATGATGTACATGTCTATACTTTTCTAGTACAAATATTTGGAAATGTGTAGTTCACTCAAAATTACTTTGTAATATTTCATTAAATTGTTTATCTATTAGTTACTTGCTATCTTGCTTAATTGTTAGCAACTATCAACTTTTGCGTTCTACTTAATATGGTTCTTTAAATAGTCAATGTAGTCAAGAAAGTAGTTTCATCGTCAACTAATCACCTTGGTCTATTTCTCTGAGAACTTTGTATGAATAAGGATATACTTCTATTACTCTATCTAGTATGTATTGCTATTTATATTCTTTTATGTAATTACTATTCTTATCAAATAAAATAATAAATCCTTTTTGACCTAACTTACTAGCCCTTGTACTGGTTTAGGTTTGGCTTTAAGGGTTTGGTCAAAAATATTTTGGGGTCGAGTTCGTTTTGAGTTCATCCATACAAAAACACATAAAAATCATAGATATATACATATTTGCAACAATAATTAAGTTCAAAATACCACACATAACATCCTATATTGTATAACAAAAAAAATACCATAAAAAAAATAAAAAATTACAATGTCAATAGTCAAACTCAAATTTCATGATATATAGTTATAATTAGAAATAACTATGTCAAATATCAACAATCAAGCATCATTGATAAAAAATTATCATATGGGTCTTCAAAAATATCATCACCATCCATATTAGTTGCAGGTATTGGTAAATTAAATAACCATAGACAATGCCATTGGCATTGGCATGAGCACTAGCACCACAACCAGCACTAGCAAATATAGTTAGATAAGATATATTATTAAACAATAATAATAGGCATCATACAATGACTATATCATTCCCCCGAAATGAAAAATTAATCTTCCAAACAATAATGAAAATAAGTAAGAATCAAGTAAAATTATGGAAGATTGTTCAATTTGACGATGATATTATAGATCAAGACCTGTACGAAAACTTGAAAGAATAGTTTGTAAATTTGGAATTGGAGAGTACTGAATAGGGATATAGGGGAAACACCCCCAATGGGGTTGAGGGGCGATTCCCCTCATGAGAGTCTAGGAATAAAACTTCTAGTGAAGTCAAGGGGTAGCAAATAATTTTGCTTTTCACTCACAATGAGAGATGACTTTATTTTTGTCTTTCAAATGCATTAGAGTCCATATTCTAGTGTTTGGGGGTTGTTTTTTTACTTTCAATCAAAATTAGGAGTCAAAATATAGTCAAAAATATAAAAAAAATATTCAAATTTGTTGTATGGATGTGAAAATATAAGGTTAATCCCACTTAGTTTGACTTTCTCTAGAAAATATCTCCTACTTATCAATTGATGAGCTAAAGGAGTTCTATTATGAATGGTTCATAAGACACAACACTTGTTGAACGTTTTGCATTTTGCAAATGTGGTAGCAAGCTAAGAGGGCTTAACCTTGGAGGAAATTCCATAGTTAAGCCTACTTGAGTTGAAGTATTGGTATGGGCGACCTCCCAAGAAGGTCTAAAACTTCACATCTATGAGAATCACCTAGATGCAATGAGTGTTAAGTATATGATTCATTCTCATGAAAGATGGGTTCTTATGAACCACTACTCATGAAACATGGGTCAATGAGTTTGGCTTGAAAAGTACACAATTGAATCCTGATAACAATATCATAATTTGGCTTGTTGTGAAAAACATTTCCTACTTATCAATTGATGAGCTAAAGAGGCTCTTCAATGAATGTTTCATAAGGTACAACACTTGCTGAAAGTTTTGTGAATGGAGTAGCAAGCTATGTAGTCTTAACCTTGGAGGAAAATTCATGGTTAAGTGTTCTTCAATTGGAGTAGTACCAAGATGGGTGACCTCTCGAGAAGGCTCAAGGGTTCATATTTGTGATTATCACCTAGATGTAATGAGTATTGAGTCACCATTTATTATCATGAGAGATGGGTTCTTATGAACCACTACTCATGAAACATGGGTCACTTTGTTTGGCTAAAAAACTATACAGTTGAATCCTGATAGAAATATCATAATTTGACTTGTGGAAAATATATGATGCTTATCAATTTACAAGCTAAAGGGGCTCTATAATGAATGGTTCATCAAGCACAACACTTGCTAAAGGTTTTATAAATGGGGTAGAAAGATACGTGGGCTTAACCTTGGAGGGATCTCCATGGTTAAGCGCACTTGAGTTGGAGTAGTACTAAGATGAGTTACCTCATGGGAAGGCCCAATGCTTCACTCTGTGAGCACCACCTAGATGCATTGAGTTTTTTCTTGTTATAGATTCAAGGAGAAAATATCTCATTACAAAAAATCTCATGAACAAATGTGGTTTCCTTGAATAAATAACCCTTTATAAGGCTGCATGACTCCACTTGTTGAAGTTGTGGAATTCCAATCGCTATGAATGACTTTCATCATTTAAAAATAATTAGAAGCTCTTAATAAGTGGTATCTTTATAGTTATGGTGGCTTAAATTAAGTGAGAATAAGATTTACTGATTTGTTGTAGAAGTGACATATACATGAGAAGCATAATAAGAAGGGACTCACTTTTAGAAATGTGCAACTAATGGCTAGGAGTTGCAGATAGAGACGATGAAAGAATGCTATTTTTGTTGTTCGATAGATTGGAAGGCTAACACCATTTTCAATAGATGAGAAAGAATCATAATTAATTTTTTTTTCAAGAAAGCATTGTGCTTAAAAATATTATGTTAGATCCAATAGCTTATCATTGTGGCCAGGGATTGAGAAGTTTGTGGACAATGCATTTGAGGGAAAAAATACTAATCATTATATTATCTACATACAATGGGAATGGTGAAAACCTATCAAGTACATAAATGATTCCAAATATACTAGATGCATTCTAAGTCCTTGGTTGCCTTTGTTAGGTGATTTGAAAATTTGGTTTCTTTGGATAGTTGAATATTTATTTATGATGACATTATAGGTTTTTGATTATGTGAAAAACAAGCTTTTAAGGGACCTAAAACCCTTTACAAATCAAACAAGGAACAAAACTTGACCGCTCAACAAAGAGGAGAGAGCCACATCCAAAAAACAAAGTCTGCCCCAAAAGACAATAGGCAACCCAACCAAAGATAGGACTAGAAAAACTAGCCCAACCAATGAACTACAAGAGCCCTCAAGATTTACAACTGGCCTTGTGGGAACGAAAAGTCATATCAAAATAAGGCTTGGATGTCTTTGAATGCTTTCCCTTTACAGTAATCCATCATTCTTCAACTTTAGCTGCCTCAATAGACCAATCCGAAGAGCCCAACAATGATCTATCCAGATAGGAAGAAAGAGCATCAGTATAGGGAGCAACAACCGTTGCAGACACGGGACCACATCCAACAGATGGGGCAAAAGTTGTATCACCACATAATGAAGTAGCCAACGAGGTAAGAGACAACAAACCATTTTCAGTAGAAGAGACAACAACATCCTATATCACAACATCTTTAATCACAAAAACATTCTTTGTGGTATTCAAAGGAACTTTCTTCGCTATTAAAGAATCCAAACCAACCATAGTAGAAACCCCAACATCCAACGACTCTTTAGAAGAGTCCAAAGATTTCTTTACTATGTAATGCTGGTATGAGGCCCCCGACCACCATGAAGCCACTGGATTTTTCTTCTCAAGCCCACTATTCCTAGCCGAATGGCTAGTTTTAAAGCATCTACGACAGCTGAAAGGAATACCTTCGTAATGCAAAGTTTGGACCAAACTGCCAAAAGAGGAATTAATGACAATCTCAGTTGGTAGTCCCTTAGACACATCTAGCTCCACTAGAATGCAAGCAAAAGTAGTATGATAAAGCCCAAAGGATTCATTATCCACCATAATGATGTTAAACAATTCAAATAACCGAAAGACAACTGAGATGAGGGGGTGAATCAGTTGTCACAGATTATAGGAACCTTTAGCAATTTAAACTTTAATACTAAAATAGTAGATAAACTAATTAAGCATAAACAATAATCACAGAGTAAAATCCATCCACATAACACCAAGATTTGTACGTGGAAAACCCAGTAATGAGAAAAACCATGTTGGGAAGCCTACCCACAATTAGATAATATTTCTGCAGTAAGTATGTGAATGAAAATGAAGGGGCTTGCACTTGCAGGAAGGTCAACAACCTAGAGTGCACTGCTCACCATGAAAGGAGCCTCATTGACTACATATAAATCCAAACTACAATCCAGAGAATTGTTGAACTGCAAAATATAGCATCTGCTATGCCTGAGTACAGTTCCGGTTAAGTTCAATACCGAAGGACTAAATCCTCTTACATAAACCCAATTCGATCTCCAATGATCAACCAACTGCTCTGCCTGAATGATATTACATTATTCTCACATTACATTCCTTGACCATGACCTATTACATATAACCATGATGATCTACAATGAGATCTTACATCTATTTATACAAAACCCTAGACCATAAACAATCAGGTTGACCACCAGATAATAAATTAATTACATAATTATAAGCCATGTCGGTCTTCAAACAAATAATATCCAACTCATAAAACATCTCGGAAATACATCCATAGGTCCTATTCACATGTTACATTAAAGTCGATCCATAACCTAGATCAACCGGGACCAAGTATAGGTCCATACACTACAACAATGATCTCCAACCACCAAGTCTCAAACATGATCATAAACAACATCCTAAAACTCCATCAGAAGCTGCACTAGCACCACTTATGCAATTCATCAAATGTCTCTATCAGAAGCTCTACCGATGAAACCCTCGCTGGAACCAGAAATCAATCTTCTAAGCAAGCAGGATAGCATCCGATCTCCAGTCGAAAACCAACTGACCAAATATGACTATAAGTATCATGAACAAGAGAATTCCATCATCAGACTATACCGGAGCCTACCGGATTATGCCGGATCCAAGTTAATCAAAAACCACTTAACCTACTAGGACCATAAGGGTGCCGGTAATGCATCCAAACGACTAGTGTTGGCATCAATGACAAAACATCAATGCAACACATAATCAATTCTACCAAATGGCCAACAATCTCCCCCTTTGGTATTGATGGCAGCACTAGATGTGAAAAGCATCTAAGTACCAAGAAATGCCAAACAAGTCTCCCCCTATAAATAATATCTATGTAACGCTCTGCATATCAACCCCCCTTTATTTTTATTTTTCCCTTTCTTTTTCACATCCAATATCACTGCCCCTTTGACATCAATGCTAGAAATCTAACAAAAATATCAAAACAAAAACATAAGCCTCTGAATCACAAAGCTGACTACGCCCCCTGAGCAGTAGCATCCCACATCAGTGCCAGAATGAATAGTATCTCTGGTAATTCATGTCAGACTGATGCCAAACCACATCAATCAAGTCTCTACCGGAGGGGCAGAAACTCCCAATCTATCTCTCAGGTACTCAAATGATTCCTTGGACAAAGGTTTAGTGAAAATATCTGCAATATGCTCTTTAGTGTTTACATAAACCAGTCTAACTTCATTTGATTCCACCTTCTCCTTCAAAAAGTTATACTTGATAGATATGTGCTTTGTTTTAGAATGAAATAATGGATTCTTTGATATATCAATAGCAACAGAGTTATCACAATGAGTAATTACCGGTGCATCACAATCCACCTTTATATCCTTCAACATTTACTTCATCCATAAAACTTGTGTACAATTAGTAGTAGCAATAACACACTCAACTTCAGTAGTAGATAAAGAAGTACATGACTGTTTCTTGTTGATCCATAAAACCAACTTCTTTCTAAGAAAGAAAGCTCCACCGGAAGTACTTTTCCAATCATCAATATCTCCAGCTCAATCAACATTTGTATATGCACATAAAGTAAAGTTATTATCCTTAGGGTACCACAAGCCATATTCTGATGTACCTTGCAAGTATCTAAAAATCCTTTCACCGCCATCTCATGATTTTCTCTAGGATCACTCTAAAATATTGAAACAATACAAACATCATTCATAATGTCAGGCCTAGTTTGAGTCAAATAAAGCAAACCTCCAATCATAGATTTGTATCTTGTAGGATTTACCGGTGCAAAAACATCCTTTCTTGTCAACTTCTCACTTGTAACCATAGGAGTACTTACTGGTTTAGAGTCTCCCATACCAAATTTCTTCAATAATTGTTTAGCATATTTAGTTTGACAGATAAAAATACCTTTGTTAGTCCGAGTAATCTGCATTCCTAAGAAAAATTTCATCTCACCAATCATAGACATCTCAAATTCTTTCTCCATATTCTTAAAAAATTCAATGCATAACTTATCATCTCCAAAAATAATGTCATCAACAAATACATCAATATTTGGTATATCATCATCAATGATTTTATAATATAAATTACTGTCAGCACTGCCTTTAGTAAAACCAAGCTTCAAAAGATATTTATCCAACCTCGCATACCAAGCTATAGGTGCTTGTTTCAATCTATATAAAGCTTTCCTTAACCTGCAAACCATATTTTTATCATCTGATAGTGAAAAACCATTAGGTTGCTCAATATAAACTTCCTCATCAAGATCCCCAATCAAGAATGCACATTTAACATCCATCTGATAAACCTTGTAGTTTTTATAAGCAACATCGACAAGAAATAATCTTACAACTTCAATCCTAGCTACAGGTGTAAAAGTCTCTCCATAATCAATTCCTTCTTTCTGAGAATATCCTTTACAAACCAATCTAGCCTTATTCCTTATAACTTGACCATCCTCATTCAATTTATTTCTAAAAACCCATTTAGTTCCAATAACATTTTTATTTTTAGGTCAGCGAACCAAGGTCCATGTGTTATTTTTCTCAATCCGATCTAATTCTTCTTCCATGGCTTTCAACCAATATTCATCTTTACATGCTTCAATTACTGATACTGGTTCAACTTGTGAAATTAAACATATCTCATTATTTGCCAATCTTCTTCTTGTCAACACTCCATTGCTCTTATCCCCAATGATTTGATCTTCTGAATGATTCAATCTCACATACCTAGGAGTCTTCTGACTTTTTGTTCCTCTTCCATGTTCTTCAGTTACTGTAGAATTCTCTGATGTTGTTGGAGTAACTCGTTTAACTCTATGTTTCGGTAAAGGTGCTACCAGTTCAAATATAATCATTTCCACTGTCGGTTCCTTCTCATAAACTCCGATTTGACTTTTGTCCAACTCATCTACTTTGACTTTAGCACTCTCCACAATTCTCTACAATCTCTTGTTATAACATCTATATGCTTTGTTTTCATTAGAATAACCAAGAAATACGCCTTCATCACATCTAGGATCAAATTTCCCAATAATATCATCTCTCCTGATATAACATTTACTACCAAAAATTCTTGAAATACTTGACTGTAGGCGTATTGCCAAACCATAATTCATAAGGTGTCTTATCGGTTTCTCCTTTTATATGTACTCAGTTGAATGTATAAAATGATGTGCTCACTGCTTCTCTCTAGTAGATATGAGGTAGAATAGCTTCCATCACCATTGTTTTGGCAGCATCCAAGATAGTTTTGTTCTTCCTTTCCACAACTCCATTCCGTTGAGGTGTTTGGGGAGCAGAAAATTGTCGCCTTATACCATGCTTGTCACAAAAGTTATTAAACTCACCAGATGTGAATTCACCACCATGATCCGATCTCAAACATTTAATCTTCAATCTTGTCTCAGTTTCCACTTTAGCCTTAAAGATTTTAAACTTTTCAAATGCTTCATATTTTTCTCTCAAAAAAGTAACCCACATCATTCTAGAATAATCATCAATGACTGGCATGAAATATTTATCACCTTGAAAATTTTTAACTCTTGCAGGGCCACACAAATTAGTATGAATAAGATCAAGAACATCATTTGTTTTATCTTGTATACTCCTAAAAGAGGTTCTGACCTGTTTACCCATTTGACATTCTTTACATACCAGATTATAGGGCTTCATAATCTTAGGTATATCTCTAACTGCCTTAGTTGAACTGATCTTCAAAATGCAATCAAAATTCACATGACACAACCTTTTATGCCATAGCCAACTCTCATCAATCTATGTAATCAAACATGTCTTTTCACCAGAGTTTAAGTGAAATATATTACCTTTTGTTTGTGTATCGGTTGCAATCTCCAAGCTAGATCTGTTAATGATTTTGCATTTTCCATCCTTGAACTATAATTGAAATCCCTTGTCTACCAATTGTCCTACACTCAAAAGATTATGCCTCATACCTTCAACATAATAAACATTGTTAGTATTGTTCTTACCATCCAATGATATAGTTCCTTTTCCTTTGATCATACATGCCTTGTCATCTCCAAATCTAACTAGACCACCATCAAATTCTTGCAAAGACAAAAAATTCCCTTTATCTCCAGTCATATGATGTGAACAACCACTGCCAATGAACCATTCATCCTTGTCTTCAATTTTAGTAGCACATGCCTTCTCTTCAAGTACATTCTCTTCCAGTGTCGGATCATCTTCCTTGATAGCTAGGAATACCCATTCTTTCCCATTGCTAGATCCACTAGCAGAGTCTTCTATCGATTCATCATCTAAATCAATAATGCCTTCCTCATCCGCTATGTAGCATGATTTGTCTATGTTTTTCTTGTATTTATACTTGTTTTGATATCCAGGGTTAGGCTTAAATGATCTTCTAACTCTTTCTTCAAATCTTGAATTCCTTTCAGGACATCTAGATGCAAAATGATGAATCTTATTACATGCAAAACATTTACAAGGTGTTTTTCCTTCATACTTACTTCCTGCCGGTCCTTTAGGTACTCTTCTAGAAATTTTTTTTTCAAGTTGCTCAAACTCATCATCTTCTCTCTTCATATCTTCCAACTCCTTTGCATATAAAGCTTTCCAGTCTTGCTTACCGGTTGTAGATGTAGATGCATTAAAAGTAGGTTTAGTTTTCATAGCTCTAGAAGGTCCAAATTCCTCAAGCTCAAAAGCAGATAGTTTACTAACCAAAGTATTTCGGTTGACAGATGTATTAGCCATTGTTCTCAACTCATTAATAACAGTAACCTTCATTTTGTAAGCCAGTGGTAGGGCTCTCAGGACTTTAGAAACAATTTTATCTCTGTTTAGAGTTCCACCACAACATTGAATTCCCATAACAATCTCATTTACATTTCCATGAATGTAGTAATCCTTTCATATTCTTCCATCTTGAGGTTTTCATATCTCACTCAGTAACCATCAATTTTAGCAATCTTCATTGTGGGGTCACCTTCATTAAGAGTCTCCAACTTATCCCATATAGCCTTTCCAAATAATTTGTCGGTTAATCCCATTATTTGTTGATCAGAAAGTGCACACAAGAGGACTTCTCTTGCTCTACAATCATTCTCAAGCTCCTTGTATAGGTTTGCTGGAGGAGGATTGCCAGATCAAGGATTATAAGGCGTGACACCATTCTGTGTGATCTCCCAAATCTTCTTGCCAAGACATCTTAGATGAGTCTCCATCCAAATCTTCCATACTATGTAATTTGTTCCATGAAGCCTCAGAATATCCCTTCGAAAGATAGCTGCAGAAGAATTGGATGAACTTGAACTGTTAGTCACCATAGGATCTTCCTCAAGCGGTTAAGATTTTTGCAGAGAGGACCAAAGCTCTGATACCAATTGTTAGACTGTTCAAATAACCAAAAGACAATTGAGAGGGGGGGTGAATAAGTTGTCACAAATTACAGGAACCTTTAGCAATTTAAACTTTAATACTAGAACCCAAAACATTAATACCGGAATAGCAGATAAACTAATTAAGTATAAACAATAATCACAAAGTAAAAGCCATCCACATAACACCAAGATTTGTATGTGGAAAACCCGGTAAAGAGAAAAACCACGGTGGGAAGCCTACCCACAGTCAGATAATACTTCTGCAGTAAGTATGTGAATTACAATTAAGGGGCCTGCACTTGTAGGAAGGCCAACAACCTAGAATGCACTCGTCATCACGAAAGGAGCCTCACTGACTACATATAAATCCATACTACAATCCGAAGAAGTGTTGAACTACAAAAGATAGCATCTCCTATGCCTAAGTACAGTTCCGGTTAATCTCAATACCAGAGGACTAAATCCTTTTACATAAACCCAATTCGATCTCCAGTGATCAACCAACTCCTCTACCTGAATGATATTACATTATTCGCACTTACATTCCTTGACCATGACCTATTACATATAACCATGATGATCTACAATGAGATCTTACATCTATTTATACAAAACCCTAGACCATAAACAATCGGGTCGACCACCAGATAATAAACCAATTACATAATTACAAGCTATGTATGCCTTCAAACAAATAATATCTAACTCATAAAACATCCTGGAAATACATCCATAGGTCCTATCCACACGTTACATTAAAGTTGGTCCATAACCTAGATCAACCGGGACCAAGTATAGGTCCATACACTACAACAATGATCTCCAACCGCCAAGTCTCAAACATGATCATCAACAACATCCTGAAACTCCATCAGAAGCTGCACCAACACCACTTATGCAATTCATCAAAGATCTCTATCAGAAGCTCTGCCGGTGAAACCCTCGCCGAAACCAGAAATCAATCTTCTAAGCAAGCAGGATAGCATCTGATCTCCAGTCCAAAACCAACTGACCAAATATGAGTATAAGTATCATGAACAAGCCAATTCCATCTTCAAATTATACCAGAGCCTACCGGATTATGCCGGATCCAAGTTAATTAGAAACCACTTAACCTACTCGGACCAGAAGGGTGCCGATAATGCATCCAAACAACTAGTGTTGGCATCAATGACAAAACATAAATGCAACACATAATCAATTCTACCAAATGACCAACAAATGAATTTCCCAATGGCATCACCTATTTCCTCAAAGAGAGAATCAACCCACAAATGGAGAGGCAGGTAAGGAAGCCGAATCCAAACTGGAATTTTGTTGAACTTCTTAGAAAGGGGGTTAAAATTAGAGTGTCGGGGTTTGGCCAAAAGCGACATATTATCTTTCTCGTAGAGAAAGCTTTCACCCAAAATTTTTCTTCTATCCTTAGCATTCTCAAATTTAGCAACAAAGAAACCTTTAGCCATAGTGTATATGTGAACTGTACCAGAAATGAGAGGATCCCAGTGATGAGAGATCCATTTATGCAACTCTGGGAGGCTGGGCCAAATACCCTTGAATCTACAGATAGCACTATGCTCTGTGAAATCCTTCGCATTGTTTTGTATTTCCCGATCTGAATCCTTATTCACATTGACAAAGGCGACATAGGAGACAGGGATAAACCCCCTTCCTCCCCCTCTGCGTAAATTTGTAGATGGAACCCGCGACACCCGAGCAGATCCAGAGCAAGGGCCCTCAGTAACCATCGACGCCTAGGAGAGACTACGACCATGAGCACCGATGACGACCAGATTCGAGTTGTTGTCAGGGAGAACAACTGCAGGGGAGCGGATGGGAGCATTTTCGAGCGATGATGACATTATAGGTGGTTATTATAATTTATTGTTAATTTATCATCTTAGAATGTATTATTTAAAAAAAATATTTATGTCAGTCTAAAAGTCAAATTATTTTGTTTAGAGTGCAATCCATTTTCACAAGTTTTTAAATATCGAGTAAAAATACAAAAGTGTTGAAAAGTAATAAAAATAAAAGTTTCCTTAATTATAATTGAATACATTATCACTTGTATGTGATGCCCATCTTGTGGGGGGATTCTAAAATTGAGCTTCAAAGACAATTTTTCTAAGTATAAAATCAAATGGAGAATGGAGGCACGAGAGATTGTTAGACATTTAGCGACCTCTTGATAGTCACTAGCGACAAGGTCATGAAATTGCATTAATGCCCAAACTATTTGCACAAAAATAACTAAAGCCAAAATTGGTTTTGAGGTGGCACTAACAACCATCTCATATCATTTTTGATTAGAGTGGAATAATCTATAATAGTGTTTACAAACATAACAACAAGAAATTGGTTCTTAATCTTCTTACGTTGTGGTTGAATGTGTATGTTCCCAACTACAATTCTCGGTTGAATGTGAATGGATTTGTTTTTTCCCATTAACAATATGGTGTAAGTGATTGGAAAAGTTTCTCCCCAGTCACAAAAGTAGGTGATTGTGATTGGATGTGTTTTCCCCTAACCATAATTGTTGTGAGCAGATGTGTGTGTTCTTGTAAATAATGCATGTTGGATAGATGTGTTTGTCCCTATCCAAACTTGTTGTAAGACCTTGGATAGATGTGTTAGTATCTATCCTTGGTTTTGTGGATAAATATGTTGAATATGTCCTTGGATGCAAGTCAGTAAGCATAGCGATATTGGTTCCACTATTGCTTGTCACAAGTAGATGTGTATGTTCCTACTTATACCCTAATTATGAAGTACTAAATGTGGTCATCAAGTATTATCAATCTATCTATTACCCTTTAGAGAGTGATGTAATATGGCTCGGGTGGGGTGTGTTGGGAATATCACATCATTCCCATAGGTTATTTGTTGTTTGTTTGTGGTTTTTTTAATTTGTGTATTATGAGCTGCTAAAATAACTTGCATCTTTAGTAGGTTGTTATAGGTAGTTTCCTATTATATAGGAAATGCAAATTTCCTATGAATAAGTAAATTAATTAACCAAAAAAGAAATGAATAATAGAAAATAACATATATTTTGTGTAAAATTACTCTCATTCCTTTCATTATAAATAAATATGCTAAAGTGAACGCATAATCACTTGGATGTGTACAAGGTGTACATATATGACAAGGATTTTGTTTAGGTATGGGGCATGAACTAAAGAGAGAATAATATTCTAAAATATAAAAAATGTTCATATATTGTATTATAAATAAAAATGCTAAAGGGAACACACAATCGAGGATGAGTATAAGAAGGTGTACATATATGAAAAAGGTTTTGTTTAGGTATGGGGCATGAACTAAAGAGAGAATAGTGCCCTAAAATATTAAAAAATGCTCATAAATTGTACTATAAGCAAAGATGCTAAAGTGAATGCACAATCAAGGACGAGTACAAGAAGGTATACAAATATGACAAGAGTTTTGTTTAGGTATGGGGCATGGACTAAATAGATAATAATGCTTTAAAATATAAAAAAATGTTCATAAATTGTATTATAAACAAAGATGCTAGATTGAATGCATATTCAAGGACGAGTACAAGAAGGTGCACATATTGACAAGGGTTTTGTTTAGGCATCTAGCATTGTCTAATGAGAGAAGAGTACTCTAAATTCTAAAAAATGTTCATAAATTGTATTGAAACAAATATGCTAAAGTGAACACACAATCAAGGGTGAGTACAAGGTGTACATATATGATGAGGGTTTTGTTTAGATATGGGACATGGAATAAAGAGACAATTGTACTATAAAATATAAAAAATGTTCATAAATTGTATTATAATCAAAGATGTTACAATAAACACAATCAATAATGAGTACAAGAATATGTACATATATGATGAGGACTTTGTTTAAGTATGGACATGGACTAAACATAGAATAATACTCTAAAACATCAAACATGTTTATAAATTGTATTACTAAAAAATATGTTAAAGTGAACACACAATAAAAAAATATATACACTTTTTATCTTTATATAAATATAGTATTACCTTTCCATATGACTCTAATAACAATTTTATATTGAATTAAATAAATGCATAAATTCAAAATCATGAAAATACCAACAAATAAAATTACAAATAAAATTTAATTATATTATTTATTAAAAACATAAAAAAATGAATAGAATTGCAGCTAATTAAAAATATTAATAGGGGAAAAATCTATTTAAAAAATTTCAAATTGGTGTCTCAGTGAAAAGTAATCATCACATCAAATTACATTAAAATGAATTTTTTAAATAACTTAATGTATAAAAAATTATAAACCCTTTCATGCATTTTATATTTAAAACCTCTCCTCCTTAACTGAATTTGGAGAAATAAAATAGCTTCAATAAAAAATATTAAAATTCCCACATATTTTAATGAGTCAACACCACTCTATTCCATGTGAAACAACATGTTGCTTTTTTAAAGAAATATGAAGTTCATTTTGTCTCGCATAAGAAAAAATTTATGCCTATGTTGTCGCTTTAGAGGTATAATTTATATGCTAGGCTACCCCACTACAAAGATTTAAGAATAGACATTACAAGTGGCGTTCTTTACATTTTGCAACCAGTCTACATCAATTGCAAAAAACACTCAACATGAAAACCATAACTAAAAACAAATCATTCTTGTAAAATGTTCTACATTTAATTATTAGAGTTGTTTCATCCTCTTATAAATTTGATTTGAATTAATAATGATAACAACAAATAAGTTTTTTTAATGACAATGGTATTTAAACAAGTTCTAGATTTCATCAAATGAATAAACTGCAGGAGTTGATGTTTGATAATAATGAAGTTCATAGTTTGGTTGGAGAAGTTGGTTTGGGAATGTTGATATGTTTATTGAGTGCTAACAAAGTATTATGAGAAGGTACGAGTGGTTGTAGAAGTTGGTATTGATCGATAATGTTTTGTGGGGTAGATCATTTGTTATTGAAGTCATGGTTGGGTTAGTTGTAGAAGTAAGCATGAGGCTCACAAAGTGCACAATGGTTTGGCAAAGAAAATATTTGGGTCTTGATAATCATTTGACCTAGGAAAGGCCATGTCATTAGTCTCCATATGGAGAAGATAACAACATAGAAGAAGTCATGTGTTGTTATCAAATCCATCGATTCTTAGTTACCACGAAGGGTCATGCAGATAACATGCATGGTAGGTAGATGCATGATTTGTATAGGCCATTGTTAGTGTAGAAAAGTTTGGTGAGATGTTTCTCATCCATGTGATCAATCATGGGTAGGTTTGCATGTATCTCAAATTGTTAGCTAGAAAATTTCAAAATCAAGGGTTTAGATAGCTCGTTGCACAAGGATTCTAGAGGTATAATTTATTTTTGTGTGCTACTAATAGTTTTTTATGTTAGTTGGTAGTTAATGTGTTGCTATTGTCCTTATTGTTAACTTTACTCCCTTTGGTTTGTTCTTTATAAGGACAATACCCTTGTTTTGTTGTTTATTAATATAAAAAACACAGAGGGTTATGTGTGCATAGAGATTTGATGATAGAAGGGATCAAAGCACGTAGGACCGATTGTACTCTTGATTGCATGGTAGTTAAATGGATAACTTATTTCTTGTGGATAAAGATTCATGTTATTATTCCCTAGAACATTTTTGGATCTTGCAACTAATAATAGAGAGGTTGGGGATAGAAATTTTTGGATCTTGCAACTAATAACAGAGTATCACAATTGTTTTTTATTACGGGAAAAATAGGTTTTGAAGGGACACCGAAACTCTTTACAAAAGAACCTTAAAAGATAAGAACATTAAGAAACAAGACATGACAGTTTGCAAAAAAGCCAGCAAAATACTAGGCAAAAGCCAGCACAAAAGCCCAACATAACCAGCAACATCCAGCCAAAACAAAAAATAGACAAATTACTTAATGTTTTTAAGGGCATTAGCCAATTTTACGCTAATCCCTTGCATTTCTTTGATATTATCCCTGAGAATTGGGATATCCTTAGAAGAGGCCAAGGCAACTTTTTTCATACTCGCCCTAGTCCTTTTGGCCGCACCTCCAGGAGCACTATCCAAGTTCCCAACCTCAATAGCATCATCATGAACATCAAGGTCCACAACAGGTTTGGAAGTGCTGGAGCCATCAAGGTATTTGAAAATTTCCTCCATATTCCTAGACACAGAGTTGAGGATATCCAGAATCATAATCGAGAAGTTCTTCATGGTTGTCTTTCCTTCCTCCGACTTGTTGATCTGAACTTCCAGCTTCTCCACTTTTTCATCCATAACCTTTTTCCACTGCTCCTAGTTACTTTCACCTTTCTGTCCCTGCTCTTCCTGTTGATTAGCTATTTTTTCTATTTTATTAATTCTTTCATATACCCACCTATCAAAACCCAGACGAGTCTCAGACTGGTTCTTGAGTTTATCCAGAATAATCTCATTTCCAGCTCTATCCTTTTCCCTGCTCGTATCCTCCTTATCCTTGTTCTGTTCAGTGTCCATTTCCCTTTCCTCCTTATTAATCTGGTTGTCCTACTCCTCCATAGTTAAAATTACCAGTACTCACACTGTGGGTAGGGTTGTTCTGATCATAATCATCCTCTGCTCCTCCTTCCTCTTCCCCGACTTCCTCTTCTTTCCAGCTCTCCTCTTTGTCAGACTCATCAGTCTCCATCTCACTTCCTTCTTTTCCCATATCCTTAGAATCATCTTCTGTATCCTTTTGTTTATCCATGTCCTCTTGAATTTTCTCCACAGAGGCTTTTTTAACCTTTTTACTCTGTTTCAACTCATCCTTACTAGGCCCAGGATCCTCAATTTTCCTCTTTCCTTTCCCTAGCGACACCGATAACCTTTTGTTTTCTTGAATTGCCAAAATCTTACAATTCTCATAAATGAGCAAAATAAAGCCATAATGTAGCATAGGAGAAGAGGGATTCTTACTATGCTTGTTCAAAGATCTCGACAGAAACCTAAAAAGGTAATAGGGAAGAGAAATCCTCTTCTCATGCCTAAAGTGATTCAGCAACACAAAGTGATAGGTATGGACCCTAGTGAAACGACCCTCCACTGTGATATACCCCATAATGGCATTAAGAACACAACCCCAATTTTTTTTAATATTAGACGCATCATAATACCCCCCAGATGCTTTGCCTAATTTTGCTCTCTCCATATCTTTGCGTGGAAAGAGCTTCACATCATTATTTGACACTTTCAGGTCCCTAAAGAAATTGAGACCAGAATGGGGCATACCTATGACCGTAGAGATGAGGTCCGCATCCAACTTGAATTTAACACCATGAATTTTGAAGGTGCCATTTTTCTAGTTTTCAGTCACTCTGGTAACCGCTAGGTTAACTCTGCTTTTGTCATAATCCACTAGTTTTTCCATGAATTGCGTCATGAAACCCTTCTCTCTAGCTTTGTCCATACCTTAGGCATCTCCTGCCATCTGAAAATATTATCAGGTTCCTCTCTTCTTAGATCACCTCCCATTTTAGAATTCGTTTTGCAATTTCTCTGCTTTTGCAACTTCAGAGCAATCTTCCAAATGACACTCGACTTTTTGAAAATACACACCCACAAAGCGTGCAAAATTTTTATATTCTTATTTGGCACTCTTCTTTTCTGACGAGCTATCATTACCTTTCTAAATATTTGATGATTATTCATTAATACTACCATGATTAACGTGTGATCCTTCTTTCCCCATAATTTTGTACTTTCTAATGAGGTCTTTAATATTAAAATCGATTTTTCCTTCACCATTCCATATGCTTTGATCTTCGGAAATAATGCCAAGGTTAGCAAGGTTGTCAACTACGACATTTTTTTCCTTAAAAGCATGCTCAATAATAATTGATTTAAAGCTAGAAATAATTTCTCTGGCTTTAAAAATGATATTTTTGATAGACCACGAAGGCTCAATTTCACCCTTAAGGCATTTAATAATATTAAGAGAATCTCCCTCCAACCATAGATTATCATGATTGAGATTTTTAGCTATAATCAATATATTTAGGGCTATTGAGGCTTCAACATAATGACTAGTTTGGTTACCCAAAGGGCCAACAATAGCCACAAGGCAACTTCCAGCAAAATTCTTGACAATGCCCCCATAACCAGCATTGCCAGGATTTCCCTTAGAGGCCCCATCAAAATTGGCCTTGATCCATCCCTGGGAAGGAAAGCACTAGAAAAGACCATCTCTACCTTTATCCTTGTTGTTTCTACTATTGGAAAGGTTCCATCTTTCATTAAAGTCTTCTTTAGCAGATAAATCAGTATCAATTCCATATAAGCACTCATGGATCCCTCTATAGATTTTATCCACCACCACTTCAGGGTTCACACTTTTTCCCTAAAAAATCTCGTTGTTACGCTCCATCCAAATGTTCCAGGTGACAATAGGGAGAATAAGTTTCCAAAGCTCAACATTCTTAGAATTAGAACTAGGGCAATACCATTGCTGCCAGAGCTCTTCCAGAGAGTTCAGGAAAACCCAGCTCAACTTCCACTTACTAAGAATAATATTCCAAATATCTTGTTACTGGAATTGCACTGGTAGAGGATATGGTAGGTAGACTCCTCCTCCCTGGAGCAAAGAGAGCACCTGTTAGGAAAAAAAAATCCACGCTTATGGAGACTATCAAGGGTTAGCACCTTATTTTGGATAAAAATCCAAAAGAAGATATTAATTTTGGGAGTCAATTTCTTTATCCACACTTTCACCCACAAAGGGATCTCTTCCAGAACTTTGTAATGGATAGAAACCGCTAAAGACACATAATATTTCCCATCAGAAGTTTCCTTCCAAATCAAACAATCCTTAGAATGCTCCATAAAGATTTTGGAAGAAAGCAAGGTCTCCAAAATTTTATTCTCGGACAAAACTGGCTAAACTCAATCCACTTCCCATTTCTCCTGTAGTCCCTAACAAAGTCTCCATACTTTCTTTTAAATCAATCTTTCCATTCATTAAGAATGGGGATTTCCTCCAGTGGTTTATCCATTAGCCATCTGTCCTCCCAGAATCTAATAATTCTCCCATTCCCTAGTTTCCACTTTCTTCCAGCAGCAGCCCAAACTTTGGTCGTTTGAACAACGTTACAAATTGCAGAACCTTCCACAAGAAAAGATTTATCCATTAATTCTTGCTCAGACGGTTGCATGTGAATTCTTCCTCAGAGTATCACAGTTGTTGTATTGAGAAAATGATGGAATTACAAAAAGGTATGAGTTAATTTACAATTGGCTTTATTTTTAATGATTGATGACCAAGATCAGGATTATTGTTGAATTTAAACAATAGATCGACAAATATTTCTTCAATTTAATGGTTGTTGGGATGCTATTAGTTTTCCCTTGACTATTACAAAGTACTACAATCTTGATACATTGATGATGAGTCCTAGTTTATGTCTTTATTTGCAGTCATTTTATCATGCTTAGGACTCTTATATACCTACTGTTAGGATTTTATATTATGTTTTGACTGAATTTTTGAGCCTATATGATGGTCATGTTGTCTATAGTTTGAAACCTTCATTATGACAAAATAGTGAACTTTATGAATGTAAATATAAGTATTTACTTAAACTTTGTATGATGATAAATGTGTTGCAATGAATGGTCATGAAATGTGAATAGAAGTGCTTGTGCTAACCTTGGTGTTGTAGCCATGTGGAAGGCTTTTTGTGAGAGCTTTATTATCAACAGCATGACAACGTGGATAGGACTGGACCACAAGGCATGAAAGGGTCAAAGGTTGTTACAACTTGGGCACTAGCTGTTTGAAAGTCATTAAGGAGACTTCAAGAATAGTCATGTTCTATTAATGATTTTGTTAAATAACCATGTTGGATGTTAGAGCAAATCTAGGGAAGATTTACAAATGTTCAAGGATGGAACAAAGTCCTATTTTCTTAGTTCTCGTAGAATTTATATTCTAAATAAAAGCCTCCACCTAGATATTAGGAGTGGAGTGGCTATTGTGGAAAACTGTTGTAAGGATGAATGTTATATAAATCCTTCTAAAGTTTCCTAGTTTAGTTAGTTTCTATTTTGATATTAGTATTATGTTGTCGAGTTGATCCTGAATAAGAAGCATATTTACTATCTTGAATAAGTTTATGGTGTTTTGATATGGTTATGCAAGCTTCATAGTTAACTTCTACTATAACTTCTAATTCAAAAGACTCACTCAAGGGGGCCCACTTGGTGAGGATTTTGTACATTTGTTTTTATGCGCTTTATTTTCTGAAGTAATTTATTTTTGTTCTGGTAAGTTGTTCGTTGTTTTCTCCTGCAGCCACTAGACTGATAATCTTTGTCTGTCCCTGCAACCATGAGAAAACAGAAAAAATATTTTTGCATAGGCTAGAACAACTTATATTTTGTTGATAAAAGTTGGCATAGTTTTCCTGAGTTGTAATCTTGAAGAAAGCTATTTCCTTATGAAGATTTTTTCAGCATTTCCATTTGTTTAGAATAGGATAGACTTGTTCCTTAAAACTCTTGGTGCTTATATTTTGCTGTTCCATTTCAAGTTGTGCATCCTTAGATTGATAAGATAAATGATCCAAGATAGTGGGGTTTTGGATAGATGCTCAATTAGGAACTTGTGTCTCTAAGCTTGAGTATAATGTTGTATTAAACACCTATTGTTTTGGAGCAACATCCATCTAAATTCCTTATGAGGGATGAAGAAACATATTTGAGAAGGCATTTTATTGAGAAAAAGGAATAAAATTTATGAATTTTAACTCTAGAAAGAACATGTTTTATGACACCATACTCTTCTTATCATCTATCACATGTGATGCATGTTACAAGTTGTACCATACCTACTACAACTATCAATAATGAGACTTAGTTTGATTTATGTTATCTTTAAGTTAGTCTTTAGATGTGATGAAGCTTAGTATGAGATGTAGAACTTTTTTCAATCCCATGAGGTGATGTAAACACATATAGACTAAGGATTTAATGGCATGAGGAGTGAAAGATCACTTCTCCTAGCATTTTATTCCCACTTGAATATTTCTCTAGATGTTGGTGAAAAAGTTACATGTGTGCATGATTGTGTTTATTCTACATTTTAGGTGGTATTCATATGCTTTCCATAGGTTGAATATATTTATTTGTTTTGGTTCCTCTAAGAGAGATTATTAGATGCTATGTAATATAATCCATGTGTTGATAGGTTGGAGTGCAACATAGGTTCCCCGATTATGGATCGAGTGGTATCATATCTCATATTTCCTTTTGGACAATTTTCATTAGCATTTTAAACAAGGTTGAATCACATGTTTAAGGCCCGATAATATCCCTATGTTGTTTGTTCTTCATTTCTCTTGAAGTGAAAGAGTGACTTGTGTTAGGATAACCATAGGAAAAGTAAATAGAAATGGATTATAATATTTGGAAGGAGAGAACTAAAAATATTAAATGGATAGCCACAAGCTAAGGAAGAAGTTGCAATCCTTGGAGAATGGAAAAAAAGAATTTACAATCCTTGGATAATATAAAAGAAAAATCACAATTGTGGCTAAATAGCCATGAAGACGTTGTGTTGACCATGTTGGGAATTCTAAAAGAGGATTTGTAGACAAAGGAAGAGATGTTGACCAATTAGTATGGAGACAAAATCACAACCCTCCATTTGTGTTGCACAAACTTAGATGGAGGTATACATTGCTGAAATTTCACTAGAGTATCTTTCTTCCTATCATGAATCATTAGTTTTGAGAATCATGCTACAAAATTTGGTTTGAGAATGCTAAATAATATGGGGTATGTTGAACAAGGGTTTTGAAAGGACAACCAAAGAATGGCCAACCCTATAAAAATGGATGAGATACCTCTATGTATAGGTTTGGGAGTTTTAATAATATTCCCAAGATTTTTGAATTCACAGAAATTGCATAACATAACTATTAAAAGATAACTTGATTCTAATACATTAAGTGCTAGAAATTATCCCATCCAAAGTGTAAAAACCATTTATTTTGTCAAATAAAAGGACAATTTTCTACCCCATGTTGATGTGTAGGTTGCTAAAGATGCCTCAAGAGAGCAATGTGGCAACTCCAACAGTAATAAAATACTAACCATACATCCTAAAGGGTAAGAAGAATCCACCATACATCCTAGGGAGGATCTCATGGAGTCCAAATCCAACAAGGCATGTCAATGGAGTTTTCCACTATTACAAAAAGAAAGGACACATAGAAAAGAATTGTTGGATAACACATTTATATGATTTTTATAGTTGACAAACCATAATTTGACTAAGTTTTGGAAGAATAATAAAAAAATCAATAGATAAATAGGGAACTCCATGAAGGAGTTGTCCAAAATGTTTGGGCAATAGTTTATGAACTCATTGTAGAAAGAGTGGGAATATGTGGGAGGTTTGCTGGAAACTTCATCCACATATTTGCTAAAAAAGAAGCAAGAGGGGAAATTTTCCAAAGAGAATAGGAGCGCTAATATAGATTATTAATATAGATGTATAACCATTAGAATAGTCCATATTGATAGAACAACCACTATCTAATAATTTTTCTAATGATCTAATACTAGGTCTGATATATAGTCCTCAACTATTTAGATCTTTTGGAATTGATCAAATTGGTTCAAGTTTTAAAATATGCCTCAAGATTATGAAACCAAGAGTCTATATTCTCACTATCAAAGCTTCCATCAATTATTTTCATAGAAAACTTCCTTTTAATTTGTAAGTATTTTTGCAACAAACATATCAATTGGCTAGAGTGTGTCAAAGCACCATTAGAAATATTGTAACTAGATCTTGCATGATATAATTTTTAGCTCTCTCATTGACCATCCAAAATATTTTGAATAGTAATCATGTTCAATGACTCTTTATAAGTCTCTTCTCATTGTGTATTCTACTTAGGATCAATTTCAAAAGGACAAGTAGAGAAAAATTATAAAGGGTTTTGAAGAAGAGTACCTTATAGACGTTGTAACTTTTGGTCAAAAGTTGCAAATTCAATAAAATTAAAAACATTAACAAGTTAGACATACTAAATAGATCAACTATCAATCATTAAAACCTTCAAAAAATTCATTGAAGACCTCAAAAAAGAGCCCCAAAGTTTTACAATATAAGACATAAGAAAAAGAGAAAAGAGATCTAGTAAGAATAATAGGTGGAAACCTTAAGGAGACTAGATATTGGAATACAAATGAAAATCAAAAGAGGAAAATCAAACAAAATCTTCAAAGAGGTTATATCTATGAAAATTAAAGATGATAAATCTAATAAATATTCAAAAGAAAAAAAAAACTCATCCAAGACTACAATCACATAACTCTAATACCAATTGATATGAGCATCAAGAATAAATAACACAAGAAAGAGATTTCATCAAAAAGAAAATACCATATCTTCTTATTATGAAAGTCTTATGAATGAATATAAATATGCTTCTAGAAAAAGGGATCTTCAAGAAGAAAACACATACAAACTTTTAAAATAAGAAAACTACAAAAATAAACACTACAATATTCTACTACACTAATTAATTTAATATTATTTATAATCAAGAGACTAATTCTTATTGTTTAATCACATTTAATTAATATTATTAAGAATTAAGAGTTGTCATGATAGACTTGACTTTAAGAGATAAAATAACTCAAAGGGTTTCAATTTTAAATTCTTCATATTTTGTATTATCTTTCTACATGAAAAATGAAGAAATGACAATAAAATTAGGTTACCTTTTAGGGAATTAGAATTATTTTTTCCTTGAAAACCTATTATACTTTATAATTCACCAAACAACATGATTCAAGAAGAAGCATTATAAATATGTAAAATGCATTCATCAAGAAAAGATTTATCAATATTTGCTTAAGTTGTACATGGTACTTTAGCTAGTTGGTCAGTCACAAGTTTCCTTTTGATGAAATGTTATGAAATAAATTTTAAATTAAACTTCATGAATCATATTGTTGGCAACAACAATGAAGGAAAACTAAGAGGGGGGGTATGGTGGGGTGAATCAGTTTTCACTAGATCTAAAAACTTAACCACAAAAACATGATCTGATAAACTGTAGCGATGACAAAGATAAGCAAATAATTAGCACAACACACAACACCAATATTTTGACGTGGAAAATCCGGTTAAGGAAAAAATCACGGTGGAACCTACCCACAATAAGATGATACCTTGCAGTAGTATGTGTAAATATTGATGGTATGATGAAAGAATAAGTATCTGGTAGATTACTAAGAGTGGGGGGAGGGGGGTGTGAATCAATAAACTGAAAAATTGATAAAAACTTCCCAAACTCAAATTCAGTCACATAAAGTAAACTTTCAATGTCAAGATCAATACTCATAAGAATACTCAACATCAACCGGTTAACTATTATACCAACTTAACAGTAAACATCATTCAATCTTGTAAACATCAACATACTTCATCTCTCAATGATTCCGGTTATCATGCCTTATTTGAATAGTTAAGTAGTTAATCAAATCAACAAATAAGATCATAACCACAAAAACATTCACCACATGACACAAATGTTTATACGTGGAAAACCCAAATAGGCAAAAACCATGGTGAGATGAGACTCACAAGATAGCTATTTGAACCCTTCTAAAGTTCTCCCTGTTAGGAGTCAAGCCTATTAAAGCATTTACAATAAGTCATGTTAAGAACCAATTCTGTTAGGAATCACCCAGTTAAGGGATTTTACAAATGCCTTGATAAAAAGAAAATACCCAGTTAGGAGTAACCTCGGTAGAGGGTTTGAGAATCTAAGCTAATGGACCACCTTGTTAGAGGATTTAAGAAGTAACCAAGCCTGTTAGAGCTTACCCGGTTAGGGGATTTCAATTCTGATGTAATTGTTAGAAAACAATAGGTTTTCTTGATCTGTCTGAATATCACTATATTTGCTTGATCAAATCCTTTCAAGCTTTAGTCCGCCTTTACTCAAGCTGCAGATTCATTCTTTGGTTAGGTAACCACACACTCAACTAATTTCTGCCAACTTTGCCAACACCTTCACAAACAACTTCATTGACCTTAAATACAAATCAATTAGGTCGGTAACACAACAAAAACCTAATTCTCTCATAGAGATTACAAACAAGTTGGTACAAGTGTGACTGTTGGATTTACATAGCAATCTATACACATTATTCAAGAAAATTCCAACCACTCCATGATCACCACTTCATCAGACTTGTAACTCATCACACGCTTTGCATTAGATGCAATCCACTTTTCTCATTCCCTAGACAATCAAACAAACAAACAAACGTGCCAAAATAATCTGAACTTATCTTCATACAATGACCACACGTGTCACCATCATTACCGCTCATCATTTGATCTTAAACCAACATACTTGATCGGTTAGGGTTTAACAAAACAACAACTGGTAGGGTTTACCAATTACATTGCATAGAAAGGTTTTAACCTTATACACTGGTTTACTGGTTCAACTCACATACTTACATACTAGTTTACAACATCTTCCTCAAAGCTCTTCCTATCGGTTACAAGACAATATCAATAACAACAATATCAGCAATATTATAAATACCATTACCGGTTCAATTGACATCAATGACAACATAACATATCATTAATGCAATCTTCATGCAAATGCCAACAATCTCCCCCTTTGGCATTGATGGCAATACAAATATCAACGCCTCTCGTTGCTGCTATGATTGGTGAATAGGAATCCTGGTTTGTCTATCTTCAGCTTGTCGCTAGTTTCCCTTGCCAATCACATAATTCTTCTCCTAATCACATAATTCTTCTCCCCCTTTGACAACAATGCCAAATTGAAAGTAAAACATGTAATTAACACTGTGCATCAACAACATACTGCAACTGGATGCTCCCCCTGTGGAATACATCAATCCTTCTAAGATTTTACAAGTGATTCAGGGACTAATGCAATCAGCATCACGCTCAACTAACTTCATGAAGGGGTACAACCCCTAGTTGACTTCTAAGACACTCAAATGTAGTCTTAGGCAGAGGTTTGGTAAAGATATCTGCAAGCTACTCCTTGGTAGAAACATGCTCTAAGATAACATCTTTACTTTGAACTTTTTCCCTCAAATAGTGATACGTCAATTCAATAAGCTTGGTTCGAGCATGCAAAATAAGATTCTTAGAAATATTTATGGCACTTGTTTTATCACATAAAATATTTATAGGCTTTGAGATTTTCATCTTGAAACCTTCCAAAATGTGCCTCATCCAAATAGCCTGTGTGCAATTCATATAAGCTGCAACATACTCAACTTCAACAGTAGATTGTGAAGTACAACTATGTTTCTTACTACTCCATGAAACAAGCCTTCCTCCTAGAAAGAATGCTCCACCGATAGTACTTTTCCGGTCATTAACATTTCCTACCCAATCAACATCTGTGTACACTTTCAAATCAAAGTTTCCTCCATATGGATACCATAATCCATAGTCAATAGTACCTTTCAGATATCTAAAAATTCTCTTGGTTGCTATCAGATGTGGTTCCTTTGGATTCTTCTGAAATCTAGCAACTATACCAACCGCATGGGAAATATCCGGTATGCTATGAACAACATAGTGTAATTTGCCAATCATTGACTTGTATTCCTTTTCATCAACAGACATAGATTCATCTTCCTTTGACAACTTACAACCTGTAACCATTGGAGTTCCAACTGGTTTACAGTCACTCATGCCAAAAGTCTTCAAAACCTCTTTCACACACTTAGATTGTGTAATGAAAATACCATTCTTCATTTGCTGTATTTGCAAGCCTATGAATTTTTTTATTTCCCCTACTAAAGACATTTCAAACTCATTTTTCATTTCATCTGCAAAACTGTTGCTCATGACATCATTACCTCCAAAAATAATATCATCAACAAATACTTCACTGACCAGTATTTCATCTTCTTCAGACTTGAGATAAATATTACTATCATCACTGGTTCTTGCAAATCCTATCTTTACCAGATGTGTATGAAGCCTTTCATACCATGCTCTAGGTGCCTACTTTAATCCATACAAAGCTTTATGCAATCTGCATACCATGTCTTTCTCATCTATCAAAGAATAACCATATGGCTACTCTATGTATACCTCTTCTTCCAATATCCCATTAAAAAATACAGACTTAACATCCATCTGGTATACCTTGAACTTCTTATGGGCTGCAAATGCAAGTAAAGTGCTAACACCTTCCAGTCTTGCTACTGGTGCAAAAGTTTCACCATAATGTTCTCCTTCTTCTTGCACATAACCCTTGCAAACTAGTCTTGCCTTGTTGCAAACTACAACACCACCTACATTTAACTTGTTTCTGAACACCCATTTAGTACCTATAACATTCTTATTTACCGGTCGGGGTACTAGGGTCCAAGTGTTGTTCTTCTCAATTTGATCCAATTCCTCCTCCATAGCTTTAACCCAATGATCATCACCAAATGCCTTCTTAGCACTTCTTGGTTCAATGGTGGAGATCATGCAAGAGTTCTCTCTTATTCTCCTTCTAGTTAGTACTCCAACATCCTTATCCCCAATAATCTGCTTAGGATTGTGATCCAGTCTCACATATCTAGGAATAGTATGATCATTCTCTTCAGGTTCATCTTCTTCATTATCATCTTCTTCTGAATTTATTTGTTCCGGTTGAACAAGTGCATCAGAATTTGCTTTACAGATTTCCGATTTAATATTTTTAGGTTCCCAAAGCAAAATGCAAGGATCTTCGTCCTTTTTCTTTGAACTAGTTTCCTTTGAGACTTCAGGATATTCATCTACACAAACATCAACACTCTCAACAATTCTCTATGTCTGGTTGTTGAAGCATTTGTAGGCCTTACTCTTGGTGGAATAGCTAAGAAATATGCCTTCATCACTCTTAGCTTCAAACTTGCTTATGTAATCACCTCTCTTAATAAAACATTTGCTACCAAATATCTTAAAATAGCTAACATCGGGTGATCTCCCATACCAATATTCATAAGGGGTCTTGTCCTTACCTCTTTTCACCAAAACTCGGTTCATTGTGTAGACAGTTGTACTTACAACTTCTTTCCAAAATGTTTTCACTACACCTCCTTGTATCAACATTGTCCTAGCAACTTCAACCATTGACCAGTTGTTCCTCTCTGCGATACCATTCTGTTGTGGTGTCCTTGGTGCATAAAGCTCCCACTTGATACTGCTTTCATCACAGTACTTAGTGAATTCACCAGAAGTAAATTCACTGCCTTGATCTGTTCTCAGACATTTTATCTTTTTACCACTCTCTTTCTTAGCTAAGGCCCCGAATGCCTTGAACTTACCAAAAGCTTCATTCTTATCCTTCAAAAATGTGATCCACATCATCCTTGAACAATCATCAGTGAAGATCATGAAATATCTATCACCTTGAATGCTTCTTGTTCTTATTGGTCCACATAGACCTCTATGAACCAAATCTAACAAGTGCTCTGCTGAGAAGGACTTGCTCTTGAAAGTTGAAGAAGTCATCTTTCCTAACTGACATTCTTTACAAAGAGCATTAACCGGTTTGTCTAGCTGAGGCAGACCTCTTACTATCTTGGACTTGCTCACTTTAACAATGTTATCAACGTTTATATGACAAAATCTCCTATTCCAAAGCCAACAATCATCTATCTTTGCAATCAAACAGTTGCTAACTTTAGGATTAAGATAAAACAAATTACCTCTGGTTTGTTTCTCGATTGCAATCAAGTCACCTTTGTTGTCAAAGATTTTGCACATACCATTCCTAAAATCCAGTTGGTATCCTTTGTCATTAAGTTGTGCCACACTCAGAAGATTGTGCTTTAGACCTTCAACCCAATAGACATCGCCAGCACTGCTCTTCCCATTAAGAGAAATAACTCCCTTACCTTTAACCATATAGGGTGAGTCATTGCCAAATTTGACAACAATGCCAACAAATTCCTTTAAGGAAATAAATTTTCTTTGATCACCAGTCATATGATGTGAACAACCACTATCAATGATCCAATCATCAGAGTTATCCATCTTGGACACTAATGCCTTATGATCTGATATCTCTTCCTTAATTGCTAGAAACACAATATCTTCACTAGCATCATCATCGGATTCTTCATCAATGATACCACTGTCAACTACTATAAGACAATCTCTCTTGCCTTTACCCTTATACTTCTTGAATTTGTCTCTCTTGTGTTCATTTTCACCATTAGGACAATTAGCTGCTATATGACCAATCTTGTTGCATGCAAAACATTTTAAAGGTAGTTTACCTTTGTATTTCCCAGTTCCTCTAGGTAGTCATTTTGCCAACAATGCTTCAAGCTCCACTAAACTATCTTCATCATCAACATATATGTTGGATCTAGATTCATAGCCATGACAAGTATCTCTGCTTTTTCTCACAGATGGGTTAGAGACAAAAGCTTTGAATGTAGATTCTGATTTCTGTACACTACCATCACAACTGTTTAATTCAAAAGTAGTAAGTTTACCAATGATAGAGTCAAGAGTTACCTTAGTTTTATCAATGGACTTTAGCTCCCGAATAACTACAACTCGGATAGCATAGAACGGTAGCAGGGTTCTCAGTACCTTACTGATTACTGTGGCATCTTCCACTTTCCCTCCTGCACTCTTTATTTCACCAACTATCTCTTTTATCCTTTGACCATACTACTGGATATTCTCATCTTTGGACATTATCATGTCATCAAACTTTCCTCTTAGGCTCTCTTCTTTAGCAATCTTAACATGTTCATCAACGCTATAAATCTCTTCAAGTTTTTTCCATACTTCATATGCAGTTTCAAGACCATGAACATCTACATATTTAGCATCAGACAGGGAACTGATAATAGCCTCCAGTGCTTGATGATTTTCTTGTTGTTCTTTCTTCTGATCATGAGTTAGAGTCCCAGTAGGTGCAACATACTGAGTTTCTACATGATCCCAATACTGACTTCCCAGACTCTTGATCTAAATCTTCATTCTGTCACTCCATATCCTATGGTTATCTTTGTTGAACTTTGGACCTTCCTTCTTCATCATGATCTACAAGATCTTTTCCTCAAGTTGTTAGGATTTTAGATTTAAGAGGACCTGAGACACTCTGATACCAATTGATGGTATGATGAAAGAATAAGTATCTGGTAGATTACTGAGAGGGGGGGGGGGGGTGAATCAGTAAACTGAAAAATTGATACAAACTTCCCAAACTCAAATTCAATCACACAAAGTAAACTTTCACTGTCAAGATCAATACTCATAAGAATACTCAACATCAACCGGTTAACTATTATACCAACTTAACAGTAAACATCATTCAATCTTGTAAACATCAACACACTTCATCTCTCAATGATTCTGGCTATCATGCCTTATCTAATTAGTTAAGTAGTTAATCAAATCAATAAATAAGATCATAACCACAAAAACATTCACCACATGACACAAATGTTTATACATGGAAAACCCAAATAGGTAAAAACCACAGTGAGATGAGACTCACAAGATAGCTATCTGAACTCTTCTGAAGTTCGCCCTGTTAGGAGCCAAACCTGTTAAAGATTTTACAACAAGTCCTGTTAAGAACTGATTCTGTTAGGAATCACCTGGTTAAGGGATTTTATAAATGCCTTGATAAAAATAAAATACCTTGTTAGGAGTTGTGTGGGAGAAAAAGTGACACTAAGCAAACATGCCCTAATCTCACTTTCAATCACACATTTGTGGAATACGAAAGAGCCTAGAGGTATCACACAATTGGCTACTTCTTTTTGTGGAAGAGAGAGCCACGGGATACCTATTAGGATTTCTATTCCCTTGTTGCAAATGATAGATAGAATGATGCAAGTTCAATCCCTAACCCCAAAGTGTAAGTATGAACTAATAACAAGATTACAGAATTGAACTTAAATGATGGAAAGCTGTAAATACAAGGATGAGACAAGAATGCAAATGCATACCTGGAGTTAAAATCTGAGTGAAAATGTTCGGGACGGGGGCGCGGGCGCCACTGTCTTGAATCTGCCCCTGAAACTGCTCCGAAAACTGCTGTTTTGCACTCTAGAAAAGCTGTCAAAAATGCTGAAAATGTTGTCTGTCAGGAGGACCAGGGCGCCCAACGCCCCTGTCCCAGGGACCAGGGCGCCCAGTGCCCCTGTCCTGGCAGGACCAGGGCACCCCACGCCCTTGTCCTGGTCTTTTGCTCTGAAATTTGGTGGGAAGGTCGGTCTCAGTCTGCTTCTCCCGGATCTGCAACTTGCGGCGTCGTCTGAGTCCCGAAACCTGCACTTATATCTGAAAAGGTGTTTGGGCGGCTATATAGGGTTTTGCCTTAGTCAAACCCCCGCTTCGGTGATTTCCACCTCCACGAATAGCCAATTTGTATTGTAAAATGTATTGTGTGTGCAGACCTAGTGTGTGTGCAAGGTCCTAAAATGCAAGAAAGCAAACTAGAGCAACCTAGAAAGTAAACCCTAATTGCTTGTAAATGATAATGTAAATGCTCTAAATCAAGATGCAAAGTGATCTAAAGCATGAATAAAGGATATATTGAAGCTTATGCAAAGACATGAAAACAACATGAAATCATACCCAACCCTCAAGGGAGGAGTACAAGCCAATCTTCAGTCGGTAATCTCCTATTGTTCTTCAATGTCTTCCAAGCCCTAAATGGATGAATGAAATTGATAAATGCTTGATAGAAGGATGTTGAATGTTGTTGAAGTCTTCAAAGATCTGCTCTTTCGCTGCATAGAAGGTCCTTCAAAGCCAAAAATCCGATCCTTTCAAATGAAGAAAGAGAGCTCTTATATATGAAACCCTAGGTCTTAATTTCAACTTTTGGCCGACCTAGAGATTGAATCTCCCGCCAATTTCTTGGGGTTAAGCTTTATTTTATGATTGGATCGCACTCCTAAAATTTTGGGAAAAATGTCCGGGACCATGTTGCACTCCGGGCGCCATGGTCCCGACAACTTTTCACCAAATTTTTAGGACTGTCGGATATGATGATTTTAGAGAGAATCCCGAAGTTACAGCTGATTTCGAGATGTTTTGACCCCCGAAATCAAGCCCCCAAGTTCAAAATAGGACCTAATTAGGGTTTTTGATTAAATGATGTATTGGAAGAATAAAATGAAAGGGGCACACTTTAATGAAAAGGGCCCAACTTTATGATATAGGAGGTGATAAAATATAACCTTAGACCTAATTAATTTAATTAATTAAGTGCTAAAGGGGAAATGCAATGCAAAATGCAAAATGCGCCAAGGCGAGTGCTAAACTAGGTGTGAAATTGTACCACCCTAGCAAGTGCGTACAATTTACGACGCTACAGGAGTAACCTCGGTAGAGGGTTTGAGAATCCAAGCAAATGGACCACCTTGTTAGAGGATTTAAGAAGTAACCAAGCTTGTTAGAGCTTACTCGGTTAGGGGATTTCAATTCTTTTGTAATCATTAGAAAACAACAGGTTTTCTTGATCTGTCTGAATAGCACTACATTTGCTTGATTAGATCCTTTTAAGCTTCAGTCTGTCTTTACTCAAATTGCAGATTCATTCTCTAGTTAGGCAACCACACACTCAACCGATTTCTGCCAACTTTGCCAACACCTTTACAAACAACTTCATCGATCTTAAATACAAATCAATTAGGTAGGGTAACACAACAAAAACCTAATTCTCTCATAGAGATTACAAACAAGTCAGTACAAGTGTGACCGTTGATTTACATAGCAATCAATACACATTCTTCAAGAAAATTCCAACCACTTCGTGATCACCACTTCATCAGACTTTTAACTCATCACGCACTTTGCATTAGATGCAATCCACTTTTCTCATTCCCTAGAAAATCAAACAAATAAACAAATGCACCAAAATAATCTAAACTTATCTTCATACAATGACCACATGTGTCACCATCATTACCGCTCATCATTAGATCTTAAACCAACATACTTGATCGGTTAGGGTTTAACAAAACAACAACTGGTAGGGTTTACCGGTTATATTACATAGAAAGGTTTTAACCTTATACACCAGTTTACCGGTTCAACTCACATACTTACATACCGGTTTACCACATCTTCCTCAAACCTTTTCCTACCAGTTACAAGACAATATCAATAACAACAATATCAACAATATTATAAATATCATTACCGGTTCAATTGACGTCAATGACAATATAACATATCATTAATGCAATCTTCATGCAAATGCCAACAAATATTACAATGGGGAATGCACATGCATTTAGGCACATTGCCTAGAGATATTGCTCAGAAGATAATGAACTAGAAGGTGACAACCCTCAGGGAAGTCTCACTGACTTACAATAAGATTCAGACTACAATCCGGAAGGAATGAACTGCAATAATAGCATCTCCAAATGCCTAATGACAGTTCTGGTTAAGCACAATTGTCTGCTCCACAACACCAATCTCTGCTTAATCACAATACTGAAAGGATGAATCACTTGTTTGCACATACATAACTCTTTGATAATGCATACACAACCATGACACCTAATTTATATGCCAATATCACCTATTTATACAATTCATTAAACCTTGACAACAAGGTCAGCTAAACCCTCAACTCACAATTACAAAATTACATCACACGATACAAAGATCGACCACTGGACCAATACATATACATGAAATAACATGGACCTAATTCAAATTCCCAAATGCTCAACACCACCGAAAATCACACCAAGATCAACCGCAACACGCTACACCACGAAGAAAACTGCATAACACAAAGAAAATCACCGGTTCAGCAAAATCACCATCAACTCGCACAACGATCAAAGCAGATCATCAAAATAAATAGGACACAATTGGGAAACACCAGCAAGCACATTAGAATCTGATAGTTCTGATACTTAATATAAGTACAGATCCAATAACCAACAAGATGAGAGGGGGGGGGTGAATCATACAAACTTAATCATCCATAAAAACATTAGATTCAACCTCAGTAACATATACTTCAATAATATAACCAAAATGGTTAAACATGCAAACTCAAAAGTATATAAACCTCATAACACCAGATTTAACATGGAAACCCAAATAGGGAAAAACCACTATGGGATTTCAGACCCACTAAGAAATATACTCTTCTAGAGTATGCTCGGTTAAAAGCAAATCATGTTAAAGATTACAAACACATTGCTAGATGTGACCCGGTTAAGGGATTTCCCTCAGATCTGTTAGGATCTTCACTTTGTTAGAAGTGACCTTGTTAAAGGATTTCAAACACTTAATCAGAATGTCACCTTGCTAGAGGGTTTTACAAATAAGACTGTTAAGTCCACTCGGTTAAGAGATTTTCTGTCACTTTCACAAAATAACAGTAATAAAATCTATCTGCAACTTCACATCTAAAATGCTAAAGCAGATTCCTATTTGTTCAATACAATCTAGACATAGAACTAATCTTGTCTATCTGCTGGGCTTCTATACTCTGTTATTCTAATAGGTCTTCAAGCTTCTATGCTCGGTAATCACTATGTAGCATCCCTGTGCATACACTTGCCCGCATACATTGTTTATCAACAGTTTCCTATTTATAAACAATTAGGTAACCGCTTAATCTCCTTGATCACATTTGCCATGATCAATCATAGCCATCAGATCTTTGATCTTGTCCAGGTTCAATGCATCTTTCAACCTGAAAACGTTTTACCCCACCTAGGAACTTGCATACATTTCTTGGAACTTGTGCCAGGGTATTGCGGTTCAATCTGAGTTGTAGATCTTCATGCCGACTTTTCATTGCCTTAGATTCATTAACAAACTTCTTCCATGGCTCACCAATCATTTAATCAGTTCCAGCTCATCAACTTCCTTCATTAAATAATGCATGTAAACATTTAATGCATTCTGTTATGGCTCAAATACAACTCGGTGAATACTAAACTTCACTCGATAGACATTCCACCTTCATTAACTGATAGCAATAACCTTAGGGTTTACCGACTAGGTTCCTTAGGGTTTACCGACTAGGTTCTTTGGTTGATAACATAGTATAGTATTAACCTTTACATTTTACAACATATGTATGATGTTAAAACAACCTAAAACATCATGATCTCATCATTGTCTGACTCGGTATTAGTTGCCCATTGAATACCTTATGCATCCCCTTATTCATCATATTCTTTCCTGTGTCTTTTACCGACATCTTTATAATCTTCATATCATACTTCTCAAGATATGGCAACATCATACTGAATTAGAAAACCAATTTCTTGACATCAATGACAAAATAATAATATCAAGACAGTAAAACATCTTTAATTAGTTATATCCATAATCATCAACAATCTTCTCAATATCCTTATGAAATGCCAACAATCTTTCATTGTCTGTTTTAATGCAATATTGCCAACAATCTCCCCCTTGGCATTGAGGGCAAAACCAATTGATTTGACCTTAAAAGATTTGGATTGCTGTGATTCTGAAATGCTGAAATGCTCTCCCCCATACATTAGACTTCTCTTGTTTTCAGTCTTCTTTCCAATCTGTAGTCTGCTCAGTTTTCTTTTAGTCTTCTCCCCTGATAGGTCTTCTTCCTCTATATTAGTCTTCTCCCCCTTTGACAAAAATGCCAAAAAGTAAAGAACTAAAACATAATTACTTTCTGTAAGAAGTGATTTCCTGCTATTGTGTATCAACTGAGTCTCGGTCAGAGCATTTTCCTTCAATTCCTGTTCCTTGTAAGATTTCCTATATTATTTCATGTACACCTTTAGAAAACATCCTAAAGTGTATAAATCAACATCAACTCCCAAAAGATATTCAATAGAGTCATCGGATTGATGCTTTCACCGAACTCGGTCAGTGAGTAGAAGATAGGGGTAGGACCCTTAACTTACTTCTGAGATATTCAAAAGTGTCCCTTGGTAGTGGCTTGGTGAAGATATCTTCTATTTGTTCCTTTGTGCTAACATACTCCAACACCACTTTCTTCTCTTGAGCTTCTTCTCTAAGATAACGATATTTGATAGATATGTGCTTTGTCTTAGAGTGCATAACAGGATTCTTTGAAATATTAATGGCACTAGTATTGTCACATAATATAGTTACTGGCTCGGTAACTTTCTCATTTATACCTTCCAACAATTGTTTGAGCCATGCAATGTTGGTACAATTCAATGTTGCAGTAACGTATTCAGCTTCTGCTGTTGACTGAGAAACACATCCTTGTTTCTTGCTAAGCCAACTCACTAGTCTTTCTCCTAAAAAGAAAGCTCCTCCACTTGTGCTTTTTCTGTCATCAATGTTGCCTGCCCAATCAGCATCAGTATAAACTGTTAAATCAAAATCATTTCCTTTCTGATATACTAAGCCATAATCCTCAGTGCCTTTCAAGTATCTAAAAATTCTTTTGATTGTTGTCATGTGTGTTTCCTTAGGATCTGCAGAGAATCTTGCAACTATACCTACTGCATGTGCTATATCTGGTCTGCTGTGAACAACATATTGTAGCTTCCCAATCATGGATCGGTAAAGTGTCTCATCAACAGATGCATATTCATCTTTCTTTGATAATTTATAGTTGGTAGTCATAGGAGTACTTATTGGTTTTGAATCCTTCATTCCAAATTTCTTCAAGATTTCCTTTATGTACTTGGATTGAGTAATGAAAATCTTATTTTTCATTTGCAGTATCTGTAAACCTATAAAATACTTTATCTCACTGATTAATGACATCTCAAATTCTCTTCTCATTTCATTTCCACAAAATATAATATCATCAACAAATATGGCTGAGATCAGTATTCCATTTTCATCATTCTTCATGTACATGTTGTTGTTCTCACTTGTCCTTATAAAACCCCAATCTTAATCAAATAAGAGTGCAATCTTTCATACCATGCTCTTGGTGCTTGTTTCAAACCATATAAAGCTTTGTTCAATTTACATACCTGATCTTTATTATTGTCTTCAACAAATCCTTCAGGTTGTTCAATAAAAACTTCTTCTTCTAATATTCCATTCAGAAATGCAGATTTGACATCAATTTGATATATCTTGAAGTTTTTGAAAGCAGCATATGCCAACAATGTTCTTACTCCTTCAAGTCTAGCAACAGGTGCAAAAGTTTCACCATAATCAATTCCTTCTTCTTGAGCATAACCTTTGCAAACTAGTCTTGCTTTGTTTCTAATGATCTCTCCTTTTTCATTTAGCTTGTTTATGAAAATCCACTTTGTACTGATTACATTTTTGTCCTTTGGTCTTGGGATTAGTGTCCACGTGTCATTCTTCTTGATTTGATCAATCTCTTCTGTCATAGAATTTATCCAATCTTCACTGTTAAATGCCTCTTTCACTATTCTCGGTTCAAATTCAGATATCAAACATGTGTTCTGTTTCAGTTCGTTCCTTGTCATCACTAGATCATCCTTATCTCCTATAATCTGACTTGGTGCATGATGTCTTCTAACATACTTGGCTAATAAAGGCTTGGTAGGCTCTGTATGATCTTCTTCATCACTCAGTAATTGGATATTCTCTTCATTTTCTTCAACAGTCTTCTTGGTAAGACTTCTCGATTGAACATAGACAAATTCATCATAGTCTTCTGGTTCCTTGGAATTTCCTTCATCATTTCTTTCTGCAAATTCATCAATTTTCACATTTGCACTTTCTACTATTTTGTTAGATGATTTGATCAGACATTTAAATGCTTTGCTTCTAGAAGAATAACCTAGAAACGTTCCTTCTTCACTTTTCTGATCAAATTTGCCATTTCTATCATCTTTATGAACATAGCATCTACTTCCAAATATTTTAAAATAACTTACATTAGGTTTCTTATCATACCAGATTTCATATGGTGTCTTCAAAGTACCTTTCTTCAATTGAACTCGGTTCAAGGTGTAAACAGTTGTGCTTATTGCTTCTCTCCAAAATGTTTGTGGCACCTTCTTTTCAATCATCAGTGTTCTAGCACAATCCACAATAGATCTGTTTCTTCTCTCAGCTATTCCATTCTGCTGTGGAGTTCTCGGTGCAGAGACTTGTCTTTTAATACCATGATCATTGCAAAATAAGTTGAACTCATCAAATGTGAACTCTCCTCCTCTATCTGATCTAAGACATTTCAGTTGTCTTCTTGTTTCATTTTCAACTCTTGCCTTGTACCATTTAAACATTTGAAAAGCTTCTGATTTTTCTTTTAAAAACATTACTGACATCATCCTTGAATTGTCATCCACAAATAATATGAAATATTTATCACCATAATAACTTTGAACTTTCATAGGACCACAAAGATCAGTGTGCACTAGATCTAAAATTCCCTTAGAAGTGTAAGACTTACTTGTAAAGCTTGATCTTGTCATCTTACCCATCTGGCATCCTCGACACATAGCATTCTCAGGTTTTTCAAGACTCGGTAGACCTCTTACTCCGTGCTTCTTGCTTATTTTGATCAGATTATCAAAATTGACATGACAAAACCTTTTATGCCATAACCAGGTATCATCTAACTTTGCAAGCAAACACTTATTCCAAGTTGAGTCAAGGTGAAATGTGTTACCTTTTGTTTGTGTCCCGGTAGCAGCTAACTTTCCATTCTTGTCATGAACTTTGACAATTCCTTTTTGAAATTCTATTCAGTAACCTGTGTTGTTTAACTGTGCTACACTCAACAAATTGTATTTCGAACCTTCAACCCAATAAACATCATTGCATCTTGCATTATCAAGAAGTGTTATAGATCCTTTACCTCTCATTGGACATGGTGCATCATTACCAAATCTGACATAGCCTCCATCATGATCTTCTAATATAACAAACTTGTGTTTATCTCCTGTCATATGATGTGAGCATCCACTATCTATAATCCAAGAATCATTAGTGTTTGTGTGAGATATTAGGGATTTTTCTTCATACCTTTCTTCATCTGATCCATCTTTGATAGCCACATAAACTACTTTCTTTGTATCAATCTCATCTTATTTATCATCGTTGGATTCCTCATCAGCTATTAGGCATGTCTTTCTATCTCTTCTTCTGAAGTCTTGGTGTCCTCTGTAATGATTATCTTTCTGTCTGTCATCTTGGTAATCTCTCTTTTCAGTAGAATCTTTGTCAGGGCAATTAGAAGCCATATGTCCTATCTTATCACAATTGAAACATTTCAAAGGTAGCTTTCCTTTATACTTACCTTTGCCTCTCGGTAACCTTTTGGCTAATAGTGCTTCAAACTCTTCTTGCTTTCTGATTTCCTCATATAATTTGTGTACTGCCTCCATGTTCTTACGAAATCTTTCACTTGCTCCACTGTGATCTCCTTCAGAGTACTTATACTTTCTTTCATTGAAATCATTAGATTCATCAAGATGAAAAAAACTAAATGCAGATTCAACTTTATTTACCGAAGATCCACTGTTATCAAAATTACTTAACTCAAATGCATGTAGCTTACCAATAGTAGCATCTAAAGGAACTGGCATATTAGGTACAAACCTCAATTCATTGATTGCAGAGACTCAGATTGCATAAGCTGGTAGAAGGGTTCTTAACAACTTACTTGTTATATCCTTTTCTTCAACATTTCCACCTGCTCCTTTGATTTGATTAACAATCTCCTTTAGTCTTGTATTGTACTGAGTTATGTTCTCACCTTCATTCATCCTCATAGATTCAAGTTATCCTCTTAGACTATCTACTTTTGCTCTTTGAATATGTTCATCTCCTCCATATACTGATATGAGCTTATCCCACATTGCCTTTGCATCATTGCAGCCTTCTAGATCATTAAACTCTGAATCGGTCAATGCAGATGTTATTTCAATCATTGCTTGAATAAGTTCTTTCTTTGACTTTATCTCTTTCATAGTCAATGGATAGGTGCTCAATGTGACAAAATCATTCTCCAGATAGTATACAACATATTCTCCAACTCTTGATAGATGTAGCTTTATCCTTTTCTACCATGTAGAGAAACTTGACTTGTTCAGCTTCGGTGCATCCCTCTTATACATCTTTGGATCTTTAACTCAAATGCCTTTAACCTTTCCTTCTGGAGTCCAAAGCTCTAATACCAATTGATAGTTCTGATACTTAATATAAGTACAGATCCAATAACCAACAAGATGAGAGGGGGGGTGAATCATACAAACTTAATCATCCATAAAAACATCAGATTCAACCTCGGTAACATATATTTCAATAATATAACCAAAACTATTGAACATGCAAACTCAAAAGCATATAAACCTCATAACACCAGATTTAACGTGGAAACCCAAATAGGGAAAAACCATTGTGGGATTTCAGACCCACTAAGAAATATACTCTTCTAGAGTATGCTCGGTTAAAAGAAAATCATGTTAAAGATTACAAACACATTGCTAGATGTGACCCGGTTAAGGGATTTCCCTCAGATCTGTTAGGATCTTCACTTTGTTAGAAGTGACCTTGTTAAAGGATTTCAAACACTCAATCAGAATGTCACCTTGCTAGAGGGTTTTACAAATAAGACTGTTAAGCCCACTCGGTTAAGAGATTTTCTATCACTTTCACAAAATAACAGTCATAAAATCTATCGGCAACTTCACATCTAAAATGCTAAAGCAGATTCCTATTTGTTCAATACAATCTAGACATAGAACTAATCTTGTCTATCTGCTGGGCTTCTATACTCTGTTATTCTAACAGGTCTTCAAGCTTCTATGCTCGATAATCACTATGTAGCATCCCTGTGCATACACTTGCCTGCATACATTGTTTATCAACAGTTTTCTATTTATAAACAATTAGGTAACCGCTTAATCTCCTTGATCACATTTCCCATGATCAATCATAGCCATCAGATCTTTGATCTTGTCTAGGTTCAATGCATCTTTCGATCTGAAAAAGTTTTACCCCGCCTAGGAACTTGCATACATTTCTTGGAACTTGTGCCAGGGTATTGCGGTTCAATCTGAGCTGTAGATCTTCATGCCGACTTTTCATTGCCTTAGATTCGTTAACAAACTTCTTCCATGGCTCACCAATCATTTAATCAGTTCCAGCTCATTAGCTTCCTTTATTAAATAACGCATGTAAATAGCTCGGTTACAACAAGGTGAATACTAAACTTCACTCGGTAGACATTCCGCCTTCATTAACCGATAGCGATAACCTTAGGGTTTACCGACTAGGTTGCTTAGGGTTTACTGACTAGGTTCTTTGGTTGATAACATAGTATAGTATTAACCTTTACATTTTACAACATATGTATGATGTTAAAACTACCTAAAACATCATGATCTCATCATTGTCTGACTCGGTATTAGTTGCCCATTGAATACCTTATTCATCCCCTTATTCATCATATTCTTTCCTGTGTCTTTTACCGACATCTTTATAATCTTCATATCATACTTCTCAAGATATGACAACATCACACTGAATTAGAAAATCAATTTCTTGACATCAATGACAAAATAACAATATCAAGATAGTAAAACATCTTTAATCAGTTATATCCATAATCATCAACAACCTTCTCAATATCCTTATGAAATGCCAAGAATCTTTCATTGTCTGTTATAATGCAATACTGCCAATAGAATCAACAAAAACAACTGCACCAACACCACTTATCAAATCTTCATCGATCAACATCTGAAACTCAAGAACACTCAAATAACAACTATCATGAAGAAAGATAACTTGCAAAGCACCAAATCATGAACCATCTGAAATGAAGATACACAAGACCATCCCAAACAATCTCCCAAAGACTCAGACCAAGATCTAATCACACTAGAATATATTAGAGGAAATACTAAACTCTGCAAAGCACTGATAAGAAAAACAAACTGCAAAACTGACTCTTATTATATGATCAATTAAGCTTCTTGGATCACCAAAACCAATACAGAAGAGTATTGTGATACTACAAATACTCCATAAACCAAACCATGATCTCAATAAACCAATCTGGAATCACCAGAGCAGGAATATGTTCACATCAATGACAACATATCTTAGCAGGAACAATGTTCAACAATCTCCCTCTTTGGCATTGATGGCAACATATGAATGACAAAAACAATCAATGCAAATAAAGAAATTAACTCCAACAAACTCCCCCTAAGATCAAGTAGATAAAACAGTTTTTCACATGCTTTTCTCCCCCTTTGACAACAATGCCAAAGATCTCAAGACATAAAACCAAACTCTCCCTCTTCGAATATAAAACATGAATCTCTCCCATAAAACACATAACCAGACTACTCCACCAGAAGAGCGACACCAACTCATCAATCCAGATAAACAAATAAGACTGTGAAGTCCACCAGATTGATGCAACTCAATGCATCTAGTACTCATCAGGAGGGGTGGATGCCCCTAGTCTCTCGAATAGACAAATGTATTTGCAGGCAAAGGCTTAGTGAAAATATCAACAATTTGTTCCTTTGTAGACACATATTCCAACTTCACTTCCTCTTCACTGACATTTTCTCTCAAGTAATGATATTTTATTGACACATGTTTAGTTTTTTAATGTTGCACCAAATTCTTTGACATATTAATAGCACTAGAATTATCACAGTATATGACAGTAGGCTCATCATAGATAACTCTGATATCCTTCAACATTTGTCTCATCCAAACTACTTGAGTGCAACTACCAACGACAACAATGTACTCAGCTTCAGCAGTAGATAAGGACACTGAATCTTGTTTCTTACTAGCCCATGAAACCAATTTCTTACCTAAAAAGAAAACACCACCAGAGGTATTCTTCCGGTCATCAACATCATCAACCCAATCAGCATTAGTGTAAGCACATAACATGAAATCATCATTCCTTGGATACCACAAACCCTAATCCACAGTTCCCTTCAAGTATCTGACCATCATGTTTACAATAGTGACATGACTCTCTTTCAGACCAACTTGATATCTAGCATCCATACACGTAGCATGCATAATGTCTAGCCTAGTCTAAGTAAGATATAGCAGTCCACCAACCATAGATCTGTACAAGCTCTGGTTATCTTTTGGAGATTCATCATTCTTCGATAATTTGGAGACAGTCACCATAGAAGTTCCAACCGGTTTGGAGTCATTTAACCCACACTTATTTAGCAATTCCTTCACATATTTAGTTTGAGATATTAAAATACATTTTCTTGTCTGTGAAATTTACAAACCTAAGAATTTTTTTATCTCTCCTATCATAGACATCTCAAATAATTTTTGCATATCACCGGCAAACTTCATGCTCAAGTTATCATCTCCTCCAAAGATAATATCATCAACAAAGACTTCAACAATCAAAATGATACCATTCTCAATCTTAAAATATAGATTAATATCAACAGTCCCTTTGTTAAATCCCAATTTCAGCAAATACTTATCCAATCTAGCATACCAGGCTTTAGGGGCTTGTTTCAATCCATAAATAGCTTCTTCAATTTACATACCATGTCTCCATCATCAGATAATGAAAATCCATCAGGTTGTTCAATGTAGACTTCCTCCTCAAGATCACCATTCAAAAAGGTAGATTTGACATCCATCTGATATACCTTGAAATCTGTATAGGCGGCGTATGCAAGCAACAGTCTAACAACTTCAAGTCTGGCTATCGTAGCAAAAGTCTCATCATAATCAATCCCTTCTTTTTGTGAATAACCTTTTCATACCAGTCTTGCTTTATTTTTTACAAATTCACCATCTTCATTCGATTTATTCCTGAATACCCATTCAATACCAATCACATTCTTATCTTTAGGTCTAGGCACAAGCTCCCATGTGTTATTCTTTTCAATCTGATCTAATTCTTCTTTCATAGCTTTCATCCAATTTTCATCTTTGCAAGCCTCAACAACATCTTTAGGTTCAACTTTAGAAATCAAACATACCTCTTCAGTAGCTAGCCTTCTTCTAGTCATCACACCTTTTTATTTATCACCAATAATCTGATTTTCTAGATGTTTCAATCTTACATACCTCAAAGTCTTATGATTATTTTTATTTTTTAGGTTCCCACACTTCTGCATCGGCAACAACAACATACGGTTTAACTGCTTCTACTAGATCAGTCTGCTTCAATTCCTCAGTTTGAATAGGATTTAGAACAATGTGCTGACCATCATCATATCTGCAAGCTCTGATTTATTTTCCAAGATTCTCATCCACCTTCACATTTGCACTTTCCATTATCTTTCTCAGTCTCCTGTTATAGCACCGATAGGATTTTCTCTTTGTTGAATATCCCAAGAAAATTCCTTCATCACTTCTTGCATCAAACTTTCCTATGTCGTCATCTCTCTTGATATAACATTTGCTACCAAATATTTTGAAATATCTCATAGTAGGAACATGACCAAACCATATCTCATAAGGAGTCTTACTAGTATCACCTTTAATATGAACTTGGTTGAATGTGTAAACAATAGTGCTAATAGCTTCTCTCCAATGGATCTTCGGAATATAGTCCCTGTAGCATCCAAGATGATCTTGTTCTTCTTTTCAACAACTCCATTCTGTTGTGGGGTTCTAGGAGCATATAATTGTCTTCTAATCCCATGCTTCTCACAGAATAAATTAAAATCACTGGAACCAAATTCACCACCTCTATCAGATCTCAGACATTTCACCTTCAATCCTAACTTAGTCTCAACCTTTGCTAATATCTCGAATTTTTCTAATGCTTTAGATTTCTCCTTAAAAAAGACAACCCACATCATCCTAGAATAATCATAAATTAGCAACATAAAATATTTGTCTCCTTGTACACTTCTAACATTTTTAGGTCCACATAGGTTAATATGCACAAGATCTAGCAATCCATTAGATGTATATTATTTTCTCTTGAAATAAATTCTTGTTTTCTAACCCAATTGACATTCCTTACATATCGGATTAGCAAGCTTAACAATCTTAGGCAAATATCTAATAGCTTGTGCAGAACTGATCTTAATCATCGAATCAAAGTTAACATGACACATTCTCCTATGCCACAACCAAATTTCATCAATCTAAGCAATCAAGCAACTTTTCTCATCAACATTCAAATGAAAAATGTTACCTTCAGTCTTAGTTCCATATGCAATTTCTATACCAGAGGCATTTATGATCTTGCATTTACCATTCTTGAATTGTAAATCACAACCTTTGTCAACCATCTATCCAACACTCAAAATATTATGCTTCAAACCTTCAACATACATGACATCATCAATATTATGCTTACCATCAAAGGAAATAGAACCTCTACCACAAATTGCACAGGCTTTGTCATCTCCAAAACTCACTATTCCACCATTATACTTTTTCCATACTCACAAACTTACTTTTATCACCGGTCATATGATGTGAACAATCATTGTCAATCACCTATTCATCCTTTTCTTCAAATTTAGAAGCCAAATGTTTCTCCTCAACAGTGCATCTAGTGGAATCAATAGGTATCGGTCCATCTTAATGGCAAGAAACATAACTTCATCTCCTTCTGATTCTTCATTTGTAACACCTTCATCAGTAGCACAATAGCAGTTCTTTTGATTCTTATACTTCCAGTTATACTTGTAAGGCTTATCATACTTCTCATATCTATTATTTCTGTCATACTTATCAAATTTATTATGCCTATCATACTTAGTCATTCTCTCCGCACACCTAGAAGCAAAATGTCCTACCTCATTGCAAGAAAAATATTTCAAGGGTAATTTTCCATCATACTTACTGGCTCCTTTAGGCAATCTCTGGGCAATCAATGCTTCAAGATCATCCAATTCTCTTTCTTGCTCTTCCATCTCTCTCCTTTCTCTTTCATATCTGGATATTCTGCATTCTTCAGGATCATACTTCTTTCTGGATAGAGATTCTCTAAATGATGTCTCAGATTTTTCATGTGATTCACCAAATTCGCTCAACTCAAATGCAACAATCTTTCCAACCAAGATCTCAATACCTTAGCAACAATTTCATCTTCTTCAAGGGTTCCACTAGCACATCTGATACCTAGGACAAGATCATTCACCTTAGCCATAAAGGTATTTATATTCTCATCTTCTCCCATCTTCAACATCTCATATTTTCCTTTTAAACTCTACAACTTAGCAACTTTCACCTATTTATCTCCTTCATACAGGGTTTCAAGTTTCTCCCAGATTTCATGTGTGGTTTTAAGTCCCATTACATTTGTCATCTTTGAATCAGTCAGGGCACTGAACAATGCTTCCTTTTCTCTAATGTTATGTTCAGCTTCCTTGATCTCATCAGCAATAACTGGTCCATTCAGAGGAGAAGAATAAACATTCTTTGTAATCTTCTTGTAATCTTCTCCAAGACATCTCAAATGCACTTCCATCCAGTTCTTCCATATAGCATAGTTACTTCCATCAAATCTTGGACTTCCCTTCTTAAAGATAACACCTCCAGTTTCAGTTGCCATCCCAAATCTCCTCAAGCGATTAAGCTTTTTCTGTAGGATCTAGCTCTGATACCAATTGCTAGCAACAACAATGAAGGAAAACTGAGAGGGGTGGGTGAATCAGTTTTCACTGGATTTAAAAACTTAACCATAAAAACTGATCTGATAAACTGCAACAATAACAAAGATAAGCAAATTAATATCACAACACACAACACCAAGATTTTGACATGGAAAACCCGGTTAAGGGAAAAGCCACAGTGGGAACCCACCCACAATAAGATGATACTTTGCAGCATTATGTGTGAATATTACTGTCACAACCCTCCTTTATCACCTTTGGATTTAAATACAAACTCTATTATATTCCTTTTGGATAAACTATTGAATGAATATTATAAAGGAATAAAAATAATAAAACACACACACACATGGAAAATATATATTTTTTTCTTAATTGTTTATTTAAATTTCGTCACCCAAATTATGGCACATGTTGTAGGAAGAATAAGAAGCTTCTAGAGGCTTCTCCACCACCTTGCATGTAACTCCTCCCACTAAGTCTAATCAATTTGCATGAAGGCCAAATTGGGAGAGAATCTCTTTTTTTAATTAAAAATTTAAGTAGTGGAATTTGGGGATTTTTCTTATAAAAGATATACAAGTTTTCAAAAAAGGGAGTTGGTAATTCCATAAAGAAATTCTTCAAGTAAATTTTTCTTTGGTAGTCATATTTCGTTTTTGGAGAACAACTAAGATTTTGCGTTGAAGGACTTCTTTCAAGTTTGAAGGATCAAGGGAGATTCATAGGGGATTCTACACCAGTTCAAGCATCCAGGTTCTTTCAATTGAGTTTTCATGCATCTCATCCTTGCTGCAATTTAGATTAGATTAATTTGTTTAAGAAATTAGATCCATTAGTTTCAAATTTTTGATAATAAGTAGATTAATTTGTTTAAGAATTACATTCATTTGTTTCAAATTCTTGATAAGAATTAGATTCATTAGTTTCAATTTTTTTTATAAGAATTAGATTCATTTGTTTAAGAAGTTAGATCCATATATTTCAAATTCTTGATAGGAATTAGATCAAAATTGTTTAAACTTTCTTATTTAAGTTTTAAATCGATTCTTGCTGAAGAACTAGATTAGAACCATCTTTCTTTTTTCTCTAGAATCATCTCTCTGGTTATTGATTAGAAATCTGAATCTCATCCTTTAAAGAGATTTCACTGTGATTATTTCTTCTGTATCTGGTTATATAAATTCTCTGTAGAAAAAAAAATTAGTTGAAAGTAAGGATAGATTTTACTGCGATTATTCTAAATTTCTCCCTATAATATTTAAATCTGTATGATTATTCTTTTTATCTCTGTGAATAACTCTCTGTGAAGAAGCAAAATATAAGTTTATCTCTGTAATTTTTAGATTGAAAATCAGATTAAAAACACACCTTATGAGCTTGCATTTACCAGCATAATCATCTATCTTTCATGACTGGAAACGATTATTTTCTCTGGACTGTTTATCTCTGAGAATAAACCTCTGTGAGGAAGCAACATATAAGTTTATCTCTGTAAATTTTATGAGCTTGCATTTCCCAGCATAATCATCTATCCTTCACCTTCCTGGATTGTTTATCTATGTGAATAACTTTTTGGATTATTCACCCTGTGAATGAATCCTTATTGTTTACTTTAGTGTTTTTATCCTTTTAATCCAAAATCTACTTTCTGTACCCATTTAAATTAAACTGTAAATTTTTATATATATATATATATAGTGATTATTCCAATGCTAACATATTAATACTGATGCCCTGCGAAATGGACAAGGTTAGCAAATGACAAACAACACAAGACACAAGAAACTCGTTAGTGTTAGTCAATCAAAAACTAATCTAAACAGGCATATCAAAAGAGATACTAAAATCATGCTAATATATCTAACAAATGAAACAAAGATAATAAGGCATCTCCAAATGCCTCTTAGCATGCTCTTAGCTCCTTCTCCCTTGTTCCTCTCCTCTCCAAGTTCCAAAATAGTGTAGCTCTCAGTAGCTTTTTGCACTATGAATACTTATGGAGGATTGAGATTTTAGTATTTGCTCCAAATGTAAAATGAAAAGCTAAAATACTAGATGATATTAAAATGATTGATTTTAGCCAAAATAACAAGATATTAGTTTGCTATGCTAAATGCTCTCTAAAATGCCTATAGGTTAAATGCATACAAATTTTCAGGATCTGGATTATGAAGAAATGGGCTCTATTTATAGGAAAAATGGGGCAATGGATGGTTGAGATTGAGTAATCTCAACAAAGGTCAGGATTGAATGATTTCACATCCATGTGAAGGCTTTCAACCCAATCCCAGGATGACAAGTGTCAATGTGAGATAGGTTGAGAGGAGAGGGAATAAGCATTAAATGCTTGACATGACTTTGAGAGTTAAAGTCAAGGTTAATTGAATGAATAAACTCTTTATTCAAAGAATAAAACTTTTATCCAATGGATAAATTCTTGTGCAAAGGCAAGAGGGATAAATATGGTCAAAGCAATAAATGCTTGGGGGGACAAGTTTGAAATAACCATAAATGGTTATGTAAGAGCCATAAATGGTCATGTAAGAGCCATTAGTGGTTTTTGAAGACTTTGGGGGTTAATTTGTTGAACACACAAAGCATTAAATGTTTTTCAAAGATTTTTGAAGTTTTTGAGAAGTGACTCCATTTTGCTTAGGAATGTGACAATAATTAGGGGATGGATTAGGCTAATTAGGAAGGGGCTAGAAGAATCTAGAAGGGGATTAGATTTTGCAATTGGATTTGGTGGGTGAGGGAAAATAAGATTTTTATTTAAAATAAAACTAGTTTATTTCAATAAATGAGTGCAAGTTGCATTTGTAAGAAAATGCAAGTGGGGGGGTTTTTAAATGATTTAAATAAATGTTAATTTATTTAAAAGAGGAAAAGGGGGATTTTAATTAAATAAATTGATTTTATTCATTTAATTGATTGTGAATTTGGTATAGTGAATTAATTAAAATAAATTGAATAATTTATTTAATTAATAGGAGAATGTTTGAAGATGAATTAATTAAATATTAATTTAATTAACTGATGGCTAGTAGATTTTTAATTAAATAAATAGCAAATATTCATTTAATTAGAATGGACAGATTTGTGTGACTACATTTGCCCTTCTTTGAGACGGTGCGGTTTATCACGTCATTTCAAAGAAAGAAAAATAGGTGTGAAGAAATGCCCCATAAAATGTTAATTTAATGGGTGGTATGCCCCCTCGAGAGATGGGTGGAATTTTTTTTTGAAAAATCGGGCGATCTCTCGAAAAAGAATAAAAATTGGCAGGGTGGTAGAAGAGAAGAAGTTAGTAACGCAGGTGAAAAAGAGAAGAAATCGGGAGTAAAGTGGAGAAATGGGAGGCTTGGGAAGGTTACGGGGACCACGACGGTGAGCCGGGGAAAATTACGGTGACTGCAAAGGGTTTAAATAGGGAAAAATGGGTGAAAATAGGATCATTTGTGACCGCGACCATTGTGAATCCAGAGCTCTGAAAGTGACTTGTGAGAGGAGTGAGCAGCAGTCAGGATGCCTGTACCAGTTGCTGAGCACCGGTTTGAGCGAGTCCGTCGATTCCAGCGGCCAAACGGCTACGGACCAGCGGTATGCAAACTTGAAATTTTAATTTTTATGCATTTTTGATACGTTTTTTGCTGAGTCCAAGTTGAGTCAGAGCAATAGCGTCGAAACTATGTTTTGGTGCTTTTGCTCAATTAACTAGCGCTACTATGCCGCAATGGCGCTATTGCCCCATTGTTTGAGCGCTATTGCATGCATGTTTAGGCGCTTTTGATTAAAAAATGCTATTGAGTGTTGATTTGAGCGCTATTGTTCTTAATGAGCGCTATTTAGAGGTTGTTTTAGCGCTTTTGAAGGTTGAGCACTTTTGGATAGTTGATTGAGTGCTATTGTTGATATTATAGTGCTTTTGTTGGTAAAATAACGCTTTTGTGTTTAGGATAGAAAGATGCCCCAGTTTGTTTGAATAAAATCTCTGGATGCCAATGATGGATGGATGGTGATGTGAAGTGGGAGTTGTTTTGAACCATAGCAGCCTGATGAGAGTTAGGTCATTAGGATAAATGCCTGTTGAAGTCTAGGTTGCCATGATTGCTTACCTGTTGAGACCCGAAGATACTTGATCAAAGTATCTGTTGATAGTCTAGGTTTAAACTTAAGAAAGCTTGAAAACAAAACAACTGATGAGGAGTGATTGATGCCCATGTGTAGGAGGATCTAGGCGTGTTGCAGTTTAGCGAGAGACACTCGGCGACACAGGGGTTGCATGATCAATTGACATAGGCGGAGATAGATTGTATTGCCACGACCGGATTATATGAGGTGATGCACATGCCCATGATTCGTATGAATCACAGATTGATCACAACATTAGCAGAGCGGTGGCACAACGAGACGTGCACCTTCCATCTGGCACAGGGAGAGATGACAGTGACCCTCAAGGATGTGTGGCGCATCCTGCGGATTCCGATTCGGGGGGAGCTGGTCACGTATGACAGATCCTGGGGGACCCTTGCAGTTCAGAGGTTCTTTGATGAGGATGTTGTTATTGATGATGGTTCTATTGCATGGGTGGAGATAGCTGCGTTATATGAGCCTCTACCAATAGTTCTATCAGGTATCGTGGGAGGACTTCTGTGTCCGGATAGGCGATCACATGGCTTGGCCGTGGGGTGGGGGCAGGTGATCGAGATGATGATGAACGAGGGGACCTATTTTGCTTGGGGGCTGTGCATGCTGGCGCACTTGTATAAGGAGCTCCATGAGGTGGTGTATCGGAGGAGAAGTTCCCTAGCAATGGGAGTGACGTTGCTTCATATTTGGGCCTGGGAGCACCTACCAGTGACTCGACCTGTGAGTCTTAGGTTCTGCGTAGTGGATCAGCCGTACATGTTTATGTATAGCGGCATGATGAGTCAGCCCCACCTAGGGAAGTTAGAGTGGTGGCGGCGGGCGTTGGACGATCTTGATGTAGTCATATGGCAACCATACCTGGAGTGTGAGCCGTGGGATGATGATGCAGAGGCACTTCCTTATGTATTTATGACCAGATTCTTCATTGGGAGGACATCTTATGATGTGGAGAGACAGGTGCCCAGGAGAAAGCTGAGACAGTTTGGATGGCAGCAGGGACTGCCTAGTGGATCAGGGGAGTATGCGCGGGTGACACGGGAGAGGTATGCATGGGGGCCAATGCTGCCATATAATCAGGTACTGGCGGAGTTCCGGCCACTGCAGGCGAGACCGTGGGACATACGACCGAGGGTCGTGGATGCAGGGGTTTCAGAGGAGTATACATAGTATATTGCGACCCATTCGATTCTACGCATATCAGATCCAGCAGAGCCGGTGCCCGAGTTTGAAGATGAGAGGGGACGGAGGAGGGGGAGGGGAGGAGGGAGAGGTCTGATAGCAGGCCTTGGAGGGAGAGGAGATGATGGAGATGGGGGAGGAGGTGGTGGAGGAGGTGGTGGTTGTGGTGGGGGAGGAGGTGGTGGGTTGGGGGTTCGGATTCAGTGGGGAGGGAGAGGTGGACTGCCCCTACGGATGTCACAGGGACCGTTGGTATAGGGAGGAGTGAGATTGGGCGGGAGAGGGATGGAGAGGGAGATACCGAGGGAGAGAGGGGAGGGAGCCACTGGAGAGGGTGGTATAGGTGAGGTTGCTATGGAGATAGGAGAGGGACCAGGTGAAGATATGCGAGAGCGATTAATAGTTCATTTGCAGTCTCATCTTGAGGCATCAGATGCACGGGTGGAGGAGTTGGAGGTGGAGGTGGCGGCTAGGGATGTGCAGCTATTTGCACGGGAGTCAGAGCTGGCTGTAGTGCTGCAGGAGAGGGATAGTGCAGTGGAGAGATTAGTAGAGCTACAGGAAAGAGTCCAGATTGGAGTAGGAGCACAAGGGCCTACGGGGGAAGTGATGAGGGAGATGCGGCGAGCACAGGCAGAGATAGAGTACTGGCGGGGTTTATATGAGCAGGTGGTGCTAGTTAGTCAGCGAGCACTTAGCTATTCACAGATGTGGTAGGCCAGATCAGAGCGATCACAGAGGGTGTAGAGTAGTGGGGGTGTGATGGGTCCTCTGCGGAGGGAGAGATCAGGGGATGCAGGAGTGAGTGGTGGTTTGATGAGGCCTCCATGGAGAGATGGATCAGGTGGTGCGGGCACCAGTGGGGGAGCAGGTGGCGATGGTGGTACAACATCTGGCCAGAGTGGCATTTGAGAGAACATTTTTGCATATATGTATTGTATCATTGTTTATTTTTTGGATTGTATCTTGGATGGCTCTTGGTAGCCGATTTTGTAGACTTCATTGTACTCTGATATATGAGATGATATATATGAGGAGATCCTATATTTTGATGATATGCATTTGATATGTATGGATGTTTATGCAGGATGATGAGTTATTGCTTAGATGGATATGGGTACGTGTATGCATTTGATGAGATGTTTCTTATATACTTGTGTTTTTATGACGATTTTATGATGTCGTATACTAATAGATGAATGTAGGTTTATACATGTGTGCATGTTTTGATGTAATGCTTTATGTATGTAATACCATGATGATAATGTATGCTTATGATAAGTTATGAACAAGATTTTTGGTGTTTCCTATTTTTGGTATAAGGATGAGATAATGATATGCAATTAATGTAATAAATGAATGATGATTTTATGTATGAATATGCATCTAGATGTTTGTTAAATGAATGCAATATGGATAAACAAAATGTAAAGTACAAATGTTTATATTTATGATGTCTAAATGAATGCATATGTATAATGGATATATAACATGAACCAATGTGTTTGTGGAAACAAATGGTTTTATGATTCTAAATGCGTAAATATGTTTTAAAAAATGATAATATGATGATATCACAACTGATGATTTTAATAACTGCACCTTAATGCAATTAAAAAGAAGAAAATGAATGTAATGTGAATGAATCCTAAAATGAGCATAATAAGATACTTTAATAATGGATAAATGAATGCACCTGTTCACTTAATGAATGTATGTAAGGATAAATGATAAAGAATGATGAAATGATGATGGATAATTGACACTAAATGAATGCCTAGTAAATGATTTAAAACAATCAAAGACAATGTGATCCCACAAATGAATCTAATTTTTTATGATTTATGCAATGATGCCAATGATTAATGAAAACTAATGTAAAAAATGAACTATATGCAATATTAAGTTAAAAATGACATGAATGGACTTAATGCAAGATGCACCTAAATGCGACGATGATATGACCATGAGGAATGCAAGGTTTTTGAGACTTTGCATGATGCATTGATGATGTATTAGAGTACTCGGTCGTGATTGTATCCAAGACTAGCTTTTATGGTCATATTCTGCATATAAATCCTACATATGAATGAATGAATGGATGGGTGATATGCAACGGAATGCAATATATAAACAGATGAGATGAAATGATGATCCATAGTGCTCTATTTTCATCATTAAGCTTTAAAATGTTGGAAGAGAATACAAACATTTTGACATAATGATTCAAGATGACCTGAGTATTCCTTACATGGATTTTATATAGCAAGTTAATACAAACGACTTGATATAAGGGTCAAGTCGACCAGAGTATTGCTTGCGGAACAGACAAGGATTATCTCCGTTCATGCATGACTTGGATCGTCCTCCTTGATCTTAGGCTGATTATATCCTGAGACAAGTGCATACCATAATAAGAGATAAAACCTTTATCCAGTTTGGATGAGGTAGGAGGAACCAAAGAAAGAGCATTGTACCTGCAAACAAACAGTATATACATAAAGAATAAAGAATAAGAATCCTTGGTAATGGTTCATGTTCATATGGTCGAGGTATACACTGTAGTCAGCAAGCCGTAGTGATCTATGACTGAATTTTGCATAAAATCACGTAGCTTAGTGAACTTCCCACGTAGACACCATTAGTACATGCCCCAGTACTTCATCGGAATAATGCACCGAAGATATACAAACAATGTTGAAAGATCCCGATACAGATAAATGAATGATTGTACTCACAAATCAAACAAGTATTTGATAGCTTAACATAATTTTCTTGTCAAAGAAAATGTCACTTTTGTCTTTGTGTTGGTAAGGAAGGATGCATCCTCGTTGAAGATAGTTTGATTGTTGATGTTGATTGTTTGGTCAATTTTGAGAAGTGATCATCGTGCAAAAATTGTTCAATGCTTGTTTTTGTATCTGCTCGGATAAGTATGTACAATGTGTTGCCATGTTTTTGTTGGATTTTTGATGTTTTCTGATGTTTTTGGATTTTGTGATATATTTTGAATGTTTTTGTCTTTTGAATTGTTTTGAATGTTTTTGGATTTTGAAGTGTTTTGGATGTTTTTGGATTTTGTGAGATATTTTTAAATGAAGAACTTTAATGAATCATAAGACAATGTAGAATCCACTTCCATCAATAGTTTAAGGGAATTGCCCCCAGTTTAGACATGACTATAAAAAAGCGGGATGCAGGATGCATGTAGTACTTTCTTGGATTTGTAGATTTATAACAAGCCATGGTTGATGGATGGATGGATGTATGTATGAAGTATAATGTGAGCGCAACAAGTCGGAAAAACAATGGAGCCATAGCCTTTACGAGTGGCACCTGTTTGCCAGGTTTTCACCATCGCACTTACCCAAGGTGCCACCGGAGTGGTTGTTCACCGTTTGGATGCATGATTTTTTCTTTACTTTTTTGATGTTTTTGTATTTTCTTCAGGTCATTTATCTGGATGTTTTTGGTATTTTTGCCAGTATATATGGGAGCCTGATGCTCTGTGCAGCTTATGTGTAAAACCATTTGAGGTGCATGCTGTTGATCAGATCTGTTAATGGTTCTCCTTCTGAAGTAGCCAATTGATATGCCCTGGACCCAAATACAGCAGTAACAACATATGGACCCAGCTAATTTGATTCAAACTTTCCCTAATGTTCTCTGTTTGGTTCGTTACGAGGATTCTCTCGAAGAACAAGATCACCTACCTCAAACATACGAGGCTTAACTCGATGATTGTACCTTCGGCTCATGCGTTGTTGATAGGCTTTGAGGTGGTTGTATGCAGCTTGTCACTTCTCATCAAGTAGCTCTAAGTCCTGAAGGCGTGAGACTCTGTATGCTTCATCATCGATGAGATTGTGCAAGGAAACCCGTAGTGATGGGATCTCAACCTCAATAGGTAAGATAGCTTCGACACCATAGACCAATGAGTAGGGAGTTGCGCCTGTAGGGGTTCGAATGCTAGTTCGATATGCCCATAGTGCTAGATTCAATTGAACATGACAATCACGGCCGACATCATTGATTGTCTTCTTTAGGATCTGCAATATGTTTTTATTTGATGCTTCGACCTGACCATTGCCTTGTGGGTAATAGGGAGTGGAAAAGTGGTGTTGGATGTGAAATTTCTCACAGAGTTCGTAGACATCCTGATTTTTGAAAGGAAGCACGTTATCTGTGATGATGGACATGGGTACACCATACCGACAGATGATGTAATTGAGGATGAATGAGGCAATCTGTTTGTCGGTGACTTGGGTAAGTGGAACAACTTCGATCCACTTTGTGAAATATTCGGTGGCGGTAATAATGAATTTATGGCCATTAGATGAAGATGGATGGATTTTACCCACAAGGTCAAGGCCCCATTGACAAAAAGGCCATGGCGTTGTGATTGGTTGTAGATCCTGGGCTGGTGCATGTATCAGGTCGCCATGAACTTGACATTTCTTGTATTTTCTGACAAAGTAGTAGGAATCATTTTCCATAGATGGCCAATAGTATCCATTGCGCAGGAGTTTCTTGGCTAGTGACGGACCACTTGAGTGAGTCCCACAAATTCCTTCATGGACTTCTTCCAAAGCTTTTGTTATCTCACCTTGTTCCAAACATTGAAGGAGAGTACCATCAAGACCGCGGCGATATACGGTTTCAGCAATAATGGTATATCGAGCAGTTTGGCGAATGAAGGTTTTACATTGGTTATTTGATTGGTTGGGAGGAAGGGTGTGATCGCGGAGATAGGTGTAGAACTCACCGTACCATGGGGATTCAAAACCGACAAGGTGACATATCATTTCAGATTCGGGGATATCATAAGCGGGAATCCAAAGTTGTTCTACCAAGAACTTGTAGCGTGTTGAATTCTGTGGAAGATCTAGGAGAGATGCGATGGTAGCCATAGCGTCAGCAGCTCAATTCTGATCTCTTGGTATCTGCTCAAAAGTGATAGTAGTAAATGATGTCTTTAGATTGTCCACCATTTGTTTATATGGCATGAGTTTATCATCCTTGGTTTGATATTCATCTGTTGCTTGTGGAATGACTAGTTGTGAGTCGCCATACACTTGCAGTTCTTGTAATTTCCATTGTACGGTTAGCCTGAGTCCTATGATCAAGGCCTCATACTCTGCTATGTTGTTGGTGCATGGAAATGTGAGCCTGCAAGACTTCGGGATGCTATCACCTTGAGGTGTGATAAACAGAATGCCTGCCCCCGAGCCGTGCCTAGTGTATGAACCATTGAAGTATAGTTTCCATGGTTGTGTTGTTGTGATCATGAATATCTCTTCATCTAGAAAATTGGAAATGAGAGGATGATCGCCTATGAGTGGTGCATCAGCCAACTGATCTGCAATAACTTGACCTTTGATAGCTTTACGGTCTACATACTTGATATCAAATTCACTCAGAATCATCACCCATTTGGCCAAGCGGCCTATCAATGCTGCTTTGCTGAGTAAATACTTGAGTGGATCAATATTTGTAATGAGTTGTACCTTATGTGTTAATAGATAGTGCCTCAGTTTAGTAGCTGCTAAGATTACTGTAGGCAAGCTTGCTCAATAGGGGTGTAATTGAGTTCATAGCCAACCAGTGTGCGAGAGATGTAGTAAACAACACACTCTTTTCCTTTTGCATTATGTTGTGCCAGTAGTACACCCAATGTTGTACTTGTCACTGAGATATAGAGTAACAACGGTCTACTTGGATCTGGTGGGATCAACAATGGTGGATTCATGAGATAGTCTTTAAGTGTCTGAAATGCTTGTTGGCATTGGGCATCCCATTGAAAGCGGATGTTCTTGTGTAGCAGGTGTGTGAATGGGTGACACTTATTAGCCAATTGTGCAATGAATCTTCGGATGGATTGAAGTCATCCTTGTAACGTCCTTAGTTGACTGATGTTCTTTGGTGGTGGCATGTCCATGATTGCTTTTACCTTTGCTGGGTCGACCTCAATGCCTTTGCTTGAGACAATGTATCCTAGAAGCTTCTCGGAGGTTACTCCAAAGACACATTTCTTTGGGTTGAGTCGAACATGGTATTGTTCCAGTCTATCAAAGATTTTATCTAAGATGTGGAGATGCCCTTCTCTGGTGAGTGATTTTGCGAGTAAGTCGTCCACATAATCTTCCATCATAGTATGCATCATGTCATGGAAGATGGTGGTCATTGCTCATTGATAGGTTGCTCCTGCATTCTTGAGACCGAAAGGCATTACATTCCAGCAATATGTGCCCCATGGACATGTGAAGCCTGTCTTATGTTGGTCTTCTGGTGCGATCTTTATTTGATTGTATCTTGAAAAGCCATCCATGAGTGAAAGCATGGCATGTCTTGCTGTCATATCCACTATGATGTTGATATTTGGTAGGGGGAAGTCATCCTTAGGACATGCCTTATTCAGATCTCTGAAGTCAGTACAAATGCGGATGCCCCCTTTTGGTTTGCTGACAAGAACAATGTTGGATATCCAATCCGCATAATCAATGGATCTAATGAAACCAACATCTAGGAGTTTCTTGAGTTCTGTTTTGACTAGCACTACAATCTGGGGATGCATCTTGTGAAGCTTCTGCTTGACAGGTTTGGCTCCTTCTGCTACTGTGAGGTGATGCATGACTAAATCAGGATCAAGCCCAGGCATGTCTGCATATGACCATGCAAAGTTGATCTGACACTTTTGAAAGAACTCTATAAATTTAGGCTGTTCCTCTAGAGTGAGAAGAGATGCCAGATGTATGAGGTGAGGATTTTCAGGAGTCCCCACATTGTATTCTTTGGTTTTCTTAATGAGAATTGTTGATCATTCCTGTTGTGCACTAGCATGGAGAATGTCAAACCTTTCATCCTTAGGCGCCGCAAAGAGGTTTTCACCGTTGGATACGCTCTTTCTTTTTACTTTTGTTGGATCAAACAGTGCCATAGTGTGGTTTTCACTAGAAGATCCATGTTTTATCATTATATTTTTGCAGCTGAAAGGTTTGGCATCCGCCCCAAAGTACGTTGCGCTATTAAGTTCTATGGCGAATCCAACTTTGTGATCCCCACTTGGTAGGTTATCCCATAATTCCAAAAAGTCAATGATGGCCTCATTGTTTTGGAAGAAGTCAAGACATGGGGGATTTGGTTGGTTCCATTCGATGAGTTCAGGGTGGATAATGGGCATTACTTCATCGATTAGGTTAAGTGCGTTAGATGTATCAGTGAGGGTTAAGATGTTATGGTGAAGGTCATTGATGGTACTCTCCCTATCAGAATCAGGCGTAGGATGAGACATAGGGTTTGTGGAAAATGTTTCCAGTTCAGGAACCCATGTGGTCTTTATCTGTGCTTCTCCATAAACAGGGATGTCTTTGCGTGGTGGAGGTAGTGATGCATCTTCCTCATCTGAAGTGTTAAGCTGTACAGAATCAAATTCCCACTCATGTGAGTCGGTCTTTGAATCACTTTCCAGCATCCGACTACTATACCATACTGGGATGTCCTTTGAGTTAAATACTGCAGGGGTGATCGGTTGATGTACCTTTGTAGATAAAATGATCGGTGCTGCAGGAAGGATGATGGGGCTCAAAGAATCTGATACGGGGAGTATTGGTAGTGTTGGCTCAACTGCTTCTGCTGGAACTGCGGGTGTTGTAGATACTGCTATGGGTTCTGATACAGCTGTTGCTATTAATGGTGCTTTTATTGATGTTATTGCTATTGCTGATGGGATTACTGGTTCGCTGGGTGGGATGATTGGCATTGTAGTTGATTGTGCTGGGGTTTTGAGCCTCGGTGGGGCAGCTGCGATGGTGTTTGATGTTGCTCTGATAATAAAAGGTGTCCTCTTTGCAATAGGTTGATATAGTGGTTTGCTGGGTTTTCCTTTGAATCTGAGTTTAGGAAAGATCTCCTTTTCAAAGCCTAGGCCTGCATTATCCTTGGGATTTAATTCTGGCAGCAGTGGTTCATGTCGTCCTTGTTTGCAATATCCCAAAGCACTCTGACCATCATACCCCATTCTTTGCATAATGAGGAGGCCTTTGCCATATTGATCTGTAGGAAGTGTAGCTTGCGGTATATCAGTGGTGATGGGATCTTTATAGATCCATTCCGCTAAGTCCTCATCTTGGGTTTCTTCTTCTTGACTCTTTCCAGGGACGAAAGGTGTCAAAGCACATGCTGGCATGATCAGTGGTTGTTGGAGTAATTGTTGCGGTTTACCATGTGTTCTAGGAGAAGTGGGCATTTGTCCTACACAAAAGAGTTGACTCAAGTTGTATTCCCCTGGACCTTCCTCTGCTATCTTCATCTTAAGCTTTTCTTGCTTGGGTATAGTGGTGTTTGAACTGGCAAGAGAGGCGGGACTTATATATCATGTGGAGGAAATGGCTTCTCTATTATTAGGAATGGTAATCTCTAGTTGATGGCTGATATTATGACACTATGCAAAGGGATTGGCATCACCCAGGATTGTGATCTCTGCACCGTTATGTGGGAACTTGATACATTGATGGTAGGTAGATGGAATGGCTTGCATGACATGTATCCAAGGTCTTCCTAACAATAGATTGTATGGAAGAGGAAGGTCCAGAACTTGACAGATGATGTGTTTTACCACAGGGCCTACTTGGATTGGTAGTACCATAGCTCCTTTGGATGAATGCTCTGCATCGTCATAGGCTTTGATTGTGATCTTCTTGTGAGGATCCATTGATTCTATGGCATATCCCAATGCTGTGACCAACTATAGTGTACAAATATTTAGGCCTGCTCCATTATCGATCAAGACTCGCTTGATCCTATGCTAGTTGATAAAGCCTTCAATGTGTAGCGAAGCGTTATGAGGTTGCTGGAAAGAAGAGTTGTCACTTTCGGAAAAAGTGAGACAAGGTGATGACTTTAGACTTCCAAACATGGCTTGAAATTGGTCTGTATTAAGGTTTGCAGGGACTAACACCTCTTGGAGTGCTTGATCCAAGATAGTTTTATGAGATGGTGATAGGCGCAATAGTTCTAAAATGGAGATAAGCGCAAGCATTTTGTCTAATTGTTCCACAAGATTGTACTGTTTTGGGATGGAGGTGGTGCCTTGTGGAGCTGCCTTTATGGTGACCTTGCCACGACGTGTAACAACATTGCAATTTGAGTTGGGATTTTTGAAGGTTATAGTTGCAACTTGTTCACTGGCATCATACAGATGATTTACAGTGTAATTATATGCAGCCTGTGTATAATCCATGGTATCAGTGCCTCGCCTGGAAGTGGAAGGACACCTTTGATCTTGTGATGGAAGTTGATTTTTAAACATCAGATGATCATTATTGGTTGTTTTTGGGTCATGTCCTTCTATTTCAATTTCTCCTCGATCAATAAGATCCTGAATGAGATCTTTCAATCGGTGACAATTACTTGTCTTGTGTCCTCTCCCTTGATGGAATTCACAGTGTTCGGTATCTCTTCACCATGCCGGTTTGACCTGAGGCTCATAGTTTGATAGTTTAGGTAGAGTGACCAAATTTTGAGAAAAGATTTGTCGCAATACTGTTTCAATGGGTTCCCCTAAGGGAGTGTATGTTCATTTTTATTTTTGTTGATGAGGTCTAGGTTCATCATGAGATGTGATGCGACCTTGATTTGAAGGGACATTTGTGTTATTCTGAGGTGGAGGATTTTGTCCTACAAACTGAACCACAGGTTGTGCACTGTGTTTAGTCCTGGCATCCACAACCCCATCGTTGACGATATTTTTGTTTTTGTTCCAGAAGCTTGGTTTATCGCTATTGAAGCGTGGGCGAGGACTATCCTTTGGTTCATTATAGATTTTGATGAGTGCCCGTTCACATTTCAAACCCTTGGTGATCATATCATTAAAAGAGTCTGTGTCTTTGACATCCAGGTGAAATTCCATTTCTTCGTTTAAGTTGGAAATGAATATTTCCACTAGTTCTCGTTCAGGTAACTGAAGAGAACGTCTGCTAGACATTTGGGGCCATCGTTGCAGGAATACTGAGAAAAGTTCACCTGGTTTTTGTTTAGTGTTGCACAAATCAGCCATGGTGATGTCACATTCAATGTTATGAGACTAATGAGCTAGGAACTTCTGGATGAGTTCCTCAAATGTTCTAATGCCACCTAATAGTCGGGAAAACCATGATGTGGTTGTTCCTCCCAAGCTTTGGGAAAAAAGGCGCATGAGGTATGTGTCTTCATATGCCACTTCGAGGCAAGCAGAATGAAATTCTCTAACATGATCGTGGGGATCTCTCTTTCCTCTATATTTTTTGAATTTGGGTGTTTTGAATCCTCGTGGAAAGGGTGGCATATAAAGATTCCTATAAAAAGGATAGGGATAGATGTCACTGAGTGAGAATTGGTTAGTTTTGACACCACTATGAAGTTGTTGGGCGAGATTCTCGACTTGTTGCTGCAACATCTCCATTTCAGTTGTAGGAGGAGGTGGTGGGTTACCTCGAGGAATGTTGTATCTGATGGGATCTCTACCTCTTTCCTCTTCATGGCGACTTTGTCGTTTTGATGCTTGTCTTAATTGGGCAAGGTCAAAGTCAGAGGGGAGTTTTGCTCCTTCTTGGGCGAGCTTTAAAAAATGAGCATCCGCATTGCTCCTGAGTATTTCGTCAAAAAGTCTGTTGAAGAGAGGGTTATGCTGGGCCCTTTCTATTGTTGCGAGAGTAGGAGTACTTGGGTTTTCGTCATTCGCATTTCCTCCAAGTGCTTCTTGAAATTCATTGAGATTTTCCTCTTCTTCTTCTTCCATTTCTATTTCTCATTGCCTTGACTGTGATCAGGTTTGAGCCATTTTGCTTACAAGCTTTTGTTGAAGTTGTGTGAAAATGATGATGAGTTTTTGATGAAATGAGAGATTGATGGTTGGTGAATTGTGTTGTATGTGGATCTCTAGCACTTTTAAGGTAGATGTAACCGAAATTCCTTCTTTGAATTGCTTGCTTGTTTGATAAGTTTTGATGTGATAAGGTGTAGAGAAAGCTGAGATGTGTTACAGATTGAACTACCTAGTAATGAGAGGATTCACTCATGAACTAGTTTTAACCTGCGTAGATGTGTCTCTTAGGATGAGCTTATCCTAGATGTAGAAACAATCTAAAAAGTGATGTGATGTTTTTGATTTCAAGCAATATCTAAAAGAGAACTTGGGACAAGAACCTCTTAATGTTTTGAGAGTTGGAACAGATTGATGATGAAGTGATGATGTATGAAAAAGATGATGGATGAAAATGTTTTCAATTTCAATAAAAACTTTGTGTCGCAAATGAGACAAACTCTACCTCTTCCCTTTCGGGTGTTGGTGGTATTTCTCAAGCTATGTTGTATGTGATGCAAACGTTTGGGAAGAAATTGGCATTAATTTTGCCTCCTTGGTTTTTGTGATAACTCAAAGCTCTATATTGCATAAAAGCCCTGCGGTTCAATGACTCTGAATCAAATTCGTTTGTTTTGCCTTGAAGGTAGAGACGCATGTGACGTAGAAAAACTCTATGGGAGACAAAGATTTGTCTATTTAGATAGAAGAATTTCCTCGTTTTGATCAAAGCCTTTGAGCTCAATGGTCTTCTTTTCAAGTTGATGTTCTGATGACAATTCTTCTTTCTCAAGATGTGAAGAATGGTCATAAAGTTTGATTCTTTTCATTTTTTGTTTTTGATCTTTTGGTTGTTTTTGAAAGATGCTTGGTTGGATGAACACTTGTGTTGATTTTTGGATTTTTTATGATGTTTCTTTGACAAGAAAACAAAGCAAGCATACAAGCACAAGAATGTTGCCTCAAAAGGAACAAATAAGTATGGGTCTAGATCAACCCAATCTTGGACTTTATATGACCCTTTTTCTTTTAAGTGTTTTTTTAAGGTGTATTTCCAAATCCTGAAGTTGGCTCAATTTGCACTTGGTCTTGACTAAAATGAACACACTTCAAACATTTTTTATCCCTAAGGTCAAATGGCCAGTTGTGATAAATTTAGCCCACATCTTGATATTTCTTCGACTTTGGTACTACATACCTTATGAATCTTGCCTTGGCAGGTAAGGATGTGATATACTAAGTCTTGCACGAGCATAACAAATAGATGATCCCTATGATGGGGGAGTCCCCACTTTTATCAAGCCACAAGTGACTTTTCAAAAAGCTATGTTTCTACTCAAGGAAATATGTATGGTGAGTATCTTGGGAGCAAAACCATCTATGCTCTTGCACTAAATTATATCGCAAATATCCTCAATCAATAGAATGGGTGGGCTACTACTTAAAGGTGTTTAGTCATGTTCGATGTTTTTGGACATAAGTTCATTTTGCAGTGACTCACTTAAGAGCCTTGTAACTGGTGGTGGGGCCCATTTGTCCTTTCGGCCAGTTACACTGTAGGAACAGCTATACCCAAGGCTACAGATTTCACTCTCACCTGATTTTTATAGCGGCTCGAAGGATTTACCACGCGAGGTCGTTCCCAAGAGTGATGTGTCTCTTGGCAGACCTCTCTTAAAAAGATAAATTTTTTGAGTGTTACTAACACTTTTTTCTTGCACCTAGGACCACGAAAGCCAAGGGAGAGGATAGTGTGTGTTAGAAGTAGGACCACTCGACCAACCTTTTTGCACAAGTGTGCCAAGCACGAAAAACACTTGTTCCTTTTAATCTGTCATTGCAATGTGATCTAACTATTCGAAGATGTTGCTCCAACAGTCATGGTGTTCGTTTGAAGTTCAATGGCAAAATGTGTTGTAATCTAGAAATGGGAAGTCCTGGTCAACTGAACTTGAAGCACGTATGAAGAAAAATCATTTTGCAACAAAAGTTTTAAACAAGTTGATTGTATATTTTATGTGTGATGCTCTGCAAAATGGACAAGGTTAGTCTGAGATAAATAACACACACGCAAGAAACTGTTAGTGTTAATCAATCAAAAACTAATCTAAACAGGCATATCAAAAGAGATACTAAAAACATGAAAGCATATTTAACTAAAGAAGCAAATATGATGAGGCATCTCCAAATACCTCCTAACATGCTCTTAGCTCCTTCTCCCTTGTTCCTCTCCTCTCCAAGTTCCAAAATAGTGTAGCTCTCAACAACTTTTTGCACTATGGATGTTTATGGAGGATTGAGATTTGGGTATTTTGCTCAAAATGTAAAATGAAAAGCTAAAATACTAGATGCTATTTAAAAATGATTGATTTTAACTAAAATAACAAAGATATTAGTTTGCTATGCTAAATGCTCTCTAAAATGCCTATAGGTTAAATGCATACAAGTTTTCAGGATCTGGATTATGAAGAAATGGGCTCTATTTATAGAGAAAATGGAGCAATGGATGGTTGAAATTGAGCAATCTCAACAAGGGTCAGGATTGAATGATTTCAAATCCATGTGAGGGCTTTCAACCCAATCCCAGGATGACAAGTGTCAATGTGAGATAGGTTGAGAGGGGAGGGAATAAGCATTAAATACTTGATATGACCTTGGGAGTTAAAGTCAAGGTTAGTTGAATGAATAAACTCTTTATTGAAAGAATAAATCTTTTATCCAATGGATAAACTTTTGTGCAAATGCAAGAAGGTTAAATATGGTCAAAGCAATAAATGCTTGGAGGGACAAGTTTGAAATAACCATAAATGGTCATGTAAGAGCCATTAGTGGTCTTGGAAGACTTTGGGGGTTAATTTGTTGAACACACAAAGCATTAAATGCTTTTCAAAGACTTTTGAAGTCTTTGAGAAGTGACTCCATTTTGCTTAGGATTGTGACAATAATTAGGGGATGGATTAGGCTAATTAGGAAGGGGTTAGAAGAATCTAGAAGGGGATTAGATTTTGCAATTGGATTTGGTGGGTGAGAGAAAATAGGATTTTTATTTAAAATAAAATTAGTTTATTTCAATAAATGTGTGCAAGTTGCATTTGTAGGAAAATGCAAGTGGGGGGGTTTTTAAATGATTTAAATAAATGTTAATTTATTTAAAAGACGAAAAAGGGGGATTTAATTAAATAAATAGATTTTATTTATTTAATTGATTGGAATTTGATTTAATGAATTAATTAAAATAAATTGAATAATTTATTTAATTAATAGGAGAATGTTTGGAGATGAATTAATTAAATTTTAATTTAATTAACTGATGGCTAGTGGATTTTTAATCAAATAAATAACAAATATTTATTTAATTAAGCTGGACAGATTTGTGTGACTATATTTGTCCCTCTTTCAGACGGTGCGGTTTATTGCGTTGTTTCAAAGAAAGAAAAACTGGTGTGAAGAAAATGCCCCATAAAATGTTAATTTAATGGGTGGTATGCCCCCTCGAGAGATGGGCCAAAAAATTTCGAAAAATCGGGCGATCTCTCGAAAAAGAATGAAAATTGGCAGGGTTTTAGAAGAAAAGGAGTTAGCCATACGGGTGAAAAATAGAAGAAAATGGGGGTAAAATGGAGAAATGGGGAGCTCGGGAAGTTTAGGGGGACCACGGCGGTGAGCGGGGGGAAGTTATGGTGACGGTGAAGGGTATAAATGGGGTGAAAGGGATGAAAACAAGATCATTTGTGACTGCGACTAGTGTGAAACCAAAGCTCTGATAGTGACGTTTTGGAGGAGTGAGCAGCAGTCAGGATGCCAATACCGATTACAGAGCACAGATTTGAGCGAGTCCGACAGTTCCAACGGCCAAACGACTACGGACCAACGATACGCAAATTGAAATTTTGAATTTTTAAGCATTTTTATAGGCTTTTTGCTGAGTCCAAGTTGAGTCGGAGCAATAACGCTGAAACTATGGTTTTGGCGCTTTTGCTTAATGAATTAGCGCTATGGTGTCGCAATGGCACTATTGGCCTGTTGTTTGAGCACTTTTGAAATGTTTTAGCACTATTGTATGCATGTTTAGGCGCTATTGATTAATAAGCGCTATTGAAGGCTTGTTTGAGCGCGATTGATCTTGTTTGGTGCTACTGTGTAGTTGTTTTAGCGCATTTGTAGTTTGAGTGTTATTTGATAGCTTATTGATCGCTTTTGTTAGGGTTGTAGTGCTATTGTTGAGAAACTAGCGCTTTTGTTGGTAAAATAGCACTCGTGTTTTAGGATAAAGAGATGCCCCAGTTTGGATGAAGAAAATCTCCTGATGCCAATGATGGATGGATGGCGATGTGAAGTGGGAGTTGTTTTGAACCATAGCAGCCTGATGAGACTTAGGTCATTTGTAGGATAAATGTCCATTGAAGTCTAGGTGGCCATGATTGCTTACCTGTTGAGACTCGAAGATACTTGATCAAAGTATCTGTTGATAGTCTAGGTTTAAACTTAAGAAAGTTTGAAAACAAAGCAATTGATGATGATTGATGAATGTCCATGTGCAGGAGGAGCTAGGCGTGTTGTAGTTACGCGAGAGACATCCTGCGACACAGGGGTTGCAAGATCGTTTGACAGAGGCAGAGAGAGATTGTATTGCCACAACTGGATTGTATGAGGTGATGCACATGCCCGTAATTCGGATGAATCACAGTTTGATCACAGCATTAGTCGAGCGGTGGCACAGCGAGATGTGCACCTTCCATCTAGCACAGGGGGAGATGACAGTGACCCTAGAGGATGTGTGGCGCATCTTGCGGATTCCGATTCGGGGGGAGCTGGTCACATATGACAGATCCTGGGGGACCCTTGCAGTTCAGAGGTTTTTTGATGAGGATGTTTTTATTGATGATGACTCTATTGCCTGGGAGGAGATAGTGGCATTATATGAGCCTCTACCAGCAGTCTTATCAGGTATCATGGGAGGACTTCTTTGTCCAGACATGCGATCACATGGTTTGACCATGGGGTGGGGGCAGGTGATCGAGATGATGATTACCGAGGGGACCCGATTTGCGTGGGGGTCGTGCGTGCTGGCGCACTTGTATTAGGAGCTTCATGAGGTGGTTTACCGGGGGAGGGGTTCCTTAGCAGTGGGAGTGATGCCGCTGCATATTTGGGCCTGGGAGCACCTACCAGTGACTCGACTAGTGAGTTTGAGGTTCCACGCAGTAGATCAGCCGTATATGTTCATGTATAGCGGTATGATGAGTCAGCCCCACCTGGGGAAGTTAGAGTGGTGGCGGCGGGCACTGGACGATCTAGATGCAATCATATGGCGACCATACCTGGAGTGTGAGCCATGGGATGATGATGCAGAGGCACTGCCCTATGTTTTTATAACTCGAATCCTCATTGGGAGGACCTCGTACCATGTGGAGAGACAGGTGCCCGAGAGAGTGCTGAGACAGTTTGGATGGCAGCAGGGACTACCTAGTGGATCAGGGGAGTATGTGCGGGTGATTCGGGAGAGGTACGCATGGGGGCCAGTGTTGTCGTATGATCAGGCATTGGCTGAGTTTCAGACACTACAGGCGAGACCATGGGATATACGACCGAGGGTCGTGGATGCAGGAGTAGCAGATGAGTACACGCAGTACCAGGCAGTGCACCCGATCCTACGGATATCGGATCCAGTAGAGCCGATTCTGGATTTTGAGGATGAGGGGACGGAGATAGAGGAGGGTAGGAGGTTGAGGACTGAGGGCAGGTGGAGGAGGTGGAGGAGAGGGTGGAGGAGGAGGAGGTGGAGGAGAGGGTGGAGGAGGAGGTGGAGGTTGAGGAGGTGGAGGAGGTGGTGGATTGGGGATGCGGATTTAGCGGAGAGGGAGAGGTGGACTGCCTCTACGGATAGCACAGGGATCATTGATACAGGGAGGAGTTCGGCTGGGTGGGAGGGGGATGGAGAGGGAGATCCTGATGGACAAAGGGGAGGGAGCTACTGGAGAGGGTGGTACAGGTGAGGCTGCGATGGATACCAGGGAGGGAGCCACTGGAGATCTTCGAGATCACATGATAGCACATTTGCAGACCTGAGTAGAGGTTTTGGAGGCGAAGGTGGCGGCTAGGGATGTGCAGCTATTTGCACGAGAGTCAGAGCTGGCGGTGGTGCTACAGGAGAGGGATAGTGCAGTGGAGAGATTGGCAGAGCTACAGGAGAGAGTCTGGATTGGAGTAGGAGCACAGGGGCCTATGGGGGAGGTGATGAGGGAGATGCGACGAGCACAGGCAGAGATAAACTACTGGCGGGGTTTATATGAGCAGGTGGTGCTAGCTAGTCAGCGAGCTCTTAGCTATTCTCAGATGCGGCAAGCCAGATCAGAGCGATCACAGAGGGTGCAGAGCAACGGGGGTGTGATGGGTCCTCTACGGAGGGAGAGATCAGGGGATGCAGGAGTGAGTGGTGGTTCAATGAGGCCTCCATTGAGAGATGGATCAAGTGGTGCGGGCATCGGTGGTGGAGCAGGTGGCGATGGTGGTACAACATCTGGCCAGAGTGGCATTTGAGAGAGCACTTTTGCATATATGTATTGTATCATTGTTTATTTTTTGGACTGTATCTTGGATGGCTCTTGGTAGCCGATTTTGTAGACTTCATTGTACTCTGATATATGAGATGATATGCAGTTGATTTATATGGATGTTTATGCAGGATGATGAGTGATTGCTTAGATGGGTATGTGTATATGTATGCATTTGATGAGATGTTTCTTATATGCATGTTTTTATGATGATTTATGATGTGGGATACTGACATATGAATGTAGGCTTTATATATGTATGATTTGTTTGATTTTTGATGTAATGCTTTATGTATGTAATGCCATGATGATGATGCATGCTTATGATGATTTATGAACAGGATTTTGGTGTTTCCTATGCAATGATAATTTATGCGATGATGTTAATGCAATGGTTGAATGAATGATTTTATGTATGGATATGCATCTAGATGTTTTTAGATGAATGTAATATGGATAAACAAAATGTAAAGTACAAATGTTTATATGATAATGTCGAAATAAATGTCTATGTATAATGGATATATATATATAATGGTATGAACCAATGTTTGGAAACAAATGGATTTATGATTCTAAATGCTTTTTAAATATGATTTAAATATAAATGATAATATGAGGATATTACAACTTATGGTTTTAATAACTGCACCTTAATGCAATTAAAAAGAGGATAATGAATGCAATGTGAATGAATCCTAAAATGAGCATAATAAGATACTTTAATAAATGGATGAATGAATGCACTTTTTCAATAATGAATGGATGCAATAATAAATGATAAAGGATGATGAAATGATGATGAATAATTGAAACTAAATGAATGCCTAGTAAATGATTTAAAACAATCAAAGACAATTTGATCCCATGAATGAATCTAATTATTTATGATTGATGCAATGATGCAAATGATTAATGAAAACTAATGTCAAAAAATGAACTATATGCAATATTAGGTTAAAAATGACATGAATGGACTTAATGCAAGATGCACCTAAATGCGATGATGATATGACCATGAGGAATGCAAGGTTTTTAAGACTTTGCATGATGCATTGATGATGTATCAGAGTACTCGGTCGTGATTGTATCCAAGACCAACTTTAATGGTCACTTTTGCATGTAAAGCCTACATATGAATGAATGAATGGATGGGTGATATGCAACAGAATGCAAGATACAAAAAGATGAGATGAAATGACGATCCATAGTGCTCCATTTTCATCATTAAGCTTTAAAACGTTGGAAGAGAATACAAGCATCTTGACATAATGATTCAAGATGACCTAAGTATTCTTTACATGGATTTTATACAGCAAGTTAATACAAACGACTTGATATAAGGGTCAAGTCGACTAGAGTATTTCTTACGGAACAGACAAGGATTATCTCCATTCATGCATGACTTGGATCCTCATCCTTGATCTTAGGCTGATCATATAATGAGACAAGTGCATACCGTAATAAGAGATAAAACCCTTATCTAGTTTGGATGAGGTAGGAGGAACCAAAGGAAGAGCAATGTACCTGCAAACAAACAATATATACATAAAGAATAAAGAATAAGGATCCTTGGTAATGGTTCATGCTCATATGGTCGAGGTATATGCTGTAGTCAGCAAGCCATAATGATCTATGACTGCCTTTTGCATAAGATCACGTAGCTTGGTGAACTTCCCACGTAGACACCATTAGTACATGCCCCAAAACTTCATCGGAATAAATCGCAGAAGACATACAAACAATGCTGAAAGATCCTGATACAGATAAACGAATGAATGTACTCACAAATCAACCAAGTATTTGATAGCTTAACATAATTTTCTTGTCAAAGAAAATGTCACTTTTGTCTTTGGTGTGGTAAGGAAGGATGCATCCTTGTTGAAGACAGTTTGCGATTTGTTGATGTTGATTGTGTGGTTTGATTGATAAGTGGTCATCGTGTGAGTATTATGTCAATGTTTGTTTTGGTATCTGCACGGATGAATATGTACAATGTGTTGCCATGTTTTTGATTGATTTTTGATATTTTTTGATGTTTTTGGATTTTGGTGATTTTGATTTCCAATGTTTTTGATATTTTGGTGATTGTTTTGAATGTTTTTTGGATTTTAAATTATTTTGAATGTTTTTTGGATTTTGAATTATTTTGAATGTTTTTTGGATTTTGTGAGATAGTTTAAATGAAGAACTTTAATGAATCACAAGACAATGTAGAATCCACTTCCATCAATAGGTTAAAGGCATTGCCCCCAGTTTTTAGACACGACGATAAAAAAGCGGGATGTAGGATGCATGCAGTACTTTCTTGGATTTGTAGATTTATAACAAGCCATGGTTGATGGATGGATGGATGTATGTATGAAGTGATCACAACGAGCCTGAAAGATACTGGAGCCATTGTCTTTATGAGTGGTGCCTGTTTGCCAAGTTTTCACCATCGCACTTACCCAAGGTGCCACCGGAGTGGTTGTTCACCGTTTGGATGCATGATTTTTCTTTACTTTTTTAAATGTTTTTGTATTTCTTCAGGACATTTTTCTGAATGTTTTTGGTATTTTTCTGGTATGCAGGGGAGCCTGATGCTCTGTGCAGCTTATGTGTAAAACCGTTTGAGGTGCATGCTATTGATCGGATCTGCTAATGGTTCTCCTTCTGAAGTAGCCAATTGATATGCCCTGGATCCAAATACAGCAGTGACAACATATGGACCTAGCCAGTTTGATTCAAACTTGCCCTGATGTTCTCTGTTTGGTTGATTGCAAGGATTCTCTCGTAGAACAAGATCACCTACCTCAAATGTACGAGGTCTAATTCGGTGATTGTAGCTTCTGCTCATGCGCTGCTGATAGGCTTTGAGATGGTTGTATGCAACTTGTCACTTCTCATCTAGTAACTCTAAGTCCTGAAGATGGGATACTCTGTAGGCTTCATCATCTATTAGATTATGCAAGGAAACCCGTAGTGATGGTATCTCCACCTCAATAGGTAAGATAGATTCAGCACCATAGACCAATGAATAAGGAGTTGTACCTGTAGGGGTCTGAATGCTAGTTCGATATGCCCATAGTGCTGGATTCAGTTGAACATGCCAATCATGGTAACATCATTGACTATCTTCTTTAGGATCCTAAATATGTTTTTATTGGATGCTTCGGCCTGACCATTGCCTTGTGGGTAATAGGGAGTGGAAAAGCGGTGTTGGATATGAAATTTCTCACAAAGTTCACGGACATCCTGATTTTTGAAAGGAAGACAGCTATCTGTGATGATGGACATGGGTACACCATACCAGCAAATGATGTAGTTGAGGATGAATGAGGCGATCTGCTTGCCGGTGACCTGGGTAAGTGGAACAGCTTCGATCCACTTCGTGAAATATTCGGTGGCGGTAATAATGAATTTATGGCCATTGGATGAAGATGGATGAATCTTACCCACAAGGTCAAGGCCCCATTGACAAAAAGGCCATGGTGTTGTGATAGGTTGCAGTTCCTAGGCTGGTGCATGTATCAGGTTGCCATGAACTTGACATTTCTTGCATTTTCTGACAAAGTAGTAGGAATCCTTTTCCATAGATGGCCAATAGTATCCATTGCGCAGGAGTTTCTTGGCTCGTGACGGACCACTTGAGTGAGTCCCACAAATTCCTTCATGGACTTCTTCCAAAGCCTTTGTTATCTCACCTTGTTCCAGACATCGAAGGAGAGTACCATCAAGACCGCGTCGGTATAGGGTTTCAACAATAATGGTATATCGAGCAGTTTGGTGAATGAAGGTTTTACGTTGGTTATTCGATTGGTTGGGAGGAAGGGTGTGATCATGGAGGTAGGTGTAGAATTCACCGTACCATGGGGATTCAGAACCAACAAGGCGACATATCATTTTGGATTCGGGGATGTCATAAGCAGGAATCCAAAGCTGTTCTACCAAGAACTCATAGCGTGTTGAATTTTGTGGAAGATCTAAGAGAGATGCGATGGTAGCCATGGCGTCAGCAGCTCGATTCTGATCTCTTGGTATCTGCTCAAAAGTGATAGTAGTAAATGATGTCTTTAGAGTGTCCACCATTTGCTTATATGGCATGAGTTTATCATCCTTGGTCTGATATTCATCTGTTGCTTGTCGAATGACTAGTTGTGAGTCGCCATATACTTGCAGTTCTTGTAATTTCCATTGTATGGCTAGCCTGAGTCCTGTGATCAAGGCCTCATACTTTTCTATGTTGTTGGTGCATGGAAATGTGAGCCTGTAAGCCTTCGGGATGCTATCACCTTGAGGTGTGATAAACAAAATCCCTGCCCCCGAGCCATGCCTAGTGTACGAACCAGCAAAGTATAATTTCCATGGTTGTGTTGTTGTGATCATGAATATCTCTTCATCTGGAAAATTGGAAATGAGAGGATGATCACCTATGAGAGGCGCATCGGCCAACTGATCCGTAATAACTTGACCTTTGATAGCTTTACGATCTACATACTCAATGTCAAATTCACTTAGAATCATTACCCATTTGGCCAAGCGACCTGTCAATGCTACTTTGCTAAATAAATACTTGAGTGGATCAATCTTTGCAATGAGTTGTACCTTATGTGTTAACAGATAGTGCCTCAGTTTAGTGGCTGCTAAGATTACTGCTAGGCAAGCTCACTCAATAGGCGTGTAATTGAGTTCATAGCCCACCAGTGTGCGAGAGATGTAGTAAATAGCACACTCTTTTCCTTCTGCATTATGTTGTGCCAGTAGTACACCCAATGCTGTACTTGTTGCTGAGATATAGAGTAACAATGGTCTACTTGGATCTGGTGGCATTAGCAATGGTGGATTCATGAGATATTCTTTAAGCATCTGAAATGCTTGTTGGCATCGGGCATCCCACTGAAAGTGGATGTTCTTGTGTAGTAGGTGTGTGAATGGGTGACACTTATCTACCAACTGTGCAATGAATCTTCGGATGGATTGAAGCCACCCTTGTAATGTCCTTAGTTGACTGATATTCTTTGGTGGTGGCATGTCCATGATTGCTTTTACCTTTGCTGGGTCGACCTCAATACCTTTGCTTGAGACAATGTATCCTAGAAGCTTCCCGGAGGTTACTCCAAAGACACATTTCTTTGGGTTGAGTCGAACATGGTATTGTTCCAGTCTATCAAAGATTTTATCTAAGATGTGGAGATGCCCTTCTCTGGTGAGTGATTTTGCTAGTAAGTCATCAACATAATCTTCCATCATAGTATGCATCATGTCATGGAAGATGGTGGTCATTGCTCTTTGATAGGTTGCTCCTGCATTCTTGAGACCGAAAGGCATTACATTCCAGCAATATGTGCCCCATGGACATGTGAAGGCTGTCTTATGTTGATCTTCTGGTGCGATCTTTATCTGATTGTATCCTGAAAAGCCATCCATGAGTGAAAGCATGGCATGTCCTGCTGTCAGATCCACTATGATGTTGATATTTGGTAAGGGGAAGTCATCCTTAGGACATGCCTTGTTTAGATCTCTGAAGTCAGTACAAATGCGCATGCCCCCTTTTGGTTTGCCGACAGGTACAATGTTGGAGATCCAATCTGCATAATCAATTGGTCTAATGAAACTAACATCTAGGAGTTTCTTGAGTTCTGTTTTGACTAGCATTGCAATTTGAGGATGCATCTTACGAAGCTTCTGCTTGACAGGTTTGGCTCCTTTTGTTACGGTGAGGTGATGCATGACTAAATCAGGATCAAGCCCAGGCATGTCTGCATATGACCATGCAAAGTTGATCTGACGCTTCTGGAAGAACTCTATAAATTTAGGTTGTTCCTCTGGAGTGAGAAGAGATGCTAGATGTATGAGATGAGGATTTTCAGGAGTCCCCACATTGTATTCTTTGGTTTCCTCGATGAGAATCGTTGATCGTTCCTGTTGTGTACTAGCAGGGAGAATGTCAAACCCTTCATCCTCAGGCACCTCAGAGAGGTTTTCACCGTTGGATACGCTCTTTCTTTTTACTTTTGTCGGATCAAACAGTGCCACAGTGTGGTTTTCACTGGAAGATCCATGTTTTATTGTTATAGTTTTGTAGCTGAAAGGTTTGGCATCCGCCTCGAAGTATGCTGCGCTATTAAGTTCAATGGCGAATCCAGCTTTGTGAGCCCCACTTGGTAGGTTATCCCTTAATTCCAAATAGTCAATGATAGCCTCATCATTTTGGAAGAAGTCAAGACATGGGGGATTGGGTTGGTTCCATTCGATGAGTTCAGGGTGGATAATGGGCGTTACTTCGTCGATTAGGTTAAGTGTGTTAGATGTATCAGTGAGGGTTAAGATGTAATGGTGAAGGTCGTTGATGGTACTCTCCCTGTCAGAATCAGGCATAGGATGAGACGTAGGGTCTGTGGAAGATGTTTCCAGTTTAGGAACCCAAGTGGTCTTTATCTGTGCTTCTCCATAAACAGGGATGTCTTTGCATGGCGGAGGTAGTGATGCATCTTCCTCATCTGAAGTTTTTAAGCTGTATAGAATCAAATTCCCACTCATGTGAGTTGGTCTCTGAGTCACTTTCCAGCATCCGATTACTATACCATACTAGGATGTCCTTTGAGTTAAATACTGTAGGTGTGATTGGTTGATGTACCTTTGTAGTGATTGGTGCTACAGGAAGGTCGAAGGGGATAAAAGAATATGGTACAGGGAGTATCGGTAGTGTTGACTCAATGGCTTCTGCTGGAACTGCTGGTGCCATAGATGCTTCTGCGGGTTCTGATACAGTTGTTGCTGCTAATGGTGCTACTGATGGGATTACGGGTTTGTTTGGTGGGATGAGTGGCATTGGTGATGGTTGTGTTGGGATTCTGAGCCTCGGTGGGGTAGTTGTGATGGTGCTCGATGTTGCTTTGATAATGAAAGGTGTCTTCTTTGCAATAGGGTGACATAATGGTTTGCTGGGTTTTCCTTTGAATTTGAGTTTAGGAAAGATCTCTTTTTCAAAGCCTAGGCCTGTATTACCTTTGGGCTTTAATTCTAGCAGCAGAGGTTCATGTCGTCCTTGTTTGCAACATCCCAAAGCACTCTGACCATCATACCCCATTCTTTGCATAATGAGGAGACCTTTGCCATACTGATACGTAGGAAGTTTAACTTGTGGTAGATCAGTGGTGATGGGATCTTTATAGATCTATTCCGCAAAGTCCTCATCTTGGGTTTCTTCTTCTTGACTCTTTCCAAGGATGAAAGGCGTCAAAGCACATGCGGGCGTGATTGGTGGTTGCTGGAGTAACTGCTGTGGTTTACCATGTGTTCGAGGAGAAGTGGGCATTTGTCCCACACAAAAGAGTTGACTCAAGTTGTATTCCCCAGGACCTTCCTCTGCTATTTTCATTTTAAGCTTTTCTTGCTTTGGTATAGTGGCATTTGAATTGGCAAGAGAGGCGAGACTTATATATGATGTGGAAGAAATGGCTTCTCTATTATTAGGAACGGTAATCTCTGGTTGATGGCTGATATTATGGCAATACGCAAAGGGATTTGCATCGCCCAGGATTGTGATCTCTACACCGTTATGTGGGAACTTGATACATTGATGGTAGGTAGATGGAATGGCTTGCATGGCATGTATCCAAGGTCTTCCTAACAATAAATTATATGGCAGAGGAAGGTCCAAAACCTGACAGATGATGTGTTTTACGACAAGGCCCACTCGGATTGGTAGTACCATAGCTCCTTTGGAGGAACGCTCCGCATCGTCATAGGCTTTGATTGTGATCTTCTTACGGGGATCCACTGATTCTATTGCATATCCCAATCCTGTGGCCAACTATAGTGTACAAATATTTAGGCCTGCTCCATTATCGATCAAGACTCGCTTGATCCTGTCTTGGTTGATGAAGCCTTCAATGTGTAGCGAAGCATTATGAGGTTGCCGGAAGGAAGAGTTGTCACTTTCGGAAAAAGTGAGACAAGGTGATGACTTTAGACTTCCAACCATGGCTTGAAATTGGTCTATATTCAGGTTTGCAGGGACTGATGCCTCTTGGAGTGCTTGATCCAAGATAGTTTTATGAGATGGTGATAGGCGCAAAATCTCTAAAATGGATATAAGCGCAGGCGTTTTGTCTAATTGTTCCACAAGATTGTATTGCTTTGGTATGGAGGTGGTGCCTTGTGGAGCTGCCTTTATGGTAACCTTGTCGCGACGTGTAACAACATTGCAATCTGAGTTGAGATTTTTGAAGGTTATAGTTGCAACTTGTTCATTGGCATCATACAGATGATTTATAGTATAATTATACACAGCCTGTGTATAATCCGTGGTATCAGTGCCTCGCCTGGAAGTGGAAGGACCCCTTTGATCTTGTGATGGAAGTGGATTTTTGAACATCAGATGATCATTGTTTGTTGTTTTTGGGTCATGTCCTTCGATTTCAATTTCACCTCGGTCAATAAGATCCTGAATAAGATCTTTTAATCGGTGACAATTACTTGTCTTGTGTCCTCTCCCTTGGTGGAAATCACAGTGTTCAGTATCTCTCCACCATGCAGGTTTGACCTGAGGCTCATAGTTTGATGTTTTAGGTAGAGTGACCAAATTTTGAGAAATGAGTTGTCGCAATACTATTTCAATGGGTTCCCCTAAGGGAGTGTATGTTCGTTTTTGTTTTTGCTGACGAGGTCTAGGTTCATCGTGAGATGTGATACGACCTTGATTGGAAGGAACATTTGTGTTATTCTGAGGTGGAGGATTTTGTCCTGCAAACCGAACCACAGGTTGTGCACTTTTTATAGTCCTGGCATCCACAACCCCATCGTTGACGATATTCTTGTTTTTGTTCCAGAAGCTTGGTTTATCACTATTGAAGCGTGGGTGAGGACCATCCTTTGGTTCATTATAGATTTTGATGAGTCCTTTCTTGATAAGTGCCCGTTCACATTTCAAACCCTTGGTGATCATATCATTAAAAGAGTCTGTGTCTTTGACATCCAAAAGAAATTCCATTTCTTCGTTTAAGTTGGAAATGAATATTTCCACTAGCTCTTGTTCAGGTAACTGAAGAGAACGTTTTCTAGACATTTGACGCCATTGTTGCAGGAATACTGAGAATAGTTCACCTGGTTTTTGTTTGGTGTTGCACAGATCAGCCATGGTGATGTCGTGTTCAATGCTATGAGAGTAATGAGCGAGGAATTTTTGGATAAGTTCCTCAAATGTTCTAATGCCACCTGATAGTCGAGAAAACCATGATGTGGTTGTTCCTCCCAAGCTTTAGGGAAAAAGGCGCATTAGGTGGGTGTCTTCATATGCTACTTCGAGACAAGCAGAATGAAATTCTATGACATGATCACGGGGATTCCCCTTTCCTCTATATTTTTCTAATTTGGGTTTTTCGAATCCTCGTGGAAAGGGTGGCATATAAAGATTCCTATCAAAAGGATAGGGACATATGTCATTAAATTAGAATTGGTTGGTCTTGACACCACTATGAAGTTGTTGGGCGAGATTCTCGATTTGTTGCCGCAACATCTCCATTTCAGTTGGAGGAGGAGGTGGTGGGTTACCTCGAGGAATGTTATATCTGATGGGATCTCTACCTCTTTCCTCTTCATGGTGACTTTGTCTTTCTGATGCTTGTCTTAATTGGGCAAGATCAAAGTCAGAGGGGAGTTTGGCTCCTTCTTGAGCGAGCTTTAAAAAGTGAGCATCCGCATTGCTCTTGAGTATTTCGTCAAATAGTCTGTTAAAGAGAGGGTTATGCTGAGCCCTTTCTATTGTTGCAGGAGTAGAAGTACTTGGGTTTTCGTCATTCGCATTTCCTCCAAGTGCTTCTTGAAACTCATTGAGATTTTCCTCTTCTTCTTCTTCCATTTCTATTTCTCGTTGCCTTGACTGTGATTGGGTTTGGGCCATTTTGTTTTACAAGCTTTTGTTGAAGTTGTGTGAAAATGATGATGAGTTGTTTGATGAAATGAAAGATTGATGGTTGGTGAATTGTGTTGCACGTGGATCTCTAGCACTTTTAAGGTGGATGTAACCGAAATTCCTTCTTTGAATTTCTTGCTTGTTTGATAAGTTTTGATGTGATAAGGTGTAGAGAAATCTGAGATGTGTTACAGATTTAACTACCTAGTAATGAGAGGATTCACTCATGAACTAGTTTTAACCTGCGTAGATGTGTCTCTTAGGATGAGCTTATCCTAGATGTAGAGACAATCTAAAAATTGATGTGATGTTTTTTATTTCAAGCAATATCTAAAAGAGAACTTGGGACAAGAACCTCTTAATGTTTTGAGAGTTGGGACAGATTGATGATGAAGGTGATGATGTATGAGATAATGGATGAAATGTTTTCAACTTCAATAAAAACTTTGTGTCACAAATGGGACAAACTCTACCTCTTCTCTTTCGGGTGTTGGTGGTATTTCTCGAGCTGTGTTGTATGTGATACAGACGTTTGGGAAAAAGTTGGGATTAATCTTACCTCCTTGGTTTTTGTGATAACTCAGAGCTCTATATTGCATAAAAGCTCAGTGGTTCAATGATTCTGAATCAAATTCGTTTGTTTTGCCTTGAAGGTAGAGGTGCATGTGACGCAAAAAAACTCTATGGGAGACAAAGATTTGTCTATTTATATAGAAGAATTTCCTCCTTTTGATCAAAGCCTTTGAGCTTAATGGTCTTCTTATCAAGTTGATATTCTGATGACGCTTCTTCTTTCGCAAGATGTGAAGAATGGTCATAAAGTTTTGATACTCTTGTTGTTTGCACTTTGTTTTTGATGTGTTTGGTTGGATGAATACTTTGTTTTTGGAAGTGATTTTCTGATTTTTCTTTGACAAGAAAACAAAGCAAGCACACAAACACAAGAATGTTGCCCCCAAAGGCACAAATGAGTATGGGTCTAGATCAACCCAATCCTTGGACTTTTATATGACCCTTCCTTTAGATGTATTTTTAAGGTGTATTTCCAAAGCCTGAAGTCGGCTCAATTTGTACTTGGTCTTGACTAAAACGAACACACTTCAAACACTTTTTATCCCTAAGGTCAAATGGCCAGTTGTGATAAATTTAGCCCACATCTTGATATTTCTTCAACTTTGGTACTACATACCTTATGAATCCCGCCGTGGCAGGTAAGGATGTGATATACTAAGTCTTGCACGAGCATAACAAATAGATGATCCCTATGATGGGGGAGTCACCACTTTTATCAAGTCACAAGTGACTTTTCAAAAAGCTATGTTTCTACTCAAGGAAATATGTATGGTGAGTATCTTGGGAGCAAAACCATCTATGCTCTTGCACTAAATTATATTGCAAATATCCTCAATCAATAGAACGGGTGGGCTACTACTTAAAGGTGTTTAGTCATGTTCGATGTTTTTGGACATAAGTTCATTTTGCAGTGACTCACTTAAGAGCCTTGTAACTGATGGTGGGGCCCATTTGTCCCTTCGACCAGTTACACTATAGAAACAGCTATACCCAAGGCTACAACTTTCGCTCTCACCTGATTTTTATAGCGGCTCGAAGGATTTACCGTGCGAGGTTGTTCCCAAGAGTGATGTGTCTCTTGGCAGGCCTCTCTTAAAAAGATAAAATTTTTGAGTGTTACTAACACTTTTCTCTTGCACCTAGGACCACAAAAGCTAAGGGAGAGAATAGTGTGTGTTAGAAGTAGGACCACTTGACCAAATTTTTGCACAAGTGTGCCAAGCACGAAAAACACTTGTTCTTTTTAATCTGTTATTGCAATGTGATCTAACTATTTGGAGATGTTGTTCCAACAGTCATGGTGTTCATTTTAACTTCAAAGGCAATATGTTTGAGTAAACTAGAATTTGAAATCCTGGTCAACTTAATGAAAAATACGTTTGCATGAAATAAAATCGTTTGCAAAAATCAAAACAAGTGGATTGTGTATTTTATGTGCACCAAAAATTTGAAGTGTGGATTGTAAATTCTTTAGTTTGATGCAAGAAAATGGAATTGTTGATTTTAAGCACCAAATAAAGTGTGTTTCTTAACTTGTAAGAAAACAAATGTTTGTTTTGTTCAGTTTTAATGCCCCAAAGACAAGTGACCCTAACTAGAAAGCAAGGAAATTTTCTTTGTTCAAGTTTTAAAGCACCAAAAAGAAAGTTTGTGGTTTTTAATGGTGAGTTTTAAACCTGCACAAACAACAACTGGTTAGTAAAATCCATGTTTAAGGGGGGCTTCCACAAGCCTAAAAATTTTCACTTTTTCGGTTACAAGGTCTTTTTTACAATGTTCTATTACAATAGCGCTAGTCTGTGTTTGAACAGAAGCGCTATTTAACACAAACACGCTAAAAGAAAAGGAAAGACAGAGAAGGCAAACGCGCCGAAACAGGGTCAATAGCGCCAAAACAATGTCAAAAGCACCAAAATAGTGTCAAAAGTGCTAAACTTGATACAATAGCGCTAAAACAACAAGTATCAATAGCGCTAGAATGAGTTCAATAGCGCTAAAGCGCAACCTGTGTGATAATTTCAACATTCAAACATATTATTGGTTAAAAAAAATGATCCTTTTGGTGTTTGGATTCACGTCGGGTTCACCAAATGATGCTCTGCAAAATGGACAAGGTTAGTCTAAGATAAATAACACACACACAAGAAACCGTTAGTGTTAATCAATCAAAAACTAATCTAAACAGGCATATCAAAAGAGATACTAAAAACATGAAAGCATATTTAACTAAAGAAGCAAATATGATGAGACATCTCCAAATACCTCTTAACATGCTCTTAGCTCCTTCTCCCTTGTTCCTCTCCTCTCCAAGTTCCAAAATAGTGTAGCTCTCAGCAGCTTTTTGCACTATGGATGCTTATGGAGGATTGAGATTTGGATATTTTGCTCAAAATGTAAAATGAAAAGCTAAAATACTAGATGCTATTTAAAAATGATTGATTTTAACTAAAATAACAAAGATATTAATTTGCTATGCTAAATGCTCTCTAAAATGCCTATAGGTTAAATGCATACAAGTTTTCAGGATCTGGATTATGAAGAAATGGGCTCTATTTATAGGGAAAATGGAGCAATGGATGGTTGAGATTGAACAATCTCAACAAGGGTCAGGATTGAATGATTTCAAATCCATGTGAGGGCTTTCAACCCAATCCCAGGATGACAAGTGTCAATGTGAGATAGATTGAGAGGGGAGGGAATAAGCATTAAATGCTTGATATGACCTTGGGAGTTAAAGTCAAGGTTAGTTGAATGAATAAACTCTTTATTCAAAGAATAAAGCTTTTATCCAATGGATAAACTCTTGTGCAAATGCAAGAAGGATAAATATGGTCAAAACAATAAATGCTTGGGGGGACAAGTTTGAAATAACCATAAATGGCTATGTAAGAGCCATAAATGGTCATGTAAGAGCCATTAGTGGTCTTGGAAGACTTTGGGGGTTAATTTGTTGAACACACAAAGCATTAAATGCTTTTCAAAGACTTTTGAAGTCTTTGAGAATTGACTCCATTTTGCTTAAGAATGTGACAATAATTAGGGGATGGATTAGGCTAATTAGGAAGGGGTTAGAAGAATCTAGAAGGGGATTAGATTTTGCAATTGGATTTGGTGGGTGAGGGAAAATAGGATTTTTATTTAAAATAAAATTAGTTTATTTCAATAAATGTGTGCAAGTTGCATTTGTAGGAAAATGCAAGTGGGGGGGTTTTTAAATGATTTAAATAAATGTTAATTTATTTAAAAGAGGAAAAGTGGGATTTAATTAAATAAATAAATTTTATTTATTTAATTGATTGAAATTTGATTTAATGAATTAATTAAAATAAATTGAATAATTTATTTAATTAATAGGAGAATGTTTGGAGATGAATTAATTAAATATTAATTGATGGCTAGTGGATTTTTAATCAAATAAATAGCAAATATTTATTTAATTAAGCTGGACAGATTTGTGTGACTACAATGTGCACCAAAAATAGAAGTGTGGATTGTAAATTCTTTTGATGCAAGAAAAATGGAAGTGTGGATTTTAAGCACCAAATGAAGTGTGTGTCCTAACTAGAAAGCAAGGAAAGTTTGTTTGTTCAAGTTTTAAAACACAAAAATAAAATTTTGTGATTTTAAAGAGTGAGTTTTTAAACCTGCACAAACAACAACCGGTTAGTAAAATCCATGTCTAAGGGGGGCTTCCACAAGCCTAAAAATTTTCATTTTTTTCGATTACAAGGTCCTTTGTACAACGTTCTGTTACAATAGCGCTAGTCTGTGTTTGAACAGAAGCACTATTTAACACAAACGTGCTAAAAGAAAAAGAAAGACATAGAAGGCAAATGTGCTGAAACAGGGTCAATGGCGCCAAAACAGTGTCAAAAGCGCTGAAACAGTGTCAAAAGTGCCAAAACAGTGTCAAAAGCACTAAACTTGATACAACAGTGCTATTGTAAGAACAATAGCACTAGAACAACAAGTATCAATAGAGCTAGAACGCGATCAATAGCGCTAAAGCGCAACCTGTGTGACAATTTCAACATACAAACGTGTTATTGGTTTAAAAAAAAATGATTTCTTGGGTGTTCAGATTCATGTTGGGTTCACCAAATGATGCTCTGCGAAATGGACAAGGTTAGCAAATGACAAACAACACAAGACACAAGAAAATCGTTAGTGTTAGTCAATCAAAAACTAATCTAAACAGACATATCAAAAGAGATACTAAAATCATGCTAATATATCTAACAAATGAAACAAAGATAATAAGGCATCTCCAAATGCCTCTTAGCATGCTCTTAGCTCCTTCTCCCTTGTTCCTCTCCTCTCCAAGTTCCAAAATAGTGTAGCTCTCAGCAGCTTTTTGCACTATGGATGCTTATAGAGGATTGAGATTTTAGTATTTGCTCCAAATGTAAAATGAAAAGCTAAAATACTAGATGATATTAAAATGATTGATTTTAGCCAAAATAACAAGATATTAGTTTGCTATGCTAAATGCTCTCTAAAATGCCTATAGGTTAAATGCATACAAGTTTTCAGGATCTGGATTATGAAGAAATGGGCTCTATTTATAGGAAAAGTGGGGCAATGGATGGTTGAGATTGAGTAATCTCAACAAGGGTCAGGATTGAATGATTTCAAATCCATGTGAGGGCTTTCAACCCAATCCCAGGATGACAAGTGTCAATGTGAGATAGGTTGAGAGGAGAGGGAATAAGCATTAAATGCTTGACATGACTTTGGGAGTTAAAGTCAAGGTTAATTGAATGAATAAACTCTTTATTCAAAGAATAAACCTTTTATCCAATGGATAAATTCTTGTGCAAAGGCAAGAGGGATAAATATGGTCAAAGCAATAAATGATTGGGGGGACAAGTTTGAAATAACCATAAATGGTTATGTAAGAGCCATAAATGGTCATGTAAGAGCCATTAGTGGTTTTTGAAGACTTTGGGGGTTAATTTGTTGAACACACAAAGCATTAAATGTTTTTCAAAGACTTTTGAAGTCTTTGAGAAGTGACTCCATTTTGCTTAGGAATGTGACAATAATTAGGGGATGGATTAGGCTAATTAGGAAGGGGCTAGAAGAATCTAGAAGGGGATTAGATTTTGCAATTGGATTTGGTGGGTGAGGGAAAATAGGATTTTTATTTAAAATAAAATTAGTTTATTTCAATAAATGAGTGCAAGTTGCATTTGTAGGAAAATGCAAGTGGGGGGGGTTTTAAATGATTTAAATAAATGTTAATTTATTTAAAAGAGGAAAAGGGGGATTTTAATTAAATAAATTGATTTTATTCATTTAATTGATTGTGAATTTGGTATAGTGAATTAATTAAAATAAATTGAATAATTTATTTAATTAATAGGAGAATGTTTGAAGATGAATTGATTAAATATTAATTTAATTAACTGATGGCTAGTGGATTTTTAATTAAATAAATAGCAAATATTCATTTAATTACAATGGACAGATTTGTGTGACTACAAATACTAACACCACATTATCATTATAGCATACTGCATTTATTTTAGCACGGTCTCCGAAAATGTCAGAAGTACACAGGGCGGCGGTTTTGAGACCGCGGGGTTAATGGTACCCCCCACTACCCTGCGGTCACCATAAGTGGCCACAAGGGAGTGGAGGGGACCATGCAGCCCCCTCATCCCCTACGGGCCTGTGCATGCAGGACCACAGGGGGTGATGGGACCCATGGTCCCCACCCCCTAATTACTATATTAAAACAATTCACTTTGCTTAATGATTAATTTCGATGAAACTTTTAAAATCGTTTTTAATTAAAAATTTAAGTTACTTTTTTTTATATATATCGTTTTAAATTAAATTTAAGTTAATTTTTTTTATTTTATATAATTGTTTAGTTAAATTTATTTATTTTTTAAAAAATTAGCAAAAGATGGAAATCAAATTATTGTTTCAATTCCTTTAGGGAAGTATTGGATTATTTGATCAATGATTTTGATTTACTTAAAAACAAATAAGTCTTATTATTTCAATTTGATCCAAAATTTCAAAAAGTATAAGCTAATCACTCGTGGAATTAGTAACTCGATAATTAATTAGTCTCGCGATAAGAGAAAACATTTCTGCATTTTGTATGTAAATGACGTTACTTTTGCATTGCATTTATATTATTTCGCATTCTTTATCTTCAAGCAATTGCACGTAAGTTCACAATTATCATTACCATGCCAATACATGTATTAATTCGTTTAATTGTAGAATAATGATATTTCTCTTTTTCAAATAGTATTTAAAGTTTAAATTATGTACATCCATTTCATAATTATATTTCAAGCATGATGTTTCATAAGCTCTTAGTTTAGAAACTAAACAAAGGAAGTTGGAAAACCAAAACTAGCAGCGTTCGGTATATACGGTGCCTCTGGGTCACACTTACGGATAATGTCATCGTGTTGAACTACTGCACTTAATACCTAATAAAGTGGCATCAATGACATCTATGGCATCGTCCCTATAAATCATCGGGGAGTAATAAGGGACACTTGGAAGTTAAAATCCAAGGGGCGGGTAATCCCCCTTGGATCGATAATTTAATAAGATAACTTTTAAATGATTTTCACATCCGTTGAGATAAACCGTAGTAAACCCCTTTTAGGGATGGTCAAGTTAAATGCTCTCATGAAATTGATTTCTTTTTTTTATCTTGAAGGGATATTGGTGATTTGCAATTTGGTCAAGGGTGACGCTCATGATAAGAATTAGGATCTAGTTATTTTTAAGCCACAAGCAATAGGCCATCTTGAGCCTTCGCTTAAGCGCTACCATCGTGGGTAGCAACCGCAGAGAAACTGTCTAGGACATTGACCCTAGAGATGCAGTTGTCCCTCATACTCAGGCGTTCGTGGGTGGGGTCTAGGCTTGGTTGAGTAAGAATCCTAATTGAAAGATAAGATAATTTAATTGAAAAAGAAATTCAATGCATACTCAGAAGGAATCCCGTATGGATTCGCTTGACTTCCCGAGGCTTTAAGCCAAATTCTGAGGTGGAATTCAAGCTTGTAGTAATTAATTACTCCTAAGGACGGCGACCTCGGTGCACTTTTGTTAGAAGAGTGTAGTACTTAGTGAGTGGCTCAGGACCCGAATGGTCCCGATGAGTCTAAGTCTCTGGCCAGAGCATCTCCTATCCCGTTTGGATAGATGCCTACCCCGTATGGGTAGATGCCTATCCCGTATTGGATAGATGGAATCTTATGTCCCATATGGACAATTGCCTAACCCGTATGGTTAGATGCTCATCCCGGATGGATGAATGCCTAATCCTAAATGGATGGATGCCCAAAGTATGCAATTGAATAAAACATAATGATTTCATTAAACAAAACAAAAAAGAATACTCAATTTTGTTGATTCAGTTATGGTGGGTTATTACAATTACAATGGGGAATGCACATGCATTTAGGTACACTGCCTAGAGATTACTACTGAAAAGATAATGACCCGGAAGGCTACAACCCTCAGGGAAGTCTCACTGACTTACAATAAGATTCAGACTACAATCCGGAAGGAAAGAATTGCAATAATAGCATCTCCAAATGACTGATGATAATTCTAGTTAAGCACAATTGTCTGCTCTGCAACACCAATCTCTGCTCAATCACAATGTCGAAGGATGAATCACTTGTTTGCACATACATCACTTTGATAATGCAGACACAACCATGACACCTAATTTACATGACAATATCGCCTATTTATACAATTCATCAACCCTGACAACAAGGTCGGCTAAACCTTGAACTCACAATTACAAAATTACATCACACATGATACAAAGATCGATCACCAAACCAATATAATGATATACATGAAATAACATGGACCTAATTCAAATTCCCAAATACTCAACACCACCAGAAATCATGCCAAGATCAACTGCAACACACTACACCACGAAGAAAAACGCATAACACGAAGAACATCACCGATTCAACAAAATCACCATCAACTCGCACAAAAATCAAAGAAGATCATCAAAACAAATAGGACATAATTGGGAAACACCAGCAAGCACGTTAGAATCAACAGAAATAGCTACACCAACACCACTTATCAAATCTTCATCGATCAACATTTGAAACTCAAGAACACTCAAATAACAGCAACTGTCATGAAGAAAGATAACTTGCAGAGCACCAAATCATGAACCATCTGAAATGAAGATACACAAGACCATCCCAAAAAATCTCCCAAAGACTCAGACAAAGATCTAATCAACCAGAGTATACCGGAGAAAATACTGAACTCTACAAAGCACTGATCAGAAAAATGAACTGCAAAACCGGATCATATGATATGATCAATTAAGCTTCCTGGATCACTAAAACCAATATAGAAGAATATAATGATACTACAAATACTCCATACACCAAACCATGATCTCAATAACCAATCTGCAATCACCAGAGCAGGAATATGTTGACGTCAGTGACAACAAAAAATCCTAGCAGTAGTGCCCAACATATATTACCATCATATAAATATACTCAAAAGAAAACTTTGGAGGTTATGAAATAAATTTCAAATTAAACTTCATGAATCATATTACCATCATATTATTATACTCAAAATTTAGCATTGGAGGGCATGCATTTAAAATGATCATTTTCGACAAATCACAAGTGTAAACATTTAACATATTTAATACCTCTTTTTCTAGAAGAGAAAACCATAAATAAATATAGCTTCAATATAAGAGTATATATTGTCTCATATTATAGGAATGTAAATATATTTATAATAACTGACATGTTCTTTTGTAGAATCATTATTTTGAGCTAACAACCCTTATAAAAAAACCCAATAGCCAAATTATATAACAATGATTGTTCACTATATCTAAATATCATGAGTTTAAGAAGATAAATTAAGTATTTACCCATATCATCAAAGGTTATTTTACAATCTTAATTCCATTTGAACTTACAAACTTTCTTTAATAGATTTATGGAAGTAAAAGTATGAACCACTAATTAAAAAATGAAGCATTAAATGAATTAAATCTTATTTTGGAGACTACAAATATGTGAAAGGTTGTGAAGTAAAGACATATTAATAATATCTAATTTCTTAGCATTAACTTTTATGTTATAGTTAGGCACAATAACATCCAATAAATGATCATTGTTGACCCAAAATATGTATATCTTAAGAAAACTTTATATTGTCTCAATATTTCAAAATTTATCATTAAGCCCCATAATATGATCTATTTTTTTTATATTTTCTCAAAATATCATCAACATAGTATTCCAAAATATAATGCATTAAATCATGAAAATTTGAAATCATAGTCTATTGCTAAGTAGCACTAGAATTATTTAATCCAAAGGGCATGACAACATAAAGTAATTGAATCTCTAAAGCTTTTAGATATTAAATCTCTAAGGTCAATACATATTTGTATTCTTCCATTCTTATTATCCATAAGGATTATATTGGAGGTCCATGAAGAACAATTAATGGATTGGATAAAACTTGCATTAAGTATATTTTCATTTTCATCTTTTACCATCATAAATACTTTAAGATGCTTTAAAAAAATATATATTTAATAGAATTGATATCAAGATTGAGAATAATGTTGTGCATGAAATTATCACTCGAGATTCTATGCATTTCCTTCTATGACCAAACAAAAATATCTTGATAATCATATATCACAATCATTTAGGAATTCATTATTTTTTCAAGCTTTTTGTCAATATCATCGATCGACACATCTAGAATTTTTTGAGAATGAGGATACTCTTGTCTATAATAAATAGTTTTATAGGTAAATATTTTGATAACTCAAAAGGATCAACTATCAATGTAGTAGTTTCACAAAATAAAGATTATACTTTTATAAAATATGAAAAACCTCTATTGTTAAGGTACTTAAGAAAATATTCATAAATATCCAAATATTTGGCAACCCCTTGATCAACAATGTATCTAAATGGAATGTAGAATATAGAAAATCTAAAGAATTGGGAAGTATTGTAGAAGTTGATTGGGATTCATACTTTTGATTATTTTTATAACCCAACCCATGAGCAGTTTCATGTTTATGGAGAAAGAGGTTCACAATACCAAGTATTCTTTTGAGCTTAGGCCATTTCTTGTATAACTAAGATTATGAAGAATATAAGTCTCTTGCAATATCAATCATGTAACTATGAAGGACTTAATTATGTGGAAATATGAGTGGATATTGGAGGGCCATTAATAGAATTAAATTTTTGATAGAAATATTATCTATATATTCCTCTTATGGATGATCACAAGTAGTAAAATTGATATTAATAAATGGATTCATATTACTTTGTATCAATGCATGTAGGTATAAACTAAAGAGGGCCCTGGCCATCCTAAGATCAACATTGGGGAAATACGTCATTTTTGGAAGTGGTGTTAATGAAACCAGTCAATTAGAACAAATCAAAAGGTTTTTAGTTTTTAGTTTTAGTTAATTGTTGTCACAAAAGTTTGCACCATGCGATGATTAGACTTGATCATCAACCTTGTGAAACATTGAATCAACCTCTCAAGTGTGGGACCTTGCAAAATGTGAGGTTGAATCTTCGGAGAAGGCTGACTTCCTTTCCGATCCAAATACAGAGTATTGGACCAACCCAACAATGATAAAACCTAATCTAAGATCTGACAGGGAAAAGGGAGAGAGAGAAGGGTTGCACCTAGATGGAATATTGATCTTCCTGCCTGTAACTGCACTAGACATTAACAAAACATGTTCAAGGTATACACAAGATTCTATCTAAATCAGTTATCTGAGAAAAGATGAAGGTTGGGTTTCTTGTGAGATACAAAGGGGGGATAACATTTGGCTCACAAATTGCATTCAAAGATGGATTCAACACAATCAACTACAACTGAGAAAAATAAAAGAGATGCATTCATAAAAGGAGTTGATAATTCACATAGATTTGAACGAACTGAATCTAGGTAAAATAGACAAGCTTTATTAATGTAGGGCAAAGCCAAATTTACAAATGCATAAGAACATAGATTTTTGTAGAAGAAAAGAGAGAAGATCCTTATAAAAATTACATAAATTGCCTTTATAGTTGAAGCATAACTCAAAATGAACTAAGGATGGAAACCCTAACCCTCCTAGGGTTAGGTTACAAAAAATCAGAGGAGGAGAAGATCAGATCGACAAGCTAATCTGATTGCATAAGGATGACTCTGCAAGTGGCGATCATCTCTAAAAGAGGCAAAAAGGGTTGCAGGAGAAGACATCTCTATGATAGATGCATCATGGCGACACGACAGAGGCAAGAAAGTCTCCAAAATGTATTAAATGGGCATGGGCGACATCCAAAACAATCCTGTAGAAGTCCAATATGGAGTAATGGTGAAAATATGGTGGTTGAATGCAGAAAGGATCTGACTTGGGGCTCCGACTAAGAAAAATAAGGATCTCGACCATCGGATTGGCAACCACCTCCTACAGAAGAATTGAATTCCAACGGCCATCGAGAAAATTGAATTTTAGTCGTCGATTGAGAGATTTTGCGCATAGATGGACTCGTGAAATCTCACCACATAAGCATCCAAAAGAGCCCAATGGAGGATCAAAATGCAGCCGTCCGATCAGAGATCAGGTGATTATCAATGATGGAGAAAGGTAAGGCCCACTATGTCTTCATCGCCTGCACGCCATCATGACTTGCTAGCCCGCTAAGCAAAAAATTGCTTGCCATAAAGATACATGAGGAGAAATGAGTCTAAATGAGTCTCCCGCACGTCCGCACCATTACAAATGCATCGCTAAAAGAGTATGCAGGGAGGTGGGAGGAAATCCAACAAGTCCCCCACTCGCCTGCCACAAAAACTGAGTTTCCAGAAAGACCGCATGGGGAAACCAGGTAGGAGGGAAACAAGCCTCCCGCTCCCCTGTGACATCAAAAAGAGTAGCCAAAAGATGATGTGGGGGTATGAGGAAAGCAATAAAAAGTGCCTGCAGGCCCGCGAAGTAAAACTAAAGGCGCAAATGTAATGTGTAGGGAGGTGGGAGGAACAAGCCAAGTCCCCTGCTCGCCTGCAATACCAAATTGGAGTGGCCAGAAAACCTTGCGAGGGTGCGAGAGGAAAAGAATAAGATCGTCATTCAATGGGATTAAAAGTAGAGACTGGCCCATGGATGAATTGGAACACTCCAGCCGATATCCATTATGTGAGTTGACCAATTGACATAGTCAACTCAAAAATAGAACAAGGAGCCCAAAAAGGATGCAAAGGTGAAAAGGTCCTTCTGTAGATTATCAATAAGGAATGTACATAACACGAAGGTTATGCAGATGTGCATAACACACAAGTTATGCAGAAAAGATTTTCTCAAATTGGATTTAAGTTGATAGAAAAAGGGCAACATTAATCAAATAAATTGAGAAAGATTTTATCTGAATACACCAAAAATCTCTTATTGTTATGATTGTACTTCTATAGGTGATGAAGAGTGGAAGAAATCATACCCATGACATGAATCCATTGGTGGCCATGAAATATTATTTATGACCAAATGTCCTTATATCACAAGTAATATATAAATTGTAAGAAATCTGAAAGTAAAGGAGAAACTAATAACACCAAGTGAGTCTTTCCCCACATTATGAAATCCTATTATAGTGACCTCAATTTTTTTAAATTAGATGAATTCACATGAACTATTTCTAAAAAGGCCTTGTTGAAAATATTTAAATTAATTCAATGATTCATCAAACCACTTTTAATTTTATTAACTTTAATGTATAAAGGTAAGTGTTGTTTAATATTTTAGGGACTAGGTAACTCATGAGTTTGAAATGAAAACTTTAAGAAATTTGTGTAAATAAATTTGAAGATGGGTGACTCTTCTATAAGATTCACATAAAGGGACACAAAATGTTTTATAAAATATTATGATATAGCTTAGAATATTAATAATATTTTAAAGATAAATATTTGTAAGAGTAATTTTAAAAGGATCAATTAAATCATATTCTTTAGGTTCTTTGTTACTTCTTTTTTGGCAAGTATATTTAATTATCCAATTGCTTGATAATTTTGTGAAATATGTGCCTCATGGAATGCAGATTTATTTGGAACATGTAGATATAGGATCCTTTGATGACCAATGTAGGTCTCATATGAGTGTGAATGATATGAGGCATATGCACATTAGGAAGATTGAAAGGAATAGCCATTGGTAAGGCTATCTAGAAATGCAAGAACATATTATAGAATGAAATGAAAAATGAGTAAACATGTGTAAATATCATTATCCACCTCTTGAGTATGACATGGAAATAAATAAGCATCATGTAAAGCACATCCATAGCAAGGAACCTTAGGTAATAAATGAGAAAGGTAAAGTGTATAGAAATGTATCCATTACCTATGGTGTCATAATGGATGAAGAGGGATGATCATCACTAGAAAGTATAAAGGAATCCATAATATTGTTCATATCTAGTATAAATTCAAAAAAACATAAATGATGAAATCGAAAAAATATACAAAGAAAACCTATATGTCATGCCCAAAATTTAGGGCAAAAACGGAACAAATTTTTTTAAAAAAACATACTAATTTAATTAACAAGTTCACTCTTGCGACAAGCGTTAATGAAATTTCCATTATTAAATTCGAGCTAATTCTGAAACGATCTAAGCATCGATAAATTGTTAAATTTTAATTGCGGAAAAACCTACTGGTTTAATTCTATCTCCAAGAGATACCTAGTCAATAGGTTTATTAAATTCATCGAACTAAAAGAAATAGAGGAGAAATTTTTATTTATCCTCCAACATGACTATATAGTCTTATCAAATTTTTTTTAAAATTAAAATTTCTCTTTATAATTTATTCCAAATTAAAATCAGGAATATATAAATATATATATATATATATATATATGTATATACAAATATGTATATATATATATATACATATTTGTATATACATATATATATATATATTTATAATTTAATTACATATTCAAAATGCTCAAAATTCATATATATACATATATATATTCCCATATATATATATGGAAACATATATATATATATATATATATATATATATATATATATATATATATATATATATATATATATATATATATTACTTATATGTTAAATATTTTAACTCTAATTCAAAAGCCATTTTTAACTTCCTAATTATTAAACCATATTTTCCCCAACCCTAATTAGGGTTCTAATTTTCTCACATTTATAATATCTAAACTAATTAATATTTTTTTTTTTTTAAAACCGAATTGCCCTAGCCCCATCCGGGCTAGGGTTTTAACCCATATATTTTTTTTAACAGTCAAAGATCTTGCTGGGCCGAAGACCCCAAAGGCGGCCATGATTTCATTGTTTGCAGGTCACGAGAGTTTGGGAGGCGGGCTGGCCGCGCGCGCCACTGTGTGAGCTCACAGTGGGCGCCGCGGCACCAATGTGTGCCCACACAGTGGGCGCTGCTAGCGGCTCCCCACTGTGTGCCAACACAGTGGCGGCCGAAAGCGGCTCCACTGTGTGTGCACACAGTGGGCGCCACGCGGCCCTCCACTGTGCGTACACACAGTGGAGTCCGCAAGGACCCGAATGCATTCTTTTTTTTTTTTTTTTTTTAAAAAATATATATATAATATATAATAATATATATATATATATATATAAATATATATATATATATATATATATATATATATAAATATATATATATATAAATATATATATATATATATATATATATATATATTTATATTTACATAACTTAAATAAGCATAGTTAAAATGATGAAATTTATTTCAATATAAATATATATTTTTTTAAAAGAGAATTTACATGCAAAATTTTAAACTAATATAATAAAGGGAAAAGCATTAAGATAAATTATATATATATATAATTAATAAGCTTTTAAATCAATGCTAACTAAAATAAAATTTAGAATACTATTCAAAGATACATTATACTTTTTCTGGAAATAAAGAAATTCATTGATTTTTTTTTCTTCTAATAAAATATTTACATAAAACAACTTTTTCCATTTAAAATATTTAAAAACTTCCAACATTAAAAAAATTCTATTTGCCACAAGTGAAATATAGATAAAATCTAAATGAAAATAAATCTCTTTTTTTTCTTTTCCATAATTCAATGAAGCTTTTGCATGCAACACAAATTAACTTTTCTTTTTCTAAAACCAGAAGTAGAAATAACAAGCTTTTCTTTTTAATATCATCTCTAAGATATTCTACCAAATTTTCAGGATGTTTCTCTGAATAATCACAACAATAAAAAAACTTCAAGTCTATTTTCACAATTTACAACTTGCTTCTCTTTTCTATGAATGGGGCATATTTCTATAACAATTTTAAACAAACATCTGCAACTGAATTTAAGAATCTTCAATAATAATCTTCAGTGCCTTTTTCTTGGTTCCTATTCTCTTTCCTCTGAATTTTCCTGCATAATAGAAAACACAAATATGACCACGGAGTGCTCACCTCCCAGCCTAGGCTAACTGGTAGCCACCCCCGAGCTCGGAGTACCAAATCCTAGACGGGTAACAAACAGGCAAACACATAGAAAGCAATGCATACAGAATTTCCAGACACATTCCCAACTTGGCTTTCACAGCACCACACTTTGGTGATGAACATTTTCAAAGGGTGGTAGTGGACCAAATACCCTGAGGAGAACTGCAAGTATGAATAAACAAGAAGCCACCTCATGGCACAATAAAAATATCAAGAATCTCAACCCCTTATTCCTTATGCCCCCCAAAGGCATTCTAGCCTTATATCCCTCCTTATGACCCCCATTGCACAAATAGGCCATGCAGTAAGGGTCACACAAAGATCCCTTGTGAACGCTCTCAAAAGAGAGTCTCTCACTCGAGGGTTGTCACTGCTACCACCCTCAAGATCCTCTTCTCTCCCAAGAGTAAGAGATCTTGAGAAAACTCCCAAAACACAATATTTCATCACGCAAAAATACCAAGAGATTCTTCAAACACAAACTTTAAAAAAAAACACATTTCTTATACAAACAACTTCCAGACATAAACAAGAAGTAGACATTAAAATTAATAATAGAAACCAACCTTAATCTGCCCAAAGGTTATTATGATATCTGATGAAGAGCTGCCCAATCCACAAATCTTTTTCCTTCTACCCTTATTCAATTTCTTTATTCCATAACATTATTTTTCCTTCCAATTTTTCTTCTGTCTCCAAAAATGGAGAGTGCGTGATTACCCTGCTATTCCCAAAAATCTTCCTTAAGAAGCTCACTCTCTGAGTTCTCACAGGATTCTAAAAAAAACCAAAAAGAAGAAAGAAAGCAAAATGCAAAAAGACTCTCATTCCAAAAGGAAAAATCTTGATTAGATTTAACTTCAATTTTCAATTTTCGCTCAACTCAAAAAAGCCAAATTTTAAAGCGTTAAAAAGATCATTATAAAGTAGAAACTTGCCTAAAATTACCCCTAACCCCTAAGTATACCTTATGGGCTTTAGGAAACCCTATTAAACTACCCCTAGGTGTTCATTTAACCCATTTTAAACCCCTCTGAAGTTTATTTTCGGGTCAAACATAAGTTGACCACTCCAAATATTATATTCCCAAAATATTTATGACAACACATTAATTTATTTAAGAAAACTATAATTAAACACTTTCCCACCAAGAGACAAAATAAAATATTAAATTTAAATCCACACATGTGTCAAGTGACACTAATGAAATACTTTTACAAAAATAAAACATGAAATTGTCTCTTGAGGTTTTTACACATTAAAATTTAATTAACACTTAACACTCATGCAACATATACTCTTACGAATAAAATACAACACAAACGGGGTGTTGTCTCTCCAAATAGACAAACCCTGGCTTTACGAACATACATAAGTCTAGGTTTGATTCTCCGTAATTTTCCATGGTCACATGGTAAATTTCTTGCGCATCTCAATTTACACATTAGTACTTCCAAATATCCAAATATAATATAATTCAAAAATATAAAAATGCACATCATCACTTGCATACAATTTTCATCTGCACAGATCAAATACAGCTTTTACCAAGCAATTTCTCATAAGCAATTTTCATCCCAATTCACATAAACTAAACATACATCATAGTTCTATATTCAGAATAAGGTCCTGCAAATTCAATAACGACATCTATCATTGCAATATCATTCTATCTAATAATCACGTAGTGTTCTATCTCATAAAGCATGTAAGTAAACCATCAAATCATAGCAATGTTATCCAAAACCTGAAATCATATAAGTTCTAAGTCTCAAAATGCATCAAAATAAAGTATCCATAATAGTCTAAAATATAAAATCCACTGAATGTCAGACTGAGTCGAGGTGAGGCCTCACATCCTCCCCCTCTAGGCATGAACTTCCTCCTGGAGTTCATCAAAGAGGTGAGGGTACTCTGATCTCATACGTGTTGCGTCCTCCCATGAAGCTGTAACCTCATCATAACAATCCCACTGGACCCTAACCTGGTCCAGCTCTCGACCTCGAAGGGCCAATGTCCAGCATGCCAAAATGCGAATGGGCTCCAAAGCTAGCTGCCCGTCCGACTCCACCTGCAAGGCATCCCAATCTAAAAGGTGAGACTCATCATAGATATATTTTCTCAAAACTGAAACATGAAACACATCGTGGATGCGTGACAGGCTAGGTGGCAAAGCTAAACGGTAGGCAACTGGGCCTATCCTCTCCAGAATCTCAAAAGGTCCTACAAAGCGAGGTGCGAGCTTAGAACCCTTTCCGTAACGGATTGGACTCTTATGCGGTCGCACTCTCAAGAAAACTCTGTCTCCAACCAAGTAACTACGATCTATCCTCTTTGCATCAGCATATTTCTTCTGTCTATCCTGAGCCTCTCTGAGATGCTGCCTAATCAAATCCACCTGCTGTTCCATATCCCGAACTAACTCAGGACCAATAGCAACTCTATCCTCTATGCGATCCCAACTCAAGGGCGTCCTGCAAGGCCTGCCGTATAATGCCTGGTAGGGTGGCATTCCCAAGGAAGTGTGATGCCCGTTGTTATAGGCAAACTCCACTAAGGGAAGGTACTCCTCCCACCGGGTCTGATGATCCATGACGTACATACGAAGCATATCCTCTAACACCTGATTGACCCTCTCTGTCTGACCATCTGTCTCCGGATGATAGGCTGTACTGAAATTGAGCTTAGTGCCCATAGCTGCCTGTAATGACTTCCAAAAGGTAGAAGTGAAAAGAGAATCCCTGTCAGAAATAATCTTGCGGGGTACGCCATGTAGCCTAACAATGTCTCGCAAGAACACCTGTGCTACTGCTGGAGTTGTGAATGTAGTATGAACTGGTGAAAAGTGAGCTACTTTGGTCAACTTGTCAACTGTCACCAAGATAGCATCATGGCGACGAGAAGACATAGGGAGACCAATGATGAAATCCATGGATATAGTATCCCACTTCCACTCTGGTATAGTATGAGACTGAAGCAACCCACCTGGATGGCGGTGCTCCGCCTTTACCCTCTGACACTCGAGACACCGAGCTACTATCTCAGCAATGAGCTGCCGCATTCCCAGCCAATGATACAACTGCCTCAAGTTAGCATGAAACTTCTTAACCCCGGGATGCGCTGCATAAGGAGCTCTATGAGCTTCCGTGACAATGAACTCTCGCAACCCTCCGGAGGAAGGTACATAAATGCGCCCTCTATGGCGTAACAGTCCATCGGACTCCAGAGAATAATCCACATATTTCCCTTCTAGAGTAAACTGAGAACGTAATACCTGACAAACCTCTGCATACCATCCATCCTCTGACAAGTGTTGAAGTATACAGTCTCTCAAGTCTGTGCCCATGGATATGGTGAAAACCTCGTGACGTCTCCTACTCAAGGCATCTGCAACTACATTTTCCTTTCCCTTGATGTAGTGAATGTCAAAATCATATTCGCACAAGAACTCCATCCATCTCCTCTGACGTGCATTAAGGTTCGGCTGAGTGAAGATGTACTGAAGACTCTGATGATCTGAATGCAACTCGAAGTGATGTCCTAAAAGGAAGTGTCTCCACCTCACAAGTGCATGCACTACTGCTGCGAGCTCAAGGTCGTGAGTGGGATAATTAAGTTCATGAGTCTTAAGTTTCCTAGACTCGAAAGCTATGGCCCTATCACCCTGCATAAGAACTGCCCCTAGACCCTCTAGGGAAGCATCTGTACAAACCATAAAATCAGCTGAAGGATCTGGTACAACAAGGATAGGAGCACTAGTAAGTGCCTTCTTGAGTTCCTGAAAGGCCTTCTCGCACTTCTCTGTCCACTCAAATTTCTTCCCTTTACGCTGAAGAGAGGTAATAGGGTGTGCGACTCTGGAGAAACCCTCGACAAAATGTCGGTAATATCCTGCTAAACCCATGAAACTCCTGACCTCTGTAACACTGGTAGGCGCTGGCCAGTCCATAATAGCCCTAATCTTTGATGGGTCAACTGAGAGCCCATCACCGAAAATAACGTGTCCAAGGTACTTGACCTCGGATCGAAAGAAAGCACACTTCGATAGGCTGCCAAACAACTGGTTATCCCGCAAACACTACAATACCTGTTTCAGGTGCTCCTCATGCTTCTTCTCATTCTAAGAATATATCAGTATATCATCGAGGAACACAATAACAAAACGGTCCAGAAAGGTACGGAACACCCCATTCATGAGGCTCATAAAAACTGTTGGGGCATTCGTAAGTCCAAAGGGGACTACGGTAAACTCATAGTGACCATATCTAGTGCGAAATGCGGTCTTGTGGATGTCACTTTCCACTATTCTCAACTGATGGTATCCTGACTTCAGATCTATCTTGGAAAAGACTTTGGCACCCTGAAGCTGGTCAAATAAATCATCAATTCTGGGCAAAGGATATCGGTTCTTGATGGTTACTTTATTTAGCTGTCGATAATCCATACACAATCGTAGAGATCCATCCTTCTTCTTAACGAAGATGACTGGTGCACCCCACGGGGATACGCTAGGACGGATATGACCCTTCTCAAGAAGTTCCTCAAGTTGAATTTTAAGTTCATTAAGCTCATTTGTGGTCATTCTATAAGGTGCTCTGGAAACTGGCTCGGCTCCTGGTACTAGGTCTATATGAAAATCAATCTCTCTACGGGGAGGCATTCCCGGTAACTCTGAAGGAAATACATCTGAATATTCCTTAAGGATAGGATGGTCATCGAGCGATGTTTCTTTTTCCTCCTCTTCCTCTCTGTCACTGATAGTGATAGCAAAAAGCTAACATCCCTTCCGCATGCTCCGCTTAAGCTGCTTTGCGGAGATCATACGAAGAGACACGGGCCTCTGAATCCCAGTGATAACTATGGGCGAACCATGATCATCCTCACACTCGATCCTTTTCAGGCGGCAATCCATCTTGGCTCTATGGGCATAAAGCCAATCCATGCCAAGTACGATTCCGTAAGATCCAAGTGGAGTCACTCTAAGGTCTACTAAAGTGGTGATCTTGCCAATCTGCAGCTGACATGCCCTAACCTCTGATTCCACTGACACTCTAGCCCCTAAAGCTAATTCCACTTCCCAACTGACACCCTGCCTAGTTGCCACTAGCCTGCAACGCTCCACAACCGATGGAGATATAAAGGAGTCAGTAGCTCCTGAATCAAACAAAATAGATACATTGTTACCTCTGATTATACCTGAAGATTCGATAACCGTAGCCTGATGATCAGCCTGGCGGTTGTCAACCGCTGCGAATACTCTATGGGACCCGCCCATATCACCAACTGTCGGCTCTAAAGCGGCCATCCACTGACTCCCTGCTACCTGTCCCTGAGGGCAATCCCTCACCAAATGCCCCATGGCTCCACATGTAAAGCAAGCACCCCGTGCTTGGAACTGGGCACCCTGAGGCCTAGAAAAAGCCTGACCTCCTATCCTACTGGATCCGTTGTACCCACCCCTGGAGGACTGCTGAGTCCCCGTCGGCTGTGTGTACTGCCCCTGTGCTCTCTGATCACATTTCTGTCCCTGAGTCTGCCATTGCTTGGGCTTGGAGCCCTGCTGATACTGTGGAGGCTTCTGTTTCTGGTTCTGTGGTGTTTGTTGTGGAGGAGGGGGTTTGGAGAACCCCTGAGAATTTCGGTTGTTCCCTTTCCAATGAGGTTTCTGGAATCCATAAGTCTGAGGTGCGGGATTTCAGTTCTGATACCGATCCCTATTGTCCTGTGGTCTAACCTGAATTTCCTCGGCAATCAGTGCCTTCTCTACAGCAACCCGAAGACTCTCTGGGGCGGACATCCTAATAGGCCTGGCTATACTGGCATTTAATCCCCTGATGAAATGGTTTACAAGTAGTTTCTCATCCTTTAGATAATCTACATATGGCAACAACTCAAAGAATTTACTCTCATACTGGGTTACTAACAAGCCTTTTTGTTGGAGATCATGAAATTCGTCTATACGACGCTGCCTGAAGTGCTCTGATAGGTACCTCTCACGGAACCTCTCTGTGAATATCTCCCAAGTGAGTGTATCAGGAACTAATCCGCATTTGTACTCTTCCTGTCTCCACCAGGTGGAGGCTGTCCCTCTCATAAGATGAACGGCAACACGTGCTTTCAAGTTGCTCTCATAAGAACGCAACACAAAGCACCTCTCAAGACTCAGAAGCCATGCCTCGGCCTCTACTCCATCTGTAGAACCTCCGAAGGATGGTGGTTGGAGGCACATGACCTCCCTAATGAGATCCCCTGGATCTCGACGAGCTCTCTCAAAATAAACTGGTTCCACCGCAGGAGGTGGTCCTGGCATATGCACTGACTCTGGCTCATTACCACCCTGACTCTCTACAGGAATCGGAGCTGGGCTCCTGCTTCGTTCTCTATCAATAGATCTATGACTCCCAGAGTCATGACTCCTAACCTGAGGGTTCTCTGCTGGGATTCTTTCCTGAACAATGCCAATAAGATTTTGTATGGCTGCTAAAATGTCACGGTTAGGTTCATTTGGCTGTTCGGGAGGTGCTCCTGGGTTCTCCTCTGGAACCGATGCCTCCCTCTCTACCTCATCGCGTGCTATGCGCACACGTCTAGGACCCTGTCCGCGCTTGCGAGCTTGTCGCGTCAACGGAGGCATCCTAAGAGAAAAATAAGACAAACAATTAATTTATTTCTTTTAGAATTAAATTTATTTAAATTCAAAATTCCATTAACAAAATAATTTTAAAATATATTTAAGGCGAAACGTAAGTGAGTAAGGCTCCTAGTGTGGAAACCTTGCTCTGATACCAAAATGTCATGCCCAAAATTTAGGGCAAAAACGAAACAAATTTTTTTTTAAAAACATACTAATTTAATTAACAAGTTCACTCTTGCGACAAGCGTTAATGAAATTTCCATTATTAAATTCGAGCTAATTCTGAAACGATCTAAGCATCAATAAATTGTTAAATTTTAATTGCGGAAAAACCTACTGGTTTAATTCTATCTCCAAGAGATACCTAGTCAATAGGTTTATTAAATTAATCGAACTAAAAGAAATATGGGAGAAATTTTTATTTATCCTCCAACATGACTATATAGTCTTATCAAATTTTTTTTTAAATTAAAATTTCTCTTTATAATTTATTCCAAATTAAAATCAGGAATATATAAATATATATATATATATATACATATTTGTATATACATATATATACATATATATATTCCCATATATATAAATATGGAAACATATATATATATATAAATATATATATATATATATATATATATATATATTACTTATATGTTAAATATTTTAACTCTAATTCAAAAGCCATTTTTAACTTCCTAATTATTAAACCATATTTTCCCCAACCCTAATTAGGGTTCTAATTTTCTCACATTTATAATATCTAAACTAATTAATATATATATCTTTTAAAACCGAATTGCCCTAGCCCCATCCGGGCTAGGGTTTTAACCCATATTTTTTTTTTAACAGTCAAAGATCTTGCTGGGCCGAAGACTCCAAAGGCGGCCATGATTTCTTTATTTGCAGGTCACGGGAGTTTGGGAGGGGGGCTGGCCGCGCGCGCCACTATGTGAGCTCACAGTGGGCGCCGCGGCACCACTGTGTGCCCACACAGTGGGCGCCGCTAGCGGCTCCCCACTGTGTGGCCACACAATGGCAGCCGTGGCCGTCCACTGTGTGCCCACACAGTGGGAGCCGAAAGCGGCTCCACTGTGTATGCACACAGTGGGCGCCGCGCGGCCCTCCACTGTGCGTACACACAGTGGAGTCCGCGAGGACCCGAATGTATTCTTTTTTTTTAATTTTTTTTTTTTTTAAATATAATATATAATAATATATATATATATATATATATATATATATATATATATATATTTATATTTACATAACTTAAATAAGCATAGTTAAAAGGATGAAATTTATTTCAATATAAATATATATATTTTTTTTTTAAAAGAGAATTTACATGCAAAATTTTAAACTAATATAATAAAGGGAAAAGCATTAAGATAAATCAGATATATATATATATATATATATATATATATATATATATATATATAATTAATAAGCTTTTAAATCAATGCTAACTAAAATAAAATTTAGAATACTATTCAAAGATACATTATACTTTTTCTGGAAATAAAGAAATTCATTGATTTTTTTTTCTTCTAATAAAATATTTACATAAAACAACTTTTTCCATTTAAAATATTTAAAAACTTCCAACATTAAAAAAATTCTATTTGCCACAAGTGAAATATAGATAAAATCTAAATGAAAATAAATCTCTTTTTTTTCTTTTCCATAATTCAATGAAGCTTTTGCATGCAACACAAATTAACTTTTCTTTTTCTAAAACCAGAAGTAGAAATAACAAGCTTTTCTTTTTAATATCATCTCTAAGATATTCTACCAAATTTTCAGGATGTTTCTCTGAATAATCACAACAATAAAAAAACTTCAAGTCTATTTTCACAATTTACAACTTGCTTCTCTTTTCTATGAATGAGGCATATTTCTATAACAATTTTAAACAAACATCTGCAACTGAATTTAAGAATCTTCAATAATAATCTTCAGTGCCTTTTTCTTGGTTCCTATTCTCTTTCCTCTGAATTTTCCTGCATAATAGAAAACACAAATATGACCACGGAGTGCTCACCTCCCAGCCTAGGCTAACTGGTAGCCACCCCCGAGCTCGGAGAACCAAATCCTAGACGGGTAACAAACAGGCAAACACATAGAAAGCAATGCATACAGAATTTCCAGACACATTCCCAACTTGGCTTTCACAGCACCACACTTTGGTGATGAACATTTTCAAAGGGTGGTAGTGGACCAAATACCCTGAGGAGAACTGCAAGTATGAATAAACAAGAAGCCACCTCATGGCACAATAAAAATATCAAGAATCTCAACCCCTTATTCCTTATGCCCCCCAAAGGCATTCTAGCCTTATATCCCTCCTTATGACCCCCATTGCACAAACAGGCCATGCAGCAAGGGTCACACAAAGATCCCTTGTGAACGCTCTCAAAAGAGAGTCTCTCACTCTAGGGCTGTCACTGCTACCACCCTCAAGATCCTCTTCTCTCCCAAGAGTAAGAGATCTTGAGAAAACTCCCAAAACACAATATTTCATAAAGCAAAGATACCAAGAGATTCTTCAAACACAAACTTTCAAAAAAAACACAGATTTCTTATACAAACAACTTCCAGACATAAACAAGAAGTAGACATTAAAATTAATAATAGAAACCAACCTTAATCTGCCCAAAGGTTATTATGATATCTGATGAAGAGCTGCCCAATCCACAAATCTTTTTCCTTCTACCCTTATTCAATTTCTCTATTCCATAACATTATTTTTCCTTCCAATTTTTCTTCTGTCTCCAAAAATGGAGAGTGCATGATTACCCTGCTATTCCCAAAAATCTTCCTTAAGAAGCTCACTCTCTGAGTTCTCACAGGATTCTAAAAAAAACCAAAAAGAAGAAAGAAAACAAAATGCAAAAAGACTCTCATTCTAAAAGGAAAAATCTTGATTAGATTTAACTTCAATTTTCAATTTTCGCTCAACTCAAAAAAGCCAATTTTTAAAGCGTTAAAAAGATCATTATAAAGTAGAAACTTGCCTAAAATTACCCCTAACCCCTAAGTATACCTTATGGGCTTTAGGAAACCCTATTAAACTACCCCTAGGTGTTCATTTAACCCATTTTAAACCCCTCTAAAGTTTATTTTCGGGTCAAACATAAGTTGACCACTCCAAATATTATATTCCCAAAATATTTATGACAACACATTAATTTATTTAAGAAAACTATAATTAAACACTTTCCCACCAAGAGACAAAATAAAATATTAAATTTAAATCCACACATGTGTCAAGTGACACTAATGAAATACTTTTACAAAAATAAAACATGAAATTGTCTCTTGAGGTTTTTACACATTAAAATTTAATTAACACTTAACACTCATGCAGCATATACTGTTATGAATAAAATACAACACAAACGGGGTGTTGTCTCTCCAAATAGACAAACCCTGGCTTTACGAACATACATAAGTCTAGGTTTGATTCTCCGTAATTTTCCATGGTCACATGGTAAATTTCCTGCGCATCTCAATTTACACATTAGTACTTCCAAATATCCAAATATAATATAATTCAAAAATATAAAAATGCACATCATCACTTGCATACAATTTTCATCTGCACAGATCAAATACAACTTTTACCAAGCAATTTCTCATAAGCAATTTTCATCCCAATTCACATAAACTAAACATACATCATAGTTCTATATTCAGAATAAGGTCCTGCAAATTCAATAACGACATCTATCATTGCAATATCATTCTATCTAATAATCATGTAGTGTTCTATCTCATAAAGCATGTAAGTAAACCATCAAATCATAGCAATGTTATCCAAAACCTGAAATCATATAAGTTCTAAGTCTCAAAATGCATCAAAATAAAGTATCCATAATAGTCTAAAATATAAAATCCACTGAATGTCAGACTGAGTCGAGGTGAGGCCTCACACTATATATGAAAATCCCCATGTGTGTAGGATAGGGATTAAAGAGATCTCAAAATAAAGTTCAAATTGTAGGAGATCGATAAACAAAATTAAATACCCAAGAGTGGATCTATATTCCAAACCAAATCGTTAATAAATTATGTATTTAATTACAAAACCCATATCCAAAACACTAATGGAGAAGGTATCAACCCTAGGGAAAAAAATCTAAGGCGGTGTAAGTGTAGAGGGATTCAACAAAAATGTAAAAAACAGACTACTTCAATACATAAAACTATTAGGATAAACTAAGTAATTTACATTCACTTCAAATATCCTACAAATAAGAGCTAGGTATGATAAATATATTGTAATTTATTACACATTGTTTAAATTAAAAAATGCAAGTACTTAGCTCTCATATCAATGTGTCTGTCATTTTTTTAAATAATTCATTACTGTTGTAAAAATCAAGGTTAGTTAGTGTTGACGTGTATTTTGTACACCATCATACACAGAATAAAATACCTAAGGGCATCTTATCCTCTCTTGAATAAAGCCTCTAACTGCTGAAGATTCGCATGAAGGATCAGTTAGGATGACTCCAAGGTTCCTTAATGTAGGGTCTCTATGTGTGGATAAGCTCTTCGTGGTACGATGTGATTTGCTGGAATCACAAGGGGACTTACATTGAACTTCCGATCTGCTTTGCTGGACACAGGCTCTGACTAACTTAGATTTGAAAAATGAAAAAAGGATAAGGGCGAAGAGAGGATCTAATCCTAATACGAAGAATGTAGGAGCAATGACTTGACTTTTGATGAAACTCTAACTAGGTCTTGTTTTGACATCAATGGAACATCTACACAAGACTAGTGCGATCTTCTAAGGGAATCTTTATGATGTTCAAATCATCACCGCAGGCATAGATACCATCCAAGTTGATGCATATCAATGAAGAGGTAACAAATTGAAATTGAGCTTAGGCTGAATGATCCAGTTGACTACGCAAGGCAAGTCTGCAATCAACAAACTGCTAGTAGTATGGATGTACGAATTCCACCATTAATCAATCACATTTCCTCCATTCATCTAATCATCTACCATCTAAGATTGAAGACTCAACAAGAAACCATGCAAATTGCAAGAAAAACGACATATTTCACCATTACTTCAATGAAAATGGAGTTTGTTTACAATCAATGGCAACAATTTCTTGCCTTGTCCTCCTATTCTACTCTCTATCTACTAACTACTTTCAACTATTTCTATACTATCTCTCTCTAATTCTAAATTATTTTTTACAAATGAAATGTTTGGGCTTATATAGTGCCCACAATACAATTTGATGGCTTAGATAAATTCAAGATCAATGGCCAAGATTCAACAATGAAAAACCCTAATTAGGGTTTGTTACAACCATTACATAACATTTAATGTTTGACCAATGACAAAATTGTATTGCTTGGACACATGTCCCTTCTAGAAAAATCGACCAATGGATAGCCGGGGTAGGTACATCGGAGTTTGTTTCACCTTCCATGAGTTAAGTACATTGAATCTGGACATGCTGAGGTGGACCTCACTGACTGGAGGAGTGATGACTAGGATGCCACCTCATCTGACACTTGTAACTTGGTAGATATTCAACTTGATGTTGTTGAGAAGCTTTCTTTAATTAATTCATCTAGAACTATTTTGCTTCTTCAACGAGCCCTTGTTCTAACTCCTTGCGTCCTTGATGTGCAGGAAGATGATGTACCTCGCCTTGGAACGCTGGATTGCCCTTGATGACGTTAGTCCAAAGAAGGTCGTCCTTGCCAATGCTAGACTAGATGAGGTCGCCCCTGTCCTTGCTTGATCGTCCTGGCGAAGACTGTCCTTGATCCGGCTTGATTTTTCTTGAAGAGATCTTCATTCGATGCCTACACAACATTTCAAAATTAGTAACATGATTTTGCAATACATAACATAAATTAGAGAGCAAATTTTAGGAAACTTAATGATAAGTCCTTTATTAATCATTTCCTAAAAAAGACTGAGCTAAGGCAAAACAAAATTTTCAAAATTCAAAATTAAGGCAATGACAATCAAAATTTGAAATTAAAACAAGAGATCTTGCCATACCTTACTTGAGAGCTTAACTCTAAAATGCAAAATGAATAAAATTGCCTAGGCAAAATTGACGTAAGATGGTCATCAACGTGATTCTTCTTCAAAATGACAACTTCGCCACCTTTGATATGTCCTTGGCAAGTTCGCTCAAGTGAGATTAATTTCGCACCACCTTTGGATAGATGTTTCGCCTTGGATAAAACTAGTGCCTTCTTTTGTTTTGAAATGAAATTCGCTCCTTCAAACACACTCGCACTCCCTTGATGATGTTTGCGCCTTCCTTGACAAGACCCGCACCTTGAAGATAATTTCGCACTTCTCCCTTTGAGATCGCATGAAAAATGATAATGTGAAAATAATGATTCTCACCTCCCTTTATAGCGCTCATCTCACAATTACCACCTTAGGCCGACTTGATAATTAATAAGGCAAATTTAAAATAAACTTAAAAGGCCGACCTTCAAAAACAAATAAATACCAAGCGCTCCTTTTGATTTTTAATGATTAATTAATAATTAATTAAATGCCTTTATCATTTAAATTGACAAATTCGATTTTTACAAGGCAAAATAATTAATTAACATTAAGCGCAATATTTAAATGCTATTTTTAATAAAATATCGATTTTGTTAGCATTTAAATAAATTTAAAAAATGTGTTTTAAGCGCCAAAATGAAAAAGTGAGAAGATACGTACCTCATCGCCCTGGTCCCTGACTGAGGGACAAGAGCGATCCATCAATTTGGTCATGATTCTTGCAATTTTTACGTCCAAGGTCCTTATTTCCACGTTGGAATTGCCATTTTCGCTAGGTCCTTTGAGCTTAATTGACTTGTTCTTGCAAATGAATATCCTTTAGATATGATATCGCCCTGGTCCCTTGGAGAGGGACAGGAGCGATCACCATTGTTTCTCCTGGATCTTGCATCTTTGAACTTCAATCTTCATTGTGGGGACAAACAACGTTATTCCTTCATTCCTTTCTCATTTCACTTGAATTTTACAAGGCGCTTTGATGTTTAGAAGATCATCGCCCTGGTCCCTTGGAGAGGGACAGGAGCGATCCTTGTGTCCTAGCTCAAATTTGCAAACTTTTGATCTTCGTTCTTCGTTCATTGCCTTCCAAAGGACGTCCTCGATCTTGCCCACCCTTGCATTGTCTTGATTTTGTCGGAACATGAGTGTTTTAGTAAAAATCGCCTTGGTCCTTGTCCAAAGGACAGGAGCGATATAGCCTCTTGGTACAAATTGGTGATCGTTTGACGTTTGAAGCCTTTGGTATATCACCTTCGAAGGACGCCTTAGACCTTTTATCACCTTGCAAAACATTGACTCAACGTGATTTTTGCATGAATTAGCCAATATATTCAACATCGCTCTGGTCCCTTCCTGAGGGACAGGAGCGAACTTCATGATTTTGAGCTTGTCATTGCCTTTTTCAACTTGCCATTGTCTTCATTGGGTAAAACGTGGTCCCTTGATCCTCCTCAATCACTTGATGCGTGATAAACTTTCAAAATTTAGAGCCTTTATACAAATTTCGCTCTGGTCCCTTCCTGAGGGACAGGAGCGAACTGGGAGTCTTAGTGCAAATCCTTCATCTTTGGTAATTTTTTTGATGCTTTGTGCTTGATGGAGACGCTTCGAAACGCCTTTGCCACCCTTCACCTTGACTTGGAACGGTTTTGAACTTGAAGAAAAGGAAACATACTTATTGTATAGCCCTGGTCCCTTGGAGAGGGACAGGAGCGATTTTGCTCTTGTGGGCCTCATTTCACTTCATCACCTTCGAAAATTATATTCAACGGATTCGCAATGCCTCCTTTCATTCATTCATGCCTTGAGATCGGTTGAAATTTGGCGAGAAAATCATCTACAACAAAAATCGCTCTGGTCCCTTCCTGAGGGACGGGAGCGAACTTAAGCATTTTGGTCCTTTGTTGACGTTTGATAATCTTCAATTTGTCTTCAACGGGTTCGATTGACCTACTTTCTTGCCTTCGAACATAAAATTTGCTTGATCTTTGCCCAGATCGTACCTTATGAAGAATTTCGCTCTGGTCCCTTGGTGAGGGACAGGAGCGAAATTGACCCTCTAGGCAAAACTTCATCATTTCATTGTTTTTGATCAAGTCTGGATGTTCTATCATGCTCATTTCGTCCTTCACCATGCCTTTGATGTCTCGATTCGTCCAAACAAGGTCAGGAATGGCTCAACTAAGCATTTTCGCTCTGGACCCTTGGTGAGGGACACGAGCGATTCGCCTTGGTCCCTTGGAGAGGGACAGGAGCGCATTTCGCTCTGGACCCTTGGAGAAGGACACGAGCGAAATTTGACTTTTCGCACTCTCGATCAGGACAATTTTAATGGAATATAAGTGACATTTCCTTCTATGTTTCTTCTTTCTTATACTTTAAGTTATATTCCATATATACTTTCAGGATGTTTGAGAGTGGTTTCAGACCTCCAGGAGTTATATTGCAAAATCTAGTTTTTGGAGGTTTTTTCAGTTTCCAGACTTAGTCAAATTTCAGGATCAGGACATTCCAGACTTAGCCAAATTTCAGGATCAGGACCTCACTCAAGCCGGACTTGCTTATCCATGTGATCTCCCCGACAGCGCTTCAAGTTATATTCATTTGATAAAATGCACCTCTTTGGACCTTTTCACATCGTCAAGACGTTAAAATCTTGCAAGGACAAAGCAAAATTGGATTTGTAGCTCCGGTCCTTCACTGAGGGACAGGAGCGATTTTGCTCCTGGAGGCATTTCTGTGCTCATGAAAATCTTCAATTTATATTCAATGGAAAGATCTCGCCTTTCTCCATCACTTCCAATTCGTAATTCATCTTGACCCTGCAGGAATAGTAAGATATTTGAAAACGAGCTCCCGTCCTTCACTGAGGGACAGGAGCGATTTTGCTCCTACAGGCCAAAATATCATGATTTTACACATTTTAACACTTCACAAGGCAAAAACAAATCATTAGAGATGCCTAGGATCAAAAATCAAAAATGTCAAAATTTGGTCAAAAATATTCAATTGGACAAAAATTCACATTTCATCTTCAACACTTAGACAAATTTAAGCTCTGCATTCAAAATTCCAATTGAAAATAGACCATTCTGGCGAATTCATTTCATTCAAAATTTGCATTCTAGAAAAGGAAATTCAAAAAGCTCCCAAAACCGACTGGATTTTGGTCCGAAAAGACGGTAATTAGAACCCTAAGGCTTGACCCTAAATCCAGACAACTAACAAACTAACAAAACCCTAGAAAAAGCAAAGCGAAAACGAGCAAAACGAGCAAAAAACATGGGTCCCCATTTGCAATGGGGCGATGTGTGAAAACGTCACAACAGTTAGGCAAATGAATAAAAATCCATAAAATCTTTGTTCTCCTATCAATATCATCTTTATGATTGTGGAATCCATCTTATGAGTGGAGATTTGAGCTAAATTCATCATTATAATCTAAGTTTGTTAATATAATCATTGTTAATTTTTATAAATTCAATTTTCACTTCGCTTGAAGTACATGTTCATTCACACATAAAAAATCACTGTGCTTCCTTGTTTGCATGTAGTGGGATAATTATGCACACCTATCAAACCATGCAAGATATGTTGAGGCAATGTCTTTTGAACAGTATTGATGACAAGTAATCAGGTATGTACCCTATAATGTTGATGTAGTGTTGGTAACATAAGATGATTCTTTTTTAGGGTCATGATGTATGCTAGAAGGTACATTAAATGCATGTGTTTGCTAAATGTTCTAAAAACATTAAGATTTTTCATCAAATGCAACAATCTAGAAAGAAAATTCACTATATCATGCTTCAAATTAACTCATAACAATCGATCAAAAAAAACCCACTAAATTTAATTTGAAATTTTATTTAAAATATAAAAAATCATCTTCATGAATATGAATCTAATTCAAGATAAAATAAATGAACTAAAGATCAAATTGAAAAAAAAAAAAATTATTAAAAAATATTTACTAATTTCAACATAGATATTATATTTTTATAAACTAATTATCATACTAAAAATAAATAAATCAAGATAATTCCAAAACAAAATTAAAAGATAAAATGTATAGATTTGATCATTATAGATAATATAAATAGATTTAAAGCTCATGGCTTGGAAGGCACTAATCAAAATTAAAAGATAAAATGTATAGATTTGATCATTATAGATAATATAAATAGATTTAAAGCTCATGGCTTGGAAGGCACTAATACAACACTTTGCCTTAATATAATGATATATGTTAGTGGCCCTCAATCCATGAGTATAAATTCAATGCACTTTCGTTGTCTCCTTGAAAAGAAGATGACAATGACCTCTTCCTTATCAAACTATTTATGCTTTTATGTGTCTTTAACTATAAATCAATTTTAGTGGACTCAATTTACCATCTTCTCCATACTTGAAAAATGGAGTGTACACAATTGAGGTGGACAATTCATTTGTTTCTTTCTTTTATTTAATGGAGAGGAATCCATCTCATTTGAATTGTTTATCACTAGGATGTGGAGTACCTTTTTTAAATTTAAAGCAACTCAAATTTTTCATGGTGGATATGGATAGCCAAAAGTTCAGGCAAACTGGATTGTGTAGATATTTTAAATTCTGATGTTTAAATTAATTAGTAGAGATTTTATTCACGTTTTTACCTTTGAATTGTAAAGGTTTGTTCATGGGATCTACATCTTATACAATTTGTTTAGCGACAATATCGCTTTATCTAACTATTTTGAGAGATACCACTACAATTATGAAGTCTCGCTTCTCTTTGTGCAATATTACTAAGGCTTGAATGTCTCCTCCATTTCCTCATATGTTACCCTACAAGACATCCTTTGTTTATCATTTAAATATCCTCTATTGTCACGTACAAAGTCATCATATACTTTAAATGTTGTCTCTCTTATTTCTTTCTATACAACATCCCTCAGTATTCCATTGTCTCATCCTCAATATCATTTATCTACGTACTGTATACAAGAATACCTTTTTAACTCACCTTTTTAGTATTATGATGTCCTTACAAAAATTTGAAACTTAATCTTTAACATGAAAACCAAATAATCCTATCAATCAACCACAACCCCACTAACTAATGTAATATATTATAATATTAACAATCATTATATAAACATATATTTATATTAATTTTTTTTAAACCAAATATTTTAAAAAGAACTCCATTAATTATTGATTTAGCCATTACTTTCGATGGAAAGAGCAATAACTTATTGTATTGTTTATGACTTTAAAATAATATTTCGCTTTTAAATTTCATCATTTGGCCGTTAGTTTTGGCTAAGATAAAATGACATCAAATAGTTTTTAAAGGGTGGTAAGGACAAATTTTTTATTAAAAACTTTTTAGTAGACAAATTTTGAACAGCTAATCTAAGCTTTAGCTTTATCAATATTTAAAAATATATCATAAATAAAAAAAATTTAATTCATGTTCTAATTTGGAGTTTCACATACTGTTAAATTTATAGCACAACGGTGAGATTCACATGTAAAAGAAATTATGCTAATGATTAAATATTTTTATTATTTTATTAATCGATGTCATACTTTAGCTATTTGTTTCATGTTCACACTGTTTTTAAAAGTCTTTAATGCCTTCATTTCTTTATTTCTTTCTTTTTAGTAAACATGTTGTCTAATACAATTTAAAATATTAATATTAAGGAAAGCAAAAATGTGTGATTAGCAAAATATACATGAAAGTAGTAGGCTCAGAATAATCTAGATTTAAATGATTAATTGGGTTTAGAGTTGATATTTAAATTATTATTCTGAAAATTATATGCGAGAGAATTGGGGTGTATAGTTTTTTAATTGGTAATTGAGTATAATTATTGAAGATGTATATAATCAATTTATTAATATTTACAAAGCAATGGTTTTGAGATGTGTTATCTTAGAATTTATGGACTTGAAATCTTTTGTGGGTCAATTTTGAGTAGTCAAAACTAACCTCTAGGGTATGATCCTTTTATATCAATCTATATACTTTTATGACCTAGTTCATTGGAATCTTTGTTAGTTGATGATGCTTAAGGAGTAATAGTATTTAAAATACTTAAAGGAAGTTGCTAGATTGAGGGTCTATAGCCAACCCTCTTGATGGATTAATTTTAGAGCCCTGAAGTAATGATTGAAGATTGCAAACTCATTACATTTTTTATCTATATATTGATTCTACGACAAATGTGTTATTTTTAATGCTACAAATTAAAATGTTTCTATAATGAATGCTCTTTGTAATGTAGATGGTCTTTCTTTTATTTTACCTTTATGTTTAAGTACATATGTGTAGGTTTGTAAATACCAAAACATAATAAATAGTCATACAAACATTTACTAAGTCAACTTGCAATCACTAGTGGAAAGGGGCGAGGGTCTACAATTTGAAAATTTAAGACTTTGATTCTGAGAACAATCTCAAGTGGCTCAAGACCAATCTTGAGTGTTGTGGGATTGACCCATCACAAAGAATGTAAAATATTAGGATAAAAATTAGATAGATTGAAGTATGAGCTAATCATGAAGTGAATGTGTGGGAACATGTGCAAATAAGGCAAAGACAAGGTTGAATATATTGAAATATATGTATGTGAGAGTTTGAAAGCTCTTCTTTGGATGATGGCGATGTCTTTGTCATGGCCTTGGCAACTGCATCACATAAGGTGTGTGGTTAATAGAATTTGATTCTTCCTTCTAAATGACCTCACATCAGGGTTAGTTTTTAAAGTATGAGGAATATGACGACAAAAAGGTTTACCTTGGATATGACTCTTGTTTTAACATTGTTCGTAGTGGAAGACTCCTAATTTGACTCCTTGATGGATGATTGGAGGGATCAATGGTGTACTAATTAACTTTGGTTTGGTATAGAACCTTCTTTCTATAAGAAATATTAATGATTTGGGTGCGCATGTTTTTTTTCAAGCAGAGGATGTGTTGAATTTCCCAGTTCATGCCTATTGCTAACAAAATAACTTGCTTTGCTAAAGATGCCATCCTAGTTTGTGTCCCCTTTGGTTTCTCATTTACCCAAATCAGGTTGATATCAAAATGATTGCTATCTATGTGTGAGGTTAGCCATCTACAATAATCCTAAGTATGTTTAGTATACTTTCTTTTAAAAAAACCCTTAAAATAGACAAATATTAACCAAAATTATCAAAATAGCTACAAATATCAAGATTGTTATTGTTTTAATAAGTTTGTAGTTAAACACATATGGATCTAAAAATTTACCCAAACCTTGGGAATGCATGGTCAACCTTGAGGTTCAATTTCAACCAAAAAATCACATTTAGATAAGTTATTAAAATTTTAGAAATCCTAGAAAATTTGTTAATTTTGAATTTTGAAGGTCCATACAATGTAATTTTGGGGTCTAAAAACTAGTAAAATTAATGTCGTAAATTTTGGGAAGTAGAGCTCTTTAAGAGCTTTTGTTTTTTTTGTTTTTTTAATGGAGATCAAATAGGCACCTAGCTCAAAATTTATGACTCTCAAAAGTTGTGTTATTTCAAATATTTCTCACCATAAGTTTTAAATACCCACAAATATAACTTGTAGAAGGTGGTGTATTTCAAAATAAAAAAGGACAAAAATAGAAAATTCTTAGCAATTATGCTTTGATTTTTATAAAAAATTGTAACAGTTGATTTGATTTTTTAAAAAGGGTTCTATACAATGTAAATGATTTTTATTTGTAAGAAGGGTGATTTTAGAGAGAAAAGACTTGTGAAAAGAAACTTTGTAAATATTTGTAATACTTTTTTTAAAAGGATAATAGATATCTTAATTTTCTTGGCATGTATTGTAATTTTACTCTATTGAAGATTAATACAAATTCACATTGAGGTTGTCTCCTTTACTATATTGTTTAACTCTTGAAGAAAAACTTATATTTTCAAAGAAAAATTAGGAATATTTACTTGCATATTGCTACAAGATTTGTTTGTTTAGTTTGAATGCATTCAAGGAGGGTAATACTTGTCTTTCTAATTTACAGTAAGCGGTGGATAAATAAAAGATTACTAAATAAAATCTAGGTAGAAAATCATTAGGTTTATGTCATTGTAAGGTACCAATATTTCAATAGTTATGTCTTGAAATTGTCTAGTTCTAGGGGTTTAAGCTATTATATAGTAATAATATTTTATTGATAAGCCACAAAGATGATTTTGTTGGGATAGCATATGTTTGTAGCCTCTAGGCTTTGTAATCCTAAGGAGCATGTATTGGTCTTCTTAGCATCTATAATATCAACTCAAAAATTTAGAATGAAGAGTCACAATTTAGTGTTACATGTCAGTAGTTTAGGTGTTATGTTCATGTTCAAGCATTAAGGGTAATATGAAAGTTGATATTGTGGAATCATTTTTAGATCCATATGTCTATGCATGAAAAAATATCTATTGTTTAGTGAGATATTATCATTGTTTAGATGAAATTTAGTGTTGTTTAAGGTGTACTTTCTTAAGTCTTGTAAAGCCTAAAGTGCAAGAGACACATATCCATCTCTTGTTGGTAGGTCCATATTGTTTGTGATCTTGAATATAAAAAATTATAACTCCTTGGAGGTTGTTGATAAAATGTTCAAGAAATAACAGGGTGCAAGATGGCAAAAAGAGTTAAAATTAGTAAAATAATTCTTATGTTTTGTAAGTGGGGAGATCTATATAATTTGCACCTTCACCATTGCAACTAGCAAGAAAGAGGAGTATTTCATCCATTTTTTATGGCTATGTTTTTTTGGGTATCTAAGGGCACTATTTCTTTAGAGACCAAGTTACACATGGAGAAGAAAATGGGCCTCATGTTTGAGAAGAGTTTGAGGACTTTGAAAAAAATAGAAATATTATAGAAGGTTTGAATGATTGTGCTTTTAAGTTTGATTTTTTTCAACTTTGTATGAATAAAAAATAAAAAGCATATATTTTTGGTCTTTCAAATGTTCCTTCAATTTTGAAATATTTGTATTATGCATCTTTCATACATGACTACTCTAGAAGGGGATAGGTGTATTTCCTTAGAAGCAAATCTAAAATCTTAATTCATTTTAAATATTTCAAGCCTCTTGGAGAAAATTAGATTAGTAGAAAGATTAATATTAAATAAAAAATTATAGTGGTCATGAGTTTTGTTTTGGAAATATATGATAGATTATGTAAGGAGCATGACATATAGAGACATTAAAAAATCCATATTCCCCTTACAAAAATAGAGTTGCAGAGAGAATGGACACTGATGTAGATGGAGAGGGCTATAAAATTCTTAGTGGATCTAGAGCTTGGAATAGAAATAGTTTTTATGGCTTGTTAGCAAATTAACAAGTCTCCTACATCAACCCTTATGGGTAAGACTCTTATGGAGTCTTGGTTGGATTTTAAAAAACTCATTATAACATATTTCTTTTTTTGTGAGGCATATGATCATGTGGAAAAGAGAGGTAATCAAAATTAGAGACAATGTTGTTAAGTGTATCTTCATTGGCTATGGTGTTGATGTGAAAGGGTACAAGCTTTAAGATCTTGTAATTGAGAGATTTCTATCCAATAAAAAATTTATTTTTAAAGAGACTAAGTCTTCTCATATAACTTTGTAACAAAAAGAGGATAAAAAAAAAGTTGTGCAATTAAACTAATCACTAAGATTGAGAAATTTGAACCAAAGGGTCATGAAGGACCTAAAGTGGAGGAGAGTTAGATAATTTAGATAATTTTAAAGAGGAGGTAAAAATCCATCTCAACTCATGAGGAGGTCCAACGGACATAGACAACCAAATAGGCACACTCCTTATTTGAAATGGATATTTTCTTTGATTACTAATATAGATGAGCCTAGAACTGAAAAAGAGACATTAGGTATTTGTGATTCAAAATTTTAGAGAGTGGTTATTTATGAGGAGATGTATGCACAAAATAAAACACATGAAACTTCCTACCTTTACACATGAAATTTACCAATTAGAAAAGGTAGGAAGTTTCAAGTGTAAAATTTACACATGAAACTTCCTACCTTTACACATAAAATCATTGGTTAATGGGGGTTCAAAATAAATATTGGTTCTAATGTACTTAACATTTAGATGTATAAGGCTCAGCTCATCGTGAATGAATATAAAGACTGGTTATACTACATCTAATATTTAGATACATATAAAGATAGACTCATTGTGAATGTCTAATATAAAGTATTAGATGTATAAGGCTAGAATCATTGTAAAGGGATATTACCTGGTTAAGAAAATTAATTGCAATGATATTTTTTCTCTAATTGCTACCTGCATCTATTTGATTCTTATTATCTATTGTAACATCTATTGATCTTGAAATTGAATAAACGAATGAGAAGACAACATGACTCAATTGCTAGAACATTACATGGAAGAAGTAAGGATATTATTTGTGGCTTAAAGTCTCGAATTTCATCACAATTTGAGATGTGGGACTTGGGAGAAAGTAGATATATTTTGGGTCTAAAAATCATAAAAGACAAAGAGAACATAAATCTTGGGTTAGGCCACATAAAGTATGTGAACTCAAAGTTAGAGAGATTTAAAATGACAACTTGTAGATAATTGTGTGTTCCTATCTTGATGGAAATCAAATTATATATAGAGTAGTATGTATCTTCACCTAGTGAGATGAAGGACATGGATTTAGTACCTTATGGTAATATTGTTGGGAGTTTGATGTATGTTATGGTCTATACTAGATTAGATATTTCCCAAGTAATGGGAGTCCTTATCTATTTCATGGCTAATCCTAGATGAGTTCTTCAAAATGTAGTTAAGGGGGTATTTAGATATTTACAAGGTACCTTTAAGTACTCTATTTGTTATCATGTGAAATTTAATAAATATTCATGTGAACATGTGGATTAAAATTGGATAGGTGATATGGACTATAGAAAATCCACTAGTGGACCTTATATTTTTACTTTATTCAATGGTGATATCGATTGGATAAGAAACTAATTGGCTATGGTTGATTTGTCTAGTATAGAAGCTAAGTACATGTCAATTACTTATACTTGTAAAGAAACCACATGGCATAAGAGATTATGTTTAGATGTAGGGTTGAGTTAGGGAGCTACTATAATTCTATGTAATAGTTAGAGTGTCATATTTCTAACAAAAAACACTTTTTATGTGCAAACAAATGATATTGATGTTCAGTACCATTTTACATGACATGGTAGGGGATGAGAGGGTGAGGCTAGAAAAAAGTTAACACTTCGTAAAATATTATAAATGAATTGATGAAGCTAGCAAGCACAAAAAGTTATATGTGGTGTTGTGAGTTTGTGGGCTTCTTGGCCCCTAGCAATTAGTTCATAGTGTTGGTACTCCCTATGCTCCTACAAGGTGTTTGATAAGTGGGCAAATGCTAGAAAAGGTGTCTCAACTTTGCTCCTAAAGTTAAAAATACAAAATATAATTTTTAAAATATAAAATACAAAACTTAATTCATAGGCTATAGAGATTATTTTATGCCCTAATTATATTCCATGGATGGATCTCTTTGACTACTATAATTTAAGAAAAGGAGCCAATTTACTTCTCAAATCAAAAGTTCTGGCTCCATGAAGTTGGGTCTCCAACATTGAAAATATAAAAATACTTGTAACACATAAAAGAGATGTAAGGTTGTTATAATTGTTGATCAACTTATTATATGCATTATGTCATGTCATAAAACATCTTTGAATGGAGATACTATAGCCAAAATAGTCAGCCAAGTTGGTGAATGGATTATGATGAATTTATGGTAGGTGGAAGGAAGATGCTATTTTTAGCCTCTGGACTTATCTTGGAATTTGGGTACTATATTTTTAACTAGAGATTATGGTGGCAATTATCATTATATAGAATATGCATTACATAGATGAAATACTTTACAAATAGTTGGTGATACTTAGGTGTAAAAAGAGACTAAACATACTCTAGATTTCTTGTTGGTGATGCTTAGGTGTAAAGAGGATTATTTCATCCATTTCTGATGGTTATGTCTTTTGGGTACCTAAGGGCACTACTTCTTTAGGGACCAAGTTACCTATGGAGAAGACAATATTTTGAAACTATATAAGGGGCCACATAGTTGAGAAGAGTCCAAGGACTTTGAAAAAAATATCTTGAGTTTGATTTTTGTCAACATTGTATGAATAAAAAAAACTATATTTAGTTTTAGTAGAGTTCTCACAAATATTTTGGGGTATTAGATCTAATTTATTTTAATATTTTGTTTCTTAAATTTTAAAATATTTGTATTATGTATCTTTCATATATGACTACTCTAGAAAGGCATAGGTGGATTTCCTTAGAACCAAATCTAAAACCTTTATTCATTTTAAATATTTCAAGCCTCTTGTAGAAAATTGTACCAGTAGAAAGATTAATATTTTTTAAAATTATAATGGCAACGAGTTTTGCTTTATAAATGTGATAGATTATATATGGAGCATGGGATTTAGAGACATTAAAAAAACAATATTCCCCTTGCAAGAGTGAAGTTGTAGAGAGAATGAAGAAGGATGTAGATGGAGAGGGCTAGGAGTATTCTTAGTGGATCTAGAGCTTGAAATAGGAGTGGTTGTTATGTCTTGTTAATTGATTAAGAAGTCTCCTACATCTACCCTTATGGATAAGACTCTTATGGATGCTTGGTTGGATAATTACCTCATTATTATATATTTCTTTCTGTTGTGAAGCATATGCTCATGCGCCTAATGAGAGGCAATCAAAATTAGAGAACATGATTGTTAACTGTATCTTTGGCTATTGTGTTGATGCAAAAGGGTACAAGCTTTAAGATCTTGTAATTGTGAGATTTTTGTGCAATAAAAATATTATTTTTAGAGAGATTAAGTCTTCTTATATAACATTGTAACCAAAAGGAGATAAGAAGAAAGTTGTGATTCAACTAAACACTAAGAATGAGAAAGTTGAACCAAAAGCTCATGAAGGACCTAAAGTGATGGAGAGTTAGATAATTTAGATAATTTTGAAGGCGAGGTAAATAATCCACCTCAACTCATGAGGAGGTCCAATCGACAATGGACAACCAAATAGGTACACTCCTTATTAGAGATGGATTTTTTCTTTGATTACTAACATAGATGAGCCTAGAACTATAAAAGAGACATTAGGCATTTTTTATTCAAATTCTTATAGAGTGTTTATTTATGTGGATATGGATGCACAAAAGAAGATTCACACATGAAAATTACTACCAATTCCTAATGGTAGAAAAATTGTTGGTTACACTAGGGGTTCAAAAGAAATATTGGTTCTAATGTACTTAAAATTTAGATGCATAAGGATAGGTTAATTGCAAATGGATATAAAGATTGGTTATAATGTACCTAATAATTAGATGTATAAAGCTAGACTCATTGTAAATGGATATAAAAAGTGGTTCTAATGTACCTAACATTTAAATGTACAAGGATAAACTCTTTGTAAAGAGATATTACCAGGTTAAGAAAATCAATTGTGGTCATATTTTTTCTCTAATTGCTAACCTAACATACATTTGATTCTTATTATCTATTGTAACATCCTTTGATCTCAAAATTGAGTAAATTAATGTGAAGACAACTTAAAATCATGGTGATTTGGAGGAAAATATCTAAATGATTCAATTGCTAGAACTCTACATGGAAGAAGTAAGGATGTGACTTGTGATTTGAAGTCTCAACCTTCATCACAATTTGAGATGCATGACTTAGGGAAAACCAAATATATTTTGGGTATGAAAATCATAAAAGTTAGAGAGAACACAAATCTCTGGTTAGGCGAAAGAAAGTATGTGAACTTAATGTTGGAGAGATTTAAAATGACAACTTGTAGATAACCATGTGTTCCTATCTTGATGGAAATCAAATTATATGTAGAGTAGCATGTAACTTCAACTAGTTAGATGAAGAACATGGCTTGAGTACCTTATAGTAGTGATGTTGGGATTTTGATGTATGTGATGGTCTATACTAAACTAGATGTTCCCAAGTAATGAGAGTCCTTATTTATTTCATGACTAATCCTAGATGAGTTCTTCAAATTGTAGTTAAGAGGATCTTAAGATATTTACAAGGTAACTTTAAGTACTCTATTTATTTTCATGGTGATTATACAAGGGAGTGAAATTTAATAAATATTCATGAATTTTTGGATTCAAATTGGGTAGGTGATATGGATTACAAAAGATCCACTAGTGGTTACATTATTACCTTATTTAATGGTGTTATCAATTGGATAAGCAGTTAATAGGCTATAGTTGCTTTGTCCAATATAGAAATCGAGTACATGTCAATTACTTATGGTTGTAAAGAAGCCACATGGCTTAAGATATTATGTTTAAATGTGGGTTCGAGTTAGGGAGATATTATAATTCTATGTGATAGTTAGAGTGTCATATGTCTAAGAAAAAACCCTTTTTATGTGCAAACAAAGCATATTAAAGCCTGGTAACATTTTTTGATGACATGGTAGGGGATGAGAGGGCGAGGATAGAAAAAAGTTAACACTTTGCAAAATATTATAAATGAATTGATGAAGCTAGTGAGCATAACAAGTTTTATGTGGTGTTATGAGTTTGTGGGCCTCTTGGTCCCTAGCAATCAGTTCATAGTGTTGGTACTCCCTATGCTCCCACAAGGTGTTTGATAAGTGGACAAATCTTAGAAAAGGTGTCTCAACTTTGCTCCTAATGTTAAAAATACAAAATGCAATTTTTAGAATATAAAATACAAAATATAACTTATAGGTTATAGAGATTATTTTATGCCCTTGAAATATTCCATGGATGGATCTCTTTGACTACTATAATTTAAGAAAAGGAGCCAATTTACCTCTCAAATCAAAAGTTCTAGCTCAATGAAGTCAGGGTTCCAACATTGAAAATCTAGAAGTATATGTAACTCATAAAAGAGATGTAAGGGTGTGTTACACTTGCTGATCAACTTATTACATGCAATATGTCATGCCATAAAACATCTTTGAATGAAGATACTATAGCCAAAATAGTCAACCAAGTTGGTGCATGGATTATGATGAATATATGGCAGCTGGAAGGAAGATGTTATTTTTAGCTTTTGGACTTATCTTGGAATATATTTTTAACTAAAGATTGTGGTGGCAATTGACATTATATAGAATAGGCATTACATAGATGAAACACTTTTAAAAAGTTGGAGATACTTAGGTGTAAAAACATACTAAACATACTCTAGATTTCTTGTTGGTGATACTTAGGGACAAAGGATTAAACTTTGCAAGTGTATTATAAACTCTCATTAGTGACTAATAGATACCTGTGACTATCCAACCAACTAAAAAGCAATCCATAAAGAAGAATTTTTTTTTTTTTTTAAGTCTAATTGTCTCCTTTATATATATTGCTTTTTAGTTGGTTGCATAGACATTTCCCTAATAGATTGAGTTGTTTTGAAGTGTAGACTTTATTCATACAAATCACATCTTTTTTTTCACATAAGAGGTAAAAATTTATTCATCACCAAAGAAAATAAAAAATAGAAATGGTCCATGGCCCAATAAAGAACAACCAATTAATCAGTCTTACCCTCCACAACTAATTGTTCAAACATAAGAGATAAATCTAAAGGTAGATCTCCTCTATCCACAACATCTCAACCCTCAAATGGTCAGACGCCCATTTGCCCAAGCAATCTGCAACTCTATTCCATTCTTAAAGAATATAAAAAACAGATAACAAAATCAAAAGTCCTACCCACCTTGAGAATCCGTCAAATAAAAATCTATAAAAATCTTAGTAAATCAGAGGTAACCTTAAGTTTCAACATTTAATTTGATGACAAGGGTCATGAAAAGATGTCCAACTACTTCAATAAATAAAAGAGAGGGAAGGAGAAAAAGAGCGGCGTTCACTAAAGTTGCTACAACGAAATTGCTTTGACCAAAGGGTACTAGATGCCCTGCAAATTCCACCTAACATATGCTGGGAGCCACAAAAAAAAAATCGTCCCACATAAGTTCTATACATAAGCCAAAAACCTTAAACATATGGGCATATACACATAAATATATATACACTGCTCTGATAATGGGCATATATACATTGATTGATTGCCATATGTGGAGTAATGGCCATATATAGAGGCTTTTAGACAGCTGCATCCCTTAGAAAGGGGTACATGTCGGAAATCCACAAGCTTACATCCGGACAATAAGTGGAATAGTTAGATAAAAGAGGCTTGCAAGCTTCATACTCTGTATCAGCCCTCACTATTTCCAATCAAATCAATCAGAGAAGCACCCCCATAAATACTTAGATCTCCATTACAATCCTGCATTACATTGTAGATGAAGATGCATGGTTACAGTAGAATTCGGGGGTCTAGATCTGTCGATTATGATGAATCCAAGTGGAAGGACTGTTCTACAGATCTCAAGTGTTCTTCCATTAATGGATCAGCAAAGTGGGCATTCAATTGTAATAGCAGAGACCAGATCAATGGCTGCAAAGAGCAGGATTTTGTGAAGGACTCTGAAACAATGGATCCCTCTGGTCAGGCTGGGTTTATATTGGGCAGAGCTCTGTCATTGAGGGAGTCCATGAAGGACAAGAGATTCATGAAGAAAACCCATGGTGGGGATTCAGTGGTGAAGGATAGTAGTAATAAATCATTGCAGGGGGCTGTGAAGAGAGTTTTTTCAACCAGGAAGTCTGCCCCAGAACAAGATAAACTGTACCCACATGCTGATTTCTTGTCTGCTGATGTGGGGTTTAAGAGATCTGAGTCACTCAGATACAACAGAATTGGGTCTCCTCCCCCTTTTGATTTGGATGCAGATGGGTCTGTTTTAAAGAAGAAGAAGAAAAGTGTGCTCAAGACTTGCAAACGCCTCTTGGGAATGCAGAGAAATTAGGCTTGTTTTTGGCCAATAAATAGGTTTTTTTGTTGAATTTTTCATAATGGTGTTTTTGTTTCTGTTATGAGAAGGCCTTGGACAAACTCTGTGATGTTAAGTTCATATTTTGTCTTTAAGGTGGCTTGTTATGTACAATTTCATCAATGGATTTAGAGCTTGTGTGCTAGAGCCTCAAAATTCTCAATCCTCTTTTATCTGGTCCTTTTTTCTGTAAAGTTCTGCCATGAACATCCATGACTTATGAAGCTAGAATTTCATCCAAGATTTTATTGGGATTGAGTTCTTGCTAGATTTTGGTAGCTTAATGAATGCTTTTATTTTACATTTTGCTCTTTCAATGATAAGCTTGCCAATTTTCTGGTCTGTATTGATTGTATGCTTGAGTTCTTTTACCCTGTTTTGGCAATTTACAGTTTCTTGACTGTATTCAATCTTTGGAAATTTTTTCCTTGTAATTTACAGTTTCCTGACTGTATTCAATCTTTGGAAATTTTTTCTTGAATAGATTTAGGCAATGGATCATTAAATTTAGGAGTATTTCTAAAGAAATTGTTTTACATAGGGGAAAAATCGATTTTTTAAGAAATTATCTGTAAAACAGTCTGATTCAACATCTATGGATTGTTTAAGAAATTATATGTAAAACAATCTGGTTCAACATCTATGGATTGTTGAGTATGATTTAAACTGTCGATTTAGAAATATGTTCAATTAATTGCAGAACCAATCTTTTAAATATCATTTACAAAATTGAATGATTTAAAATGTCTGTACAAAAATATATTGAATCGATTCCAAAAACAATCTTTTACTGAAAAATCTCCAGTCCCACTTGTAACATTGCAAGAGTTCATTTCAAAAGAAAATATTGGGATATCCTTTTAAGGTCTGATGATGATGCTCAGTACTGAATAATCGGTAGAATCAATTCTAAAACAAAGTTATTTATTTAATTTTTCTTATATTCTGTTCACATTTCGCCATGTATTCTGTTCACATTTCGCCATGCTACCTTGAGCCGGTAATCTAGTGGCTCAGTTTTCTTCACACAATTGTTAATGATTTAATTTGTTTTCTCCACAAATGTAGTAACTAAATCTTTTTTAGTATCTGAATAAGATGAATAAAACAATTACATGAAACAACAGTAAGCATCTATTATAATTAATTTCTGGTTATAATAAAATCTTAGCCAAGGAGTTTCTCGCTTATAATATGAAATAACTATCTGCAAAAACAACACTATAATAACACTATAACATTATAACACAGCATGAATGATATGTTAGAATAGATATATTTTAAAATAATAAAAAAAAAATTAAATAATAAATTTTTTTTTGTATTTTAAAGGATTGAATTTTGAGTTTCTTTTATATTTAAATTTTATTTGAATGAGAGAAGTTGTAAAAGTTGATGTATTGGTTGTTTATGAGGGTTTTTATCTTTTAAACAAACAATCAATACTTAGAAGTATGTCAATTACAGTTGAATTTTCATTTTCTTTTATATTCAAATTTTGTTTAAATAAGAAACGTTGTAAAAGTTGATATATTGTTATCAATGTATTGATTGTTTATAAGAGTTTTTGATCTTTTAAACAAACAATCAATACTTAATAGATATGTCAATTACAATACACTAGTTGTTTGTTTATCATAAGATGTTCTAATGAATTTCTATTATGTAATATTATGATTAATTTTCTTAGTAATAAATATTCAATGTATTAATGAAAATTTGATATAAAAAAAGAGCTATTTTGAATTAAATAATTCTTTGGTGTATTGAACACTAGATTTGAATTTTTAAAGTAATTTTTTTCAAATTACTGGTTTGAAACATATGAAATCTATAGACTTGGTTCTGATTTCTGTAGTTTGTTAATAGTTGCTATTAATTGCTGTTATAGTGTTGTTTCTGTGTTTGTAATTATATTTCTAAGAGTAATTTAAACTTAATTTATTTTATTCTTGCTTACTCAATATTTTACAAACTACTCATAAAATTTTTTACTTTACACAGAGATCAATTGTAACACCTTATTTCTTTTTAAGGACAATGATTAAACTATTAAAAGACAACTTTTACTTTTACCTCAACTTTACCTTTTTAATTTCCAGTTATTGTCTTATTCCAACTCTTTTGATATTCTCCTTTTAAATATTAAAGCTATAATGATTTATAGAGGTGGACATAAACGATGTCTTTTTTTACAGCTTTCATATTCTTAGCGATAAAAAATAGTGACAAACATGTTGCACACTTTATTTTAGTTTTGGATCCTTTCACATTTTAATAAATTATCTTAAAAATTAGTTTCTCTTACATTTTAACAAATTATATCATATTGTAGACATTAGATTTTCACAATTCAAATAAAATGTGGTTTAAGCGTCGAGATTTTCTTATATTTCTAATCATACTCTATGATTTATCATCAGAATAAATTATATTATATCTTAAAATTTTATTTTTTATTTTATTTTTTAAATTTATTTTTAATTATTAACTTAATTTTACAAACAAATTATAACTCAATTCTAATTAAATTTATTATATAAAAAAAATCCCTCTTTTACTAATTTTTTCCAAAATAGAAACAAGTGATCAACAAAAGATTAAAGAAAAATAAATAAATAAACAAAACTCAATCATGTCCTTTATTCTTATAGTTGCAGCATATGGGTTAATCCTTTGCATATATTTTTTTTAATCTTTACATGATGCATGTAATTATTTGATCTCATTAGTTAGCATGAAAAGTTTATAAAGGTGCCCCTTCAATAATTGACTAGTCAGAAATGCTCCCTAATCATGATACAATGTGAAAGGATATTTTGGTTTCTTCTTCAATATTTATTATATAAATGACTTAATGAAAGCATCTTTAAGGAACTATAATTATTACTATTTTACATTAAATCATTGAAACTAAACTTACTAGTGTTTTTTTTATATATACTTTACTTACTAGTTTATTTGATATTATCAAACAAATCTAATGATGCAACATGCTTATATTTGCTTTAAATTTGAAACAAAATGGCTCCACCGCAATTGAAGGAGTTTACTTGTGCCAAAACATTAATAAAAAATATGTTGATTGGTGCTTTCACAGTCGTTTGAATCCCAAGGATAAGGTAATAATACATTGCACCATTAATTATAATCATAATAATGAATATAGTTATAATCATAGCAAATTAGATATTTTGAAAATTAAAGTGTTTTTTAATGGAAGTGGATCAACTTTCGGTTAGGATATTGTAATTAGAAAATTAAAGTCCAAAACTTAGGGAGTATTAAAACCCTCCACTATAGCCTTAGAGAAAATAATTTAATATTGAGTAAAAATTAAATTAGATTGGTTTTTCTTAGTTTAAAATTATGAAAATGTTTATATTTTGATATGTTTGTTTTTATAATTATTAGTATACAAGTGGCATGCTTTTATGTAAGATTTTTTATTTAATTTAGTATTATTCTACTTACAATCTTAGAGATAAATTTTCATTTTTAGTTTGCTCATTCAATTACTTAGTTTTATTTTAAAATGTGAAACTAAATCTAATTTTATTTTGTGGGGATAAATCAAACTTAATCTTTATATATTTATTTATGTTAATGTGAAAAAAGTTATTTCCTAACCAATTTACCCCTTTGTAGTGTGAGCTAGATACATTATCTAACTAGCTCTTTGTTAGGACCTTTTCACACATGTTCACATGTTAAGTTTACTTAGCGAGGTAGGAATCTTTCTAGAATTATTTTAAGTGTCATGTGATCTTATCTTATCTTGTCACTAGTTGTCACGTGAAATAGGATTAAAACACGTGTTTCCATCCTAGTTACTCTTACCTCTCAACCTTACCCATATAAACAAGACCTTATATGTGTATTTCATTGCATTGCATAGATTGCATATGTAGATTATTGACCATATTTATCCAGTATATCTTGCATCCATTATTACAAATTTATGCTCTTTTTTTTTCTCTTGTAGAAGTTTATTCAGGTTTTTGTAGGTGATCTTGGAGCTTGAGTCCTTGAGTGACTCTATAATGGTGTTATACCTTAAGATTTGCATACCCCTTCTCAAATATGAGAGTAATCAAGCCTGAACTATTGCTAGGGTGCAAATCTTGGTCTATCTTGAAAAGTTGAGTATGGTCTGCTTTTGCATCATATGATGACTTGGAGAATTAAAAACTTGATAAAAATGCCAAATTTGAGATTTTTCTTTTGTAGATTTGCATTAAAGGTTCCTTTTGGAGAATTTAAGGTCAAAATAAGTCTCTTCCATTGAATTCAAAAGGCAAAAAAAGTCAATATCAAGAAATTTGTATCCCTCTTGATCCTTAAATATTTATTTTCTCATGAATATCTAATATGACCCCTTTATCATGTTTTGAAAGTTAATTTATACTTTTTGACAAGTTAGGAATCTTCCTAGTGTATAAATATAGGGAACCTACTTTATTTGTTGAATTAAAAAATGAAATAACATTTTAAAAATTCTTTAATTTTTTTATTGTAATTTCAAGCATACATTTTAGAAGATCAGTGGTTTTAGAACTTTAAATGAGTTAATTCTATGGTTTTTTCTACATATGGGGCCAAAAACCTTGTGGCAATGGTGTTTGAGAGGGTAGTTCCTCTTATGAGGGTTTCAGTGGTGGTGGTTTATACAATGAGAAAGGATATGGGGGCAAGGCAAAGGAGGTTAATATGACCATTTGAGAGGATGATTGGGTTGAACAAGAGGATTCTCCTCTCTTGAAGTCTCATCTGAATGCTTTGTGTGGTGTCGAGAACATGAAGATCGAGTCCTCAAATAGGTGGTACTTCCAAGAGGAGGCCGATGAGGGTGACTCACTCTTGTCATTGTGGCTAGAGTTGGAGTAGCCTTCTCAAGTGAGATCATTTTAGAAGAAGGTTTGCACTATGTATGCATCATCTAAGCTTTTTGGGTCTAGGCCTTGTGCCCTTGGTTTCTCTCTCAGGAGGTGAAATCACCTCCCCATCTTGAGGACCCTATGGCACTATGTTCTTTTGACCTTGTTCAATGTGAGATTTCTCCTCCTCAACATGTGGCAAGATCACAAATAAAAAAAAGTTGGGGATGAAGTGGTTTCTCCCCTTGTTATAACCATCCTACTTGATCTCCCTTGTTGGACTTTGATCTCACACATTCCCTTGCTACATGATGGAGTAATATTTTGTGTGGGGTTTCCCTCCTAGAAGGTGTCCCCCATTCCTCTTTTTGCTTCTTAGGTTGATTTGGAAGGTTTCCATCATGTGCCTTCTCCTCCCTTGAGTGTGATGCATAAGTGTAGCGTTGAGGTGGCCACCCCTTTCGTGGATCTCTCTAAAATTATTGTTCTTACTATTCATGATGCATGGGTAGATAAGGCTTTTGTGGGATTGCATTTTTTTTCTTATTGAGAGGTTTCTTGGTCATAGAACAAACATTGATTTTATTCGTAGATGGGTATTTGATTGTTAGCTTTCCCTAGGACTAGTGCATGTGATGATTTTGATGAATGATTTCTTTTGATTCTCTTGGAATCCATCGAGGAATACTCTAGAGTTCTTTAGGGTGGTCTCTGGTTTCTTGGTAAGGCATTTCTTCATTTAAAAAGATGGTTTGTTAGTTTTGATGCTACCACGATTAACTTGACTCATATTTGGATTCATCCCACAGAGCTCCCTTTGGACTTCTAGGATGAAAGTATCATTCACGATATTATCGATGCTATTAGTTAATTTATTACCATTAACAATATCACAAAATCTAGAACAAGGTTTCTTTTTGCTAGATTTTGTGTTTGTGTTGAAATTGGTTTGAATTTTTTGATAGTGTTAAGTTGTGCTCCAAGTAAATGGTGTTTGGGTGTGGTAATTTCATTATGAAACCTCTTGGTTGTACCTCCATAATGTTGGGAATTTATCCTTATCATACTAAGATGCTCATGAACATGAGCACTCCAATGAGGTAAAATCGGCTAATGCAAAATATCCTCTGCCTCATTATAGTGGAATGGTATTGGAATTTGTTGGGAGAAACCATATTGGTAAGGTTTTAGGTTCCTCATCTAAGGAACTAGCTATGTTCAAAAGCCCCTCTTTTGAGAATAATTTTTCTTTAATGTTAGTTAGGTCAGCCATTGGATGTCATCTTCAAATCCCTTTGGTGGTCAAGAAGGTGTTGGAAACCATGGAGAATTCGGAGTTTTCTCTTTTGAAAAATGGAAAGACATTCCATTCCTATCCTCCCCCTCTTCTAAGGCCTTTGGTGAAATTTAGTTTCAAACTGTCTTGATTGTTTTCTAGGATTTGTTGTTGGTTTTAGATTCTTCTCAAAACTAGCCCCTGATTCTTTTCTCTAGTTAAACCATTTGCTAATCCGTGTTGTCCTCTTTAGTTTTTGTGGGTTTTTGTCTCTTTTTACTAGACTAGTTTTGTTTTCCCTTTGGGCTGATTTGTTTTTGGGTCCTATCCTTGTTCCATTTCCTTGTTGATCTTATTGTGAAAGTTTTTTGGGGCCCTTTCAAAACCCTTCTCCAATTCATATCTCTAATGGAAAGTGTTTACCTTATTCAAAAAAAGGTATAATACTAATTAATTATTTTTCTCCAAAGCAACCACTATGCATATCCAAAAATAATAAAAGAAAAAAAGAAAATGCAAACATTTCAGCTTACTTTGTAAATCATTTTCACTTAAAAAACAAAATACACATAAAGAAACAATGAGAGCACCCAAGAAAGAATTTTTTTATTGGGCTGGCACAAAGGGGATCTACAATCATAATTGATTCGGATATTGGTTTTACAATTTTCTAATTCTCATATCTTAAAACTGTTACAAAGAGTAGGATAGGTTTATTTAAATATCAAACAAGTTGTGTGTTCCATCTTTGATTAACCACTATTGAGATTTTACATATACCTACACACTGCAATTAAATGTTATGCACACTTGTCCAATATGTAACAATAGTAAAAAATAAAGATAAAATCAACTAAAAATCATAGTTATTATTTTAATAATAACATCTAATTATGACATCCTCATAATTAGACAATGCATGATTTAATCATTTATTAAACAATAGGAGACAAGAGTTAACATAGGTAGGCACTACAACACTTATTGCATCTAAATGATGCTCATATGAGTGAAGCGTTAAGATTCTCAAAGAGATCATCCATCTCACTATACTCTTACTCAATTGCACTTAGCCATGGGGTTTCCTCCAGGATCAAGAATGATTGGCTTGCAAGTTACTCTATGATTAAATGTGCTTGAGTTAGAATTAAATCAAGATGGGTGACCTCTTAAGAAATCTTGATACTTCCCTCTTGTAGGAATCATCTATATGTAATGAAGCTTATATGGACCATCTATGATCATGAGAAATAAATTCTTGTGAACCATTATTCATAAAATATAGTTTAATGATTTGACTCAAAAGTAATGCAATTTACATATTTTTTAATTAATTGTATTTTAATTTTCTTCTTTAAAGAAGGTGCTTCCAGTAGCTATGAGCCAATTGATGATTCAATCCTATGAATGTTTTAGACAATCTTGATGATAAGAACCCTCCTACTAGATTTTAGCTACTTAGATTTACTTGAACTTGATCTTTTGTTTAAATTTATCTTTGTTATAGATTTGACTCCACTAGTCTTTACAACTCTCCCTCTACTAACCTTTTTAAAAATATTTTACCATTCTCCTTTACTATATAAAATTAAATAAAATAATTCATAATTTAAAAAAATTACATTTTTACAATTCTTATTTTAATTTTCACCAAACCTTGTTTATAAAATATCTTTTCAGTTATATGTGTAACGTTGATATTGTTATTTGTGGAATCTGAACTTTGTTTCATTTAGAAGCCTCTTGCTAGGATTTCTGATATAAAGGGCATTTTTATTCATGTTTGGAGTAATGTGTATTAAATTAAATATAGAAATTTATGCATTAGGTTTAAATTCTTGGAATGTTTGTTTTGCACATGCATTGAGGTTCACACAATGTGATCTAAAATATCAATACAAAAAATTTCAAACACAATTAAATCTAAAAATATTATTGAACAATATTAAAAAAATAATAGCCCAACAAAAAAATCACTCAATTCGATTCTTCAAGCTTTCCATATAATCTAACATTCTAATATAAAAAATATCTAATTACTCCATAAAAACATTTCTTATTAATCCGATAAAAGAAATAAAAATTTATTAATCACAGAAAAAAACTACAAATCCAAAATAACTAGCGGCCCAACACAACACAACCAATTAGATAGCCTTATCATCTACAACTAATTGATCAAACATAGTCTTGTAACCACAATTAATTTCACAAAGTACAGATGAGCAAATGCCCTACCTATTTTTGAGCATTGGAAACTCAAAAAAGATTTACTTGATAGATATCAATGATGGTAAAAACTTAAAAATGGTTTACTTAATAGATATCAATGATGGTTCCTAGTGGAACTCATCTGTGATGTAGGTGATCTATGACTGGCAACCTTTTGCCTCCTATTTTGTTTGTTGCCATTGTCACTCTCACTTTCACTGTCACTCTCACTTTCACTGCCATTGTCACTGGCATGATCATTATCACCATGATCATTTGGAGCATCTTTGGCCTTTTTCCATTGGACTTCCTTTCTGAGGCGAGGCCTCTGTCTTCTTTCAGAAGACATGGAAGTCAAATGAGAATGTGCAGAAGATGCTCCGCTCTCATACTCATTATCACCATCATCATCAGAGTTCCAAATCTGTCCATGCACAGAATTTGAGAGTGAAATTGAATTGGATGGCACTGGAAGAAGCTGGTGTGGAGGAGCCATGTAAATAGATGCTCCATCTTCTGACAGTGAAGATCTCAGGCTTGCTGTATTTGCTGCTTCCTCCTGTTGGTTATGATCTTCTCTTAAGCCTCCATTTTGGCTTTCACTTTCTCTCTGGTTCTCATTGTTCCTTATCCCTCCATACTGACTTTCAGATTTTACTTGGGTGAGATATAAATCTCTTCCACCTTCATTTTGGATTTCACTTTTCCAGCTGTTTTGTGTTGGGCTTGAATTTCCACCAGCTTGCAGACTGTTAGATTGGGATGCCATTACTTGGAAGCTAACCCTGGTCAGTTCAGTCTCTACTCTGGTACCTTTTTAACCAAGAAAAATTAACAGCTGCTAAAAATATAAATGGTTAACATACTGAATAGGTATAATATATTTTTTAATAAAAATATAAGTCTTGCAAAATATTAATACGTTTTCTGTGTGACAAGAAAATACCTCTTTTTTTGCTGAGAAAATAAAAGTAAAAACTTGAAATTGTCCAGCCTCTGAAAATTCCTACGAGGAGCTGCACATGAGCAAGTTTAAAGCCTTGGGCAACATTTACCTATATATTTAGAAATCTAGATATATACTGATGTTTTTCAATTTTAACTGATAGTTAATTATTAATTTAAAATTTTCAATAATGTTGTAAGTGGTGTACAAAAATAGTTCAAACTTATATATTTAAGCTTAATTAATTTTAAAAAAACAAATAAAGTTTTATAAAAGTTTTTAAAAATTTATTATATTTTATTATTAAAAATTGTAATTTAATAAAAATATTTTTTTTTTTATTTATATCTTTTTTTAACAAATAACTTTTAACCAATAATATTAATTAGTAATTCTTCTATTATTAGATTTTTTTAATACATGTTTCTATTAATAAAAAGTATTGCATAAAAAATAAAAAATCATTAGTTTAATCAATTATTTTTATTTTTCATATGAATACCATTTTTTATATTTATTTAAAAATTTTCAATTATATTTTACTTTCACATTGAGATGTTTATGTTAAAAGAAAGTAATTTTATTTACTTAAATGTTATTTTATTAAATGCTATGATTTTAGTTTTATTTTGTATTATTTTTGTATACTGGTTCTATAAATCTTTCTTCAATAGTTTTTGTTAACACACTCACATCTCATTAGTGTCTTTTTTATTAATATTAGATTGTAAAAAACATATTAATTTAAATTAAATTTTCTATTTTTAAAATCTCTATGTAATTTTAATTATAAAAGATATAAATTTATATTACAAAATATTGAATTATTTTAAACAAGATACACTTAATTAACAATTTATTATTATTATTTAATAAAATGAAATAAAAAATTACAATTAACAATTTATTATTATAATTTTATAAAATAAAATAAATATTTACAAATGTATATATGATATGTTAGGAAGATTGTTAAGTAATTGCTCTTAGAAGAAAATGAATACAATCTTTGAAATGCCAAATTCACTTAAAAGCCTCACATTCTTATAGCCTAACATTCTTTAATTATATTTATTGATTAATTTTTAATATTCAATATTTAAAACTATTATAATAATATATTCTCTTTTTGAAAGTGATATATATTTTAAACATTGTGAGATATATTAATATTGAAGTGCCTAGTCATACTCAAATCTCTAGCATATGTTAGATTTATTTAGTTAAGATGTCTATTCTAAATAAATGAATAAAATTATACACAAAATTTAAAGAAATAATTTTAATATTTTATTGAACTCTTATTTTTTGTTTTTGTTTTTCTATATTAATATTTTATATTTCTAGTAGTGTATTTCTCAATATTATATTTATATGTAATTTTTTATTTTAGATTTTCAAAAGTGCCATTCATTACTAAACATTTTAGTTGTGTTTAATAAAAAAATTATTAATGTATATTCTTATTACACTGGACCTCTTGTTATTAGGGAAAAATTAGATATAATAAATTGGATAAATGGGTGTAACAGATAGTATTTGAAAATTTGATAGTTATTTATCATTGTTGTCTCAAACCTATTGAAGGGAAGGGATTAACCATTAGAAAGTTTGAAGATAGAAAAAAGGTCTCAAAAAAATTATAGCATCCTAAAATGATCTCTATCTAGGTAACCCTAATTACCAGGGACTTTGGACTTGAGATATACAAAGGGAGCTATAACCTTAGTAGCACTTGCCAATCATGTATTCATATATGTTTGTATGAAATGGAAAACCAAAGATATGACCAACAATTAAAATAGAAATGACCTAGAGATTAGATAGGTGTCATTTGTGGGCTAGTATTTCAAATGATCAATCAAAAAGATGTGGAGTATTAAAAAAAGAGGGAGTAAGGAGGCAATGTTTCCCTCTAGATTTTTTTTTAAAGCACCCCATTAGGGTTTTTTTTTATCACTCAAAAAATAGTCAAAGTAGATCTAGAGGAAGATCCAAATCTAGGTTTAAAGGTTGAATGGAGGATCCTTCCATAACTAGAATGGGAGGTTCTTGGAAGAAACTAAACCTGATTTTAGGAATTCCTTCAATTTAAGACACCCTAAAAATTGAAAGATCCAGAAAGGAATGCTTATGAGAGTAATTTTGATAGAAATCCAATTGAAAAGGAAAACCATATAGTAGATCTTATGGATTTACCACTTTTGTCAAAATTAAAAGAGTTGACATAAAAGGAACTCATTACTAATGTATGGAATCTTAAACCAAAGAGGACCTTCATTTGCGATTGGATAAAATAAAATCAGTATGATGTTTATAATACTGGCTTTTTTTTCATTATTAGTTTTTTTCAAAAAGAGGGAATCTAGAGAGAAGATTTTGGAAGAGCCTCCTCTTAAGAACCTACACTAGTTTGACACTGTGAAATTCTCTTAGATTTGAAGAGGGTTGTATTTGAAATGGACAATGGTCAAGTGGTAATTGCATGACAATTTCAGATTATTGGATAAAGAGGGCAATAATTAACATGTCATTACCAAAACCATAAGGAAAAGTTCACTAAATTTTGAAAGGGGTAGTCTACAAAGGATTAAATAGTCAAAAGGAAAGAAAACATTGTAGTGATAGAAAACAAACAAGGCACACATGACAATATGGCAAAGGGAGGACTATCAAATAATTTCTCCATAAGAACTCATGGTGAGAATAGAGGATAGCCCACATATAAGAAAATGATAGTGGTCTTTAGTAGGATTGTCTTATGCATAAGATAGTCATTGAATGATGAATATGGTAGTCACAATACATGCATTTTAAGGACAATCCTAGATCAATTTATAGTCAAGCCAATAAGAAGATGAAGATAGCCATGAAAAACATACAATGGTAGTCAAGAATGAAGAACAACATGGTGGATGGTTAACATAAGGTGTTCCAGACATTAGAATGCAAAGAATGAGTGATGATATGAAGGGATTATTAAGTGGTGTAATGAAGATTTAAAGATAGTGCCATCATAGTAAATAAAACTACTACCCAAGTGTCTCATATACGGGACTTTGATCAATGAATGAGATGTGAAATAAGATTCTCTCTTGTGTTATGACTTGATAAGAAATAATGAAATCATAGTTTGACAATGAGACAACGAGAAAGATAATGCCATTAAAGAATAGTCTCCCCCTCTTCTAGCGAGAAGGCAGAAGATGATAAGAACCCTAATTTCCCTAATGTCCCAACCTCTCCTCCTTCCTATAAGGAGACTGGTAATGTGGGTGTGGTTGGTATTGCAGACCTTCATCTTAAAAGTGATGAGCTTAACGATAAGAGGGAAGATTATGAAAATGTGTTGGATATGGCTCATGAACATGCTATTGATACTTTCAGCTTGTTCAAGTGGTTGTTTCATGAAATTAAAGAGATAAGGATCAGCCAATGAGCCCTGGGAAGCAAAATGGATGCTTTCCCTGCTAGTTCTACCCATGGTAATCTGAATAATGAAGGGAATTGGACTGAGGCTGAGAAGAATTCGGTCGTGGACTGTATCAAGAAGACAGGGGAAGGGTTTGATCAACTAAAGAAAAGGCTGGAGGAACACATTACCCGCATCGAGGAAGGCTACAACAAGATCTCAGATACCCTTAAGACTATTATGGTAAGCAGTCAAAAAACTATCAAACAGTCTGCAATGGTTATGAATACCATGGTGAATAGTCTGGAACAATCGGATAAGGTTGTTGTTATTATTGGTGATGATGTTGAGGTGGCTCAAGGTGGTGAAGGACCCTACAAAAGGACCCGAGGGAACATGAAGAAAAAGGCGGCTATTCAGAATTTGGATCATAAAGTTATGAAGGTTGTTGTTGTACCATGAATGTGCTTGAGATTGAGGTCGTTGAGACCCTTAGACGCCTAATGTAATTGGGTAGTTTTTTGTTGTTGGTTTTGTTTGTGTTTGGGTTTGGTCTTTTTGTTGTCTTTTTGTGCCCAATTGGGCTTTTGTTGTCTCTTTGGATGTTGTTTCCTATGCTTATTCTTGCAGCCTGTTTTGTTTTGGATGTCTCTTTCTGATTCTATACCTCTTAGAATCAATTTGTAAAGGGTTTTGGGGCCCCTTCAAAATCTATTTTTGGCCTTAATCCAAAACAATGTGGAACATTTAGTGTTGTTCACTGTAAAGGTCTTCAAGAATACAACAAAAATAGTGGCATCTTGAGAGAGCAATAAAGGCATGATAAATGTGAAATGATAGTCCACACACAAAGGAGTCTATAATGACCAAAAGGATTATCATGGTAGTGAAGAATAAAGAAGAAAGATAGTCCTTGCATGAATATGACCAAACAGAGGAAAAAGGACAACACTTAGAGCCAATGTGCTAGTATCATGAATGTTCTTTTGAAGTTCATTTATTGTGAGTACTAGAAGTGATTAGGACAGTTCATAGAAAGAACACAGAGCATAGTTTATGTGAAAGGACAATCAATAACAGATATAGTGAATGGGCGTACATAGAGATAGGACAACATAGAAACAAAAGATGTCAATAATTACCTTCAAAATGATGGAGGTGGTTGTTTATACCTAGCACATGACAATCAAAGTGGACTAAGATGACAGTAAGCAACTTTATATGAGTGTATATCTGAGGCTCAAGGAGGAAAAAGGAGGTGATATTCTTCATAATAATAAAGGCAATACCCTTGCATGATATGCATCATAGAGGACAATCATAAGAGAACAAAGAGTGATGACAAGTTCACACCTTGTGCACACAAAAGGAAGAATAAAATTGATAGTCTTAGGGTAGCTACTCTAGGGCTAACCATTTTGGGGTAAATGCATGAGTAAAGGCATGAAAGAATATATGTCAATGATAGCTGATGTCAATGAAGAAAAACATGGCACTAGCAAGGTAAGATATTCATGATTTAACCATAGTGACAACCCTAAAAAAAATGTAAACAAGAAGAGTATGGTCTAATCTCCATTGGCATAATAGTATGATAGAAATATAGGTAGAAAATTTGATGATAAGAACATATTAAGATCACTCCTAGTTGCATTTTGACGTGTAGAGGCATATCAGGAGGTATAGATACATTCAAACAATAGTTTCATGTTGTTATGACACATTTTGAAGCATTCTAAGAGGTCTTAAATGGTCATTTTTTCTTCCATACAAACCCAAGGCCTTCTCAACTTCAAAAGTAACGGAAAACACATGTCCTATAACATAGGAGAGATAGTTGAGCAGTTGTGAAGATGAAGCGAGAATATAGGAACCAAATGAGTAGATGTAGGGTAGTTTGAAGACTATCCAAAGATTTAAGAGGCATTTCCAAGACACCCCAAGCATCTTGCAACCAAATCAACAACTCGCCAAGTAGAAGAATCTCCAACAAGTTAAGGCATTGAAGACTAACCAACAAACACTCCTATTGGGCACCCAAAAGTAGGTCATTCTCTAGTCTTTGCCATTTATATCTAGTTAGCAATAGTCCCTATATTCTCTCCTATGTTGAGGTAGAGAAAATGGATGCCTAGGCTTGAGTTTAGAGAGTTCTTTTTAGTTTTTCAAAGCAAGTATTGTAGTTTAAGATCTTTCTTGTAGAGATATACTATTTTTTAATTCAAATCCAATCATTATATGACTGAAAACTCAATATAAATTCATCATTATCAAGCATTTTCAGACTACTTGATTGTAAGGGCATCTTTCTATCAATAAAATTTAGAGTTATTTCCTTCAAAAGTTCTTTTTCTTTGTGTGTAAAGTCATTTGGATGTATACTTTATGTGATTTTGTCAAATCCTCAAGTAAACGTCTTACTTGCAGCCTTATGATAAGAAATTAAATTCACTCATGCATGTTGTTGGTTGTGTAGAGAGTAAACTAGTTTTAGTTGTGAAAAAGTACCAATTTCCTTCTTAAGTATATGTAAACTCAAAACCTTCATGCAAAATACTAATGTGTGAATCTATGTAATGTTCTAGTTGTGCAAGAAACTTTCTAAATAGTTGAGAAATTGCACATCAAAATAGTAGTGCAGGTCTAAAACATGCATCACCGTCATAGTTGAAGGGTCATTTTGAAGTATTTCTTCACCTTTTTCTCACGGGATGCCAATTTAAGTAGAGTTTAAAAAACAAGCATAGTAACCGGCCTTCTCTAGAGGTTCACTTTCGTTATAGGTAACCCACAACTTGAAAGTGATCCAATGTTTCACTAGATTATTGAGTTCAGGGTTCACCTTGGTTGCAAGCTTTAGTGATAATAAGAAGGTCATATGGAAGGAAGCATTTAAGTCAATAAACAACACACCTTTTGATATGCGAGTTGCTATGATAAATTCATCTATATTATCTTAGGAAGACTTATCAAATTCATCTTCTAAATCATTTTTTTCTTCCTCTCCTCTTTGTCTAGCCTAAGCAATAGTGCCTAAGTCTACCATAGTTCCAACATTTATCCTTGTACTTTATCTTCAATATTTGGATCTCCCACCATATATGGATCTTGAATTTTCTCTTCTTATCCTTCTTCTTGACTTTCTCTTTTAGTCTTTTGAAAATTGATAATAAATCCTTAGTTGATTGAAAAGTTTGTTTTGGATCTCCTCTAAGAGTAGCAATGTCACTACATAATCCTTATTGATCTTAGATGCATTTCTCATAATGGTCATCATACAAGATCATCCCATATTTTCGACAAAGAACAAATAAATGTCCAACAAAACCCTCCATTATCCATCTTAACTCTAACAAATTGCAACTTTTTCATAATCATATTGAATGTGTTCATGTTCTTGGCTACAAAACCACCATCCTCTACCTGAGGATATAAAACTTATTTCTCAAGAAATTTTATTCAACAAGGATTCAATCTGATAAATTTCTCCTAAATTCTTTAAAGGGATTATTTGGTAGATTCTTCATGTATATTTAACAACACAAATTCTTCCAATTAGATCCTAATGAGACCCTTAATTTTATATCCAATATGCACTAGTTGACTTGAAATATTATAATGGATTTGGTATTGATATAATAGCCCATAGATATATATCTACAAGTATATCATCCATCTTGAACTTATATAGTTCAATTAGTGCCCATGAATCTCTCAATCTCTATCTTTAATGTGTTTTTCATTTTTCTTGCAATAAGATCTTTTCCATAATCTCACACTCAATTCAACATTAGCAAAAAAAAATCAGTGTAACTTCCTATTATAATCTATAATGATCAAGCTATAATGCCAAATGAAAGGAAGAAATAGTGTAGTATACACCTTCTACACTAAACTTTGAGGGAAGGTACATGCAAAAACATTAATCTATAATTACAAAAAATAGTGCACAAATATTATACTATAACAAGATGATATGGAGAAAACCCTTTTGAGAGAAAATTTTCACACTCCAAAGCCCAAACTAATTGTATTATTAGCAACAAAGGTTACAATACAATATTTAGAGACATGTTGTTATAGGGGTATCACAAAGATATAAAAATAAAGCATTGATGGTAGCATAATGGTACTTACATGTATAGAAGATTAAATACATGAAACCACAATTCCAACTCAAGCACCCAAAAAATAGAAAATGTAGTACATGAAACTATACATGGTAAACCGCAAATAATCAACCAATAACATGTCTCCCAAATCTAGGGCATAAATTTTAATTCCTCCTCTATGATTAGTCAACACGCTAAATAATAGATGCTCTTAAATTGTCATAATGCTCAATTGCTTCATCATAATCCACTCACCATATTAGGATCTTCATTTTGGCCCCATAATCTCCCTCAAAATACTTTTACAATTTGTTATAACGTGCACCATATAGCTGGTTAAGATTCCTAGTCAATAATGTAACTCCCTTATAGAAATGCTCTAAAATGTCATAATGTATCTTATAACTATATATTTTTCATAGACAAAGTTCTTATACATCCTTCATGGAAAGATATTCTCTAGCACAACATTAAACATGTAATGATAAGGCATACACATAGCATAATGGCTAAATCATAAGCAAGACACCCTTTTCTATGTTGGCTCATAAATACTAAATAAATAGAGGGTAAAAGCACAAATCTGGGTCACGTTTCAAGCCAACTTATCAGCACAAGTGAATTTAAGTAATTCTAACTAAAAATTAATTTCAGTCAAACATATGGTTTATATAGATTCATTATAGCTAAGTTATTTATGGGTCACAACTTTTCCAATTGGAAGTGTCTACTAAATGTATATTTTATACCACTTTGGGTCAAATTACCAAAAAAAATTAAAATTAAAAAAACTCGATGTTTCAATAACTCCTACTCTTATAAATAATTTTTTTTTTGAAATGTAAAAATACCCTTTTATAGATCTATAAGTGAATTTTGAAAAATATATATCTTTTAATATTTTAGTTAGTTTTTATATTTAATATTTTTTTTTATTGAAAGTAGGTCATCAACACTAGAATATAAGTTGATTATCTTGCCAAGGAAAAATACTAAAATTTATTTAAAATTTTTGAAAAAAATATGATGCATTAGAGAAAAGAATCTATGTCAAGCTGATATAATTCTTTTCTAATTTGGATAAATAATTAAGAAAAAAGGTGGTGGCAATTGGAAAGAGTTATATTTCAGCACACACAACTTTTCAAATTTATTGAAAAATGTATATTTATAAAAAATAGTAAAAGATATATCCATGCACTAAAGTTTCAAGTTATCAATATACACAAAAAAAAAAAATTAAAATGGTAAAATTTACTAAATATAGTGTGGTGGCTTGTGTAACTTCAATTTCAGCATTTTATCAGCAACTAAATTATAGTGTTTACTTTATAAAAAAACTACATTCAAATAATTTTTTTAATTTTTGTTAAAATTACAAACATAAAATAGACAAAAGAATATAACTTTTATTAGTTTACATCATTTCAAAATTTAAAACATATATTTCACTTTCTATTGATTTAATTTAAAAAGTTGAATCAACATTGGTCATTTCCTTTAGAAAAGTGTGACACGACTTTGTACTTTTACCCTATAATATTAATTAATTAATTTCAAACATTAAAATTACAAGATATATGAAACACTTGTATTGGCATTATGCCATATAATATCTAAAACCCCTAGCCTTTTACCCTAATTCTCTCATCAATCTCTATATGCTCCCATCAACCCTTGCCATCACTTTTCCTACAAGCCATCTCTTTCATTATTTTTTTTTAGTTTCCTAACCTTGTTTTCCCTTATCTCCCTTATTTTCTCTTTCTATGGGTTTTTCATTTATCATTAGGTTTTGTGTGATTCCACTCTTCCTAGCCATTGTGTCATCTCACATATTTTGCTACTATCTAATTACATCTATTTTGTAATAATCTGTGTGTGCATTTATATTAGAAAAACCACAGAGGGATTGATTGCAGTAACACTTTTCTATACATTTTTATATTTTGCAAGCATTTTATGTAGATGTATGACAAGTGTCCATACTAGAAAACTAAATGTAGGTCCAAATAAGGTCTCATACCCCTTTATCAAAGAATCATTGTCAAGACCCTAAACATTTCCAAAAAAATCCTTATTCCAATCATACATTCTTCTTTCAATTTATGATTAACTGTAGCTTGTCACACATTACAATTAGATTAGGGCATTTTTTGTTTTTTGCATTATCTAATTTTAACCCTTTTTTGTCGTTTTCTTTGTTTCTATGTAGGATCCTAATAGATTCTTTACATATTTGATTTTAAAATTAGTTGCAAAATCTTCAACTCAAATCGTGTGATCCTTAAATAGCTTGTCACTAGAACCCCCGTCTTCAATACTAACAACCCTTTCATATAATAGCTCTCATAGTGCCCAAGACAACATTCTAAACTCCTCCATGAGTCTTTAATAAACTCTTCATGGTTGTAGTCTTCCAATTGCCTATAATTAATTAGAACAAAAAAAATAGTTGGGATTGCTTGGGAGCTTGTAAATGGCCAAACCCCCATTTTGGTCTTCAACCTCCACAAGAAAAATATAGAGAATGAGAAAATGCATGTGTGTGCTTAGCCTAAATGCATCTAGGACTAAAAAATACAAACCAAAATATAACTATGAATATCAAATCCCAAGTCTACAAGGACTAATAAACTAGTGTGTGTATGATATTGTATAAATGATGGTGGTAGCCACTAAAGAGATTTTCCAATGAAAATATAGAAGAGAATGTGACAAAGAAAAGCTACAATATTAATCAAACAAGACAATAATTAATTGAAATAATATTACTAGCATGATGTAGAAGAGAGAAGTGAACAAATGGAGTTGTCAATGAGAATCTAGTAGCATATAGCTCTAACAAGTAGCAACAATAGAGTCATGTATATTTCTTATTGATGTAGAGGATACAAAATCAAAGATGGGTTTTGAAAGGGGTTTCTTGGAAGCTAAAGGGTCATTTTTAGATGAAGGAGATATTTTTGGGTAGTTGGACAATACAAAAAACAATAATATATAGTTAGAAAGAAAACCCAATTTTATATTTATGGGAACTCATAGGACACTAGTGTGTCATGCTGATGTCCCCACATCACATCTATATCCTAAAGAATTCACTCAAAATTTAACATGTGATCTCATATCAATGAGAAGAATTAGTAAGCGATATAGAAATTCAGCAATCTAGGGAAGGAAAAGGGCCAAGGATGAGGGTAAAATGATCCCTAAAATATACTATGGGAATGGCCATTTAAGCAAGCCTAAAGCATAACATAAAACTCCAAGGGCATGCAATTTTTGACATTACAATGTGTACATGATTTAATTTTTCCTTCCCAAATCAATGAAGATCAACATTATGGAGAATAAAACTAAACATATAAGAGCAAACAACCGTACACACATGCCTAGCCATTGCTCCACAACTAACTGAGCATCCAACACTTTGATAGAGTTATCTCTTGTTCCATCCAAGGCATAGCTCTATTGTCCATGGGGCATCTATAGCCTCAATAGAGATACCTAAATTACCTAGAAAAATTAAGTTATTTTGATATTCTTTCTTTTTTTCTTAATTTCTTATCTTTCTTCTTTTAATTCTTTCTTTTTTCTCTCATTTTTCTTTTAATTTTTTTTCTTTTCTATTCAATTAAAAGGCACTAAATTCATTTTTTAGATTAGGGACCGTCATTTGTATGTGATAAAGTCAATAAATGAAATAGAAAACCTAAATTCCTAGAACCATAATAAATCGCTATAACAAACTAGAAAGTGTCCACAAATTAAAAGAACTACCATGCATACTTGACAAACCTAAAAATAATTCAATTAAACCTTAAAAAACTTGGAAAATAATTTTATTTTATTTAAGATTTCTCTATAAAACTGAAAGACATATTGAAAGAACATTGAAATATTATCCCTAAAAATAATCCTATGAGACAACTCAACAAAACAAAATAAAAAATAAAAAACAAACCAACCAACAAAACTAAAAACAAAATAAAACCGTTCATGAGAAACACATTAAATAGTAATAAACTAAGCTATGCAAGAACAAAAATTCCTACCAAACATTACTATACATTTGAAGACTTGGGAATGCAAATTTCTAGATTGCTTCTGCTCTACTTTTTCAAAGCATTAGCGTTTGAACTATTTGGGTTGTAAGGCAAGAACAACCATTTAGTCAAGATACCATAGTGCAGGTTTGAATTTAGAAATAAACTTTCTACATAGTGCAGGTTTGAATTCAAGATACCATTTAGTCAAGATTAATATGCAAGATGGCTTCATTAATATCACAGTTAATCCCATATTAAAAAAAAATTATTGAATACTCAAATTAAATGTCATTTTTTCAAAAGGTTCCTCATTTGGATGGTGGACTTTAGATGTTTTTCAAACGGTTCCTGAACATGGCTCATAGACATTAAGATTCTCAACTGCATGAGTAGTTCAAATTTTTGGTTGCTTGCTTGCTTGCTTGGTTGGTAGGTGTTGAAATTTGACATGTTTGATCCAACAAAACATTGACCTCAATAGGTAGCAAGAAGATTGAAATTTCTTCATCCCTCTCATCATTTGAATCAGATTTGAGTCGTCTGTTAGCTGCCATCTTAGCTAAGAGATTTGTAGATGCAGTTTAAGTTGTAACTATTTATATGTGTTATCTAATCAATACCAAATTTCTAATTTTTATCACATAGTTGGGGGCACAAAAGTTGTCAAATAATGGAGATCCACAATCGGTGCATTGTGGGGTAGTGTCAAAGCTCATTGCCCTTTGAGATTACATGGAATGTTTGATCAAAACTGTTCCAACAGTTAATGTCAAGCCACGTCAATGCCCGGGTGAAAATGACCTTATCATGTGATGAGATGCACAAAAATCATGAAATAATCCAGATCCACAATCAATGCATTGTGGGGTAGAGTGTAGAGTCAAAGCTCATTATCCTTTGGGATTTCATGGAGTGTTGGATCCAACAGCTAGCATAATGTTATGAAGATGTGACAGCTCAAAAGAATATGAGCTTGTACCATTGGTTTAGATAGGTTTAGGTGGAAGATTGGGGCTGAGGTTCATTGTCATATGCATGTAGGCGATGATGCAATGGTGGGCCACAAGGAAGAATGACATGGCAATTTGATTAGTAGCTGCTAGCCCAAAAGAAAGCTTGACAACGCCTTAGTAGAAAGGTTCAAGAAGTAAATTGAGGTTAACGGTTAATGGTTGATGGAAATCGAAAGGGATGTCGAAGTTCAAAAGGGCCTCAACATTAAGCTATTAGTTTTAAGGAAGTTTTGTTAGAAAGTGATGGGACCTGTGAAGTTTTAAGGAAGTTATGTTAGAAAGTGATGGGATCTGCGGTAAGGTCAGCGGTAAGGTACATGTGAGTAGGTCTAGTGGAGGAGAACTTGTACTCTTGAAAAAGAGGTCACAAGTTCAAATCAAGGAGGGGGTTAGGTATGTACACCTTATTTGTAGCACAATTAAGTACCTCACGCAATGAGTACAGGGTAGTCTCATATTACTATAGGCTATATGTAGACCCATAAACAGATTGCTTGATATCATGGACTATAAAAGAGAATAAAATTCATGAGATCAAAGAATGAATGTGGATGATCTAATGGACCACTCAACATGTGAGGGAGGGAAAGCACTCTATTAGAACATGATTGTGCAAGTTTTGGGGTGAGACTTCATCCAACAATTCGTGGGAGCACAATGAGATCAACAAGACTTGATGCATTACAAATGAGAAAATAGCATGCATCTAGTGCATATGAGGGCGTTAATCAATTATATTGGTTTGGGGAGACCAATGAGAATTGTGCATACCAAATGGAGGGAGCAAGTGCATGTCTAAGCATTAGGCGATGGATATAAGATCGACACAACTGCCATGGACATGAATAAAGCTCAAGAATAAGATGTAGATATGAAAGAATTCAACTCAAACAAGGTTGGTAAGGGTACTGTTTACCGCTATATCTGATAAATTAAGTACAGGAAATAATAATACAAAGGATAATGCATATAGCAGTAAAATATATCTTTATTCGCACATGAAATTATTATGGAGAAGAAGACCAGAGATGGTTGGCTAAGGATTACAATTAACCTAACGGTTGTTGAGAGGAACACAACTATCGACCAACAAACACATAAGTATCCAAGAGTGACAACCCACTTAGTACAGTTAATTAATACATTGGTAGATAACAAATATTACCAAACATAACAATAGGCATTTTATTTCGACTACAGATAAATGAGACTAATCGGTTGTCAATAGACCTATGAATTAGAGCACATGGCAAAAGGCTTTTGGGAATAAAATGAAGTTCATGGGTTGTTTAAATATCTCAAATTAGTTATCGAAGAAGTTATGAACAAGCACAAAGGAATCCAAAAAAAGGTGGTACTTATTTCAAGAGGAAATGGGGTGTGTGGTGCAAATGGTAACACATTTCTAAAGCAATGTCCATTTCTAAATATCTCTAAATAAGCGATCATCCCCTATTGAGTGTCACAACCCTCCTCTGTCACTTTTTGATTTAAATACAATTCTATTATATTTTTGGTTAAGCTATTTAAATGATTGAATAAATGTTATAAAAGAATAAAATGAATACACACACACACACTTGGAGAATATAATTCAAAAGGCATTATTTTTATTTATTTTTCACTCCCAATTATGGCACATGTTGTAGGAAGAATAAGAAGCTTCTAGATGAATCTCCACCACCTTGCATGTAACTCCCCCCACTAAGTTTTCAATCAATTTGCATGAGTCCAATATTGGAAAAGAATCTCTTTTTTTAATTAAATTCTCTAGATAGTGGAATTGAGGGATTTTTCTTATAAAATTGTATGCAAGTTTCAAAGAAGGGAGTTGATTATGTTTGAAGGAAATTTCCCATGTTTTTCTTTGGTAGTCTCATTTTTGTTGCAGGATTTTTAAGTTGTTGTTTGAAGGATCTCTCTCAAGTTGCAAGGAAAGATCAAAGGATAGCTAGAGGATTCAACATCAAGCTTCAGTAAACTAGGTTCTCTCCTTTTGTCATATGAGGAATTTGTATTTATCAAAAATATATATAGTTTCTAGATTCCTTAATTGAATATAGTTTCTGAAAGAAATCATTTTTTTTGCTAGATAGGAAGAAAATCTATTTTGTTTTCTTTAAAGAAATGCAGTGATATAATTCTTTCTCTTTTTAAATACATATGCAGATTTCTCTTGCATATTTTATTTAATCTATTTAAAAGGTAGAAAATCAGATTTTTTGCTTTTCTGTTTTCTCTTGAAAATTAGAGATGATATTGAATACAAAAATAAATAAATCTCTCTCTTTAAATTTCTTCCCTGTGTGAATAAATGATATGAATCTTAATATTTATTCTCTCTTGAATTCTTTTCTCTGGCTCTTCGAATGGAAATCTGAAAGTAAAATTTCATCCTTTAATTAAATTTTACTTCTCTATGAACAGAAAAGTCTGATAACAAGATATAAACCTCGTTGTGCTCATTATTCACTGTGGAAAATATTATTCTTTTCCTCTCAAAAATCTCTCTCTCCATGAATGAAGAAATAAATCTCTCTTTGTGAATATTAGTGGAAAAATAGAATATAAATCCCTCTGTGCGAATATTAAATCCTCTTGAAAGGCTTTGTATTTCTCAGCATAAACTTGTTATCTGTGCTGGAGCAAATTATTTCTCTGTTTATTTCAAACTATTTCTCTGTTGTATTTTTGTCCCTGTGATTAAATTATATGTCCCGTATGGACAAATGCCTAACCTGTATGGTTAGATGCTCATCCCGGATGGATGAATGCCTAATCCAAATGGATGGATGCCCAGAGTATGCGATTGAATCAAACACAATGATTAAATTAAACGCAAAAATAAAAGAATGGTCAACTTTGTTGAGTTAATTCAGGTGGGTTCTTACATTGAGGATTGAACATTGGAAATAGTGGCAAATGTTTTGTCCTTGTGATATATAGAGCAAGGGTGGGTGCATCGCATGAAGTGAAAAAGAGAAATATTCAAAAGTTTAGTACAATAAATAGGAGAAATCAAATTGAACAAACAAGATTATAAATCTAAAATATAATTCATGTTTATTAATATTGATGAGCATGTTGAATGCTTCAAGCAATGAATGAGAATGAACAGAATCTTCCAAGTTAAATAGTAATGTCCATAAAGTTACTAATAACTATAATCAAATCATTTTTTAAGTGGATTACTTATATTTTTTATTGATTTTCACCACTGGTTTTATTTATTTGGACTTGTATAATCCTAATGTATGATAATTAATCTTAATGCATAAATATATGAAAAAAAATGTAAATTATTAATTGAAAAAATTATATTGATGAAAGAATATAGGATAGAATGCACCTTTACAATTGTTTTGAGTATTAAATAATTATATGATTGTTGATCTATTAAACTATTCTTAGTGTTGATTTGATTGTTAATCCTACAATATGTCATATTGTCTATAAAGGGAGAGAAGATATACTATCATAAAAGTGTAATGTCGTAAATTGCATCCCTATGCAAATTTTTGCTTATCTAGGCCCTATTTTAGTGTTCCTAAACTTTTGTACCTAGCATGCTTGATCCAGACCTATTTCACATATCATTTTGGCTTCTCTCCATCTTGGACCTCAGGTCCCAATTTGAGGCCACATTGGAGGGAGTGGGTCACACTTGGGCAACCCACTCCAAGAGCAAGTCACCTAGGACAACCCACTCCCTGATGTTTTGGCTCAAATTTAAATCACTTAACGGTCAACTTGGTTAGGCGGGAATTATTTGCCTGTGTCGGCCTGCTACGGGTTTTGCACCCCGAAATACTTGAGAGAGGTATATAAGAAAGGTATCCTCCCTTATTTTGGGTAGAGAAAAAGAGAGTGGAAGTAAGATGATGATACAATACCCATTTCACTCCTCAAGCCCTCAAGAGAAAGAGATCAAGCATCAAGGCATTGAAGATTAGGAGTAATTTGCAGATCTATGCATTTGTGATGGCATCCATGTTCTTCTCTTTCTAAAGTCAACTACATTCAAGTCAACATCAAGCATCTTCATGAACATTCCTACATCAAGAAGGTTTATTGACGTATAAGCATTCCTTTTTCAATTATAGCCTTTGCTAACTAACAACATGTTTTCAATTTAAATTCAATTCAATCCAATTTCAAGGTTAATTCCTAAATTTGGGGTTTGACTTAGGCAGACCCATTTTTACCTAACATTTTCTCTCTTTTTTGTGTGCAGGAACAGGTGACAGACCTACGCAAATAGGTATAGAATGAGCAAGTGGAGATCTAAAGTCTGCAATTCGTTTGAGTCGAAACTATCGAGAGCGGGTTGAGCAGGGTGCCTTTCTCCAGGGAGCGAGTCAACCAGGGCGACATATTCCCTCCACTTCTTCTTGAAATTGAGATAGTAGGTTAGTTACAGTCTACCTTGCCAGTCCTTCTAATGGAATTGGTCTACCAATTACCAATCTTCTTGTGCATGCTAAAAACTATCATTTCAACCTATTTGGACCTACTTATTGTATTCTTCATTTTCAATTTGCTTAGTCATATTTTCCCACGACGAAGGAAAACTACATCTTCTTTGTGCTTAAGCCATCTCAAGCCTAGTGGATCATTCTCCTTCTAATGTAACCTTTAGGTGTGGAATAGATTCCAAGTTTGCATGCATAGACTTGTGAATCCTATTTTCCCCACCTTACAAAAATTGATTTCCCACAAGTTCCCAAAATTGCTAGTACATAAGCTAATAATGGGTGGTATTGCCTTGGACTTTATCAAGTATGTTTGCATTTGTCTTGCTCTTCATCAATGTACTCAACATTATGTTTTATATATCTTTACAATCAAAAACCCTTTTAATTCATTTATAATTTTGTTCATTCTCCAATTTGGTTATAAATTTAGCAAGTTCCAAAAGGATTTCAATGTTAAAAGTGTCTATAACAACAAAAATATAAATTTACCAATTAATTATATTATTCTAAGATCAACTTGATGTAACAATATGATGCATATAGCATCAAATTAAACTAAATTCATTTATAATTGTGTAGTATGTACTTTTGTGAAAAATTAACTTAGTTTTTAAAGGCTAATTGTTGAATAGGGGGATCTTCATAGTTCTTCAATAATACAAGATTAGTCTTGCTAAGTTGGTGTTGTTGGCATTGTACTCATTTGGCCTTGGTGAGCCTAGTATTACTTTCAGAATCAATTTTTGACCTTTTGAGAGCTCTTCGAACTTCTTGGAAGAGTATGCTACTTTTAATAAGTCATCCAATTATCTCTGAACATAATCCCGAGTCTTCAATATGATTTTAGTATGATAAAAAAATGATTTCTATGTCATTTCAATATTTTCCACGACCTCGGTTAATTATTGAGTTATTAATTAATTATTCACTTAAGTTGTCTAATGTTGAAAAATAATAATGGGACAATTTAGTTTGATAGCTTGTTGAAAAGGTTTTAAGAAGGTTTTTAATTTGGGAACCTAGGCTTGGGAGATTTTGCACATGGAAAATAATATTAATTCTCCTAAAAAGTCTTTGTGAGGGAAAAATAAATTATTATATTTTAAAATTTTGTTATTTCCCTCCAGAAAAGTCATAAATGAGGTTGAAGGCTCATTTAATATTTTATATTGAAGAATGTTATTTTGTTTTGTTGTTGGGGAGAACTCAAGTTCTTTCAAAGCCTCTTGAGGATGAAAACCCTCTTGAAGTTGTTGATTTCAGGGATGAAAAACCCCCTAGCTTGGTGGTGTGGTTTCATAAAGTGATCACCATTGTATTATAGATTGAAGCTTCAGATTTTGGTTTGCAAATATATATGAAGATCTTTGCAATGTTTTGAATGCTTCGTATTTTGATGTGACTAAGGGTTTTAACAAGGCTGGTCATACCAATCCATACCATTCTTTCATGTCAGGTCGTACAAACTTGGGATGTAGGTATAAGGGTGTTTTGATGCAATTTTATTGATTATCTAGTCGCTATTATCCTCTTATTCAAGGTCATACAATACTAGAAGGTAGATTGCATACTTATCAAATCATACCACATGCTAATTTATTCCTATAAGGGAGAATTCAAACTCGTGAAATGAAGCACTTGGGTTTTGAAGAAATTTTCATCATGAAAGATAACATCTAGATCCTTGGAAAATGTTTACACAAGTTTTGGGATGCACTTTTAATGTTAGCATGCTCAAAAGGGGATGTAAAGTTTTTTGTTATAAATAGTGTTATGACAAACTTGCTTATGCTAAAAATCATTTTGACATTTATACATACTCTTTCCAATGAGGTTTTGTGAGAGTTGGAATTGTTTTTGAAGTGGTCTTTTATCCTATGTTCAAGTTAGGTGTGTTGGATGAGATTTGCTGAGATTTTTGGGGTGTTTGTTTGTTGTCCAAATTGATTGTAGCATATTTCTAGTCTATTATCAGACCTGCATAAGCATAATATTCATCACTCATCAAGGCATGTAGCTATTGTTTCAAATTGGGTGGGTTTGTTCATATTTTGGGATCTATTTGGAGTATTATAGTAGTTCTACTTACATTGACACTTATCATTAGTAGCTCATCATCTTATTTTGGTGTTTCAATGCATACAAACTTGAAAGGAATTTAAGGTAGCAAAACAACTTCCTACACTAACCTTGAGAGCAAGACTATGCAAAAAACAAATCTTTACAATAGTTACATAAATTAAATAAAAATAACACAAATAACATCCATACCACAACACGATGTTTTATGTGGGGAAAACCCTTTCAAGAGAAAAAAACCCACACCCCAAAAGTTGCCTAATATATTATTCAGAAATCAACAACATGTTACAATGTATTTGCAAAGCAATCTTCTCATATGTGTATCACCAATCAAAGATCAAGAGGCAACTCAACAACTATCAGACTCTCACAATATATCGCAATACAATGTTGTGATACAATGCTCTCATAAAACAATGTTGTCTTCTAGTGCAAGCAAAGCATACATAATACCCCATATTAGATATGTGGCCTAATGATAAATTATCAAGATTTACAATGATAAATTATCAAGATTTACAATGATAAATTATGCATAAAATGTGACCTTTGAGGGTGCTGCCTCTGAACTGTAGTACCCCTACTCGTTTGAACTTATTACACTCATATTTTATTATTGTTTACTTTCAATGGATACATTACCATGATGTGTTATTCAGAATTATATGATATTATTTCATGCTCTATCTAGATATGAGATGCAAAATTTATTTGCAGTATTTCAGTACTTATGATTTATGACATTTTATGGATTATTGCTCTGTACCGGCACTTTACTTTATCTATGCAATGTGAAATTATATGTGGTGTGTCTAGGAGTGTATTGGATGCAAGGGGATGAATTTCCTTCACTCATTTCGGTGAGACAGGGAACGTCGTGATTCTCCTTCATCGGTGTGTATGTCGTGTTTTCTACATTGTATATATGCATGTGCGGTTCGGTGATGCAGGATATTGCAGGTACAAGTACCGAGTAAGTACGAGGTATCATCTCCACCTGGCTTCACAGGTCTAACTGTGCCTTATATTGTCTGATGGAAGTAGAGGAGGTAGTAGTTGACCCTATTTTACTTAGTTACACTCTTGTGAGTGTCATCAGTTGGTCATCATGTCAGTTTCTTCGGCCTTCATGTATATTGTGGTTTGACTTTTTCTAAGTCTTTGCTTGGGGTTTGCTCAGTTTGTGTTTACTGGTTTTAATTAATTAATTAAATTTATGGAGTTATCTCATAGTTGGTATTTTTGAATTAATTTTATGCATTGAGATTATAAATTTAATTAATTAAAAGAAATTATTAAATTAAGTTGCAAGTTGCATGATATTAGAAATATATTTTATTTAAATTTTAGTGAAAAATAAATTAGATTAATTTCATTTATTGTTTCCTAAACTTTTAAATAAATAAAAGAATAAAAGAATAAATAAATGAATAAAAGAATTATTTAGAATTAAAGTATTGCTTTAATTTCTTTATTTAGAAAATTAATTAATTTGCATGAGAAAAGAAAAAAAAAAAATGATTTTTAATTATTGCATGTTAACTTATCCCTTTGTTAGGAATTAGAAGAGAAAAATAAAATTGTTTTTAATTACTAAAATTAAATATTGGGTGTTGGGAAAAATATATGCAACCTAGAATTTTAGTTTAAAAGGGGAAGATATCTATTATTTTGAAAAAGGAAAGGGAAAAGATTCAGGGATTTTGGTGAAGAAAAATTGTTTGGAGGCTTGTTGAAGGATTGATTCTCTCCGACAAATTTCTTCCAAGAAAGCTATACTAGGTTGGGTGGCTTCTTTTGATTGTTTGTTTTAAAGAATTTTTTTTTAATTTTCTTCCCTCTTTCTGAATGATGTGTGTATATATTATTTGTCAGATCCAAAACCCTCATCTGGTTAATTCGTGTTCTTGATTAAAATTCATTCCTGAAATTAATTTTAGTTCGTGGAAAGAGATTATTTCCTAGGTGTTTGTAGATTAAATTTTTGTGAGATTTTGGAAGGATTATTTTAGCAAAATTTTGCCAAGATGTTTTACTGTGCTTAAAAGTTGCAAGATTTGGTAGAAAATGGGTTTTACCAAAATATATATATAAGGTTAGGGCAGGTAGCAACTACCGACGGTAGTACGGCTATAGTAAGGTAGCAATACTACCGACGGTAGTATGCTACTAGCGGTAGCACATGCTACCGTAAGGTACCTGTGCTACCGTACAGTAGCAGTGCTATCGGCGGTAGCACATGCTACCATGAGGTAGCATGTACTACCTACGATAGTACGTGCTACCGTGGGTAGCAGGGAGTTTATTGATTTCGCTTTTCCCTGTGTATCCTTTCGGTTTTCGTGTCAGGGATGTGTAATTTGGTTTTTTGTTAATTAATTTATTATATATATATATATATATATATATATATATATATATATATATATATAAAAGTTGTTTTTTTTATTATGGGCATTATATTATTTTAGTATTATTTTAATACTGTGAAAATTAATTCATGAGTTTACATATATATTTTGTAGTATGATTATATGTATATATATATAATTCAGAGTTTGTGTATTTTCAGAAAAGCTTGTAATTTTTAGATTTTATATTTATGCTTGGAAACACATTAGGAGATTAATTCATATGTGAATGTATTTAACCTTATTGGACAAATGACAACATTGATTTTCTTGTATTAATATAGTTGTATTTTTTTACTTTCTAGAAAATCTTCAATTGCAAGTATTTTATGCTTTTGGTTGTTTAAAGAAAAGATTGCCTATATTAGGATCTTGTGTAAATGGTGTTTGCAGTCAAGCTTAATTTCGTTGCAATTCTGGTTGAGTTGTCGTTATGTCATATGTTGTTATATCTCCTTGGTCAAGTGTTGTTGTATAACCCCGTTGATGTGAGTCATTGTGTGTTTTGTCCAAATGGTCAATCTTGGGTTAGTGATTGTGTATCCTTCACCTGTGGTTCGTCAGGATTAGATATGGCTGTTTGTTTTGCCATAGAGTTCTCGTAGAGAGACCTTTCATGTTAGTGTCCTATGAGAGAGTGGCTTTTGAGTGGGGGCCGCGCCCGAAGTGGATGGCAGGATAACCCCTTGAAAGTCAGTTAAGAAGTGATAACCTAATAATGGATTAGGGGGTGGGTAGATTAAATATTAATTAAGATAATGTGCCTCGCACATGGTTGAGTTCTTGTATAGGCTCGGGATGTGGTGAGAAGGCCTGGAATGGCAAACTTACCACCTTGTCTTGACGAAAGGATTGGTAGAGTCTGCATGAGACTTAGATGGAGCCAGAAGTTCGGGAGAGGTTACCAAGATAACCCAGGATGGGGCCGGGACCTATGGAGGCCTACCATGGTAACCACCATAAGCCATGCGATGACACTCTCTCCTTAGAGTCACTAGTGTTTGTGAGTTGAGTCACATGGATATTTGCGGAGTCATGTAGTTCTTTCGTACTTGTCTTATTTTGCTTGCTTGAGGGTTTTCTACTATCTCCTAGCGTGGTGGGGTGGTTCCATTTCGGGATCACATGGTCGGGTGGTAGTGCCACTTCCCATCGGATGTTCTGGATTGTATCTTCAAGCGAGGAAAGGCTTCGTTGGTGTTTCTTGGTTCATGGTTCATGTACCAGCTCTTGTTCATGATCATTGTTCAGTTGAGACCTTGTGGTCATTGTATCAGACTTTTATGTAACCTTGATATTGTAACTTTTGGATTCCGTGGTATTTTCGGAAGCCATGTAATTATGGATATTATAATATTATGTCAGTGGAATGTATGTTAATTCAGTTGCTTTGATCTTATGTATAGATGGTTTATGGATAAATAAATGCATTGGAATACTTTGATTCTTTCATTTTGGAATCTAGATATATGTGTAGTTTTAAACTTAAGCATTTAATTTATCTAATTAAGTGGACAATTGGCTTAACCATGGTGTTAATATAATCTACCGATTAATCTTCGTTGGTAACCCTTAGGAAATCATGTGTTAGACTTCCGCTGTGTTATTAAACATGCAATGGCTATAATTAATGCAATTAATCTTCTTTTTTTTTTTTAATATTTCACCCTTTAGTTGCCTAGTTGTGTTGTTTTCATTTAGGGTTCCTGGCAAGGCACTGCACGGGAGTACCCACCCTTGCAATCTCCCATGCTCATTTGTCAATAGTAACCTTTGGTAATTACAAGGTTGAGACACCATTTTCCTAGCAAAACTAACCTTGTAATGCTTTGAATGGTCATGCCACTGAAAGATGTTATTTCTATGCATTTTATATTGTAAACACTAGATTGTAGTACCACTGGTGGGTTTAAACTTTGTTATCGTTGATGTACTCAACCCACTTAAAAAGTGGTTATTTTGCATAAGCTTTCCCACTAAATAAGTGGAAGTTCCCTTAAACTTTATCCTAAATAAGTGCAAGAGGCTATTTTCATTTCCAATAGTGCATATGCACTCATTGAATGTATTATTAGCCGCCTTGCCACCTAGTGCTTTACTTTGAGCTAATGTAATTCAATTTGATATGTAGATCCTTTCACCATATGCTCTCACCTTGCCCATCATGAAATCTAAGTTATCAAAAAGTGAAAATATTATTGCATTGTAATCTCACTTTTAGTTGATGTGATTTTAATAAAACTTAAAGTGATTATTACAATGGTATTAGACTTGGTGATCTTGTTAGCCTACTGGGAAGCTAACCCTTGTTGCAGATTCTTTAGTTGCATGATATTAGTTTAAACAATTGTTTGTGTTAAGTTAATCTCTCCAACCAGTTGTGACCAAAAAAATTGGTATTCACCTTCTTGTGAATCGTGACTTTAGAATGGGAGAGAAGGATAACTTGGCTCCAAATTAGAGTTTTTTTTGGAGCTCATCAATTCTTTCAATCAACTACTTGACCTCCAGAATCCTTGCTTCAACTTTTACTCCTTAGATTTGGTTGAAATAGTTGACTAACTTTCAACTTGATAAAGTGAGTAGTGAACTACGCTAAGTTCAAAGTTGAGCTCATCTACTTCATTTTCCTTCCCTTGTTATGGATCCAAGGTATCGTTTGCAAACTTAATAACACGATCCCTATCTAAAAGCAGTTGCAAATAATATGATTTTATTAACTCCAATGCTTCTTTGATAGTTTGTAGATTTGTTAAAATGGCTCCATCCTTAATACCCTTCTATCTTTCTTCAACTTGAGCTTTTTAATAGAGTTTTTCAATTAAGTCGGTATAGATCCTTTTATGGAAGGAAAACCATTAACATTGTTAACAAAGGGCACTTTGCAAAGGAATGTGTTGGAAATTGTAATATATTGTCTTTGAAGATTATTTAGAACAATAGATTGTTGCTAATCATGACCATCATTTGGAATCTCTTGGTATGAAAATAATGAATCGCTACTCATTTTTTAATTTATTTATGAGTAGTGCAATGGTATCATGCTAAAGGAAAATTTGCAAGGAGTTCACTGAATTCTTGTAAACAATTGTCGCTCTTTTTATTGGAAAACTTAAAAAGGTTTTATTTGCAGGTGTATTACAGCAAAGTACATCAAATAGAAGGATTTGCAAACCTCCTAAATTTATTTGGGATCTTGGAGCCACTTTGATTATTCAGAATTGAATTGTTGGTTGAGACTTGCAACTGCTTGAGGACAAGCAATTTTGGGGAGGAAGGACTGTGATGTTCCCATTTTTAAGCAAAAGTGATTTGTGAACAATTAGTTTAGTTTCCAAGTTCTTTTGAAGGCTAATTGATGAACAAGGGGATTTCCAACATTCTTGGAGAACACAAAATCAATCTTCCTAAGTTGGCAATGTGCTTAGTTGGTCTTGGTGAGCCTGGTAATTCTTTTAGAATTAATTTTCGACCTTTTAAGACCTCACCGAACTTCTTGGAGGGGTAGGCTATTTCACTCAGTTGCCTCTATGATCATTATTCCAAGTCTTCAATATCATTTAAGTATGATCAAAATTTATTTTTATATAATTTCAATGCTTTCTGCGAGTTGAGTTAACTATTGAGTTTATAACTTAATTATTTACTTAAGTTGTATAATATTAAAAAATAATAAAGAAAAAAGTGGAAAAGCTCATTGGAAAGCTGATAAGATGTGTTTTAAGTTGGACACCTAGGCTTGGGGGACTTTGTACGTGACAAAATAATATCAGTTCTCTTCGAAGGTTTATGTGAGAGGTAAACATTACTAGGGGAAAGGACCCAGTAGTCGTGCACCCTAACTTCGCGCTTCTCAAAATCCTACTTGGAAATTTCAAATCACTCCGATTTTTTTACACCAGCTTACTTGGCAAGTCCCCTGCTAATAACTAAGGTTTCAGGGCCACGTCATCAAATATGATGCCACATCAGCATGCTTTTCGCCAAGGTGTCCAAAACAGCCCCAAAAAAAAGTGAGACCAATAGGCATGCAAAAGAGACCCCAATAGTTGTGCAGCTGACATGGCATCACCTGATTGGTTACTTTTTACAATATTAGTACATTTCCTAACAACTGTTGGTACATTTCCTAACAACTGTTGGTACATTTCCTAACAAAAATTGATATTTTTTGTTTCAAACAATAGGTTTTATTTGTTCAATTTTTGGAACAAAAGGTATCAACAACCCTCACAACAATTGGTACATGCTCAACTACTGGGTCCTTTCCCCTATTTCCCTTAAAAAAGGTTATAAAAGGAGGTTGTGGGCTCATTTGCAATTGTAGAGTGAAGATTGTTGTTTTGTTTGATGTTGGAGAGAACATGTGTTCTTCCAAAACTTCTCCAAGACGAAAACCCTCTTGCAATTATCAATTTTGGGGACAAAAACCCCAGCTAGTTGGTGTGGTTACAAATTGAAGATTCAGATATGAAAATCTTTGCAATGTTTTGAATGTTGCAGATTTTGATTTTCTTTATGATGAGACAAATGAAGTTCTTTAGAGCGATCTGAGGGTTTTGACAGGACTGGTCATACCGTTCCTCATGCCAGATTGTCCCAATCTTTCATGCTAGGTTGTATTGGAATGCAGGTATAAGTGTGTTTTGATATAATCTTATTAGCTATTTGGTTGCTATTATCCTTTCAATGCAGGCCATACAATACATAGAAGGCATATTGTAGATTTATGCAGCCATAACACATACTGGTTAATACCTGCAAGAGGGCATTTAAACTCCTGAAATGAAGCACACGGGTTTTGAAGCTAATTTTATAATGAAAGGGCGTTCTTAGATCCCTAGAGGATGTTAGCACAAGTTTTGGGTTGCACTTTTGATGTTAGCATGCTCAAAAGAGGGTCATAAAATTTCATGGCCTTCCTATTATTTCAATGTTTCGAAATACCTGCTTATGTCTGAAAACCATTTCCAAATTGATACATCCTCTTTCCAATGAGATTTGGTGAGAGTTTGAGCTATTTTTAAAGTTCTATTTTAGCATATGTTTAAGTTAGGTGTGTTGGATCAAAGTTGGTGAAATTTTTGGGGCGTTTGCTTGCTGTTCAGACCTGTTGCAGCATATTTCCAGCGTACTATTAGACCTACACCAGCATAATATTGATCATTCATCGACGTATGTTCTTGTTGTTTCAAGCTAGGTGGGTTTGTTCATGATTTTGAGTTCTATTTGAGGTCTTACAGCAGTTTTGTTTTACATCAACACTTAGTGTCAGAAGCTAATCTTCTTATTTTGGTGTTTACGATGCGTACAAACTAACCTATTAATGCTTTGGATGGTCATACCGTTGAAAGCTATTATCTCCATGTATTTTATATCGTAAACACTCGATGATAGTACCCCAATAAATAAGTGGTTATTTTGTATAAGATCTCCCACTAGATAAGTGGAAATGCCTCTTTGTTTCCTGCTAAAAAAGTGGAGGATTTGTATCCACTCATCACCGAATAAGTGCAAGCGCTTATTTTAATTTCTAGTATTGCATTTGCATTCCATTGAATAAGTGGTATTGGTTGGCTTGTCGTCTAATGCTTTACTTTTAGTTGCCACAGTTTAATTTGACACGTAGATCTTTCACAATATGTTCTCACCTTGCCCATCATGAGAACTAGATGATCAAAAGTTAAAAGGATATTGCATTGTAATCTCACTTTTAATTAATGTGATTTCAAAAAAAACAATAAAAAATCTGTGGTCGTTATTACAACTCCACAAAGCTTTATCCTACTGAAAAAGCACAAATCGGTATCACACTTACCCTAATTGACAATGGTGGTGAGTTAAACAAAATTAGATGAACAAGAGTTATGAGCCAAAAGTTTGCTTTTTCTTCCCCAGATTCTCCAAATTATCAATACCAAATCATCCTCAACTAACATTATGCAAAGGTTTCACCTTCAAACTTATAAGGCAACATTTGACTCATTTTTTTACTTTGAAGATTCTTGATGAAGATCATTGACAATGACTTAGATAATAAAGTGTTAAATGCCCTTTCTTTTCTTCCTCGCACCAAAAATAAGACAATATAATGTTGATATCAAACAATCTGAAACACCCATCAATAAGAGGATAAAATCCATTTAACTTTTTTTGAAATCTAGGGAAGCAATGAGTGTGAGAAATACTTGCTTTAAAAATTGAAAAGCAACCTAAATCTCCTCATCTAATTTTCTACTATAAGGGATAAGAGTTGAAAACACTTCTACAACAAAGACTTGCTCAAGCTAATCTTTCTCATAGGTGTATAAAAAGATAAATGGTAGTCTCCCTCATAAATCAAGTCATTCTCTCCTCCATGGTAATAGTGGGTCGGTCTTGTGTTTACAAATAGCATTGTCTAGGTATAAAGTGAATAGTTCAACTTATACTAGAATTTAAATAAGTACTAACATTTAGTACAAAACTGATATCTCACTTGTATACAATCTTGTTCTTATATCAATCATACATAAAAATTGAATATAAAAAAGTTACTTTACACTGTTCAACACATCGTTCAGTTGTGTAACACTTCACTGAATGCCATTATTACAATTTCTTAGCTTCAAAATGGCCACGTAAAACAAGGAAATAATTCATTCAAAAACTCAAATTGCATAAATAATCAAGACAGCAATTGCCACCATCTAACAGCATGTCGCACTTCTGAATCCCACTAGTCAACTATGCTTCCCATCTATTATATTAGTTTATAGTAAAAAAATAATTGCGTTCCCCTTAAAATTACAGAATCTCTTCAAGCAAGCACGCATGACCAGTAGGGACCAAGTACAATTAATAAATATCCATTATGAATGATTTCTTCTAACAAAGAATTACTAAGAACAAACTCTACAACCTAATAGAATACACTGAAGCAGTAATTCAGAGGCTTCAAAGCTTTGGGAAAATGTCTTTCGCTTTAACCTTCAGTTGTCCTTGTTTTCTTTGCCAAGAAATTCAGGACTTGTAAACTTCTTCCTGAAAAACCTTGAAAATGCAAATAGGCTGCAAATATCACATAAAAAGGTGATTGTAAACATCATCGCAGATTCTATTGTTGATTCATTGAACTGATTTTATGCATTTTGAAATATGAAATATAAGAAACAATTCAAGATTTGGGAATTGAACTCTACCATAGAATCTGCATTAATGAGGATCCAAGACCTAGTCCCTTAATGAATTTGTCTAATTAAGTCTTATGAACGAGATTCAAGTTGAAAGTATCGAAATGCACATAGCATGCACTTAACAGAAACAATGAAAGCAACTTTACTCTTCATTAATATCATCAAATGACAAAAGAGAGTCGACAGGCAAATAAAATGCATTAAGACAAAAAGCATTGAGAGCTAATACAACTCCCACCTAAGTATTGCCAAGAACATTATAAGAAACTAGAGAATTATAAAGTACATATAATGACAGTACAATGAAAAAAGGAAACTCATGTATGACATGCAAAACTAAAATAGGTTAGGGACAGTTAACTAGCTTCATCAGTATTTTCTCCTATTCCATTGAAAATCAAACCAAGTTGATGAGGTCTGCTAATAATAAATATCATTTGCAAGAGCCACCAAAACCAAGTTAGATTCGTTGCATGTCCTATTGATGTTTATGTAATTGGTATGATGTATCTCTCCTACCATCCAAGGCCGTCTTTGAACTAGTAAAGTAGTCGCGACTTAAAACAACCTTTACTAACTAATTATGGAGTCTAACTACTAACCTTTTATTCATCAAAATAATGCTAACCACTGAAATTTTTGTCATGGATTCAACTGCTTAAAGAAGGATGAAACATAATTTTCCATTGCTATCCACTTGAAGGCACTATTGTCAAAAGAGAGTTCTCAAAAAATCATGGTTGTAACTATCCAAACCTCCAAAGGCTTTTTAGCCTCTTACAATAACAGAGAATGAAAACTGATATTCGTTATTGTCCAAGCCAATACTTTGGTGGATCTATGAATCATCCATGGCAATTTTGAAATGTGGTTTAAGTTCAAGTTACATAATGATGCCATATTCATATATATTTCCTACACATTTGAAAAGGCAATTTCCAAGACACACAGCAAGATTAGGAGGACAATAGAGATAAAAGCCATTTGGACCTATATTCCACCAAGTGTCCACAATGAGAATGACAGTGGATAGGGGCACATTTCTGGGACAGCTGAGACAGTAGGCCATTCTTTAGGGGGCAGCAGGGAATGAGAATTAGAAAAATAGGGAAAATTTCAAAATATAGATCTCAACTATTGTTATGACAAAGCATTCACTACATTCATTATATAACCATATTATCAACCATTAGAGCTAAATTGAGAATTCACAGTTCATTATACAAATTAACAATATTTCAATATCTAATCATTTGAGTTTTCATTATCAAAATGTACGAACAACAAAATGAAAGCTTGAAAGGCTACAACTACAAAATGACAAAATGTAGACAAACTAGATCTATTGTTGCTACGCCTCTACCTCAACTTTGCCTAAATAAAATTAGTGACCAAATCTAAGTCATTGCATCATCCATTGGAATTCCAACCAATCCCTCTTCTGCTTCCTCCTCATCAATGAATGTTGCATCTTCAAAATCAACATCCCACATCCAACTAGAGTATGTCAATTCTTGGAAATCTATCAATCCTGAAGTCGCAAGGGACTATGCATGGCTAACTTCTTTACTTGTCAAGAGGTAATCATATTCCTCTTGATTCACTTAATGAAGCTATATGTGGCAATACTGACTTTAATTTCCAATTGGTCTAAGTCCAAGTAGGACTTGTGGCCACTAGATCTAGATGCCTAAATTCATTTGTGCCTGATTCACTCTATTACCCTGTTTTGGCACTTGGTTGTGTTGTGTATTTTCTTCCATGGTCCTTTTCTGGTCCGCAGCTGCCCTTATGGCCCTTTAGAATTCTCCAAATTTGCAATCCTCTTTGGAATCTCTGATATTGTTTGTGTCAACCACCTGCATTAAATTGCATTCCTCTTCTTCAACCCCTACACTAGTTCAAGGAAGTGTTTGGGAAAACCTTTGGGAGTCTGTTGTGCTAGGATTGAAGTAATTTACTTTGTTTGGCCTTCGTTAAGCCCTTTCCAATGGTTGTTCACAATGTGTAGTGACAAGATAAATATGGTTGATGTTGAAAAGTATTCTTTGATTCCTCTTAGAGCTCATGAATGATTACTAGGAGATGCCCTTTTGATTTTAAGTGATGTATTGTGCATGATGTAAGAATGTCCTATGAGTTGTCTCTAAATAGGCAATTTGAAAGGTCTTAGACAACTTGCGACAATCACTTTTTTGGAATGGGGTTGGCTTGAGTGTGAAATTAGGTGTTGATCAAGGTGGAAGCAATCATGATATTGATCACATAGTGTAGGGAGAAGAGCAGGATCAAAATTAGGTTCAGAACACAAGGGATAAATTAATTAAAGCAGAGTTACAAAAACTATCAAATTATAATGAGAAATTGTCAATCACCCCCAATTTTATCTTTTAAAAAATAATTCTTTTATTTAATCAATGTACTCAATTTTCGGCAATTTTATCCCCCCCCCCCCCCCAAACAAAAAAACCCAAATTTTTGGTCAAAATGATTAGGATTTCCAAGTTTTTTTTCTTATTTATGCAGCATTTTTTTTGTTTATTTCCTAACCCTAACCCTAGTCCCAATTTTTCATGATTAAATCTCAATTACTTGAAAAAATCATCTTTTGACACACGTATTCTTGAGAAAGATTTTTGCTACAATGGTTTAAAGAACACATTAAGGCTTTGTCAAGTTTTGTGTTGTAACTCTCAAATTAGACAATAGGATGACATTTTTATTGAGAGGGCTAAAGAGATAGAGAAAGTGAATTGTATGCATTTTTGTGCTTTACACCTATATATGTGATATATAAAGTTCAGCATTTACATAGCCAATTAAAATAATCTTCTATGGATGTAAGAAGGTAAATAATCCTAAATTAGGGGGGCAAAACACTAGTATGAAATCTCATTTCTACCACCTCATTCGTTGAGCTTATTCATCTGAACTTTCTTTAACATGTACAGTATTATACTATTATTCAATGCCAGAAGCGTGATGATAAGAAAAGAGTGGGAAAAAGTACACCACAAGATTCAATGTATAATAGACTACTTTCAAAACCTTGTCCCAATTCTTTCACTCCCATGTTTTACCATCTGATGATAACAAGCTGCAGGCAGATCGATCCCTCCAATCAAAATGTGCATAACCCATCAAATCCATTAGTAAATATACAGTTGTCAGCTTCCTATATTCTTGATCAGCATTTAAGTCGCTGTTTTTTAGCAACAAGTTTGTCACATACCAGGAGGTGCCTGATTTTTTAACTTGTAGACAAGTACATTGATTGATTCACTAACAGCAAGATGCGAGATGATGAATGTCGTGCAATTCAGTTGGGAACGTTTTCAATGCCAGACATCGAGTTAACGTAGATGGTGCTCATCAATGCCATGAGTCAATACTAGGATGAGGATATAAGCAATATTAACTTCTAATGTAGACGTCAATTTCAGTTGAAAGTTGAAACCCCCTCCCCAAAAGGATATCTTGAATAATCTAAATTTCAAATACGACATTTTTAACAAATATAAAATATTCAATTCTGATTGTAATTGTAACATAAATATATTAAAAAAATTATTAATAATTAAAGGATAGTTTATGTTGGTAGGGGCTTTTGATAAATAAAAGAAAAATTAGACAGGAATGGCCTAAATCATTGTTAAAAGAATCGTATGGGACTCTGTACTTGTGCTCCAAGCTGTCCCAAAGAAAACTGCATTCTACAAATTTGAACATCCAAGAACCAAAAACATAAGGCAGCCAACACATTAATGGAAATTGAAATTATTTGAAGGAAGTATGCTAAGGGTCGGCTGTGACTGCAATTAAAGGGGCGAGACAAAACTAAGGGTAAGGAAATGGATAAGCAGGGGAGCCAAGCAATCAAGAGGGGAGCAAAGAAACCTTGTTGGAATAGCAAGAAGAAATAGGGAGAACTGTTTTTGCGAAGGTGGCTGTTGCATCTGGAGTGAGCGGCATGTCTATTCTCCACACCAAAAATCCCATGCCAATCTTGCTTGTGCGGGATTGTTGGCTGGCTGTGAGTTAAATATTGAATATATTGGATAGAAATTGGATATGGCTGCAGCTGTCAAGGAGGTCCTATGCTTATCCATCACATATATTCATCAAATGATCAAACTAGAGATAAAACGAAGATTGGGAAAGTGGATTTCTTTGTATTATTACTTCTATGAGCTATCTCTTCTCCAATGCTTACCTAATCAGGAATTCTATTAATCAGTCAAATTGTATTTGTAGGGATATGGACACGAGGGAAACAACCCAAATCATTTCCCTTCTGTAAGAATTGACTAGCAACCCAAGATCTAGAGGCCAAATGAATAGCACAAACAAGGGAGAAGAATATAGACGAGCAAACTGTATTCTCATCAAGATGCAAAAAGCTCGATCAACATACAATGTACATGAGTTTGCTTATATCGGCAAGTCAAAAGAGAAAGAGAACACACAATAATGACATGTGGTCCAATGAGATGCAAGGGTAGGTAAGAGTTTTAATTAGAACTCAACCACCCGACACAAGTAACTATGCATCCTAGGAAAGGACAAGTCCACCTAAAGTGGAAATGCTCCAACTAATCCTATGCAATTGCCTAAGTAAGCTTAAGTAAAGTGTAATTATATCCTAGAGAAAAATAAAATATATTTAATTATACCAACACCTTCTTGTAGTCAGTCTTTGGGGTCATGAGGAAAACAGCACTCTCAGCTAAAAAAGGTATTAAGTTGTGTCACAAAGAAAGCTAGTTGGAAGCATTGAAAGAATGATATCTAGCTCCATCACACCAGGCACTACAAGAGAGATCAAAGTGAATTCAGTGAAAAGGGTAATGTGAGGTTTGAGTTGATGGAGCCAAATAATGGAGTAGATTACAAAGAGTTGTTATTCATTGACATGCTCTAAGTGAGCTGTGAGACTGCAAGAGCTATAGGAAGATTTGAACGGAAGACGTGTAAGTCAACCTAGACCTGTTGCTTTTTACTTGTTTACTTGAAACTTCATTATCTAGAAAATTGGTGCATATGTAAGGATTCCATTAGTTTGTTGATAATTCAATCACTTTCTAGTGTGTTTGATATTGGAAGATTTGCTCTCTCTGCTATATTTTTATCAAGAGATAGGTAGTCTATAGTTATACTCTATCTGATGAGCACACAATTATACTAGGGGTGAATCAGTACAATGCAACTGTTACTAGTGTAAAACTTTATCAATCACAATAACATCATTAACTCAAAATCCATAATCATGCACATGAGAAGAACACAATAACAAACGATATTTATGTGGAAACCCTTACAAGAAAAAACCACAACAAAATATTATTTGTATTAATCTTCTTTTTACAAATTTTGTAGGCACCAACCCCTCATTCAATTTGTGAGCACCAACCCACTAGAAGCACCAACTGCCACTTTTGAACTTGTAGGCACCAACCCCTTATTCAATTTGTGAGCACCAACCCACTGGAAGCACCAACTCCCACTTCTAAATTTGTGGGCACCAACCTACCAATTTCTTAGAATAGAAAGGATCCAATCTTCAAAGTAAAATATGATAGATGTATGCAAACTTCCTCTTAAAATTTTCTCCAGGAATCTGCTCGTACCCTTATTGAAGTCTTCACAATACTCTTTCAGAATCATGCATAAGTTTGTTCCAATGTCTTCATAAAATGAAATCAAAGAATCTCATAAATCTGCTCATGTATTTGATATATATATATATATATATATATATATCTACCGTAACCTCTTCTTAATCCTGCTCTTCATGCACACAAATAATCCCTCATATGCTGCTCATAAATCTGCCGTAGCATATCCGCAAATTCTGCCCTTAAATCTGCTCTTATAATCTTCCATAAATCTGCTCACATACTCTCATATATCTTTAATAAATGTGCTTATAAACTCTTATAAGTCTGCTTATAAAATCTTCTATAATATGCCACATAAATCGTTTATAAATTCTGCATATATACTTCTTAAAGTCTGCTCTTCATATATTTGGATCTGCTGGTGTATAGATGATATCACTCTTTGTCCAATCCACACTTTCTATCCCACACAATGCTCTCTTTATATCTTCCCAAATGAGGCAAATTCATTTAGAGACATCTCCTTTCACCTTTAAAACATAATTCTTCATTCCACATGCTAATTGCATCTCTTCATTAATAAATCTGATTATGTTTGAATGATATATCTTTATTCTCCACTCACATCTCTTATTCCATTTCAATAAACTCAATTTATCTTCAGAAGTCATACCCAAATCTTATATCTGTATCTTCGTGAAAAGATGCAACTCTTAGGAAAGAGACAACCCTTTGAATGGGTATCTAAATACTAATCACTGCCTTTGAACATTTTATTAATCTTCAAATATTTATTGTGATCTTTATATATAATTTTTTTCAACACACACTTCACATATTTCTTATCCCAGTACATATCTTCGTATTCCTATGAAGAGATGTGATCCTTCTTAAAGGAGATGACCACTTGAATAGTCATGACTTCTCCTTTAAATTCTGCTATAAATGCTTCACAAATCTGCATGTGTATTTCTTCTAAATCTGCCATACTCTTTCATCTAGATCTGCAATATTCTTCATATTTCCTTCATAATTTTGCCCTTATTCCTCTTCAAGGGTTTGTTCTTTGAATCTGAATGATATTCTTTCTTGCTACTCCCTCATCTTCTTCTCCATATTTCACTATCACCTTTTATATTTACATATCCTTATGCCTCTTCATGAAAAGAGACATCTCTTTGAATAGAAGTGACCTCTTGAAAAGACATCACCTTTTTGTTAACAATTCTTTATGTTGATTGCCTTTTTAAATGTTTTTATTTATCTTCAAATCAATCTGATTTTATATCTTCTTAAATTTCACTAATCTTCACTGAAAAAATCCCTACTTATTTTATTTCCCATTCGTCTTCTATTTATAATTTTATACCATTGCATGGTCTTATGAAGAGAGGCATCCCGTTCATGTAGAAAGGCAATTCTTCAAGGGAAATATCCTTTGTTAACTAATCACAATAAGCTTACCAACAATCTTGAATGCACGTTTGACATCAATGACAACCTTCTAGCAATCTCGTCCATACATTAATGATAATATGATTAGACAAAAAAAACCCTTCTTGACATGACTTTGACATTAATGACAACTTCGTCTTTGTACTTTTGACATCAATGACAACATTTCCAACACTATCCTTTTCAGCAAAATGAACAAAGAAAAACAAATACCCTCTGCATACCATTTAGTGATCGAACCCTAACCCAGAGAGCTTAAGAATAGGATTATCCAATAGCACTCTTCTCTACTCACAACCATCATTGCATATTTGTGTAGTAAATTCAAGATGATCTATCTGATATCTCTTACAGGATATTTCTATCTTCACATTAATATCTGTTCAACTATGTTCAGCCTATCATCGCCCTTACCTTGTGGATGGAAGCAAAATGTATTCTGGGAATTAAATTAATTCCATATAAATTTCTTATACAAAATAGTTGGTAACCAATAGTTGTCACTACATACTTCTTGTGACCAAATCACACATCGCCCCATCATAAATGGGGACCCCCTCTTTGCTTTGTCGTAGCTTAGAATAAGTGTCAAAGTCTTCTTGTGAGATGATCCATCATGAAGACTGCTTGAGCGATTCACCTTTAGAATTTGAAAAGCATCGAAATTTGGCCAAGGCATGAAAATAATTTGGGCCGTCATTGCTTTCGGCACCCCCTGTCATTGATCACAGCACCCTATCTTTGGCCATGACGAGGTATGAATAAAAGCAATTTTGATCAAAGTTTGAATAATATGAAATAAAGGTGACAAACACTTGAACTCCCAACAATGCAAGTTGCCCAAACGATGCAAGACATTCAATAGGTGCAATGAACGAAGAGACAAATGGTGATCTTGATGGAACAAAATGCAAGTATTCAATAACGCCATCCTAGCACTTGAGTTTACACAATGCAGCTCCCACATTACATTTAATGCAAAATTTTGAGGATTTTAAGTTTGATGAAGGATTCAAATGTTAAGTGAGAGCATGTGATAAGGGGAGAACGATCTCAGAGAGACATTTAAAATTGGTGCCTTGTGTTGTTAAGTTCGACATGAATCATTAAATTCAAGGTGGCCAGCACAACCAAAGATCAGAGTTTTAAAAATTCTAAGTTGAACGATTTCAGTGCAAAACTTGATATTGTTTCATTAAGGATAGATCGATCCTCATTTAATGAATTGGGTGAGCTGCATTTTGTTAGTTCAATGAATACAAAGGATTGCACTCAATAACGGCTAAAGTTATGAAGCCTTGCAAAGGCATTATTGGATCGAATTTAATGATGGACCTTCAACTTTATAAATCGATTGCTAGAGGATTAAAAGTTCGAAGTTGGATGAGGATCGCTGAACAACAAGATGCATTTAAAACAATGGAAATTGATTGATTTGATTAAAGCAATTGATGCAATTGGGTGATTACATTCAATGACTTGAATACAAAGTTCGAAGCTCTTCTAATAAGCATCAAAAGCAATTATCTAACGCACATCACAGGGCATTCACAAGTGCACTCCAATACATTTAATTAAGGCAGCGATCAAAAACCTTTACATTGCAACAAGGAGATGCGATTTTGAAAAGAAGATGCTTATATTTTTTAAAAATGAAATCGATATCTGTGAAACAATAAATGATTGCGACCAGGATACCCATTGTTTCAATCACAGCACATTAAATGAATTTTGCCTAGGCTATTTGTGATGAGGTATCGAATTTTGCTAGATCGCTATATGTGTTGATCATTTCATTTGATCAACACAAAGTCAAGGTTGTTTACATTTTCATTTCCAGCGATTCAAATTCATCACCAAATTCGCTAGTAAGTGAACCCATTATGGACAGTGGTTCATCTTTGGCTAAGAGCAATATGGGATCTGTGAGATTTTGATTAGAGGAGGAGATTCTGAGTTGAGGCACACTGATTTATGATCATTATTCAGCGACAAATCCATTCCCAAGTGCAGCGAATTCACCACTCAGGGTGGTGACTTCAATAAGTGTTCATTTGCAGGGCATCGATTCTCTACATCTGCAACAAATTTAAGTCTGATTGAAGGCGATTTTGATTACAAGAAAAAACTTCTAAGGTTTCAAATTTGATCATTAACAGCAGCGAATTCATCTCCATGCACATAGCGATCTGATCCTGGACACAGAGATTCACATTTGACAGCGATCAAAGGTCACTTTGAGGGCAGCGAACTTGGTTATTGTCATCAAATCTGTCTATATTTCGTCAGACAAAACACCTTACTACCAGCAAATACCTCTAGCGCAGCCAGTATATTCATCTTTTGAAGGTGGCAAATTCGAGCTTTCTGACAGCAAATCAATCTCTGAGATCAGCGAATTATCCTATAAGGTGGCGATTTTGACACAGCAGTGGAGGCAATTCAAATTTTGACAGCAGTCTGAATTTAGATGAGAGATACAGTGAGCAATACCAAAAGCGATCAGCAACTTTGACAGCAATTTTGACTTCGAATTGATCAGCAATAAAATTTGGAAGCAAGGTTATTGTTTAGCAAGCTTGAAAAGAGACAAAACAGTCCATTCATTTGACCACTAGTCTGTCCTAAGGTATTTGCAGATCTGAAACAAGGCTTATTTCACCTTCTTCAAGTGAAATCGGGCTTCATTTTAGACTATTTTTGTTTCTACCGGTTTTGATTTAGATCCTTTGCATTAATTAGAGTGATAATGTTCAATCAATGATTAGAAATGCATCTTAGGGTCTCAAGCTTTTATTCTAGATTCTTAGCTTAGGTAAGCATTTTATATTTGCAAGAAACTAAATTAGCCAATTCTCACAGGTGCAAGATGGCGAGAACGCAACAAGCCCTCATCAAGGAAGATTCAAAGAACATCATCATGGAGTCCAAGATCGCATCGTACTGGGTTAATGTAGGTGATCCCAATTTAGGCCAGATTGATATGAAGAAGTTTCAAGGCTCACTCTACACCACCAAACCAACGGGATACGCCAAGTCAATGATGGGCAGAGGCATTGTGAAGGCAGCAGGCTTTCCTTTGGCAGTGCAATGCCATGAACTCATCATCGAATGTGCCAGACACTACAATCCAAATAGAAGAGTGATTGTGACACCTGACTTAAGAGAGATCGCCTACCTTTCTGAAGAAGCAATCGGCAAAGCCTTTCATATACCTCAATTCAAGAATATGATATATAAGAGCATTGAAGGTGCAAAGATAGTTTATGATGATGATCCAGACAAATGTAAAGAGATAGTTAACAAGTATTGGCTATTGAAGGGCAAGCCACGATCCAAGCTTCCAAGGCAAGTTTCACAGGATTGATTTCAAGGAGGAATTTGGTGATCTAATCACACTCATTAGCCGAGTCTTCAAGATCCCGCAAGCCTTCCACTTCAAGGTTTGGATGTTCTACTTCATGGAAATCGTGTCACTAGGAAAAGAAAGGATCAATTGGGCAAGAATCATCAGCAACATTGATTTGCAACTCAGGAGGCTTGAGCGAACGAAGACTTTCTACATGGGCTTGTACATCATATGCTCACTCACCTAGGCTTATCAATATGTAGGATTAACATAAAGAGCACCGATTGTACCAAATCAAGACAACTTAGAGCATGTGATTCATACACACAGTTGCATTACCTCAGTCATACACATTACAGGAGAGTGAAAGATGCCTTCACCATGCACATCACAAGAACACTGCAAGGTGGTATTCATCAGAGGCTATCCCCAACAGCACAAGAGTTAGTAGAGAAATTCGGCACATGGTTCATTCAGTTTCCTAAATTCACTTACATAAGAGTTCAAGGATGTTCTTGTCCACCTTTCATGCTACCGAGATATCCCATGGACAAATTGATACTGCTTGAATTGGTGAGATAGTTGGTGGCATACAACAAGGTACAAAAGAACAAATTGAAAGCAAAGACTCCTTTTCCTATTTCATTAGGAAAGTCTTTGGAAGTTTGTCCATCCTTGCAAACAGTTGAGAAAACAGATGAAGAGTTGATGACTTTCTCCCTCCAGCCATACATTCCAAGAGATAACTTTGGTCCTCATGGTGTCATCCGGAAATCAAGTGGAAAAAAGCATGGGCATTGGCTGCAGTTAGAAGATCATTTCATGAATGCACCAAACGATTTGGAAATTAGAAGGAAGATGTGATCAAGGCTACCTATTGAGATTATCAGAGTGACTAAGGTTTTCGATTTTGCCGATCAAGCACATGATAGTGGAAGATGCCTCTTACCAATCTATGAGAAAGAAAAGGACAAAGAAGTGAAGGTTAGTTGGGTTAATGTTGAGATTACAGATTTGAAAGAACTCGTGAGGCCAGTTTTGATCTACACCCAGCAATGGGTAGAAGCACAAACACATATATTGCAAGATAAAGGTATCCAAGTGACATTTCAAAGGATGGGAGAAGTCGAATCTTCTGATGATGAAAAGGAAAGTGAAAGTCATAATGAGAATGCAACTCAATCATCTCATTCCAAAGGATCTCAGCAAAAGGAAGTTAATGAGGAAGAATATCCAAAGAAGAAAGTCAAGTCAAGTCAAGCACCTCCTCGTTCCTCTAGTACTTCATTTGTGCATCAAGTGGAAATGAATCAAGCAATTGAAACAGGTATTGATCACAGAAAGAGTGGTAAGGGAAAACAGCAAGTGGTCCATGACAAGATAGCTTCACCCAAGTCAGTCAATGACAAATCAGGCAGTGATACATATGTGAACATTGAAGATGACGAAGAACAGGAAGTTACATCTCCTCCATGAGAGCAGCAGTTGAATGAGATACAAGTTGAAGAAGAGAGATCAGCTATACCTACTTGGCAAAGGGAAAGATTGGCAAAGAAGGTGATTGTAGAAGAGGAACAGGATCCATTCAATCTAGGTAGCTACCTGGATAGAGATCACGAACATGAGAAGAAGGCAGCCACTTGGATGTCAAAGACGATAAGAGATTAAGGATCCAGGATCATACAGGTTGCCATTCCAAAAGTAGACAAGCCAGAAGATGAGATTACAGCGGAAGAGTTTGATTTGGAGACCATCAGTCTAGGTCCTCCCACCACTAATCAAGAATTAGAAGATATGAATGATATGGTGAAAACAGTTCATGATATGCTCAAATTGGAAGTTGAGAAGAATAGCAAGTTAGAGAAAGAGAACAGCATATTGAGAGGCTACCTCTAACAACTCAGGGTCCCACTAAGGCAATGTGATCCGTCAACTTCACCATCATCGCTACCTCCTCCAGATACAGTTGATGATTTTGAAAAGATGATGGCCTCAGCACAATTGTTGGATGCTTGGATCACCAAGACATTTAGAAAGGCAAAGGAATCTGTGAGGGAGTTAGCAAGGATATTTGATAAGGCTATGATGATTCTTGAGAGGACTCAAACACTCAAGGTAGCATATGACGCCTTTGTCTACACAAGAGACTTCACCATCCCTATATTGCAAGTAATGAAGACTACACCGTGACAAACATTGATAAGTGAAGGGTTACTGAAGGATGGGCAATCACCTGATTTCCAGCTATGGTATAACTTGCTTCGCATGAGGAGACTCATACTTGAAAATATTAATGGTGGGTGCACTCAAGTTGATCAAGCAATCAATTCAATACATGATAAGATCTTGGAAGTGGCTGAGATTATTCTTGAGAAGAACAAGAATGAAGGAGTTGAAATTGTTGCGGAATATTTGATAGATAAAGTGAAAATCCTCTTCTTTGAACCAAATGGAATGCGTTCTGAGAAGCAGCTAGATACCATCTATTCATCCACTGTACTTGCCAGCAAGACTAGAGACTTTGGACCAGATTGGGAGAAAACCTTCGCCACCAACTTGGATGAAATCAACTACCTGGAAGAGCAATTGAAGAATCTACCTATAGTCCCAATAACTGAAATAGAATCTATGACGTCCAGATTCATTGAATTTGCAAAAAGAGAAAAGGATAAGGGCAACAAGATTCTAGAAGAAAGTTTGTTATGATCCTATGTGGCATCATTTTTCCTATTGGAGGATTTTTCCTCGTATTTTGTGCCAAATGGATGTCATATTCCCATTGGTTGTCATTTAATGCTTTGAATTAAGTTAGGTATTTTACCTTAATTAGGGTTTAGGTGGTAAATTTGGGCCCTTCATTTTAGTTCAATCTTGGCCATCCATTGTAATTGGGAGCTCTATATAAGCTCTACTCATTTCATTTGTATCTGATTAGATGAAAAACTACAGATAATTAGAAAGAAGAGATCAATCAGAAGACTTTGAAGAATTGTTGCTTGATATTTCAGAAATTAATAGAATCATTGAAGTGTTGGTGACTTATTGAGTTTTGGAGCATTTGCTTGTTTCTTCATACCTTTTGTGAGAGCTTATAATAAAAAAAGACAAAAATTAGAATAGAATTTGCTTTCAAGTTTTAGACGAGTGGAAGATACATGTGCATAATTGAAAGTGAAGCTCCATTATCCATACTACTAGCGGTTTGTTGATTGCAAACTTGCCTTGCGTGGTCAACTGGAATCATTCAGCTTAAGCTTAATTTCAATTACTATTCATCATCGATATGCTTCATTTTGAAGGTGTCTATGTTTGAGTTAGTGATTTGAAAATCATTGAGCTACCCTTAGAAGATTGCACTAGCGTTGTGGAGATGTTCATAAGATGGCAAAGCAAAGCTTACTTGAGCTTACTTGAGATTGTTCGTTGTCTTGCATTCGTAGTTTAGAATAGCATTCCTGCACCCTATTCTCTTTTTCACTTTTTTTATCAACAATCAATAGAAGTAGAAAAGAACAATATTGCAACATCAATTGAAGAACATCATAACCATTGAAGATTGAACCAAGATAGTACGTAAGTCCCCTCGCAGGTACAACAAATCACATTGTACCATTGAAGCTATCCAGCACGTTAAGACCTAACATCGAGAACCTTGAAGTCATCTCAAGTGATCCTTTGCAAATCTTCAGCATTTGAGAGTCTTTATTCAAGAGAGGATAGAGTACCATTGGTATTTTATTCTGTGTTGCATATTGTGTGAAAACACCATCAACAATACTTTTAGATTGTTCTATGTTCTTTTTCTTCAATATGTTTGTTGGTAGTTCTCGTAGCCTTGTGGCATAATCTCGTAAAGGGGAAAAAATGATGAATTAGAAGTTTACATGCCAAAGATTTATTAAAAGGTATATTTTAATATACTGTGGAGAATGGTTAGAATAGAATAGAGTTGAAAAGGAAGATTCTCATTTATTATATTTAGGTCTTAAAGGTAAGGCTACTGTCTTCTACAGTAAAGGTTGCTACAATGACTATTTAGTACTATTTTCAACGTTATTAGTAGTACCGATATTAAGTTTGGATTTAAAATATTTGGCAAATTTAAATGTTCTTAGGTTGAGATCCTTTAGTTATGAACAATGAGGAGACATAAACCTCCGTTGCTCATACACGAGCATGGTAATGAAGCAAAAATCAGGGAAAGTATATAGTGAGGAAAGAATTATAAAAGAACGTTGATACACTTAAAACATATTCCAATGTAATTACTAATGATTGAGGTTATAAAAAAAATGGTTTTGGAGCACAGAGCTAAATTATGTGGCTTTCCCGTTACACTTGGCCCTTTTTGATTTATAAATTGCCATTGGATGTTATCACCATAGTTTTCATTGCTCTGAAAATTATGCTCAGTAGTAAGAGATCACTGTCTCAAAGACTATTTATTATTGCACAAAATTAAAGTCATTGTATAATATTGTCAGCTATTGTAGTATGATATTGGAAGGGAATGGCTTGACAATTTAAATTATGGTTTGTAGATGTAGTTGAGAAAACTAATAAATCATTACCTTCACTTAGTGATTATTTGTTATTGGGTTAGCTATGGCATTTGTGGCGATTCGTGCTGAGAAATGTCGAGTATATTAGATGTTAATATGTTTTTGTTTAGGATTACCATATTGTTACATCTTTTATTTACGTCAGAAAGACATCTTTGATCAAGTTGCTACCAATGTCTGTCCTTCCTTGTGCATAACACGTATGGAACCAATGCACTTAGATGTGGGATGTAAAAATGGAGAATGATACAATGGTAAGAGTTTTAACTTTATTATTCTTAATAATGATTTACATAGTATTGAGTGTTGGGACTAGCTAGAACCTATTGTGAGGTATTCACACATCGCAAATGGGGACCCCACATTTTTCCTGCTTTCTAGGTAGTGTTTGAGTCTTTAGCTATTAGCCTTTGCATTAGAGAGGTATAGGCGCTCAAATGGCTAGGAGTCAGGTGGATAGTCTAGATATAATGAGAATTGCTAATTAAAGGGCCACTTCAAGTGCTCCTCTTGAGGAGCGAACTTCACTTCATGTGCACCCCTTCTGTAGCGAACTTCTTGCACTTCTCCCACGGAGCGAAAACCCATCTTAAGATCTCATGTTGAGCATGTTATCATGTATTGAAGTTGAGAGAGTAAGTGAATAGTTAGCAAATAGAATAGTGAATAATTAGCAAATAGATAGTTTTAGAAGAATAGCTAGATTAGAATAGAAGTTAGATTAGGAGAAGGCAAAGATTGTTGCCAAACCTTGTTGTAAAGAACAATTGATTTCATTGAAGTTATGGTGAATTTGATTTGTTACTTCAACAATTCGCATGATATTTAGTTCTCAATTTATTTTCATGTTGATTAGATTGAATGGAAGAAATTGTTGAATGCATTTGTGTGGAATCTGTTTTGTCCATACCACTAGCCTCTTGCTGATTGTAAGTGCGTCTTGCGTGGTCAACTGGAGTGATATGAGCTTAAATTCAAATTGTTATGCGTCCATTGTTTATGCGTTAACTTGAATGGTGAGCAATGTTTGATGGTAATGATTTGAACATCTTTGAAACATCCTTAGAAGATTGCACTAAGTTTGTGTCAAATCGTTCAGTTTGATGGTGAGACCTCGCTCGGCAGGATTCCATCCAATCATTCATCCATTTTCTTACATTCTAGGCCTTAGAATAGACTTTCTCAACCCTTCACCTTTTGCCCTTTTTTCAATAATGAGTTAGTTTAGGATCAAAAGTATCACAAGATCGCAACATTAGATGATCTAAGTTCTAGCGATTCAAGAATTCGACAATTCAACATAAGTCCCCTTGTGATACCAGCAATCACATCAACCAACTGTGCTTATCCACACGTCGTGATCTGGCATACCAGAACCTTGGAGTTATTCCAAGTGATCCTTAAGCCAATCTTCAGCACTTGAGATGCTTTGTTCAAGAGAGGATAAGATACTTTTGGATATTTTATTTTGTGTTTGCATGTGCATAAAAAACACATCAACAGAATCGTGTCTTTTGATATATTTTACAGAGTACATTGTAAGTCAGGTTACTGCTTAAATTTATTCCAAGTGATTTATATCCTGCATTACCTTGTGATTGTAAGAATTTTAGAAAGGATTATGTATCCTTGGGAGAAAAACCTAACTAGGTTGTACATTAATTTATGAAAATTGGCAGACAATAGAGCAGCAAATAGAAATTTGAAATGGTCATACATAATATCGAGATTGTGGCATTGTTATAAATATGTTAACCATGTCACAACATGAGATACATGTATGGGCCATTGCAGCAATTATGATGTCATTTCTACGATCCACCTACATCTAGAATCTAGATACAGGAAAATATTTATGATCAGAGTTATATTCCAATAATAATTGTGCATGGTTGTACACACCACCCTTATATGGTGTAATGGGAATTTGATCTTTAGTCTTTATGTCAACACTAGTAAGAGAACATTTATGTAGACTATAATATGTTATACATTATGACCTTGGATACAGATTCCATTTGTGGGCTAGTGAATGTTATATAAGTCTGTTAAACAGTTGGACAGTTGGTGTTGAGTTTTTGTCAACATTCGTAAAAAGCATAATAACATGGCATTAAATAGTTTCATGTGGTACTGATCGCAATTAAGTAATACCATGTACCATTACTACCCTTCACTATGACACAAAGTTGTTATGGCAATAGTATTGTCGTGACTTTTTCACACATCGCCCCATTGCAAATGGGGACCCTCACTTTTTCACTTTTTAGGTAGGTGTTTGCTTAGGTTGTCTTTGCTTAGCAGTAGTTTCCTAGTTTTAGCCTTTGCTAGTGAGGGAGAAATGTCGTAAAGGGATGCAAAAAGTTGTCAAGTTGCAAGGAAGTGATCTTAAGTGTCAAGTCGCTTTAACGTGTCAATGTGTCCTTCTAAGGTCAATTTTCCACTGTGCCATAGAAATTTTGAGCAAAAATGATAAAATTATTGCAAATTGATGTGATTTTCGTTAAAGTCCAGATGGAATATGATTTTCCACTCTTGGGGACTCAAAACAATGCAAAACAAAGTTAAAAATCCTTAAAAGTCCCAATGGAGATCATTTTTTCACCATGCAAAAGAATTAAAATCCAGTAGTCACGAGGGAATGGGATTTTTCACTTCACAAATGAATGAACAAAGTCAAGTTTGAGCAATTAAGGTCATGAAAATCTGCTTTGTCCCGATGGAAGACATTTTTCCACTAATAAATTAAGGTAAAATCAATCAGTCTCGATGGACGTCGTTTTTCCCCTCCATTTTGAGCACCAAATTACCTATTTTGAGTTTGGGACATGCGTTTGGAATGTTTAGTCCTAATGAGGGTCATTTTTCCACTTGGAAAGACAATTTACAAGGCAAAAAATACATTAGTCCCGATGACCTTAGATTTTCCACTCAGGACAGAGCATTGAGTTCATAAGGACAAGGAGTCTCGATGGAGGTCCGATTTCCACTCCAAGGGCTTAGCTTACAAGGAGGTAAAGTGAGTAGAATGTGGAGAGTCACAATAACCAAGGAATTTCCACCTTAAAAGCAAAAGTCCCAATGGAATTCAATTTTCCACTTCAAACAATATTTTGTCCCACATGCATCACGATGTTGTAAGAAGTGGAGGAAAAGTGAATAAAGATGCAAGTGGGTGAATGAGCAAAGGTAATACAAGTGTTGATTAGTCCCTATGATCACCGAATCTCCACTCAAGGACAAATCAAGCAATCTTTTACAAAGACTGAAGTGTCCCTATAGAGAACGGATATCCACTCCATTCGAAAATAATCAAAGCAACACAAAATTTCAAGGACAATCAGTCCCTATAAGATTCGAATCTCCTCTTTGGGTGAAATTACAAGGTAAAGACAAAATTCACTAAGGAAAAGAGTCCCTATGGACTACGATTTTCCACTATTTCATTTTGTGGATCAAAACAAAGATCAAATAGTCCCAATAATAATCGGATTTCCACAGACAAGAGGCAAGTAAATTCAAAATGAAGATTAATTGTCCCTATGCAAGTCAAATTTCCACCAAGAGGCAATTAGTAATGACTTTTATCCCTGTTACCCTTTAAAAGTTTAATCATGACTAAGTCAATCCTCTCCATGTCCGTTTCTCAAGGTTGTCCTTGTTTGTCTCATAACTAAGTGTTTGGTCGCGACCTTTGTGTAATTCGGAATTCTAAAGCTAGTCATGCATTGTCCACGTTTTCTAACCTTGGTCACGGAGTTGTAGATTTTCAAAAGTCCCCGATCGCCCGATCTTCCCCTTTGTCTTGTGTTTTAGTCGCTCCCGCAGAGGTTGTCAAAAGTCTGAAAAACCCTACCATAGGTTCTGAAGTTTGTGTTTTCCGCGATCGAGCGACTTGTGAAGCCTTACTCAAGTTTCAGGGCGCCGCCACCATGCGGGGTTAGTTGTACGAACTAACCTTGATTTGTCTTGTCAGCAAGATTATGCGGATGAAGGAACCGTTTTCAAAGCGGCTAAATAAATGCAATATTAAAGACATGCCACATCATATGAGTACATCAACAAGGTGGCGAATGGTTTTTGAACCAACCTTCACTATTCACTTGTGCTTTCAAGAAGTGAGTTATCTAGTTCGAGCCCATGCAGAGCAGAATCCAAAATCATTGGGCGGGAGTGAAGGACACAAAGATAGAGCACTTGAACCTGGGAGAATTCCTTCGAGACCTTGAACAAAAAGAAAGGACCCCGTCGCAAGATAAAATCTTTCAAAGTGGTTTAGCTTATGCAGTTGGTTTTCCACCTGTCGTGCCTTGTGTCGATTTAATTGTTGCATGTTCTAAAAGATACAATCCAGCGACACAGGAAATTCGAAGAGAGGACGGAAAGGTCATTGCACAAATCATTTCTGAAAGTGTTTCCTGTGCTTTGTGCCTCCCTAAGAAAGAAGCCTCCGAAGACATGTATGTTCTTGCCGATGAAGAGTATTTCCGAGCTCATGGAGACTGGTGCAAAAACTGCATTGCCAAGTCCTGGCTGAAGTCTGAAAAAGGAGGTAAGTCTCAATTGCCCTATTGCATCGTGTAGTAGGAAATGCTCGTGCCGACTCCATTGAATTTTGGATGTGTCGCTTCATCTTAGTGATTTGTAGCCCGCAAAATTCCATCAATTGTGCCTCTGTAATTAGTTACCATCTAAATGAGCAATTGAGGAATTTTCAGCAGTCTTTGGCCTTTAGCATGTGTTCATACTTAGTATATGTTCTAGCTAGTCGACAGTCAATTTGGCCTGGGTTCGAATTGCAATGCCCCCCCTCTACATGTCTGCCTATTTTCAAAAAATTTCCCAACTCACCCTACAGGTCAGCATGCAAATCTTTTCCTGTGTAAATGATGTCTTCCTAATGGAACTTGTTAGGGAATTAGAGGGAAACCTCAAATTGGGAATTTCCCATGAGGCCGCTACTTTTGTGATGGAATTTGGGAGTTTCTATACCCAATTTGACAGGGTCACATACCTTAGAATTGGGGGTTTTGAAAAAGCTTTGTTAAAGCTGCCCCGTTTTCCCACTGATTTTATGATATTCTTGGAGGTTTGTCGGCAGATGGTCGTGGTTAATGTCAAATATTTGAAAATTCCTTCCCATTGTCCCTATCTCACTTTTCTTGTAAAACAAATGGTGTTGCAAAGGGATTTGAGAAAACCCTGGAAGAATTCCACTTTCATTCTTTCTCGGCCAGGGATAGTTTTGACAGCAAAGGCTATGTGAAACGTTGCTTGTATGGAGCCAAAAATTATGTGCATCGGCCAGATATTGAAGATTTTTGGGAAGATTGTTCTGACGATGCTAAAGTGTTTAGAAGAAGTTTCACGAGGCTCACTTTGCAACAAATTCATGCTTTTGGCATTTCTTTTAATATCCCTAATAACACGGTGGAGGATGAGGTCATTCTTGACTCGGAATATCACACTCTTGCTGACAAGGCTCCACCTGGGATTGATTGGTCAGAAGGTGAGCTCTCGGATTTGATGACTCGTACAGCTCCCGTGTTGAGAAGAACATCTGATTGGTTGAATGGAAAGTGGAGACAACATGTCAACCCCTCACAAGGACAGAAGTCATCATCTCGTAGGGATCAGGTGGTTGTCTCGACCACTTCTGTCCAGATGTCAACAGACAAAACTGCTACTAAATTGCCCAGCCAAGGTTCACAGTCTGGTGGTGATGGGGAAAAACCTAAGGAAACCAGAAACAGGCTCAAATTGGCCTATGAGCAGGATGAAGAGGTTGTTGATTCTGAGGGCATTTACCAGCAAATAATTATAATAATTCTTTTTCTGATTTATTAGAAATTCCTTCCTCTCCTGTTTAGAATACTCATGTGAACACTGCTAATAGAGATTCAAGACATGAAACAACTTCTCCAGCCTGGCTGAAAACAGAGGTGGAGAAGAGGAGAAAAATCGTCACATCTGCCACCAGTGAAGTTGATACAGTCGCCCTGTTATTTCAGAGTTCCCACAAGCCCAAAAAGGCGAAGAGGATGTCCCGAATCATCTTTGATTCAATGTCTGGTCACCAGTTGTTAGAAATTGCCGACCCCATAAAGGATATGAATGAAGGTGAAACAATAGAGAATGATTACAAAATCATGAATATGGTACCTTCTACCCTCGAAGGAGATGTTTATCATGTTGATTTTTCGGTGAATGCACCAATTAAAAGAGCAAAGGAGCAAAAGACAGAAAATTTGGAGCTACAGTCTCAAGTGCAGTCATTGAAAGATTTCATTTCATCTATTATAAATCCTATAGCAGGGGAGGCCTCAAGTTCAAATGTGCAGGGAATAGCCCCTGATACTGTGCAGAAAATCAAGAGCAATCTTGGATACACCAAAGTTGTCACCGAGTGGATGGATGAACTGTATTAGGGTGGTGTCATTAATGTCACCAAGTTTAGGAGATTGTATGTAACCATGCTAAATAAGAGGAAGGAATTGGTGGCTGAGTTACAACAAGTCCGGAAAGAACATGGCAGCATGTTTGTGCTTGCAAAAGAGGTTGCAGAGCTCCTTTCAATGAAGCATGCTACGTTGGCGACTGAAAAATTGGTGGAGCGTCCTAAAGAAATTAACCCTACCTAGCTTGAGGAATTGGATTGGAAGGTAAAAATTTATGATTATATAGATGACATTAAGAAAGCATTGGGCAATTACTTTGAGGACTTGGTTAAGATTAAAGATAATTTTAATGCTTTGGAAGTTGATCTGATGGATGGATTTGAGGAAAATGTATGTGAGCTTAATCAAATGCTGGATCAATTCAAAGAGATTTATCAGAAGGAAATTGCAGGTCCTCAAACCATTTCCCCCAAGGTGTTTTAGAGGTTGAGCCATTTGCAAGCTTACACAGTAGCCTTTGAAGCTGAAATTGATGGCATACAGAGTAACTTGGCTGGTACAGACAAATCACTTTCTAAGTGGAAAACAAGGTTGCAAATCATGGCCACACCCAGGGATAGAAGCATTACCACGGTCATCAACAAGTACCAAGAATACAGGCAGAAGATCAAAGCTCAAGTGGCGGCATGTGATCAACAAGAGGTGGGTTATCAGCAGTCAAGATTTTGAAGTTGGTTATCGGAGGTTGTGATTTTATAGTTTTTTATTGCTTTTCTTGATATTGGCTCTTTCGCCTTTTTAAAGACTCAGTTTTAAATAACATTTGTCTTCAAGAAACCATTACTTTCAAGATTTAAATAATTGGACTTAAACTGAATTAAGGATCTTTTGGGAAACTTTGATTTTCTCATTAGAGCAAAAACTTTTGTTTATTAAGTATATTTTTGTTTTCAGTTAAGTGAATGATGCTTTTGTGGTGATTTTTTATTTATTTAAAGATTGAAAAATTAAAAATATATATGGTTTATACTGCATGTATGCCTTTCTAAAGCTTTCTAGTTAAAAGCATTTCCTTAGTTTGCTTTCTGGTTAAAAGCAATTATGAATGGTTCATTATTTGTTGAAAGTCTTATGCTGCCACCTTGTAAAATAAGCAAAGAAACAGTCAATAAATGGTTATTTGAGACTGGTTCAATTGTGGTTACATTTCTCACCTTTGTGGGCGTGAGAATATAGAGTTAGGTGATAAATCTATTAACCAACAATCCCACATGCATTATGAATTGGAAAATGATAGGAAAACCTGAATAAGTTGCCACTAAGTCTAAGTGAAGCAAACATAAGTCTGTTGTGCGTTGCACACGCTCCCTGTCGCCGACAGGGTCCCCCTTTCCTGTTTTGAGTTTTTTGATCGTTATCCTGAGGATCCAAGTAGAGTTTCTCGTGTCTCCTCGAGCGAGTTCGTGACCAGTCCATAAGCTGATTGACGTTGGAGTAACGAACCAGTGAGTCCCCCTAGCTGATCCGGCTTTCGGGCGTGAATGCCGAAAGCTTTGTTCTAAAATTTTAAAAGATTGCCTTAGATAGGCGTAAGATGGTAAGAACCAACGGACCCCGCCAACCCAGAGCTATAAGGCCAATTGCGTAAAGTTCGCTACTCGACCCTTGCGAAGAACGGGCAAAAGATGATTTTTGCCTCCTAAAAGGATCAAATTGCTCGGCCCAGCGCCTGGGTATTTTGATGCCTCCCAAGTCCAAATTTGTGGAGTCTGGCGAAGTTGCTGGGAGGTCCGACATTCTGTGAAAGTTTCCGAATTTTCTCTAAGGAACAGATTCCCCCTCCCCCGAGATCACCAATATAGGAGAACGATTTTCGGACCCTAGGCCCGAAATTTTGATGAAGGCGGAATGTTCTGAAAAGGATGCATAGGGTCCGAAAGCCCGAAAAGGCGCTTAGATCTGAGGTTGCGGTGTCTTGTTAACGCGTTAAGCTTCGAACTTTAAAAAAAAAAAAAAAAAAAAAACGAAGATAAAGGATATATCGCAACACATTTCGGACCCCAGAGCGAAGTTTTAAAAAAACGAAATTTTTTAACATGATGCATCTCCTTTTCGGACCCCAGGTCCGAACTAAACACTGTGCGAACACATTTCGGACCCCAGGTCCGAACTAACACGAAAGTGTTAAGTTAAAAACACTGTGCGAACACATTTCGGACCCCAGGTCCGAACTAACACGAAAGTGTTAAGTTAAAAACACTGTGCGATCCATTTCGGACCCCAGGTCCGAACTAACACGAAAGTGTTAAGTTTAAAACACTATGTAATTCCTTTTCGGCCCTAAGCCCCAAACTTCAACAAAGGCGAAGTTTTAAAAATAAAACGCGAGGCATTTTCGGACCCTAAGCCCCGAACTTCGGCGAAAGTCGAGTAACATAACACTGTGCGATCACATTTCGGACCCCAGGTCCGAATTTCGGCGAAGATGAAAGTTGAAAGCAACGCGATCATTTCGGACTTTAGGTCCGAACCAACATGGAGATGGAAGTTTTAAAAACATCACGCGATCACATTTCAGACCCTAAACCCCGAACTTCGGCGAAAGTCGAGTAACATAACACTGTGCATATCATTTTCGGACCCCAGGTCCGAACCAACGCGAAGGTGAAACATTGTATAACGCGATCATTTTCGGACTTTAGGTCCGAACCAAAACGAGGGCAAAGTCGAGTTTAAGACCTAACGCATCTCCTTTTCGGGCTAAAGATCCGAACTTTGGCAAGTTAAAACACAAACTTTGACAAGGCCAAAACAAAAACGCGAAGGCACAGTTTGTAACGCAAGAGCCAAAGCAAAAACGCGAAGGCACATTTGTAACGCAAGAGCCAAAGCAAAAACACGAAGGCACATTTTTAACACAAAATCTACTATTCAGCGCAAACTACACCCTTTACCCCAGGTCCGAAGTCCGCGAAGGTTAAATCCGAAGCCTCCAATTTTGTCAAAATTCAAAGTTAGAAATAATGCAATTCAAAGTTTGAAAGAGCTCTCAAATCCGAAAAACAAGGAGGTAAGACGCCGCATTATCCCCCCATCAACCATTTAAAATTCAGATTGCTAGGCACAGAACCATGTGAAATTGATAAATCCTCTTTCATCCTCCAAACCGCGAAAATTTAAATAGGAGGGATAACCGTTGGGATTCAAATTTTGCAGGATCGTCCGTTCGCCTCGCGCAACAAGGTCGGGCAATCACTCATCATTCGCTCCAATCAGGTAAGTACGCTTTATCGCATATGGTCATTTAAAATATGTGAATCAAATAGGCAAATACGCAAAATTTAAAATGCTCGGAGTCTGCATCGCCGTTATTCGAACATCCGAAATTTAGGATTCATCCCCGAGGTTTAGCCAGAAACTGCATCTCTTTTCAAATTCAAACTTCTCATATTTTGCCTCTGTTGAAAATTAATCCAAAAAATTCGAAAGTGATAATGCATAGTCATAAATCTTCAGGAATATGATGCTGTTAAAGTTAATCAAATTGTTAGCCAAAATGATATTTAAACTAATCCCGGTCTGTTGAAGCACTTCTGTTATTATCTAACCCGCATTATCGTTCTTGTATCACCTTGTAATCCGTGTCTGGCTGTGCAGGATAAATGCCTAAATCGGCGGCAGAATCATCAAAAACACCCGCTGCAGCCGAAACCTCACGAGCATCCAAATCAGACATCCCGCGGAAAGTTGAAAGAATGAAGTATCAGTATCAGAGGGGAGGATTAAGAGAGTCAAAGGTCCAGAGCGTCTGGGACAACATTGGTGACACCGACCTTGGCCACATTGATATTCAGGATTTCAGGGATCGGGTCTTCTCACCCAACGCATATGGCAGGCCTAGGCAAATGGTGGAAAGTGGCATCGCCCAAGCAGCAGGTTTTCCTCCAGCAATCCAGAACTATGAATTAGTGGTGGAGGCTGCTCGGCATTACGAACCAAAGTCCAGATTAGTGCTTCTGGAAGATATGACTATTGCCGACTTCTCCCCTGAGGCTATCGGTGATGCATTTGATATCCCCTTTCCAAATAATCCCATAGCTACAACAATGGACGAGGCACAGGGGGCATATGATATGAACCCGGCCCGATGCAGGGCATTGATTAACGAAGAATGGTTCAAGGAGAAAAGGCCTTCAAGCACCAGGATTGTGAAAAAGACCCCCAGGAGTGACTTTCATAATGAACATGGGGACATGGTCACCTTACTCAGCCGAGTCATGGGACTTCCTAAGTCTAGCTACTTTGAAGAGTGGATGTTCTATTTTACAGAGCAGGTCTTTGCCGGAAAGTCTAAGTTTGACTGGGCCCAGATCATAAGTGATAACATCCACGCTCAGCTGATTGAGCTCGAGACAAAGAAGTATTTCACCATGACCTCCTATTTGGTCTATATGTTCGCAAAGAACCAGCCACTGCCAGGGTTAATAATGAAAGGTGAGATCGGGAATGGGCCTGGTCAAGTAAAGGTTTATGACTGCTACCCGCAGCTGCACTACCAGGATATAGCTCAAAGGGAAAAGAGCAGCCCGGCTTACGCGGTTGGTCAGTACGAACGCGTCAACGACGCCTTCACAATGCGCCTAGTCAGGCTAATGCAAGGAGGGTTACACATAAGGCTCTCGGAGCAAGCTACCATTTTAGTGCAGAGGTATGGGGCCTGATTCATTCAGTTCCCAAGGTTCTCCTACATCCGAATAGCTGGCTTCGAAGGTGCCCCCCTTCGACTTCCGCGGTACCCAACCGATAAAGTAGTCCTCATGGAGGTGGCAAGACAATCACGCCCTGCCGGCATATTACTATGAGAGAGCAAGCAGGCTGGATTCGCATTTCCAATGATCATAGGCAACCATGATGTCCAATTGCGAACCCCCACCCTAGCAGAGGAGTCCCTTGCAGAGCTAGCCTCTTATGGCCTACAGGAACATTTCCCAAGGAAATGTTTTGATCATGACAATTTGGCGAAGAGAGCTTACGGTAGGCGCTACAGAGCAAAGGAGTCAATTGAAGATTATTGGAAAAATTGCTCCGATGACTACGAAGTCAGGCAACGGGAATATTCTAGATTGAGTGTGCAGCAAATGCGACTCTTTGAGTACCGTCAGGTCCTGGATCAGCTCACAGACTCGGGGAACTGCCTCCAAGTCCGAGAATTCGAAGCAGTAAGGCATCTCTTGCCAGGCGTTGATTGGTCTCAAGACCCAATCACGGATTTCGAAGCAATCATGGCAGCCCCGGCAAGATACACAGATCAATGGTTACATCACCAGATCGAGAGGCTAGTCCATGAGGGTGTCCAGTTTACTTACCATCTGATGGGCAGTTTCGACTCTCAGTCTTCCGAAGACGAAAGGACATCAGCTGAGAAACCAGAGAAAAGAAAGAAAGCTAAGGCTTGCAGAGGGACTCGGACGTCCAAAAGAACAAGAAGGGAGAAGATTCCCATAAGGAGGCCAGAGACCACTTCATCTTCGAGGGACCCCAGTTCGTCCGACGACGCCATAGATTTGGATTGCATACCTGCTCCGCCTTCCCAGAGCGACATAGAGGCATTCCAAGCCAATGATCCTCCTGCTCCAGATATGCCGGACACCGAGCAAAAGGGCCCCAATCCGACTAAGCCAGGTGTCCAAATAGAGGAAGGAGAAATCCCATCCACCCAAGGGATCGAAGTGCATGAACCTACCCAGCAGAGCCGCCACGAATTGCTACTCCTCCATGCAGCCAAGGACGACTCGACTGTCGAAGGGGAACAAAGAACAGACGAGATCCATGAGCTCGAGGGAACCAAGGAGCCACCGTCACAGGAGGATGTCAGACAATTGTTCAGTGAGATAGGGGAGAACTCAGATGCAAACAAGGAGCTTCCTCCTTCTTTCACCCCTCCGATGGCGGGACAGCTGCTAATTTGTGATCAGCCGGTTGAAAGCATGGGAGAACAAGGTGCTAACTTAACCCTATCCTCAACCCAGACAGTGCCTCAAGAGTGGCTGATCGCCAGAGCTCAGCGCAGGGCCGCCACCAAGGCACCCATCGATCTAGAGGACAACTTCTCACGAAAGGATCAAGCAAAAGCGAAAGGGAAGAAGAAACCAAGAACATACTCTAAGATAACCAAGGATGAGCAAAGGAACCGCACTCTTCATATTGCCACCCCGCCCATGAACAAGCCAGCAAATCAGATAACACTGGCAGATTATAGCATTACAACTGTCCCCATCGGGCGAGCTACAAAAGAGAAAGAAAAGGAGGAATTTAAGGACTCAGTGCAGAACATACTTAGACAGCTCGAGGAAATCACTGCCGAAAAGGATATGTATCGGGCCCGTGCTGAACAGGCCGAGGGATATATCGATAAGCTCCTGCGGCCATTACACAACCCCTCTGAATCCCATATTCCCCCGATGGCATTGGCGCAAAGGACCACAACTGAATTTGAAGGAATTCGGGATACCGCAAAGGCCGTCAAGGAATGGGTGCAGGACATCAAGAAAAAGGGAGAACAGATCCTCAAAGAAGTAAAGGAAATGGCTCTCCATCGAGAGCTCACTCTAGTCAGGCTATTGGGAGTAAAGAGGGAATCCCTTCACATGCATGAAGTAGCGGCCTCTACCCTTCCCCTCCTAAGAGCTCTTTTCTGGACACATACACAAATTCCCACACTGCCTGACATCCTAGATCCCCATGGCATCAGTGTTCTCAAGGAATGGTACTGGACCGTCACCATGAAGAACGACGCCCAAGAAATCATTGACAAAGAAAATGACGCATGTGAGGCAATTCTGGGGAACATGCAAGAACTAGGCAAGACCATCCTCCGATCAATGGTTTCGGGGTGGATAAATGACCTATCCGACAGTGTAATCCGGCCGGATTGGGAGGAAAGGTTAGGAGCAGATAAGGTTTCTTATTCCATTGAAGACTTGAGTTTTGCTGGTCAGCTCCATTCAGACATATTGTGCTTCGAGCGTAATCGCTCCAGCTGGAAGGACGGTTTAAGGCACGTGGACCAGTATCTCGAAGGCATGCAGTACAAAATTCACCACCCTCCCATGCCACCTTTTAGTCCCCTCTTCCAATCATGTATCAAGTTTCAGGAATATGTCCGCAAGGAACGAGCAGCAGGTCGTGATTTATGGCGGGAATACCTGCATGGCGAAGACCAGTTTCTACAGAAAGAATGTGAAACCGAAATAGAGAAAGTAGTTTCTCAAAAATGCCTTTTTCCCTCCAAGTCTTAAAAGGTGCACTTTTGTCCCAAAAAGGTGACAGTTGACTTTTGGTCAACATATTGTAAAAGTTTTTTGTACACCTCCCTTTTTTGGATTATTTCAATAGTTGTAATTATCCTTTTGGTAGTTATTGCTCCCTTTTAGCGTAGTTGTAGATATTTACCCCCATTTATGGCTGTGGGTCCCTCTTTTTGTAAGGATGAATCTGGGCCACTTGTCTAGATTAGATCTTGGCCATTCATCCATTTTTGGAAACCTATTTAAGGGGACTGGTTTTCCCTCATTTGAGAGGAAGTTCTTGGATTGTTGCGAAAGCTCTGAAGGAATTTTGCAGGAATTAATACAATGGATTAAAATTACCTTCAAGTTTCCTTGTGAGTGCATGGTCTCCTTCTTCATTTAATTTAGAAAGCTTTTAATTATGTCTATTCATTTTGCACAGCAGTTCTTACCAAGCATCTGATAGAACCTTCACAGTCCATACCATTAGAGGATAGCTGATTGCTTTTTTCCTTTCTGCATGGTTAATCTGGGCTATTTTATGATTCAGTTCGATTATCAAATATATACATATCATGAATGTAGAAGTTCTGAATATTGTATTTGGTAATATGAAAATCCGGTTTCTCCTTTGAAGATTGCACTGAGTTTATGCAAACATTGTGTCTGAATGACTGATGATGCTTAATTTGGTTTCCTGGAGGTGTCTGTCTGCTTGAGTGAATCTGTTGTCTTAGTTAAACGTTTACAGTTCTCTTTCTCCCTACCCTTCCTTTCTTTCCTCCCAATTTTATCCCCCTTTTTAGAAATCTGCAGTCCTGCTAAATCAGCTTCAAATTAACCAACATCACCTGAAAGAAAACCGTAAAAGGTCCCCGGGAATTTATACATGGAATTGCCAATCAAACGTAAGTCCCCTTGTGTTTCCAGCATAAACACATCAAGCCACTGAGAGATCCCGCAGTCAAGACCTGACAAAAGAAACCTTGAGGTAGTCTCCTTTGATCAAACTTAGAAAACAGCATTAGAGACTTCCTTATCTCAAGAGAGAGTAGGATAATCAGTCGGCTATTCTATTCTGCGTTGGCCGTATGGAGTTTGCAGCAATGCGATTTCATCCGCGTCAACAAAGTCTCAAACATATTTTGCAGGTTGGTTGGGAGTGATATGGAGAGGCGTCACCCTTGGGGAATCCTTCAGCAACGTGTAAAGTGGAGATCAACTAAAAGAGAGTGACCATTCAAATCTGAAGTTCAACTTCCTCCAAAGACAGAGCAAGCAGAAAACTTTATCAGACCAGCGCGTTCAAGAAAATCAAAGATAAAAATCATAGATGAGGAAGGAAAAGGGCTGATAATTGATCAAAACCATCAATCAAGGACATGAAATTGTAGCTTTCAGATCTGAATTTAGGCAAAGGATCGAAGGAATTATCCTAATCTCTGAAGGTGAAAGAGCAATTTCCAGATCTGAAGCAGAGAACTCTGAGTTTGAAACACCATTTCCAGACCTGTATCAGCAATTTCAGATCTGAAATTATTTCCAGAAAGGGGACTTGTTCATGTTGTTTTATAATGATTATCAATATGAACTCGAATCCTAACTCTCAGTTTTGTCATGATTGGCTTAATGTTTTATCAACGATCATAAATCAAGCCTCATCCTCTTTGTTTTTCAGAATTCACATAAGGAGAGATGCATAGAATGAAAGAACTTCACAGCTTGAGGGAGATCAATTCATACAAAGGATCAGCTCAAGGTATTCATGAAAGATTCAACAACAACATGGGGACTTGTTGTGACCATTTCACACATCGCCCCATTAAAATGGGGACCCCCTCCTTTTGCTCGGTTTTGCCTGTTTCTCTCTCTGCTTTTAGGGTTTTGGGTTAGTGAGTCGGTCGTTTGGATTAGGGTCAAGCCTTAGGGTTTCCGTTTTGATGATTTTAAGCCAAAGTCCAATCCAATTTTGAGAGATTGTTGAGCTTCCTCTCGTAGGATGCAATTTTGAAATGGGGTGAATTCGTCAGAGGTTGAGTAGGTTGGTCTAGATTCAGTCGGAATTTTGAATATAAGTCCAAATTTTGCCCAAGTGTTGATGATGAAATGATGAATTTTGTCTGATTGAATGTTTTTGACCAAATTTTGAAAATTCTGATAATTGATTCCAAACATTGGAAGAGTCTTATTGTTGCCTTGTTAAGTGTTTAAAACTCTAAAAACTTGATATTTTGGCCTGTGGAAGCAAAATCGCTCCTGTCCCTCAGCCAGGGACCAGGGCGAAAATGATATTTTAGGCATCCTGGTTATTAATTTGTTTCATTTGTCTTGTGCAAGGTCGCCAGGAGATGCGTTTGAACGCGAATTGAAACCTTTGAAGATTTTGAGATTTGAAAATGGCGAATTTTTTGGAGTTTTAGGACAAATTGCTCCTGTCCCTCAGTCAGGGACCAGGGCGAAATGTCTTGTCTGAACCATTCTGACTTCGTTTTGATCAAGCTAAAGTGTTAAGGACATGATGAAAGGATCAAGACGATTTTTGGATTGGAAGATATAAAGGAGGGCATGTTCTGTCCATTGAATATAATTTGAAGAAATTTGCAAACAAGGAAATGTGCCAGAAGGACAAAATCGCTCCTGTCCCTCACTGAAGGACCGGAGCTTGAAATCCAAAATTGCCTTGTCCTTGAAAGATTTGAATGATTTCGCGATTTGAGGAAAACAAAAGAAGTACATCTTATCAGTTGAATATAACTTGAAAGTACCATTATGAGGAAAATTGGCCCTAGAAGCAAGATCGCTCCTGTCCCTCTGCCAGGGACCAGGGCGAATTTTAGTGATAGCTCCCGTCCCTCTCCAAGGGACCAGAGCGATTTTTCTTATAAGACAAGTTTTGGGCGAAGATCAAGTGAGTGTTAAGTTTGAGGCAAGCAAAGGAGGCGTAACGAACCCGTTGAAGATAATTTGAAGATTGTAAAACGCCAAGTGAGGCCTATGTTGTCCTAGGCGCTCCTGTCCCCCAGCCAGGGACCAGAGCGATTTCTTACTAAGGAGGATTTCTCACCAAGTTGAAATGAATTCCATCCTAAAAATGAATGAAAGGGAGCATGACGAGTCCATTGAAGATATTTTTAAACATTGGCAAAGTGTGATTCAGCTTACAAGTACAAGTTCGCTCCTGTCCCTCAGCCAGGGACCAGGGCGAAATATTAGTTATGTTGCCTTCCTTACAAGTTTAAAATCATTCCAAACCAAGGTACGAGGAGGCAGTGATGTTTTAAGGGTGCTTCAAGAGAAACGAAGTTGCAAAGATCGCCAAATATGATGAAATGCCTAAGTTCGCTCCTGTCCCTCTCCCAGGGACCAGAGCGAAATCTCTAGATGTGCTTAAATTTTGAATATCAATCCCATTCTATACGTTCAAGAAGGATCAAGGGACCTCATTTTACACTGTGAAGGCAATTGCGAGTTGATAGGAACAAGAATGAGCCCAAGACACCAAAGATCGCTCCTGTCCTTCAGGCAAGGACCAGGGCGATATTCACTAAGTTGGTCATTTCCTTCAAAAAACGATAGCAAGGCAAGGTCGCACAAGGTCGAAAATGTCTTTGAGAAGATGATAAGCAAGGAACCAAACATCAAAAGGTGACCAACCTGAGGAAAGAAGCAAGTTCGCTCCTGTCCCTCACCAAGGAACCAGGGCGATATTCACTCAAATATTAAATTTGCTTTGTAAAGGACAAGTGAGTATGCGTGGAATGAAAGAATAAAGTTGTTACTTGCCTTGTGATATAAATTAGTGATTAAGGAGGCAAAGACCAAGGAGTAAATGCAAGATCGCTCCTGTCCCTTAGTCAGGGACCAGGGCGATAATGATCTTAAAAGGCATTCATCTACAAAATTGAATAGATCAAGCTCGAGATTCCCAATGTAGATGCCAGTTTCAACGCAGAGGAAGTGATTTTAAACGTAAAGGACGAGAAATTCAAGAGCAAAATGCTAGATCGCTCCTGTCCCTCTCCCAGGGACCAGAGCGATGTGGTTTGTACCCCTTACATCTCCCATATTTTGGCGCTAACATCATGTTCAAATTGTATTAAATGCTAAAATTCGATAAAATTTGAAATATTCAATTAAAATGGGCATTTAATAAGTGCGCACAAGACATTTAATTAATTAATTTTGCCTTTAAAAAGTCGAAACTATTAAATGCCAAGGCATTCAATTAATTAATTATTAATTTAAATAAAGAAAGAGCGCTTGGGTTTATTTTAAATGTTTTGCAAAAGTCGGCCTTGATTTTTATTTAAAATTTTGTTATTATTTGATTTATTTCCAAGTCGGCCTATGTGCAATTAGAGGGTGAGCGCCTATATAATGAAGATGTGATATCTCATTTCAAACCATCATTTTATCATCCTTTCACTTGCGATTTGGAAGACAAGGAGAAATGCGAAATTCCATCCAAGGAGAGTGCGCATTTGATTTGAAGTGAAGCGAATTTGCCATCATCACGTTGAAGATCCCTAAGGTTGGCGAAGTTACTAAGGAAGGTGTTCGCTTGAGGAAGATCACGTTGAAATCTTCAAAACTCCAATTTTTGTCTAGACAAATCACCTTATTTTGCATTTTTTAGAGTTAGCTCGCAAGAGAGGTATGGCGAAGATCCCTTGTCTTAATTTTGAATTTTGATCGTCATAGTTTAAATTTTGAATTTTGAAATTTTGAAATTCCATTAGCTCAATCGAATTTAGGAAATGATAACTCAAAGACTTATCATGAAGTTTCCTAAATTCAATCTAATCTATGTTATACATTGCAAAATCTATTACTTATTATGAAATGTTGTGTAGGTGTTACGATGGCGACCCCGAAGGCGGGAGCATCCACCAGTCGTCCAGCTCTTATGAAAGAAGATCAAAAGAACGAAGAACTGGAGACCAAGATCGTGTCGAAATGGAGTAACATTGGAGATACCAACTTGGGCAACTTCAGTACGAAGAAGTTTCGAGAGGCCCCTTATATTGGCAAGCCATCACCTGTCGCCAGGAGGATAATTGAAAGTGGCATCATTAAGGCGGCCGGCTTCCCTCCAGCAGTCCAGTGCCATGAGTTGATGATCGAGTGTGCTCGCCATTATGATCCTCAGTCTAGAACGATCGTGTCCAAGGAGGGAGACACTTTTGCTTATCTTTCAGAGGAGGCTATAAGTGAAGCTCTTCACTTACCAGAACATAAAGATATGATTTATAAAAGCATAGAAGGAGCCAGGTCCATGTACGAAGATGATCCAGATGCTTGCCTAAGCATCATCAACAAGAATTGGTTACTTAAGAGTCGTCCTCGCCTGAGCAAGATTCCGAATACACCACATAGGATCGACTTCCAGGAGGAGTACAGAGATTTGATAACAATGCTCAACCGAGTCACAGGAGCTCCTCAAGCCTTCTATTTTGAAAAGTGGATGTTCTACTTCATCCAAGTGATAGTTCAGGGAAAAGGAACAATTCATTGGGCTAGAATGATTAGCCATTGCTTGGACGTACAGTTAAGGAGACTGAAGGCTACCAAATCATTCCACATGAGTTCATACGTCATATATGCCTTGATCAGGAGCTTTGAATATGCAGGACTACCTCACAGAGGAGTGATTGGAAGAGGACCCGGCAAGGTCAGAGTTTGTGATTCCTATGTCCACTTGCATCATCCACCAGGAAGTAACTACAAGTTAGTTAATGATACCTTCACGATGAACATCACCAGGGCGTTGCAAGGCGGGATTCACAATAGGCTATCACAGGATGCACAAGAGCTAGTAAAGAGGTACGGTGCTTGGTTTATCCAATTTCCGAAATTTACTTATATTAGAGTTCATGGATGTCCTTCACCTCCATACATGTTGCCGAGGTATCCGACAGACAGAATAGTGTTACTTGAAGTAACTAGACAATTGGCAGCTTATGTGAAGGCATTTAGACACAGACATGGAAATGGAGTTCCTGTACCTATCATATTAGGAAATTCAGTTGAGGTATGTCGTAATGCTCTAGCCATGGATGACGCAGAGAAGGAGTTAGCTTTGTATTCATTTTCATTCTTTGCCTTGAGAGAGAGCTTTGATCCACATGGATATATAGAAGAGACAGTCGGTAGGAAATATAAGCATGAGTTTCAAATGGAAGATTTTATGATGAATCTCTTAGATGATCTTGAAGTGAAAAGGAAAATGCATTCTAGATTGCCTTTAGATTTCATCAGGAAATGCAAGATTTACAGAGTGGTCGACCAAGCTCAGGACAATGGCAGACATCTTCAATAATCTTATGATCGAGAAAGCAAATCAGTGAGGCTAGATTGGAATGAACCCGAGGTTGTGGATCTAGATGCTTTGATGGCTCCAGTCTTGTCTTGTACTCGCAGATGGGTTGATGTGCAGCATCAAAAGTTGAGAGAGCAGGGCATAGCTATGACTTTCACCTTGGAGGAGAGACCAGTTGAAGGTGGGGCAAGTGTAAGCGAAGGTAATCCTAATCCCAGAAATACAAGTGAAGGCAACCTTTGAAGCGCAAGTGAAGGCAATCTCCATCCTAGAGGCTCGAAGAGGAAAGAAAGACCTGAGAAAAGGGAATCGTCCAAGAAGAAGCAAGAGGCCAACCGAGATCGTTCATCCGGCACATCTTCTCGACAGGAGAAGAGGACATCTGAGATAGAGGAATCCATGGAATCAATGGTACAGAATGATAAAGAAGGACAGGCACCTCGAAGGTCACCAGGTGGATCTCTCCAAGATAATGAGTTGCATGAAGATAGGGAAGATAACGAAGTGACATCTCCTCCCAGAAAGGAAGAATTGCTTAAGGAGATTCAGGTTAAAGAAACAAGATCTGCCATCCCAAATTGGTTAAAGGAAAGATTAACGAAGGTAATTGTGGTCGAGGATGAGGACAATGTGATTGATTTGGAGAGTCTCGTTGGACATTCCCAGGAAGTGACAGAGAAGAGGAAGGCTACTAAGATGTCCAAGATGATTAGAGATGAGACTGGATCCAGAATATTGCAGATAGCTACATCGGCCGTGGACAAGTATGAAGGGGAGATCCTTGCAGAAGAATATGATGTAGAGACATTTGAGCTTGGTCCACTCACAGCCGAGCAGACACTAGATGATGCCACCGATTCATTTGAGGCATTGAAAGATAAGCTTAGGGAAGAAATGGAGAAAAATAGAAAGCTTGAGAGAGAGGTCGGTGCATGGAGAACATACTTCAGCCATCTCAATCAACCTTTGGGACGTCAGGATCCAGCAAGATCACCCGTACAGGCACTTCCCCTTCAATCAATTGGTGAGGCAGAGAGAGTCAGGAGTTTAGTCCAGCTTATGAGCTCATGGATTGACAAATCTCATACAGTCGCCATGGAATTTGCAACAAGGATGATGCAGACCATTCATAGGGCTATCCAGGTTCTTGAGATTATCCACAACTTGATGATAACGGTAGCCGCTTTTGCTCATACTAAAGATGTTATCATTCCTGTCTTGCAAGTAATCAGACAAACATCAAGGAAGGTCCTGGCACAGGAAAAGATAATGGATGGAGGACCTCATAGTTTGCTTCAGTGGTCAACCTTACTCCAGATGAAGGAAGTTCTCTTCGAGGACATCAGTACTAGATGCAATCATGTTGAGGAGGTTATCCACCCGATCCAGGACAGAGTATTTGAGGTACTACGTACCATTCTTGGCAGGAGGATCAAAGTTGAGACAGATGTGGATTTACAGGAATTGGAGGATAAAGTCAAAGTCATCTTTTGCAAGGATGCTAATGTTATCACAGATGAGCAACGGGACCGGATGTTTGCTACCATGCTCTTGATTGAGAAGACTAAGGAACTTGAACCTGGTTGGGACGCTGCTCTTCTCCAGGCATTTGATCAGGTCATCCACTTAGATGAACGAATGAAGAATCTTCCCGAGATTCCCATTGCTGAGATCGAAGGAATCGTATCTAGATTCATTACATATGCTAAAAAGGAGCATTGGAAAGGGAATAAGATTCTAGATGAGAGGTTGCTATAGATGACATGGCACCTTAATTGTCATTGGTCTGTCTCCTAGATTTTTGTGCCAAATTTAATATTTGGCTATGCATTTAATGTTGTGCAATAAAAGGGGAACTTTTGTAATAAAACCCTAATTAGGGTTTAGGTGTCATAATCTTGGCCATTGATCTTCTTTTGATCTGGACCGTTCATCGTAATTGAGGATGCTATATATACCCTCATTTCTTTTCATTTTGAAGCTAGAAAACTAGAACTAAAAAAATTAGAGATTAAGGAGAAATTAGAGAGATTAGAAGCAAGTTGTTTTGTAGCAAGATTGAGCTTTGAGGGAGGAATTTCAAACAATTGTTGTACATGATGGCTTTGAGATCAATAAAATATTGAAGTTATGGTGTTTTATTGCAATTTTCATGGTTATCTTCATGGTTGTTCATTTTCTTGAATCATTCTCAATCAAAGTAGTGTGTTAATTCGAAGGACAAAGTGTTGGACTTGATCTTTGGTATGATTCGCTTTCCAAACCACTAGCTTCTTGCTGATTGTAGGAACGCCTTGCGTGGTCGACTGGAGATATTTGAATCGCTTAAACCTTCAATCATTGTTGTATCTTAGATATGTACCTTCGTGATAGTGTCCTTGATACTTGATGTATTGAAAAATCATTTGTTACCTTAGAAGATCGCATCAATTTCAATTGAGTTGTTAATTTATGGCAATATTGGAGTTGGTAGAATCTCGCCAAGTCTCGTCTACATGGAGTCATTCTTAGGGTTAGACTAGATTAGATCTCTTGCAAACCCTGCCCTTTGATATTTTTGAGAGCTTGTTTAGTTTAGAAAATTCTTCGGAACGTAAGGCCCCTTGATGACACAGCAATCACAACGACCGCTGGTGCTTATCCACACGTAGAGACCCTACTTACAAGAACATTGGAGTCATCCTAACTGATCCTTCTTGCGATATCTTCAGCAGTTAGAGACTTTATTCAAGAGAGGATAAGATGCCTTTGGGTATTTTATTCTATGTATGATTGTGTACAAAATACACGTCAACAGGACTTAACATCATGGAGAAAACAAGTTTCACATTCAAGAACTCCACCAAGGAATCCAAGTCCAAGACAAGGAACTGCAAAATCAAACTTCATTGGGACATTCATAAATATCAAGACACCCAAAGAATGATGGAAAGGGAATCAGTAGGATCCCTCAACGAAGAAAACAATGCAAGGACAACATCGCAATGGCAACATGGAAGGTCTCAACTTCGTGTATGAATCAAGATGGTGAAAGAGTTCAAGGTGAAAGATCCAATGGAACAAAGATCACCTAAGACTAGAAGATCAACCCGATCACTTGTGGATGATGCAATCTTCATCACATCATCAAGCTTGGAACTTTCGAATATCAAGAGATATTGCTCTACTACACACACTTGTGATGATCTACAATCCAAGCTAAGATGGCATTCAAGTCACCATTTGTCCCATCAAAAGGGTTCCAAGTCCGCATTCATTCAAGGAGCGAATAAGTGACACGTGGCACTACGCCAAATATTATTTATCTTACCTATCCTCATCTCTCATTGGCCAATGTAATGGTGGTTGAAACAAACCCTAATTAAGGTTTCTATCTTTCGATCTTGGCCATTGATTGTGAATCAATCTGAACAGTTCATTGTAAATGGAACTTCTATAAAAGGGCACTTTGCTCTAATTTGTAGGGGTTAATAGAGGAATGTTAGAAGAGTAGAAGAATAGTTGCTAAAGCAATTACGAATTAGAAGTTTGAGTAGAAGTAGATTAGGATAGAAGGTAAAGATTGTTGCCAAGATCATGTTGCAAGAGACATTGTTTTTCATTGAAGTTATGGTGAATTTTGTATGGGGATAATTGGGTAAGGAGAAGTGCAGATCTGATTTAAATAATAAGTGCAGATTTGATTATGAAAGGTTGTGTCCCTTTCAAATGGTAGAAATAATGAAGAGTTGCACTCTTTCAAAGGGTGATAATGGTGAAAGGGTGTGTCTCTTGCCAAAGGGCATACATGATGAAGAGGTGTGACCTCTCCCAAAAATTGAGAGATATAAAGGAAAGGAAATAAGGGAAAAAAGGGGAGGAGGGCGGACGGTGGAGAAAAGGTAAGGGAGAGCGGTCTACGGAGGTAAGGTAAGATACAAGGTTTAGTTATTAAATAATATAAGTGATACAAGGTTTTATTTATATTAAATAATATAAGTATATTATTTAATATGTAATGTCATTATCATAATAATGTGTGAAACTCATTAATATTAGCTACTGAGTAATGTGTGAGGTTCGTTAATAGGTGATGTTAATTGTAATCTAGTGAATATATATATATATATATATATATATATATATATTCAATCAAACAAGGAGTAACATAATGATTATAAATATAGATATTGATTATAATAGATAGGTAATGAAAGAAGTTAAGGTTAATGAATGTAATTAATGTATATGTGTAATGTTATGATAATGAATACTTTAAATGAACATATTAATGAATGGTTTATAGATATTAAGGAATAAGTATAAACCGCATGTTAATGAATTTGTATTAACATACGTTAACGAGTATACGTATCAATGAATAGTAGGGATATAAATTAATAAATGTAATGTTCATTAATTAATGTGTAATGTTCATACATATTGGTAATGTGTAATGTTCATTAATATGTGATATTAATCGTAGTCTAGTGAATGTATACATATTAATTAATGTGTAGCATTCACTAGTCACTAAACATAGGTAAAAGATATAATTTGTTAATTGTTGTATACATAAGTTTGCATATTAAGAAAGATTAGGAAGACAAAGGTATGTTAAGAGATGTAATGCATATGTAAAAGAGGGAAGATATTATATATCTATGTTAATTAAGAATACATTAAGAATTCATGTTAACACAAGGGATAGTTTATGAACTGAAACTATTATGCAAATGTATGGCTTGGTTGACTAAAACTCAATCAAGAAGAGAAGGATCTAGTCAATTCCCCTTGAGGACTTGGATGATGGAGGCATCACCCAAGACAAGGTAAGGCAAGGGTCCTCCTTAGCTGGCTTGGGTATAAGAGGTTATACCCAAGACAGGACTCAAGGTCGGGCCGATCCCCTTTGAGGACTTGGATGATGAAGGCATCACCCAAGGCAAGGAATAGACAAGGGTCTTCCTTGGAGGGCTTGGGTGTGAGAGTTTACACCCAAGACAGGATTCGAACTCATCTTCGATTTCCTGGAGGCCTTGGAACCAAGGGGTTCCAAGAGGGCGAGCTTCACGGCCGCCTAAGGACATCTTGGAACCAAGGGGTTCCAAGAAGGCGAGCCTCACGGCCGCCTAAGGACATACTTTGTTTGGCATTCGTATCCTTTTTATTAGATAAAAATTATGATTATGTTAAATAAGCATTGAAGTTAGATTGCAATTTAAATTACTTATATATATATTTATATGTTTGTTATGTTCTAGCAATCTGTTCTGCAGGTTAATGATCTCTAAATAGTAGGGACATTACATTGCTATTCACACATTGATATGCATTGCCTTGATGGTGTCTATGTTGTTGGTGGTAATTTGAACACCATATATTTACCTTAGAAGATTGCACTAGCTTTGTGGAGTTGTTCATTGATGTCAAAGCGAAGTCTAGTAGAGTCTCACCAAGTCATCCACTACATCCTCCATTCCTAGGAGTATATTAGTCTTCCTCAACCCTTTATCCTTTTTCTCTTTTTTCAAGTTAAGTTAATTTCCACGTTCCAGTAACATTCAAACATTCAAGCATCCGTATGCAACGTAAGTCCCCTTGTGATTCCAGCATTATCACATCAAACCATTGAGCTTATCCACATGTTGAGACCCGACATTAGGAACCTTGGAGTCTTCCATTTGATCACGTAGTTTAGCATTTGGGAAGATTTTGTTCAAGAGGGTAAGATACCTTGGTGTTTTATTTTGAGTTTGAGGTGCATAAAAACACATCAACAAGTATATCAAGAGGTGCCTATAAATTGATAAAACACGGTTGTTTCATTCATATGGGTGGCAATAGTATATCAAGAGGTAATTAAAGACAAAGTTGGGCATATAGATTGATAAAACATAGTGGTTGGATTCATGTGGGATGACCGTCTTTTAAACTAGCTGATTGGGAATACAATCTCACAAGTTAAGTGAGCATGGTCCCTCAAGAAGTTTTGTGAGCTAGCCAAACCTATATCGGGCTTTGATCTTGTTTGGAAATAGTATATAGGCAGTCCTTGGGAAAAGGGTGCCCTTGTGACCCAAGTGTACAGAAGAGTGCTTGGAGAAGAACGATACCACAAAATGCAATAGCTAAGTTACGTTATAAAGGACAATTCAAGTGAATAAGTTGCACAAGATGAATATAATAGGAAATATGCTAGAAATACTTGATAATAATGTGCCACTTTGAGGGGGCAACCTCCTAATCCACTTTGAGGGGGATACCTCCAATAGTCTACAATAACATCTCAATACTCATCCTGCTCATAATAACTAACCCATACCTCCTATATATAGTATATAGTATATACCATACTTATGCCTTGGATACCACCTAGGCCAACTTAGATACTTAAATATAACTCCTTGCATGACCTAAATACATATATATGATTATAATAATAAGAGTCAAGGTAGTGTTGATGTGTATTTTGTACACTATCAAACACAGAATAAAATACCTAAGGGTACCTTATCCTCTCTTGAATAAAGCCTCTGATTGCTGAAGATATCGCGAAAAAGGATCAATCAGGATGACTCCAAGGTTCTTGTATGTAGGGTCTCTACGTGTGGATAAGCTCTCTGTGGTATGATGTGATTTGCTGGAATCACAAGGGGACTTACATTTGATGATTGAACTTCTGATTTGCTTTGAATATTGCTGGACACAGGATTTTACTAACTTTGACTTGAAAAAAGGAAAAAAGATGAGGGCGAAGAGAGGATCTAATCCTAATATTAAGAATGTAGGAGCAATGATTGATCTTTGATGAAACTCTAACTAGGTCTTGTTTTGACATCGCAGGACCATCTCCACAAGGCTAGTGCGATCTTCGAAGGGAAACTTTATGATGTTCAAATCATCACTGCAGGCATAGACACCATCAGGTTGATGCATATCAATGAAGAAGCGACAATTGAAGTTAGGCTTAAGTTGAATGATTCCAGTTGACTACGCAAGGCAAGTTTGCAATCAACAAACTGCTAGTAGTATGGATATACGAATTCCACCATCAATCAAGCACATTTCTTCCACTCATCTAATAACACGAAATCAAATATGAGAAGTATAAAGACCATGCAAATTGTCGAATCGACCCATAAATTTCACCATTTCTTCAATGAAGTTACAAGTCTTTTACAACAACATCTTGGCAACAATCTTTGACTTCTCTCTCTACTCTACTCTAATTGCTTCCAACTATTCTCTAACTATTCTAACTATTTTCAACTCTCTAACTATTGCTAATTCCTTTTACAAAATGAAATGCCAGGGCTTATATAGTGCCCACAATACAATTCGATGGCTAAGATCAATTTGAGATCAATGGCCAGGATTCAATAATAAAAACCCTAATTAGGGTTTGTTACAACCATTACATAACATTTAATGCTTGACCAAATATAAAATTGTATTGCTTGGACACATGTCCTCTCTGGAAAAATCGACCAATGGATAGGCGAGGTAGGTACATCGGAGTTTGTGCCACCTTCCATGGGTTAGGTACATTGAATCTGGACATGTTGAGGTGGACCACACTGACTGGAGAAGTGATGACTAGGATGCCACCTCGTCTGACACTTGTAACTTGGTAAATATTCAACTTGATGTTGTTGAGAAGCTAGCTTTAATTAATTCATCTAGAACTATTTGCTTCTTCAACGAACCCTTGTTCTGACTTCTTGTGTCCTTGATTTGCAGGATGATGATGTACCTCGCCTTGGAATGCTGGATTTGGAAGAGGTCGCCCTTGATGACGTTAGTCCAAAGAAGATCGTCCTTGTCGATGCTAGGCTGGATCGAAGAAGGTCGTTCTTGTCCTTGCTTGATCGTCCTTGATCTGGCTTGATTTTCCTTGAGGAGAGTCTTCCGACTCGTAGATCTTTCGAGCTTGGAGTCGCCATCTTGATACCTACACAACATTTCAAAATTAGTAATATATCTTGAAATCTAAAAATTAAACTTTAAAAGGAATATTCAAGATTTTAATTAGGAAACTTCATGATAAATCTTGAGTTATCATTTCCTAATTAACCATGTAATACTTAGATTTTTCCCAAAAATGCTTAAAAAATCAAACCTTGAATAAGGGTGTCAAGATGATTTTGCCATACCTCTTCTTGAGAATTAACTCTAAAAAATAGATGAATTTTGGCTAGGCAAAGCGTAGACCAAAGCTCTCCCTTGGATAAAATGCACCTCCATTAGCTAGCTTCTTCAAGATCTGGAAATTCGCCTTCAAATGTAGCAAGAAATTCGCCTCTCCCATAGCCTTCAATATGAATTTCGCCCTTCTTAGTCTCCACTCCTGGTAGAAATTCGCTCCTTCAAATTGCTCTTCCAAATCGCACTTGAAATGATGAGTGAATGATTTGAATAATGAAAAACATGCCTCAAATATATAGAGTGCTCACCATTTTATTTCCATGGGCCGACTTGGAAAAATAGGCCAAAAGATAAATAAAAATTAATAAAAGAAGAGGCCGACTTGATAAAAACATTAAATAATACCCCAAGCGCTCCAATTTTATTTTATTTTTTAAAATAATAATAATTAATTTTAAATGCCTTTATAATTAAAAAATTCGATTTTTTTAGGCTCAAAATTAATTATTAAATACCATGCGCTTTTATTAAATGCCAAAAATATTTCAAGGTTTTATCGAATCTGGCATTTAATGTAATTTGAAGGATATTTGGCGCCCAATCATGAAAAATAATGGCTATTAACAAGATCGCTCTGGTCCCTTGGTGAGGGACAGGAGCGATCTCATTCTAGACCTCACACTTCTTGTTTTTTACGTCCAAGACCTCATTTTTGACGTCCAAGATGGCATTTTTACTTAGAATTTCGAGTTCAATTTATTCGATCTTTGAAATGAGTGCACTTTAAAGCATTTTCGCCCTGGTCCCTTGGTGAGGGACAGGAGCTATTTTGCAAATCCAAGCTTATCCGTCCTTTGTTAGCCTTCCAAATTATATTCAATGGATAAATCATGTTTCCCTTGACCTCCTCAAATCGCGAAACCACTTAAATCTTGCAAGGATAATGAGAAATTGGAATTCAAGCTCCGGTCCTTCAGTGAGGGACAGGAGCGATTTTTGCTCTCAGGCCAAATCTTTTTACTTTTCACTTCAAATTTCCTTCGGTGAGGAAAATATCATCTCTTTACACGCCATGAATAAAAGTTCGAGTCCAAACAAGGTCTAAAAATGTGTATATGAATAAAATCGCTCTGGTCCCTTGGTGAGGGACAGGAGCGAATTTACCTTTCTAGACAAATACTCCATCATTTCATCGTCCTTAATCAAGTCTGGATGCTCTATCACGTTCATTTTGTCCTCCATCATGCCTTTGATGTCTCAATTTGTCCAAACAAGGTCAGGAATGACTCCACTAGGCTTTTTCGCTCTGGACCCTTGGTGAGGGACATGAGCGATTCGCCTTGGACCCTTGGAGAGGGACAGGAGCGCTTTTCGCTCTGGAACCTCAGTGAAGGTCAGGAGCGAAATTTGACTTTTCGAACTCTCTATCAGGACAATTTCAATGGAATATAACATTTAAGTATAAGTGACTTTAAGTTATATTCCATATATACTTTCAGGATGTTTGAGAGTGGTTTCAGACCTCCAGGAGTTATATTGCAAAATCTAGTTTTTTGAGGTTTTTCAGTTTCCAGACTTAGTCAAATTCAGGATCAGGACATTCCAGACTTAGCCAAATTTCAAGATCAAGACTTTCAAACTTAGCCCAAATTTCAGGACATTCCAGACTTAGCCAGATTTCAAGACATTCCAGACTTAGCCAAATTTCAGAATCAAGACATCACTCAAGCCGGACTTGCTTATCCATGTGATCACCTGGGCGACACTCAAAATGCAAAGGCTAGCTAACAAAACCCTAAAAGACCAAAAAAAACAAACCCTAAAAAGCAAAAAAGCAAGGGTCCCCATTTGCAATGGGGCGATGTGTGAAAACGTCACAACAGGTAGCCACAAGACGACTACTCATAACATAATACACACTATAGGGTTAGGGGCATAACATTGCCCCCCTCTTTACAAAAGCATTTTCCTCAATGCTAACTCTTCCTTTTTCTTCTTCTTCATCTACTTTTTTTTGTTTCTTCTTCTTCTTGTTCTTTCTTTGTTCTTGTTCCTACCCTTTCTTTTGTTCTTTCTCTTGCTCTTTCTCTTGTTCTTGTTCTTTCTCTTGCTCTTGCTCTTTTTCTTGCTCTTGCGCTTGCTCTTGCTCTTTTACTTCTACCTTTTTATTTGCCTTGTTCTTCTACTTCTTGTTCTTTTTTATTTTTCGTCTTTTGCTACAAATCCTAGATATTACTTTGCAAAAAAAAAAATTTCCAAGAAATTAGCTAATTTGCAGCCTTGAGAGTGAAGTTTTTGGAAACCATAATTTTGCAATAAGTCATGTATTTCTGCTCCATTTTCTTTGAAATTTGGACTCTAAACACTTCAACTACCTCCTCAAAAACCCTTTAAAAATTATGAGTAAGTTTGCTCAGATCTGAGAGATATGTGCTTCACAAAACTTTTGGGCAGAAATGCTAATTTTGCAATAACTTGCCTAATTCTGCTCCAATTCTTCTACAAATTGGACTGAATATACTTCAGTATGTTCTTTAAAAATCAGGACAAAAAGTTCTCAAATTTGATAGATGTGTGATTTCCAAAATGACCTCCAAAATTGATGAAAAAAGCCTTGTTTTCGCGGTGCCAAGATCATGCTCTAATACCACTTGTAATAAAATAACTTGCACAAAAAGAACATAATAAAAAATATGCTGAAAACACTTGATAATAATATGCCACTTCGAGAGGGCAAACTCCTAATCCACTTTGAGGGGGATGCCTCCAATAGTCTTCAATAACATCTCAATACTCATCATGATCATAATAACTAACGTATACCTCCTATATGTACCATACTTATATCTTCAATACCACCTAGGCCAACTTAGATACTTAAATATAACTCCTAGGATGACCTCAATACATATATACGATTATAATAATGATAATATGATTTATTTAAGAGTTAAGGTAGCCACAAGCCAATACTCATAACATATTACACACTATAGGGTTAGGGGCATAACAATAATAAAGTAAGATTAGGGCATGATCATATAGAGCTATATATAGATGCATGAATAGTCATGCACTGGAAGGAGATAAGCAAAGTAAAATGATTGTAGTGTATAGAGGAGTGAAGTATGTCATACCTAGGAAATGAGATGGTTGTCTTAGTGATTGATTTCATTCTCATACTTAGGTGGGGAGTATAGAAGTTGTCTCTTGATTGATATGATGGATGTATTCATTTTCACATAATGATAGATTCATATTTGCTTATGCAAATCGAATATGTGAACTAGCTATGATAAATGGGATACATCTAGTTCTTTCTTTCCTTGTATGACATTTGTTAGATCAAGGATTCTAGTCTTCCCCATAGATATTCAAAATTGAGGTTTTTATTTGAAGAGTCATTAATTATGTTGTACCATACAAAAAATTTGTATTCTGTCAAGTTATAAGTCAAAGTCATAAGTCAAAGTCATAATCTTGAGTGGTCTTAAGAGCTAAGACTTTGAAAACTCATCTTGTTTGGTATGTCGTATCATGCTTTGTCCTTTTCAAATCTTTGCAAGATCATGGAATTGAGTGTTTTGAATTGGAGGAATAAATTTTCATGAGATAAAGTTTTATAAAGGATGCAATCAACTATGTAAAAATTGTTTTTCAATTCAAAATTTAGAACACCATTTGCATGTGTGTATTGGAAGCTAAAGGCATGCCAGTTTAAGAAAGATGGAAGATGTCAAAAATGAGATATTAAAGTGCAATATAAAGACACACATGTAGATGCAACGAAGCACCTAAATGAAGGATTCAAACTTCATGGATGTAGTTCACAGTTGCACACCTAGAATGAAGCACACACCTGTACAAAGGAAAAACTTTAGTCAAAAACTATCATTAATGGTTAGGCATGCATGGGGGGTTCTGGATGTGCTTATACAAAACTATGGACTACTATAGCAACAAGTGTGTGAGATGAGTTAGGCATGCACCTGACTTAATAAGAAAAGATGAACTTTTAATATGTATGCACACACTTCAAGACAAGCATGCACTACAAGGGCATGCATCTAGGATCATAGACACACCTATACAAAGTGGACATAGCTCATAGGCACATGAAGAAATTTCAAGGTATGCACCTAAGAAGGGAATTCATTTCTTTATATGATGATCAACCTAGCATAGAAGAGCATATCGGAAAGGAAGATGCACCGCAAAGAAGGAAAATAAAGCATTTAATAGCTTCTATTCATAGGTGCATGGGTCTAAACACACACCTAATCAAAGAGAATTTTGGTTTATAAAAATCAAATGGAAATGGATTCTTTGGTAGTCCACAATACCTGACAATCTGCTTCTAGGCCTATAGAAGGCTTATGGGACTACCCCGTACTCCATGCAGAAAGCACCTAATTGTGCTACAAACGAGGTGTGCATAACCTACCTCCTACAAGATTTGAACTTGTGACCTCTCTTTCAAGAGTACAAGTTCTCCACCACTAGGCCAACTCAATACATGACAACTTAGGTATACATGCCCTAATTGTGCCCATGTAAAAGCAAAAGGCATTTACAAGCGCGAGCTAGGGTATATGCCACATAATACATTTTATAGTCAAAAAATCTAGTTTCATGTGTGTGCAACCTAAGGAAAATGCACATTATGAATGAAATTCAACTAGTGTATAGGTCTGGGACTAAGACTAAGGATGCACCTCATAGAGGGAAAAAGTTTTGGTTTACAAAAACCCATTGTTATGGACACACCAATGTAAAAGTATTTTTTGTCAAAAAATCATCAATTGTCAAGCATGCATTTGATCTAGGGGAACACGTCTCATAAAGGAGGCAAGTTCATTTTGAAAATTCAAAGTTCACTGTATAGATGTACACCTAGGGGCAAAGAAGTACCTCAATAAAAAAAAATTCATTGCTAAAAAAACTTGTATATTAGGTGCATGCCTATGGGCAAGAGTGCACCTCATAAAGGAAACTCAAATGTTAAATGCAAAGATTCAAAAACAACATATAGGTGCAAGGGTAGGATGGGAGTGGTGAGGTTGTGGCATGCACCTCACCAAAGGAAATTTAATCATTAAGTGTACACCTCAACAAAGAAAAAATTTAGCTCACACAAAGTTTGAAAACCCAATTATCAAGTGCACACCACATGTGGCCATAGGCAAACCATTGTAATTGTTTGCCTCTGTCAAACACCATCCTATTGAAGATATTGATCTCCCTCAACCTGAAGCTACATCCATCAGCCAGTTGCAACATGAGTGCCTCACGAGGAATTATTAGCTTTGCCAATGCATGACAACCATAAAAAATAGGCCACCACACAACCCTATATTGCATCTTTTGTTTCCGTAGCAGTCAAGAGTACAAATTGAAAAACTAGATCAGCCCCAAAAGGAACAAAACAAATATCTATTGATCTCTTCACTTGAATTGAAGCAAAAAGAATTCTTCCATGTCAGAATGTAATGAAAAATATGCCTCATTATCCTACTAACATTGGTCTGTTGTTGCTAAACGTCATCACATACTGTATGTTGGCCAAGTGAAACACTTAAACTCAAGTACACCACCACTGTAAATTAAGAAGCCACATCTTCATCATGAAGGAAGACTTCATACTCAACTTTGTTCTTTTCAGACTCAAATAACCACCAGTTAACACACCCTCAAATAAGTAATCTCCATATTTGGATTTTGTTTCATTACAAACATCAACATAAAAAAGAGAGCCATAAGCCTCCTCATGTGAAGAACAACAATCTTCAAATTGTCTCACTATTGTAGATTCACTTTGGCAGCTTGGGGTGTTAAATGTGTTGCTACAATTGGACTTGTGGCACATTTCTCCCTCCACAATTACCATACTAGCATTATTTAATGACCCAATTGAAGTGCAATTGGCATGAAGAAAACTACATGTTGGACACCAAACAAATAGACTCTCATATGCTCTCATGTGATCACCATCTTCACAATCTTCAAGTGCTAAGTCTTCATATGAACATCATCAACTGTACTACCATTTATTTCAACAATCTTATCATGTACAGCTGTATATGCTGTCCTCATGCAAACAATCACAAGCAACTTCAAAATAAAAAATATGGAAAAACGAAGGCAAGAGATTGAACAAGAAAACATTTTTGTGTTCACCATTTTCACCACCATGATGTGCATGTCCTCGTTTTACAAGTGGTTGCGCAGTGGAGTCCACTAGCTTATTTTATTCCTATAAACTAAGGTAGAAAAAAAACAGAGAAATAATTGAATTAATTAAATATTAAATCATACTAAGTCACATTTTGGACATTTATATTTAATTAATTGGCCTATTTATTAAAGTGACTTTTATTAAATGCATTGGTAATTATTAAATAAGTCACTTTGGAAAAAGCAAAATATATTAAAAATCAAAAAGTGGTAATGAATAAAAGGTTGTGAACGAAAATTATTAAGATCTTTCCTAATTGGTCTATTTATTAAAGTGACTTTTATTAAATGCATTGGTAATTATTAAATAAGTCACTTTGGAAAAAGCAAAATATATTAAAAATCAAAAGGTGGTGATGAATAAAAGGTTGTGAACGAAAATTATTAAAATCTTTTTGGAAATTTTTTATCAAGGGATTTTGGAGAACTTGTTTTACAAGTCCCCTAAATTCGAGGACAAAAACCCTTTGGATTTTTCGATGGATTGGATGAAAACCAAATACTGTCCTTGGTGGATTTAGGTCAGAATTCACCTGAGCTTCATTTGATTTGTTCAATAGTTTTATCTAAAATTTGTGAAGTCTTTATTTAAAAGACAAATTTTAGGGTTATTTTCAAAATTAAAGATTTGAAGGGGAAAATTAAGGATTTGGTGAAATAAATTAAAGATTACTGTAGTGATTTTATTGTTGGGCAATTATATTATTGAGGCAATATTGTTGGCATGAGTAGAATCAGTTGTGCATAGCCACTCATTTAGACAATCGATTTTTATTATGAGGGTGTGAGATTCCTTGAAGATGTGTTCATAATAAAATAACATTTCAAATATTTTGTTGATTCCCATGGTGAATGTAACATTTGGCACTAATTTTGTCAACATGGAAAATATTAAGAGTTGGTCAATTCTATTAAAGCAATGAAATAGCGACAAGCTCCACCCTTATCTTCATTCACAATTGTAGCGTCCTAAATTGTACTCGCCTACAATTTTGTCCTCACTTAGGCCTCACTTTGGCATTTTGTCCTCCAAGGCCTGATTGCAGCAATGATTCTACTCACACCACCCATTTACATCACATTCTCACCACATTTCCAGCTTGACCCCCTAATTGGAGTCCTAATTTGCACCCTGGTCCCAAATCGGGACCAGGACGTACCACGCCCCTGTCCTAGATTAGGACCAAGGCATATACGCCTTGGGCCTCCTAACCAAGCCCCAAATTGGCCCCTCTTAACGGTCACCTAATGAGAGCAAGAAATTAGATCCCGTGTTGGCTTAGGTCAGAAATTTAATTTGATTTTTGACAAGCAAGTATAAAAAGAGGTCTACCCCTCTCATTTTATAACTTAACGAATTCGAAATCAAGATCTACACTCAAGCAAATTCAAGTGAGCAAGCAAACAGTCTTCTATCAAGCATTGGAGCAAAAGTGAAGTCAAGATTCAAGCATTGAAGATGACATTCATGCTCTATGTTTTATGAAGACAACCTACATAAAACCCTAATTCCTTGGTGGAGACAAACAAAACTTCATTAAAGGTATATCATTAGTGTTTCATTCATTCTCAACCTTTCCCTCAAAAGAAAAGTATTTTACTATAGTACTTCATTTACGTTTTCAATTCAATTTCATGGTTAATTCCAAAACCAGGGTTTGCCCTAAGGCAAACCCCTATTCCCAATAATTATCCCCTTTTCACTGTGTAAAGGAACAAGTATAGAGCTACACTTAGGAGGATCGACAGGATTTGTAGAGACGAACAGGTTCAGCTTTCAACCACGAGAAATTCAGAGGACCATGGCAAATTGATACTAACTGGTCTTGAAAAATCAAGCCAAATTTCTGGGAGTAGATCCGAATCATCTTCTTCTACTTAGATCCAAGTTGGTGTCTCCATACGACATCTGATTTGTGATCTCAAATCTGATTGTTTATGCATTTTATAATTCAAATTTGCATTCATAAGATTCATTTTCAATTCAATTACATAAATTTAGAGGTTGCATAATTTTAATTCATTGTCTTAGATCTGATTGTTATGCATATTAAAATTCAAATTTGCACTCATAGATCTCATTTTCAATTGAATTACATAAATTTAGAGGTTAAATTCACAAAACCCTAATTTATAATTTTAAAATTCACTTGTGGGTTGCATAATTTTTCAAGTTTATTTTCAAATCTGATCTTTACGACATGTTATGCTATGATTTAGAGGCATTTATCTTTCAAATTCACAAATCAAGTTGCTTGACTAATTTGGTTAATCAATCACTTTTACACAAATTTGCATTGTTCAATCGCAATTTTCAATTTGTGCATTCAAATTTCCCTCCTTTGTGCATGAGTTTTGTTACCATTAGTCCTACTTACAATATTCCCGTGAGAAGAAGTTGTAGAATTAAGGCTTCCCAAGGATATGGAGCCTACTTTGGACAACTTATTTCATGAGAATGTTGGTGCATTCTCCAACCCAATAAATGATGTCATTTATCCCCATTCTCTTCATAATTCTCATGATGGGGATAAATCACTAACTAGGGTTACCATTGGCCAATTGGAGAAGATTGACAATGAATTTGAAAATCTTCAACAATGGATGAGTCAACAACACCCGAAAAGTGAGGCAATCCCATTGATTGAAGGGTTAAAAAAAATGGTGCAAAGTGATAAAATTGGCGTTGATTTGTTGCATGGCCTTGCTTATATTGTTGATGCTAATATCATGCCTATCAAAAGTTGTGTCAAAGTCCTTGGTTATTCTCAACCCACTAGTCAAGCCAATCATTCCATTCCTATGCCTGCATCCTTGCCTATTGTCCCTACATTTACATCTTCTATCATGACTACTTCCACACAAAATGTTAATCCTACACATGTTAGTCATGGGTGCAATCCCGTTAATCAATATTCTTATATCCCTTCTTCCGTGAGTTTTCCATTTGTATCCCAATCATCTCCTATACCCAAATATCATAGTGTTCCACCTCCTTATTTTCAACCTCCACCTACATACAACAACATTACTCCTCCATCACAATCCAATATGTCCAATTTCAATCCATCCACTGAAGCAACCATTAATAACCTTGCACAAATTGTTACATCCCTACAACAACAATTGGCTTCCGTTACCCAATCCAAGTTTAATGTGCCCACATATGATGTAGCTAGCCCATTATCCGATGGCATTGTCTACATTGTCCCTCCTAAGCATATGGTATTAAAATAATTAATTCTTTAGTCAATTACCTTTAGTTATCCTATTAATGGTCATTTAGTTCGTCTTTAATTCTTTTATTACTGCTTCTTTTATTAGAAGACAAAGTTAGCTTTTTAGTTATTTCGCTTTTTAGCTATTTCACTTTTTAGCTTTTTAGTTTCACTTAAATAGTTTGTTCTTTTTTTAGAATGTCGTCTTGTAAACCTCTATATATACATTGTATATTCGTAAATATAATCATTCAATTATTTTTCATGGTATTAGAGCGGGTTGATGGGATTTTTTAGGATTTGGCGAATTTTAATAAAAATTCGAGACTCCCTACTTGGAATTTATTTCCAGAAATTTTTTTTATTTTTTTTTAAAAAGAACAAAATCTGGTGAAGATTTTCGAAGGGTTTTTGTGGATGAATTTCAAGGGTTTCTAGGTGAATATTTTTTTGTGGGTTTTGCAAGTGTAAAAATCACGGGATTTTTTTTGTAGGTTGCGATTTATTCTACTTGTGTTTTTTGTTACTGCTCTGCACAATTTTTCCGTGCACCTTCCTGCACCTGCTTCGTCCACGACCTATTTCTAGGCCCATGTGTTTTGTTTCTAGTGGCGCCGCATATTCACATTTTTGGTGTCTCTGTGTCTGGATCTTTGTAATGTCCCCTTCTAAATTCTGTCCTATGAATCAGAAAATTGTAAAGTTGGGGTTAGAGATTATACTTTATCATCTTAGATACATAAGATTAAATATAGATTCCTACACATATAATAAAACCATATACAAATAGATAAATTCCTTTGATGAATAAGCATGGAGGTTTTACATTATGATATGAATTCCAATTTATGTAAACATGAAGTAGGGAAGGAGGATACTATAAGGACTGCTATAGAATCTCACTATCCAAGCCCAAGAGGTTGTTTCCTTCAACATTCTTGCTCCACTTGGTGACTCTATGGTTCTCCTCATATATCAACCTTCTTCATAGCTTGCTTAGGTCTAGTGAGTTTGGGATGAGGCTGTAACCAGGTTGCTAGACTCCTCAAGGTAAGGGCTCTCAAGGTCCTAGTCGCCACTGGGGTCGTTCTAGAACAGCCAACTTACAAGTCTCCCGTAACCTCTCCATTACACCTCTATTCCCCCTCTCACAGGTATGTGCTGTTATTCTGATTATAGTTCTTTAAATTCTTATCAGCATATTCTCTAATTTTCCGTCCATGATTAATTATGTAGATTTTCATATTAAATGTGTATACTTTGTATTCATTTTAACATGTTATTATTATATATCGCTGAGATAGTATTTATCTACTCTACTATATTTCTATCAGATTGCATAACAGTAACTATTTAATTCATTTCCTTGGTTACTTGTGATGTTATTAAGATCATCATTTATAACTATAATTCTGATTTGCGTACTGTATATTTCAGCAATCTAATTTGATCATTCATGATTCTTTTTAGATCTTTGTATTATATGTCCTATTTCTGTTATGAGCAAAATCGTTAAATTGTGCATTAAGTGGAGTAATCTATTAACGTTATAAATATCAATTACTAGAGTTAATAATATCTATTTCTTATAAACATAATGTTGTGGCTATGAAAAGAACATATTAATCTACAGGTACGAATTCTGATAGAAGTCCAAGAAGATATTACCGTGAAAATAATGGGCTGGAATATTACTCCTCTTGTAGATCGTGTACTCTGACCTTTTGCAGTTTCTCCTTGTTGTTCTTCCTCTCCCTCTTCTCGTGCATCTCCTTGGCCCTTCTTAAACCCATCAAGTGTTGTCTCTTTGCTGTGAAGAGATGTGTCCACAATAAAGGGCATCTCTCCTCTTCTCGTGCATCTCCTTGGCCCTTCTTAAACCCATCAAGTGTTGTCTCTTTGCTGTGAAGAGACGTGTCCACAATAAAGGGCAACTCTCCTCAACCGCATATCAATAAGTCATATCCTTTGGCCATATACCGCTAGCTATTTGTTAAGTTAGAAAATTAAGATTAATCGTTTCACCAATGATTGACATAATGAATTATTATTACTTTATTCGTTGCATAAAGATTAACCATTTTATCAATAATAAACATAAAATATTATCATTTTATTTGTTGCACAAGAATAAACGGTGGGTTGATTCATACCACATAACTAATTTGAATACAATATAGAGATATTAGGGACGAAACATGACAGTCTTCCACAAACCGCGCAGGCTTTGTTTTCTCCATCGTGTAGTTTTTATTCTCGCGACTTTTGCTCTGCGCACGCTATTTCTGACGACACATTTAGTTTTGTACACATGTTTGTGTCGCGAGGAATTTGGCTGCAGCCAACACAACTCACTCCGCGACGGGAAGTCTATTTTTGGCCAATGTTTCCTCCTTTCCTCGCCACAATTTTGCTCTTTGGGGATGTGTTTAAAATCGTGGGTGACTGTTTCCTGTCTGCGTCTATTGCCGCGATTTGTGTTTTTGTGACCTGAGAAAATTTTCGGTGACCCACATTTTGTTTTTCTTGGTTATTTTTGTGAGCAACAAGAAATTATATTTGCCTCGATCTAGGGTTTTCAACAGATATTTTTAGGCTTTTATTTTAAAAAATTCCTTAAAAACATTATTTTCGGGTTTCATAATTTTCTCCAAAAAAATTATTTGTTAGTTTTCATAATTTTGTCGTTAAAAAAAATTGTTTTCCAGGGTTTTTATGATTTTTCCGTAAAAAAAAAAATTATTTATAGGTTTTACTAATTTTTTTCACAATTATTTTTTTGGGTTTTCTGTATTTTTAAACCTTAAAATCATGGGAGGGTTTTCATAATTTTTTTTCTAAATAATTGTTTGTTGGGTTTTCAAGATTTTTTTCTAAAAAATTGAAAAATTGTTTGTGGGTTTTCACAATTTTTTCCTCAAAAATCATCTGTAATTCACGAAGCTCACATGGGATTTTGATTATCTGGTTTTTACCATTTTTTCTACAAAAATGATGATTTGTAACCTCAGATTTATGGGTTTGTCGATTTTGTCCTCAAAAATCATGAATTCTCTTTTGGAGGGTTCCTGTTTCAGGGATTGACGGTTTTTTACACAAAAATCGTGCTTTGTTACAGTCGGTTTTGGGTCACACCTAGAGTTGTTGGGGCGAACATCTGCAACCATGGTAACTTGCAGTCTGTTTTGGAGTTGTTGGAGCAAACAGTGCTTAGTTACTCTTTTGCAAAAGTTTCTGTGATTTTCGCTAAAATCATCGTTGTTTCTCTTTGGAGGGTTTGTCGATTTTTCCTCAAAATCGTGGTCTTGGGTTTTTTCGCTTTTGTAATTTACTTGTGACAGTTCTCTAATTCGCATGTGAGGGTTACATCAGTCGGATTGAATTAGCTATTCTTGGTCATTAACACTTTGCAAATCCTAGGAGGGTCTCCACAACAACAAAGTGTTCTTGTGTTTGTGATCACAAGACTTGAAGTGTCTTTTGTAGAGTAGTTAGTCGATACAATGACCATTAAGGGAGGGTATTAGAATAATTAATTCTTTAGTCAGTTACCTTTAGTTGTTCTATTAATGGTCATTCAGTTCATCATATAATTCTTTTAGTTTGTTTAATTAAGTTCAACTACTGCTTCTTTTATTAGAAGACAAAGTTAGCTTTTTAGCTTTTTAGTTTCACTTAAACGGTTTGTTCTTTTTTTAGAACATCGTCTTGTAAACCTCTACATATACGTTGTATATTCGTAAATATAATCATTCAATTATTTTTCATATGGAAGTCCCTCAATTGGAATTGTACAATGGAAAAGAAAACCCCTTGACTCATACTCATGACCAAAGACTTATGGCTAAATTGTTTATTTGAACCTTTAGAGATAAAGCTTTGCAATGGTATTGTTCTTTGTTTCTTTATTCTATTACATCATTTCAACAATTAGCTAATGCTTTCATTCAACAATTTCACAATAATATTGGTTCTAAAATTACTTTGACTAATTTGATTCATTGTAAGCAAGGAGTTAAAGAGAGTGACTGATTTTATTGGTAGATATAATCATTTGTATTCTCAAATTGCTTATCCTATGCCTGATCAAGAAGCTCAAAAAAAAATTGTTGCTAATTTACAAAAAATCGTTAAGGATAAGCTTATATTTTATGAGTTTACTTTCTTTACGCAATTGTGTGCAGTACTTCATAATTATCAACTTCAAGTGAGTCAATTTGAATCTCTCCTTGAATGCCTCCGGTTGATAAGAATGAGAGTGCTCAACAATCTTTTGTGAAGTTTAAACCGAACAAAGGATACATAAAGATAAACGACAACATCAATACTCAAGTGGCAGCCACGACATCAAGAGTGTCCCCTTTATCCCAATACTTTAGAAAAGAATTCACTACTCTTTATGAGTCTTTGCAGTACTTCCTCCTATCAAGCCAATTGATACCTCAAAACCTTTGCAATCTTATCATGATCCCAAAGCATTTTGCCAATATCACCGTCAATCCGATCAGATATTGAGAAGTGTTATGCTTTAAGGAGTAAGATTCAAGACTAAATCGATAATAATACCACATCCATGGCTGGTGTGAATGACAAAGGAAACAAATCCGTAGCTCCAAATCAAAATATCTAAATCTTCACCAATCCTTTGCCTTCCCACTCTAAAAATGTTGAGTTTGAGTCTCTTGCCTTCTCTCCTGATGACTTAGGAGTTGAGTCTAATAATGTTGTGAATCTTGTTGACAAACCTACACCTCCTAAATATCCATCCATTACTTTTGATCCTAGTGAGACGATTGTTGCACCTGACGGCCCACCATATATCACTGTGAACATCAAAGACAAAATCTCACAAGGAGTGCTCATTGATCCAATGTGTATGGTGAATGTGATCGCTGAAGAATATCTTTACATTTTACAATTGCATCAAGTAACATATGATAAATCTGATGTTATGGTCTTGCCCTACTATGGTGTTTTCTCTTGCCCTACTATTGGCTCTATTACACTCCCCGTTGAGGTTGGTACTAAGTGCTTGGATGTGACTTTTGCTATCATTCCTACATTGGATCAATTTCATGTGAAGTTGGGACATCCTTGGCTCTCTTCCATGAAAGCAATCCCTTCTACTGTTCATAAATGTTTGAAATTCCCTCATAATGGCACTATCATAACATTTAATCATATCATGGACCAACCCACAGCGAAGCGTGGTAATTTCACGCTTGATTACTTTTGGCCTAAACAACTTGAGCCTCTCAAGCCTCGAAGTGATGCTCTTTTTCTATCTTATCAAAAATGGAAAAATGAGATGATCTTATCTTTGAGTAAGCCTAGAGATCCTAGACCTATTCATCCTCATGATGGATGATGGAGACACCTAGGTGATCACCAAACAATAAAAAACTTCCAGGAACTTACAAACAACTAACAGGGCAATAATGATAGGAAGTTCAGGAAAATAGCCAGTTTCTACAGGTTTCCTGTCAAAACTATAACAGGAATAGAATAGTGATTAACCGAATTCTATAACAGACATATAGGAGACAAGAACTATGACAACTTATTCTTCTTAACCAAACCACTTGTCAAAAGGTGAGGGAACCTCAAAAAATATAGCAAATTAACAATGTCACAACGAACACCTCTATCAATTTTGAAAGACAGTTTACAATATGATTATGTAGCGATTCCCCACACACACATTGATGTTCTACATGATTATTATTCCTCTACATTCCATACACATACTCCTCATTTTCTCAATCATTGCAACTGTACAATGCCCAAGTCTCACAACATTATATGATTATGTAGCGATTCCCCACACACACATTGATGTTCTACATGATTATTATTCCTCTACATTCCATACACATACTCCTCATTTTCTCAATCATTGCAACTGTACAATGCCCAAGTCTCACAACATTAAACTCCCCCTTAACCTATCCTCGCTATTATGCCTCTTTTGTTGCATCGACCTTCCTTCTGATCGGTCTATCGGGTCTCTTTCCTTTCAACTTGCAATCATTCTATAACAATTATGTCATCTCCGCAAACTGATAGGGCTCTCTCTCTACATTTGAGTCGGAACTTCCCTTCCCGTCCAAATCAAAAACAATTGTTCGGCCTTGCTTGCCTCTCCCAATCATCCATCCTTCTACCTCTGTTTACCGATTTTGGTTCAGTTTCTCCCCAACTGCTTGATCGCACCTAACCGTTTCCAAACTGTGCATAACTAATTCTTTAAACCACTCATTAATTCTTAACTGTTCATATGCTCTTGTCGAAGGTAACCAAATCATAAAACTTCATACTCTTGTGGTGATACAAACTATGTTTGCCAAACTAAAATCAGCCAACAAAACCAGCATGCCTTAAAAACAAAATTAACTCGACGCTCCTGCATCAATGGGCCTAGTATCCTTCCCACACCTTCTATTCCTCCTATATATGCCGCAATCCCGCCTCAAACGTCTTACAAAGGAAAGCGCTTGGCATCTTCTATGTCTCAACCTAATGTGGCTTCTCTTGTTCCTCCTCCTTCAAAGAAGAAAAGAAGCTTGTGTCCATTGATCCTCAACCTTCACAACCCTCAGCTAAAACTAAAAGGAATCGTTGTGTGAGAGAACATTGACAAAGACATCGTGCTAAGGCTCATGAACTAACTTCCCAAACCATTTCCTCCCCAAAGACACCAAATGTTGACTTGGTCCCATTTGTCCAGCCTTTGCCTAACCCTAGGGAGGAAGTTCAACTTAAATCACCAAGATTAAAAATGCTTAAGAAAAATGATGGTTCATGCTCTTTTCATGTTAGAGATCCTATTTTTATTAATCTTGATGATGAAATGGATGATGATGTTGTTCATGATTAATCTTGTTAATGTTAATCATGATCTCTCTTCACATTTTCAAAAGCATTAACCCTAGCTCCTAGTGACAAACAAAGTGACTCATCATTAGAGCATGGTCCTTGTTTGGAACTTGCAATAGCTCCATCTACCGTGCTTGAAGTTGCTCCTCTTGCATCTTGTCCACCTTCCCAAAATAATGTTCAGCAAGATCGGGAGGCGGATTATTTGCTTGATTAGCTTCACTTGTTCCATAGATTCCCTCTTGTCTATTTGCTTGTTTGTAATGTGTTTCCCTGTGATGTGTTTTTGTGTTATGTTAGGTTCTCTTCAGATGATCCTTGTTACTCCATTGGTGCAAGGTAATAAAGAGGTTGAATCTATTGTGAAGTTCTTCTATTTGTATCTCAATTCTTCTATTTGTTGTCCCTTGTGTTGTCTACTTGGGGACGATGCGAAGTGTTGAGATCTCTTTTGGTCTCTTCTATGTTGACTCAAAAGACACATGTTCCCTTCTTCCATTGTGCTTGTGGTTCCACTGCCTTTGGGGGATGAGGTCAATTCAATATAAATATTCATGATATACATTATTTATCATAAGATAGTTAAACAATGTATAACCCCTCGCAATTTAGTTACACACAGTATAGTTAAACAATGTATATGTAATCAGATTATATAAATATTTTCAGTGCAGCATAATTAACAGTGTGTATATATTCAAGCAGAATTAAATCTATTATAAATAGATCATATAAATATTTTTCAGAACCATACTAATTTCTGATATAAACTTCAAAGTATCTACCCAGTACTCTTTTGGCAAAAGACGATATTCCTGTTATAGAATATTAATATCTGCAAGTGGTCTTATGTGAACATACGTTGGTTTGAGAAAATTGTCTTACTTGTGCGTGGCGTGAATAGATTCAGATTGTCCGATATGACTTCTCTCACAGCATGTGTTCTTTTTTCCCCCCTTTCGTTCTGACCCTTTGCTCCTACTTATCCACGTAGGGTAGACACGATGGCCAGGAAGGGGGTCACGACTTTCCTAGAAGTCACGACTTCACTTTTTGGAGTCGTGTTTACTATGGAGTCGTTCCTTTGTGGAACAGACTCGATTAACTAAGTTAATTCGTAATCATACTATTTTGATTAATAATTAATTTATTAACTGTTAATTATTCACGATGGCCAGGAAGGGGGTCGTGACTTTCCCAGAAGTCACGACTTCCCTTTTTGGAGTCGTGTTTACTATGGAGTCGTTCCTTTGTGGAACAGACTCGATTAACTAAGTTAATTCGTAATCATACTATTTTGATTAATAATTAATTTATTAGCTGTTAATTCTTTACCAATATGATTCATTAATTACTATATATAAATACACAGTAAATTATTAATAATCTGGGTATATGCTGATACATAATTAATTATATATTTATTTACAGTTAATTTCAAATAGACAAATGATATATATATTCAAATTGTCAATACATTAGCATGAATTATTGATTACAAAATAATGGAGGATTAATGCTGGAACATGACACTAACCCTAATTTTACACCATCACAACAACAGCCTTGTTTCACTGCACAAGAAATAATTTATATGGAAGATTTGTAATGTTGAGTTAAGCGAATAAGGTATTGAAGGCTAAGGAATTTTATATCTGAAACTTGCTACTTGAAGCCCACGATTGGCATTTCCATGGACTAGCGTAGTAATATAGGACAATGCTCCACCGAGTTTCAAGGACGGGGATAGTAGGGTACTTTTGGGCCATTTTTTAGGGGATGGCCGTTATAAAAAATAGAAGCATTAGACTTGAATTGATAAAGCATTCGTCGTAGACATTGTAGAAGCTTGATACACAGCATTAGACTTGAATTGAGATTTCACATGAGAATCAACAAACAAATTAACAAAATTCAAATGCTTTCATTGTGAATGTACATACATGTTATATTAGATAACAAGAATTGTGGCAAAAATGCCCAAAGGCTCCAAGTTTCAACTATGAAATGACATAAACAGTAAACAATAAACACAGAAGTCCATAATCAGCTTTCCATAATAATGTCAAGATAAAACTAAGAAAATATATGGTTGTACATAATCAACACATGGTAGGTCTAAGAGTCTAAATCAAAATCAGAGTTCGAGCCTAAGTCACTGCCAATATGAGGTGTTGCCTCAACCAATGGAAGCCCAATCCGAAGGTGTCTCCTCAACTTGCATAGCATCTTTGGGATTGACATCCCAATGTAAGGCTGGAGTTTGGCGATCTTGTAGGCACAATGCACTGTGAATAGCCACTAACTTCTCCAATCATCTAGAGGTAAGGTTGTTCCTCTTGACTGATTGGACGAAGCTATATGTGGATCAATTCCTCATTACAACAGAGGAATTGGCAACCTATGAAAGAAGACAAACAGCAAGTACCCTTTGGTCTGGTGCATTCCTACCATGCCACCTCCACCATCCAATAAGGTTGACTTGAGCTAATGTAACTCTATCCGACCTCGCCTTTGGTCTGCTAAAGGTTGGAACTTGGACCATGAAGACTTGCAAATGCAAGCCATCGTGTGCAAAGTTTAGTAGATTCATCTTCACTAAACAAATTTTGCATGAGCCTTAAAGAAGCCACCTTTCACCTCTTCATCACTAGATGGAGGTACTCTCCCAAGTCTCGGTGCATACCATTTGGGATTGAGAGAATAGGCTGCCATATGAAGCGGGGTGTTCATAATGTTACACCATCACATCACAATGGGCCTAAGATGCTCCTCATAAAATCTCAAAGTAGGGTCCCTACTATGAATAGCTTGCTTGATCTGCCCAAGCATGCTATCAAAGGTCTCATAAATCTCTTCAAGGTTAGGAGAGTCAGTATCCGCATGTCTAATCACTTGCACAATAGGCTCAATGAAGGAGCAAATATATTTGCAAGTGCAAACAAGTTACAAGTTAGAAACATATATATTAATCATTAATTATTAAATGAACATTTTAAAAATTAAATAATAAACTCAGCAATGCCAATTTTCTTACCTCATTGAGGACCACCAATCATCAGATACTTTGCTTCGCACTTCTTCCCTCAAGTGTGCTTGCCTCATGCCATCTACCCCCCTCTGCATTGACCGCCTTGGATTGTAGACCCTCCTAGACCTCAAGCATCCTCTCTAACAAAATAAAGTAGCTGGCATATCTAGTCTCCACAAGCTTGAGGAATTCATTCCTCAAAAATGTCCAAAGTAATGCATGTGAATTGTGATGGTTGCAAATGAACATTTGCACATCTCTAGCCTTTGACACCATTGCCTTCACCCAATCGATTTTCCCAATGTCCTTCAAGGTATTGTTCAATGTATGCACACAACATGGGATCAAAAAAATGTGCTTATAAACACTCTCCCCCATCAATCCAGCTAAATTTACACACAGGCTGAATCAGTCATTACCTACACAACATTAGAGGCTCCAGCCTCTTCTATGGCCTCTCTCAAAATCTGCAATTGGAAGGTTGTGTCCTTCCTTTTCCCCTAACAATCTATATCTCTAAGAAAATAAGAGTGTTGTGCTAGTGACAATAAGGTTGATGAGTGGCCAATGTTTGATATCAATCCACCCATCCATGATTATGGAGTTCTCTCTATCAAGAAGGGTGGTGTGTAGCTTAGTTTCTCTAGGTGGAACAAATGAGAGACTAGAAGCTATGACATCTTTGAACATTTGTTTAAATATGATGAATGTGAGACATGGAATGGTATAGCATGAGCATAAAGAAACTTAGCAATAGAGGATTCAGCCACATCTCATGCTTGTATGTTAAACAAATCAGCAACATTAGTTTTTCTCTAAGTCTTCTTTCCTCTAGTAGAAGTGGCACCCTCTCCCCCATAAGAAGCATCATCCATGGATCTTGTAGTCATTGACACACTACGCTACAAATTCTCCATTGGCGTCCCTTTACTTAATGCCTCCCCCTCCATATACAGTCTAGTTGCTTCAATTTTCTTAGCTTGAGTTATTGTTTTGCAACCTTTCACCCCTTGACCAACTATCGACCAAAGATGGCAATAGACTCTAGTATAGCTGCCCCTATATTGTTTGTGGCACAAATGGCGCTCCCATACTCTACTACCCTTAAAACTTATTTTTATCTTTATCAACTCTTAAAGAAAATTGTAATAGAAGTTTTTTGGGATTGAATGGGCCTTTTGCATAGGTTTTGAGGAGTTGGGAAGGACATTCAAATGGGTTTGAGCTTGCTGCCCCTGCTATACTCACATTCCCTGAAGACCCTCCAATGGTTGCCATACTTCTAGGTCTAGTTATTTGAGTTCTTTATTCCATTTCAACTGCAACATCCACACTATCACTACTCCCACTGCTGCTCATGGTTTTATTCTAATAAGAAAGTCAAAGGGAGCTGCAAGTTCAAAAATAGAAAAAATAAACCCACAATGCCCTCCCTATGTGTTGAAAAACTTGAAAAAATCTAAAACAAATTGCAAAAGAAAATAAAAAATAAAAAATTACCTCTAGTGAAGTAGATTTGATGCCCTAACCTCCTCTTTCAACTATTGTTCACTCCTTGACCAGCTGCTCCTCTTGTTGCTCTTCTCATCCTTTGCAAATGTGAAAATAAACGTCTTTTTCTTCTTTTTGGTTTTATGCTTAGATTAGGTTTTGTAATTTTTTAATGTTGTTTGGGGGTTCTTGTGGGGCCGGCCAACACTTTTTTGAAAACAAAAATGTGTTCTTTTTTTTTTTAATTTCGGCATCCAAAACTCGTCTAGGCTGTAGGGGAGAGCCTGACATCCCTGGTTTGGTCGGGGGATGCCTAGGTGTCTACTGGGTATCCCCTCTTAGGCGAGTCCCCAGAACGTTTTTGAGACCTTTCCTCTTCTCGCCGCGAATAAGGGATGTGTAGGGTACAGTAAAAATCCATCCCCAAGTCCCCATACCATCCCCAATACGGGTACAAGGGTACCAACTTAGGAGATGCAACCCCATGGAGCACAAGTATAGGAAGGTTGTGGTCTCTAAATTGGAAGCAATCGCTGGAGATTAAAATCAATGCTTAGAACTCATTGACAAACTAATTTGTGTAGCAAAAGTCTTCATCATTTATGCTATTAATAAGGTCAGATTCTCACACATATTTTCTACTGCATTTTACTCCATTTTGATATCGAATGTGGTATTTATTGAAGATGAATCTGCTCAGCTTTCACTTAAATACATATCAAATATTTGTATTTTAATTCAGGTTATGTCCACCATATACACCAAAATATAGTTAGTAAATAAATCAGCAGTAAGCTAAATATCTCCTCTAAATGTTAAATAAGTTGTTAAGGAAAGTGCACACTAGATATCAGCAAACTGTTTGACAAATGCTTAAAGGGAAATTGTGAAACTTGGGTGAAAAATCAGTACATGTTGTGTAATCAGTTGTGTAAGATCTGGCTGTAGAGATAGCCACCCAAGATCTAGAGTACTAATGGAAAGCACAATGAAATGAGAAGATGAATATGACAAGAATAAACTATATTCCTATCAATGAATGCAAACCTACAATGAGAATAGAATGAATGAGATCACAAAGGGAACCCCTTGGTTATATAGGCCAAGGTGAGACATATATTAGCATAGGATTATGACAAGTATCTTAATCTTATGATGTGGCATAATGTGGTAAGATAGATCACATCACCTAGAGATTTGTAGGAAGATTCCTATGTGAACCCTAAGTAAACTTGAAGTGATAAGGTGTAAAAAAGACCTCATAGAGAAACTGCTTAAGTAAAAGCCCTTTTTACACCAATACCCCCCTTTAAGTGCAACTTAGGGGGAACATGAAAAGATGCAATGATGGGTCCCAACTTCTAGGCCATGTTAAGTACCCATGTACAAATGCAACACAATCTCTCACAAATGCAAAAAAGGAGAAAACCCAATTGGACAAAACTCCTCCCCAAAAGAGAAGAGAATACAAAATACTCTCAATGAAGAATGAGGAGGACAAAACCCCATGTGAGGAAAACGTCCCCCCATAAGAGAGAAGAGCGACCATATAATCCCCCCTCAAAGTAGAAAATGCACCAATGGTAGATGCTCAAAACTGGATGGAGAAGATGGTCCATGAGCATCAAACAATGTTCCTCCCCTTAAGAAGAAACAAAACCAAAGGTGTATGTGTGATGCCTTACAATTCCTAAAAGAAAGATAAGGGAAGAAAGATGAAATGTGATATCTCTAAACTCAGCTCAAATGTCACCATGTCGATGTTGAAAGTTGCCACCATCAAATCAAGCATTCCAACTTACATCCCTACAACAACAATTGGCTTCCGTTACCCAATCCAAGTTTAATGTGCCCACATATGATGTAGCTAGCCCATTATCCGATGGCATTGTCTACATTGTCCCTCCTAAGCATATGGTATTAAAATAAGCCACATCATTAAAGATGGAAATCCAAGATATCCTAGAAACTGATGTAGAACATGATCCAAAGACAAGGATACCTCCTCTGAAGACAAAGAGACCTCCAAATGCTATTCAAAAGTATCCACACTCATGTCAAACTGTGAGGAATGATCATGTAGAGAATGAACAAGAGGGTCAAAATGTTCCCTCACAACAACTAAAAAAGAATCAACTCCATCAAAGATAAGATGTATGTCATTAATGGTGTCTCCCAAATCTGCAATATAGGACTCCACAAATAAACCTACAAGGTCTATCAAGTAGTCATCCCAAATCATTGTATCTATAAGATAATGTATATCCTACTGCAATGAGTCAGAAGAAGCCAAATTGGTAGCAACTAGCAACACAAGCATCATCAAATGCAATAGTAGAAGGAGGAGATGGAATGGAAGGCTCAAGAAATGGATCACATGGGAGAATACCCAAGTTCAAGTAACCAAATTTCTCCTCAAAATCAAACTCCTTATAAGTGTGATCATCATCTAAAGAATCAAAGTCATCAATAGGAACAAAGTCTGAAAAGGAGTACAACTGAGATGCATGATCTTCCACCCTAGTAGCAATGACAAGTTTGCTCTTCAAGTCTCTAATTATAACTGAATCAAGAGTGAATTCCACAGCCTTCTCTACTCCACCATGAGTGATTTCATAGATGGAAAGGAGACTGTTTGTCAATTGAGGTACACACAAAACATTATGGAAGGTGCCATCCCCAATATCAATAGATCCCCTTCCAATTACATTCATATATGTATGATTGCCCATCAAAATAGGTGGCATGTTATAAGGCGCAAATGATGAATACATAGACTACAAAGATGTCATATGATGAGAAGCTCCTCAATCTAGAAGTCATTACCATGATCCATCACCTATACTAGCATAGAGAGCTTGTCCTTTGTTCTACTTGTCCCAAAAGTGTGACACTTTTCCTCATCGACTTCTGTTTGTTTTGAATAAGAAGTCAAAGCAAACATTCTAGAAGGCAAATTGATTCTATTCCTCTCAAGATGTTTCAATTCATCAATGTCCTTCTTATAGCAATAGTGTTCTTCATGTCATGTCTTCTTGCAATATGCACAAGTAGGATTCTCCTTTTAGATGATTACCCCTTAGGAGAGGAAGGTGTGTTCTTCTCAAGCTTTCTCTTCTTATGCTTGCTCTTTTTCTTATCTTCGCCAATAGAAGACTTCTCATCTTTTGCTATCAAGGTGCGGGATTTTGAAGACTTACAGACACCTATTTGAAAAAGCTTATCTTGCTACCTAGTGAGGTGCATGGAAAATCCCTCAAAAGAAGGCATATCAAACTTACCCCCAAAGGCATTCTTTGAAAAATAGAAAGTAGACACAAACACTAAATATTCAGGTCCTAACTTTAAAAGAAAACTTAGCACCAATTGTGTATCTATTTTCCAATTTTACTCTCCTTCAATTGTGTTCTTAGTGACTTCAATTTGGATATGAAGTCATGTATGTTGTCAAAATTGCATGGATTGAGACATTAATTAATTTTCCACCATATATCCTTGAATTTGATCTATTTTCTTAAACAAATTTGACAATTTGCTCCACATAGCCATGAGCGTATCTAAGCTTTCTATGTGAAACAATAACTCAGGAGAGCCATACAAGTATGGATATCCAATTACTTCTTCACAACTATTCAACCACTTATTCTTTTTAACTTTAATCTTTTGGTTCATCATCAAGCACATGAATTATCCTATTATAAAACCTTTTAACTCTTACCAATTTGTTCATTTCAAATTTACATTTAGGATAGTTGTAAGGTGTTAGAAGTCGAATTGGAGATTTCTCCATAATGAAACAAAAAGGAAAGAACACAATCAAGAGGAATGCAACCACAACCACAAGAAGAATCCCCCCCAAATTCACTCAATCAAAGATCCCCCTAGCAATATAGAAGCTTGGCACTTTATGATTAGTGCATTTACAGATGCCACTTGCCAAAAATAGCAATGTGGTCTTGATCTTGGTACATACAGATTGTCAAATTTCGCCACAAACTCGAAGTACAATTTTTTACATAGAATGAGATCAATTTGATCACACCACTATAAAGTCCGGGAAAAATCATGCACTTCAAAAAAAACACCCAAAAATGTTACCATATGAGCCCAAACAAACCCTTGGAAGTTCTCAAAATGAGAACTACTCAGCAACACTTGTGAGAATCTGCGATTTTTGGAAAAAAACAAGCACCAAAACCATAATTTGATTGCACCACTATGAAGAGCACGAAATTCTACCCCAAATAAAAAAAAATTGCTCATAAAAAGGAGCCCAGATGACTGAGATATGCTCATTTGAAGATTGACTACCAAAACAAAAATCGCCCTGCCAATTTGGTGAAATTGTCACCAATTTTAGCCCTGCTAAATTTTCAATCAAAAATCCTACTAATCTAGTTGAGGCGCCAAAATATTGCAAGTTATTTTTTATTACTTTTTTTTTAGATTAAAGGTAGTGGGGGAGCCACTTGGCCTCACCCCTCACCCCAAGGAGTAGGCTACAACCTATGAGGGGTATGCACCTTAATTTTTTTTTATAATAAAAATGTTTCCCCCCTTTTAGTACAAGCGTACTCTTGTGCAAGCCTATGTAGGTACTTGCATGTGTCAGTACCTTAATTTATTTTTTAATCTAATTTCTATTTAAAAAATTTGAATCTTTTTTATTTTATGATAAAAAAATCAAAAAATGAATAAAATATTTTTTGATCATACCAACTATATTTATGTCATCAGTGACTGTACTCCTATGGAGAGGAAAAAATTTTGAGGCGTTGGGGTAAGTGCTCATATTTTGACAAATTGACATTTAATCTTAGGGTTCATGTGCCTCCTGGACATGATCGCAAGGTCAAATTTGACCAAAAATGCTCCAAAATTGCAGCTACCTTTCGAATCTAGTAACCACCTCCCAACTTCAAACCCTCATAGATCTTGCCTCCAGTGCCCAATTTGGATGAAACAAAAGGCAAAACTAACTTTTTCACACCCTTTGCACGCAATGACAAGCTTAGATTTGCGCCAACAAGCTCCAATTTTGACCTGCAATACAAAGCTACAAAGAGAACCTCCCCAAAATCTGGTATTTCTATCAAGTTTTTCTGACTCAAGTCATCATTTGATGAAAGAGAAGAACAGACTCAATTTTTCAAGATCTCTCAAAAAGACTAACCAAAGGCTCCCAACTTGGTCTAATACCATGTAAGATTTGGCTATGGGGATGGCCACCCAAGATCTAGAGACTTAATGGAGAGCACAATGAGATGAGAAGATCAATATGACAAGAATAAATTGTATTCCTATCAATGAATGCAAATCTAGAATGAGAATAGAACGAATGAGATTACAAAGGGAACCTCTTGGTTATGCAGGCCAAGGTGAGATGGACTATCAAAAGATTATGACGAGTGTCTTAATCTTATGATGTGTGGCATAAAGTGGTAAGATAAGATAAGATCACATGTGACCTAGATATTTCTAGAAAGATTCCTATGTCAGACCTAACTGAACTTAAGTGAAAAGGTGTAAAGAAGACTGAATAGTGAAACTAGTTAAGTAAAACCCCTTTTTACACCAATAAGTTGCATGAACTAATCAATCCAATTCTTCATTCATTCACACACCCTCTACCTTATCCATACTACTATAACAATTGGCAAGGTCATTTTTTCTATCTTTAAACTAGAAGTCATCATTTATTTCCTCACTACAATCACTCATAGATCACTGACCCAACTAAAGGTAGATGCAAACATTGTCATTCTTCTTAATATTGCTGCCATAGCATGTACCAACATTTTCCTCTATCTAAACATGAGCACAACTAGTACTTGACATTGTGTTCATATCACATGCTACATCCATTTGATCGCTGTCCATGACAACATGTTCATTACCAGAAACACCCACAACCAAGAACAATGGCTTTGCAATCATTTTCCTTCTCACTTGGAATGTAAGCAAGGCATAGGTATTGTTGCATATTTTCAAAATTAAATTCTTGTTGTATAGAACCAAGACTAGCATCATAAGCTTCTAGGAACATATTGATACAAGCAAGTGTGTCAGGTATGAAAGTTTTTGGTATCAAGGAAAGGGCATCACAAACTTGTGACTATACTCCATGCTAGAATCTCCTTGCCATTAGATATCTTCCAAATTTTCAACAAGAACAATAGGATCTAAATTCAATGTAAGCTCTTCATCAAACTCGACCGCAAGATAATTTCATCAAATAAATGAATGCTCTAGAAAAATCACATACAATTTTCTTGTCTTTCCATGTAGGCATCTAACAAAGAATCCCATTCGCATGTCATCATTGTGGAACTGCACTTTTTTCATGAAGTCTATAAATACTCTAACATATGCATCCCATCATGAATGTCATAAGCATCAAACTTTAGCATCAATTTGTATATTCCAAATATCTTTTTTTTCTCACATAATTGACCCAAGAGAGGTCAAGTTGTTTATAAATTGGATCTAAAGGAATTATCGAGAAAGGATAACTTTGATTTTTTATAATAGCAGGGTGGACCATTGATCATGGAGCTTTGACCCTTTCCTCACATTGTTTCTCAAGCTTAATAAGCTCATCACTCAATAGCTTGTTTTCAAGTATGGATGCTTGTAGGTTTGAGTATGAGTTTTCATGTTCTGTAGGACTGCTCCCATAGCATGGATAAATATTTTTGTAACTCTCATAAACATTTGGTCTATCATAGCAACTAAGGTTTGAAACTTGTGGTATATACGATGAGGCAGCTCTAGCCTAAATGAGTCTATTCCAACCAACCATTGCTGGTTAGAAATCACTTGTGCAAGGTAGAAAATAAAACCTATAACTTATTTGTTTCTTTGCTATGAAAGAAACCATGTTTTAGATATGGAAGAAGAACAAGTATATATTAACCAATTGTAGTAATTGATTGTGCTCATAAAACATGAATAGTAGCAACAAATTTTGTTCTTGGATAACAAAGTTGCCAGCTCATACAATGAAGAAATCATTAGAGCCAAATGAACCTCCAAATTTTCTTATGCTCATTGGCTCGTTAACGCATCTACAATATTCTACAGAGTGTCAACATTTTCCAACATCCCCCTACCATCATCTACCATATCTTAAACAAAATGGTATTGGACATCCATATGCTTTGTTTTGGCATGAAAGATCAGGTTCTTTACCAATCATATAGCACGTTAACTATCACAATGAATTGTAATGTCTCCTCCCTTTAACCCAACATCTGAACTCAATCTTTACCACGAGGATGAGGACGAGTTGCTATCATGTACCCTACTTCTATTGTTGACAAAGCAAGCATAGCTTTATGTTTGTTCATTTGCCTAATTGTACCACCACAGTGAAAATGTATTGACTAGTAAATCTTCTACTATCGGCATCCCCAATCCACTCGAAATCCACAAATCCATGAATACAAAATGCAAATTTGTTCTCTATAGTATAACCATGATAACACGAGGAAAACTCAAAAGTATCCCACATATACCTAAAGACCCTCTTCACTACACCTCAATGTACTTGTCCAAATTAAAAACAAATCAGCTAAGGAGCCCCACTCCTTGGGCCATGTTTGGTCTTGTGTAAACCATAGCATACATCAAACTCCTAACAACACTAGCATAAGGTACTTTGTACATATCCTCCATCTCGCTAGGAGTAATTAGACACTACTCAACAAATAAATATGCCCCCATCATAACAAGAACACATAAATGATCTGCAATTTAACATGTTAAACCTCGCCGACACTGAGTTCACATACTTCAGCCCATCTCTTCAAATTTTCATACCCAAGATGTACCTAGCTGCCCCTAAGTCCATCTCAAACTGTGTTGAAAGCTGAGACTTCAATTCATAAATCAAGCCTCTTCCATTACTAAAATATCATCAACATATAATGTAATTATGAGAATACGATCATTGTCCATCTCATAGTAGATGCAATGATATAATCTAGATCTCAAAAAACCCAAACATAACACAAAAGAATCACACATTTCACACCACATCTTAGGATATGTTTTATATCATACTATGGTGTTGTAAATTGTAACCCCTTACAATTTCACTTTTATTAGCTCTTGCTTTAGTGTGCCTCCTTCTTGGTTATTTTTAGCCTATTTTTAGCTTTTACATCCAAATTGTCATCATATGCTCATGAGATGACCCAATCCTATGTCTTGAGCCTGTGCACTTTGCAACCACCTTTCTTTTGTCCCTTTTTGGCTTGACTATGGTGCCTAGCCCCTTAGTCCTTCCAAACGGGGCCCAAATTTGAATATTTACGAGTTTCAATTCCCGTTGTTAGTGATCTAATCCTGATATTTTGATATGATTGATGGAAGTCAGACTAAATGTGAAAATACCTTGAGAACCCTATATAAGGCAATCATTTATCGTTCTCAAATCATCAATTCACAGGCTATCATTCCAATTGAATTCATTCAATCAAAAGCAGATTTGACTTCTAAGTACAATGAGCATCGAACTACAACAACTTATCTTCAAGTATGTTTTCATGAGTGATTTTGTTATGATTTATTCATGTTATTGCATTAGCACTTGGAGTACTTGTCCAAAGAGCATTGCATCACCATCGTTATCAATCCTAAGGTAACATCATTTCAATTCAGATTTAGCCTCTGCCCTGCCAAGGGTAAGCTCTATTTTTCATCATCATAGCTGTAATGGAGGTGAAAACCACCAATGTGGGATTTGACTTAAGCAAGCCTCTATACAGCACAACATTTTCCCTCTCTCTATGTGCAAGTTACAAATCCGAATGTCGAGAGTGATAGAATTGTGCACACCATAATAGAATATTAAAATAATGTTAATTTTAGTATTAATGCTCAATAGTGTATATTCTATTTTAGTTAGATCGTCTACAATCTTCTCAGCAGTTTCTTATTAGAAACTTGCTATTCTTGTAAATATTCTTGTATTATTTATGAGCGCCTTGCTCATTCTGTCAATGAATCAATTCTTTGAAATCCATATGCTTCTGCATTTGTTTTATGGTATCAGAGCGGTAGTGATCTTGGGCGGATTTTTTTCCTGTAATTCACATTTTCATGTGAGGACTTGTAATACACGTTTGTGTGTGAGGACCTGTAATACACGTTTGTGTGTGAAGACCTATAATTCACGTTTTTTTGTGTGGGGGCTACCACAAGGTTTTCTTTTCTGTGTGTTTGTGCCCGCACTGTAACTCCCGCGTGACCTGCAACCCTCGGCGTCACGCGACCTGCAACCCGCGACCTACAACCCTTGGCGTCACGCGACCTGCAACCCTCGGCGTCACGACCTCAACCCTCGACGACGCAACGCAACCTCCAAACACGACGTCACACGCGACCTGCAGACTCGTCGCGATCTTTGTCGGGTGGCGTCCCTGGCTCTGTGCGCAACCTGCAGACGTCACACTGTTTTATGCTCGCTGCTGTGGGTTATAAAACCCGCGTGGACATCTCTGCTAGTGACGCGGCTCCCGTACCAACTTTCCTTCGTCTGCAATTTTTTTCTGGGCATCTCATGGCTTCCACGACCCTCTGAAATTTTCGATTAAGGTGTTTACCTTCCAGTTCCCATCGAAAATAAATTATTCTTGCAGATTCTTGGTGCGTTTTTCGAACCCTAATCTGGGTAGTTGTCCGTTTTTTCTAGGTGCCTCGATTTTCGAGCCCGCGGATCCAAATTTTGACAACAGATTCCTTCTTGGTTTTTCGCATGAATTTTTGGGTTGTCTTTGGATTTTTTTGGGTCAGCTGAGAATTTTTTCTTGAAATCCGTGCCTGTTGCAGTTGTATCTGTCTCTTCCTATCATTTTCCGTGTCTTGGGAAACGTGCAAATGGCTTCTCTAACCAACCTGATGTTAGAAGGCAGTTAACGCTTTAATGGCAACAATTACAACATCTGGAAACAACGTATGTTGACCATTTTTGAATATAAGCGTCTTGACCAGCTTGTTTTGGGAAAAGAGCTCAGTCCTGGTACACCTGGTGCAGATCAAGATAAGTTTGATGAACACAATCGGGAGGCAGTTATGCTTCTCAAACTCTCAGTGACTGATGATCAGTTACCGCAGATTCCTTCCGGCAAGACAGCTTCCGACATCTGGAAGCATCTGAAGGAATTGCATGAGACATCTGAGCCGAGCATTCTTTCTAAAGAATCATCTGTTCTCCATTATGATGGACGAACGTATGTCCTTACAGGAACACCTCACGAGGATTAAGGACATTCGAGATCAGCTCGAAGCTATTGGTCGGACTATGGAGGAAGAAGACATGGTAGTAATCACTCTGAAAAGTCTTCCGAAATCGTATGAACACTTCATTGAGACCCTCACTATTACTTCCACTAATGTTGATCTGAAGTTTTCAAAATTGTGCACCAAACTTCTACAGCAGGATCGTTGGAAACAACAGTTTGGTAGTGGTACTACATCAGCCTCCTCAAAAAATGCTTTCATAGCCCAATCCTTTCACAAGGATAAAGGCAAATTTCAATCCTCTCAGTCTTCTCAGCAGAAAGGCTCTTCTCAGACACAGGATGGAGCTAAGAAGAAGAATATGCAGTGCAATTACTGTCACAAGTACGCCCATATGAAGAAAGATTGCCGTCAGAGGCTCGCTTCTGAACAAAAGAAGCAGGGAGGGTCACACCAGAAGGCGCATGTTGCTGAACATTCCGAGCAGAAGGAGTCTGCCTTTTATGCCTTTATGGCTAAGAGGTCTTCAGATCATGCCAGGTCTTCTGCTTGGTACATCGACTCTGGTGCATCACGTCACTTTTCTCATCGGCGTGACTGGTTTACAGACTTCTCACCTTTCAGTGATTCCATTGTATTGGCGGAGGTGAGGAGTATACAGTTGTTGGCAGAGGCACTGTTCAGATACAATCTGGTGGCAGGACTCTCATTTTCCTGAATGTGTACTATGTTCCTGGAATGGAACTCAATCTGCTCTCTGTCAGTCACATTATGAGGAATTCTCCTCAGCTAGATGTGGTGTTCAGTGCTCACAAGTGTTCCATCATTGATCGAGAGACTCGTCTTACTGTTGCTATTGGTCTAGAGGATCATGGCCTATATAGGCTTCTTGACACTGGTGATTCTCCTGAAGTGGCTCTGACAGCTCGTGTTTCTCCTCGCAGCACTTTGTGGCATCAGAGATATGGACATCTCAACATTCAGTATCTCTCTCAGCTATCTCGGGAGGGACTTGTTTCAGGGTTACCTGATATTCAAACTCAGCATCTTGGAGTATGTGGCGCCTGTCAAGCTGGCAAACAGCATTGGACTTCATTCACACATGGAAAGTCTTGGCGCGCATCTAAGGTACTTCAATTACTTCATGCTGATATTTGTGGTCCTATGAATACATCTTCTGTTACTGGTTGCAAATATTTTTTGCTTATTGTAGATGATTTTAGTAGAAAGATGTGGGTGTACTTTCTTAAACACAAATCAGATGTATTTAGTATCTTTCAGAAGTTTAAGTCCTTTGTTGAAAAAGAGTCTGGATGTAGCATCATTACTCTTAGGACAGATAACGGGGGGGAATTTTGTTCTTCTGCATTCTCCAACTTCTGTGATACCCATGGCATCAAACGCCAATTGACTACACCCTACACTCCTCAGCAAAACAGTGTTGTCGAGCGTCGCAATTGTACGGTTGCTGAGATGGCTCGCTCCATGTTACAACACAGGAGTGTTCCAAATAAGTATTGGGCTGAAGCAGTGTTTACTGCTGTCTACCTTCTTAACCGTTCCCCTACTCAGGCTGTTAAGGGGAAGACTCCAGAAGAGGTTTGGTCTGGTCGGAAGCCTAAGATCAACCACCTGAAGGTTTTTGGCTCTGTTGCCTATGTTTGGATTCCAGATGCTAAGCGCTCCAAGTTGGATTCCAAAAGTCAGAAACTCATGATGACAGGATACATTGATCACCATAAGGCCTACAGACTGATAGATATAGACACTGAACGTCTTATCTTCAGTTGTGATGTTGTATTTGATGAAGACAGAGGATTCTTTCAGTCCCCTTCTTCTGAGCAGAGTTCTGAGGATCAGCCTCACAGTGTTCTTATTCCATTAGGTTCGCCTGATGGGAGGGATGATGCAGAATCTATTTTCGATGATGCACTACCTGAGTTCCCTCCGAAGAATAATCCTCCTCCTGCTGCTCCTGTTCCTGATCTTGAGCCTCTTCCAGCTCCTCCAGATGTTAGCACTTCTACTCTCCGGCCTAAATGGTGGGCCAAGACCATTGGTGATCTCAGGGATACTGAGCTCATTGAGGGTAGAACCTCTCGTAATAAGAGCAAACAGTAGCATACAGTCAATTTTGCTCTAATGGCTAACATACACAGTGTTTTTGAGCCTCAGACATACTCAGAGGCTAAAGGTATACCTGAGTGGGAACAGGCTATGGAAGCTGAGTTCTAGAGTCTTCAGAAGAATCACACTTGGGCCCTTTCTGATCTTCCTTCAAGGAAGAAGCCCATTAGTTGCAAATGGGTATACAAAGTAAAATACAAAGCTGATGGAACCCTAGACAAGTATAAGGCTCGTCTTGTTGCTCGTGGGTTCTCACAGAAAGAAGGCATTGACTACGAGGAGACTTTTGCTCCTACAGCCAAAATGAGTACCATACGGCTCGTTCTTGCCTTGGCAGCCCAGTTCAGTTGGAAAGTCCATCAGATGGACGTCAAGAGTGCTTTTTTGAATGGTGACTTACAGGAAGAAGTCTACATGACGCAACCCCCAGGATTCAAGGTTGCTGGTCAAGAACAGAAGGTCTGTAGACTAGTCAAAGCACTCTATGGTCTGAAACAAGCTCCTCGGGCTTGGTACATGAAAATTGATAAGTACCTGACAAATCATGGTTTTCAGCGGAGTCCATCTGATGCAAACCTGTATATCAAGCATACTAGTAATGATATTTTGTTTGTGGTTGTCTATGTGGATGACTTAATCATTACTGGCAGTTCAGCACATTTGATCACTGGGATCAAACAGGATTTGTGCCGCACCTTTGATATGACAGATTTGGGACTTCTACATTACTGCTTAGGAGTTGAAGTCTGGCAGACTGAGAACAGTATCTTTCTCTCTCAGTCCAAGTATGCCAGAAGTCTTGTGGACAGGTTCAGAATGCAGGATTGCAAACCTGCCTCTACTCCTATGGAACCCGGGCTCAAACTTTCAGCTCAGTCATCTTCACCAGTTGTGGATGAATCTCTGTTCAGGCAACTAGTGGGCAGCCTCATCTATCTTACTGCCACTAGACCTGACATCAGTTTTGTAGTGAGCTACATTTCACGCTTCATGACAGCTCCCAAGGCTGATCATTGGATAGCAGCGAAGCGTGTGCTGCGTTATGTGAGTGGCACTCCTGATTATGGACTTCTGTACACTCGGAGTTCTGATCCTATACTCAGTGGCTACACAGATTTTGACTGGGCAAGTTCGGTTGATGACCGTAAGTCTACAGCAGGGTATGTGTTTAGTTTGGGATCTAGTGTTGTCACATGGACTAGTAAGAAGCAGCAGGCAGTGGCTCTCTCCTCGATAGAAGCAGAGTATCGGGGAGCAGTTAAGGCATCTTGTGAGGCGGTTTGGCTTCGACGAATGCTTGCGGATATGCATGTCTCCCAAGCAGGTCCTACTCCCTTGTTCTGTGATAATCAGGGAGTGCTTAAACTCGCCAAGAATCCAGTCTTCCATGAAAGAACCAAGCATGTGGAAATTCATTGTCACTATATTCGACAGCTGGTTGAAGACGGATCCATCAAGTTGCTGTATGTTCCTACCTCGGAGCAGCCAGCAGACATCTCCACCAAGCCCCTTGGACCTGATAAATTTGTAAAATTCAGGGGGTCTATAGGTGTAGTTAATAGATTGAGCATTAAGGGAGGGTAATAGAATATTAAAATAATGTTAATTTTAGTATTAATGCTCAATAGTGTGTATTCTATTTTAGTTAGATCATTTACGATCTTCTCAGCAGTTTCTTATTAGAAACTTGCTATTCTTGTAAATATTCTTGTATTATTTATGAGCGTCTTGCTCATTCTGTTAATGAATCAATTCTTTGAAATCCATATGCTTCTGCATTTGTTTTACACCAAACTGAGACACACAATTTCAGACTTCGAACGGGTGAAAACCCTAGGACTAATTTGATTAGCTGCATAGTCCAACACTTTTTGGCTGAATTTTGGAGAGAGTGATCTACAGGACATCTTGATCTGAAATCTAAAGCCTCAATTGACAAAGACACCTACAGGAGTATGGCACCTATCCACATAATCCCACACAATCAACTCTAGATTTCAGTAACAAGTTCTTCTATGTATCTCATTTCCAAATCTATACTTTTGAAATGACTTCCAGTTCTATATTTGTCTGTTTATGTTGAATATTGTCAATTTTGCATCATTTTACCTAGTCATTACACATTCACATCAAATCAAATCAAACACAAAACAAGGAAATAATCATGCACAACATTCAGCTCTCCTTTGGGACTAAAGTTTGATCTTGTTGGCTATTTCATCGAATGAATGATATTGATTTGGATCTTAGTTTATGTCTCTAGGCTAGGATCCCATTCAATACACTTCACATACAAAAGATGTCTTTAACCTCTAACTTTCTCAATGTAATGCTCTAGCTATATCATGTAAATTTCTTCCCACAACTCACCATAAAGGAATGGTGTCTTCGCATCTATCTACCCACTCTCAAAACTATATGTTGCAATAGGAGACAATAGAAATCAAAAGGACATCTTCTTTGCTACTAGGGAGGCATCTCATAATAATTTATTCTCTCAACCTCAAAATGGCCCTTTACAACCAATTTTGCCTAGTACTTTTCAACTCTACCATCAGACCCTAATTTTCTTTTGAATGCCCATTTGCATCCCACAAAATTTCATCCATTAAGCAATGGCATTAGGTCCCATGTGTTACTTTCTTCAAAACACCCAGCCATCTTCTCATCATCACCACCTTCCAGGACTCTTCATTATTCATACCCATAGCCTCCTTTATAATTTAAGGCTAATCAATGTTAGTAATCAAAGCAAAAATGCATCTCCAATCAAAGGGTGTATATCTACCTAGTTGTATTTGCTAAGTGGACCTACTCTCTAAACTAATTGATATCTTCTCCTTTTGAGGTCTTTCATAGGCTTTTAGTTCAACCTTCTTAATCTTTGGGGTTAGTTGAATGGCATCTTTCTTTTCATCCCTCTCTAGCTATAATATTAAGGAAGAAGAATTGACTTCTCTAAAGATAACACTACTCTAATTCTCTTTAAAATCCTTATAACTTTTAAAACAACTAAATACTTCAAATTTACTTCTAAGGAAATATACCCATGTCCTACTATAACCATCAAAGAAAGAAAAATAATGTATAGATTTGGAAATCAACAATACATTAACAAGGCCATATACATCAAAATCAATTAAATCCAACACCTCAAAAGATTATGAGACAAAGTAAAATTGAACGCGGTTTTGTTTTTTATATACACATTGTTCACTGAAATCAAATTCAAGATTGCATTCACTTAACCCCTCAATGAGGTTTTTATGTTTCAAGTTTCTTAAACCCTTCTCGCCTATGTAACCCATCCTTTTTTGCCATAACATTGTTTCCTCTAATAGCAACTCAGTCTCCAAAGCATGAGCACCCTTAGGTACCCAAAAAGCATGACCATCAAAAGCAGACAACACAACTCGTTGTTGCTAGTTCTAGTGATGAAGGTGAAGATTTTGTAAATCTCTTCACTTCAAGAGTAGAAGAACTATTGCATTGAACCGTGCATGCATCCAGCTAAGGTAGAGTGCCAATTTCAACACCCTTTGCAAGAACCATAGCTCTCATAACTATCTTGCATCCTCCACTCGAAAAAACAACCTAAATAACTACATTCAATTTGCTTACAAAAAATATTTCCCTACCAGACTAGGGATATGTAGTAAATTGTTGATCCCCTTCACTTGTCCATTAGGGAATTGAATTGTAACTCTACCATGACCAGCAATCTTCAGATGAGAATTGTTTTCAAGGTACGTCTTCCCACCATCATATTCTTCATATTTTGTAAACCAACCTTAATGTGAAATCATATGGAAAGAGGCACCAGAGTATTTCAACCACATACATTTCAATGCATGAGTAGCCAAGGCGACAACAAATGCATCACCTTCATCCTAGGAGGATCTCTTAAACTCATCATCAAAATTTACTTTTTTATTTGTCTCCTCCATACAATCTCTTCTTAGATGTCCATCTTTGCTGCAATTCCAAAGTTTCACCTTCAACTTACAAAAAGATTTGGATCTCTTACAATATCTAAATCTACACTTATTTATTGTCTCTCTTTTGTTTTCTTTAGATCTTCCATGAACCACTAGGGCCTCCTCAGCTAATTCAGAAGTCTTTCTTCTCATTTCTTCAAAAAGAAGAGATGCAACCACTTCGTCCACCTTGAACTTGGTGGTAATGCTCCTAAGGGCCATAACCAAGTGGTCCCATGAATCTAGCAAAAAAACAAGTCATACACCAATCCTCCTCCATTTTCTCCCACAAAATGCAGCTGATTGCTACCATATCGAAGGCATTTGGATGTTCGACCACAAACCCCCCATCCTAAAGGTGTACGACTTCTTTCTCAGGAAAATCTTATTCACTAGGTTTTAGCTTAACAAATTTCTCCAAGCTTATTTGAAAGGGTCACTACGATAGTCTCTTCATGCACATTCAACAAATTTAATTGACCAAATTGAGTCTAATGAGACCCTTTTCTTTTAAATCAATCTTATACGAATCTTCTTGTGATGTAGTTCCATGTTTGAATCTAGCTACTATAGCCCATAGAATTTGGTCTATGAGCACATCCTCCATCTTGAGCTTCCACTACGCAAAGTTTGTGCCTGAAAACTTATCCATCTCTATCCTTAATGTGCATGCTATCTCTTTTGGCATTAAGATCAAAACTCTCTCTACCCAAACTCTCATTCAAATGAAGGCTAGTACAAAAAACCGTCTATCCAAACACCTAGAATCTGAAGCGATCAAGCTTTGATACCAAATGAAAGGAAGCAAGGTATGTGGAAACACTTCTTATAATAAAATTCTACGGAGAATGTTGTGCAAATTTCAATCCTTTAACAATCACAGAAAGAAGAAACACATATAAACATAAAAGAAACAATATACCATAATACAAATTCATGTGGTAAAAACCCTTTCAAGAAAAAACCCCACATTCCAAAGTAGGCCAATGTATTATTCAATAAAGAAACACAATTATAATACACTTGCAAAGCAAGCCTTCACAATATATCACTAACCAAAGATTTGGAAGAATTCTGACAACTTAAAAATATATGCAAAAATTCTCAAACAACCTCCATCTCGAGCACCTAATATAGAGGAGATATAATGCATTAAACCATCAAAATAAAATTAGAAAACCATTAGCTAGAAGTACCCAAAAAGTGGCACCCAAATCCTTAGCTTAGAAATCCAACACCCAAATCTCAAGATAAGTCCATTGGCTAAAAATAGCAAATTCTTTCCCCCTATCATAGACTCAATATAATTCACTAACCAAATTGAGCATTCCAATCTGGTTCCATTATATCCTACCAAAGATATCTTATGGTGTGTCATAACACATGAGAAATTGGTCAACAAGTATAACTCCCCCTTTTAGCTCCTTTTATGTGTCCAACATTTTTACTTTTCCTAAGCAAATTTCAAGAGACCAATTCGACCCCTTTTTTAAACTGTAGAGCTTGAAGAGATTTACACAACAAGCATATCCATGGGCAGTGCCAAACAACCCAAAATATTTATTTTGGCCAAAAAATAACCCTATAGATTAGATATTGATTTTTCCTGTTTCATAACTTGAAAATAGACTTTTCGTAATTTTAATATTATCAGCAAGGTTGAGACACCTTTCCTAACAAGGATAAGGTTGACATGTTGAGAAAAAAATGAAAAAACCTGAAACAACATCCTTCCAAAAGATTCAAACAAAGTCTATGGGTCGCTAAACCAAAAAATTGTAACTTCCCTTCCTTAGTGCAAGATAATTTGTAGATTTTTGTTTTCCCATAGTTTGCAAGATTCAGATTTTAGTTACAGATATGACCAGAGCACTTTTTTCAAAGCTTTCAAAATAGGTCAAGCTTTCAGATTAGTTAGAGCATTCAAAATCAGTTTATTCATATTGATCTCTAGAGTTAATATTTTGATCTTTAGTCTTTCACGTCTATGGCTTCTAACCTAGGTGTTATAGCCTTGTAGAAACTTACAGTAAAACTCTTTATGGGCTAATATTAAAGATCGTAATATATTAAGTGCACTTTTCTCTACAGTATTCAAAATCAAACTCTATTGGCAGTTAAAAATGCTCAAATAAAAGATATCTTAAGTATTTGTACTCAGTCCCAATTGTCAATGTTATATAACTTGATACCTGAAAAGAATGAATCAATTTAGCCTTAGATTAACAAGATATCTCCTACAGTCCTAAAGCTTAACTACGCCTCTTCTGAATATATTTACCACAAGCAAGGGTTGACCACTAACATCATAATAATTGCAATTAAAGTTTACAATGCCATCAACATGCTAATCCCAAATCTCCTCCTTTTCAGCTCAGCCTTATGTTCCACACAGTCACTCACAGATTCTCAGATATTCAATCATTATTATGGGTGGCAGAAGCTGTATATTTGCATAGCTTAACACATCTAATTATAAAGATGCTATTGAACTAGATGCAACCTTGGAGCCCTCCTAATCACTGGAATATCTTGAAGCTAGGTATCAGTACCGGTTTTTGCTTTAAAATAGAAAAATGCATTCTTAAATATGTTTTGGTCAATTCCAAGAAAACTATCTGAACAATTGGAAACTTATTTTTGTTGTTTCCTCCAAAAAGAGATCAAACAAAACCCTAAAATGAAGTTATAAGTGCATATTTCCTTTCATATTTATCTCTAGAAATAATGAGATTTAATAAAACACTTACTTGCATCCAATAAATTATAAAGAATCAGGACACACATGATATAACACAGTCATAGTACATGTAATTACACTGCACAAACAGTGTTAAAATTACATATTCACGTGGTATAAGATGCATTTATAGTATAAGACGAATTTTGAAAGATAGTTGTGCGTACCTCAAGACAAGATGACTAGACCAAGATATACCGATGCACAAAGAAATATAAACGATATGAATCCCCTAGAAGCACAATAATGATAAAACAATGTTTTAAGTAACATTTAATCAACATGTGTGCCAAGATAATATTGGTAAATAACTTTCTAATTATTCTGAAGATTGCATCCTATATAATAAAAATGAACAGGAAGTTTACATCAATCAAGCAAAGTAGTTACAAGGAAAATCTGTCAATTCATAATTACACAATGATAAATGCAAGCATGATAAAGTGAACTCATAAAGCAACAGCATACAACTGCATTGATTACCATATCACTCCCCAGGCCATTCCATTGCAAGGGCAAGGACAAATCTCAGCAAATTTCTCCGCATCACTTGAGTTAACTCTCCTTGATATCAGGTCGTCATAGATATCTGAGCCACCAAAGGCATCAGGACAAAAGCACTTACAAATTAGTTTGCTAGAACCCATTCAATCCACTCTGAAGATTGTATTTAAGAATATAAGCCTAACAATTGCATATATTTGCTATACTTCCTAATAGAAAAAACATAGAGAAATAGATCCATACCATAAACAGAGAACAAACTGTTCATTACACCTACAAAACATAAAAAATGGTAAAAGACCAGTTAGACTAATAATAATGTAGAGTGCAGATGTAAATACCAAGGCCAATAAGCAAGTAATTAGAAAAGTAGTATTCAATGAAAAGGCAGCCTACTACTAGCAAGTTTGGAGTATCATTTAAGATAGGGCATCAAAAGCAATATTCAACGGAAAAGCAGCCCACTAGATCATTGAGAGCATCAAATGATTTAGAGAAGTATAATGCTGATATCCTTAAAAAATCTTTTCGTTGAACTTCCATACCTATGAATAAGATGACATATCGAAGTATATGAACTTCTGTTTTTTCTTGCAAAATCCATATTATTGCAAGGAAAATAATAAAACCTGCACAAATCACACTAAGGCATCAAAACTCTATAAAGAGCTGAAATTGCAATGGAGATTGTATGTTCCATGGAAATCATTCGGATGCTGAAATGTTGAAAGTTGATTATTTAATCTAGCGGGCATTGAGATATACCAATACATAGGCCTCGAAGAAGCCACTGTTGCGTGCAAAAGCCGAAACATGGAAGACCATTCACCACAAGCAATAACATTATAAAACTTCAGAATTAGAAAAGCATTCTGAATGTTTCATCCACACAAGAAATAAAATTCAAAGATAGTGACATATAAGGAAGCTTTTCCCAGCATTCACAGACTCTTGTTTGGAAAATTATTTTCAAAACCTACAATAAGTAGAATAGTAAGTGCAGTCATCTAAAACAAAGTAAAATTATAAGAAAGATGTTTTGAATCACATGAGCACATAGTTACCTTACATTTTTAGCAATAAAAAGCACAACAAGAAGTGCAACTGCAAGGCAAGCAGCTGCAATTCTTGCTGTTACTAGATTTGTTGATGCAAGAACAAGAACCATTCCCCAGAAAGACGAACCAAGATCTGCATGAACAGGATAGAGCAATCCTCAACCAAGGGAATTCCAACAGAAGAAGGCAAATTATTGTAAGAGAAAGTAAATGTATGTTTCCACTTCAGCTGTTTTATAAAAATGGCTGTATTTAGACAATACAAATACTTGTATCTAAATAGAAGCAAAAGAATGCTTACATCCAGCAGGTAGAATCACCCAATACACTCCACCTCGTGTCTGTGTCACGCCACCTTCATCTGCATGAACTTTAATACCATCAACCTGCCAGAAAATATTATTGAAAATACTGTTTGAAATATATCTGTAAATGTGTTCTTTTCCATAGACCAGAAGATCTAAACCATGAAGAAGATATAGCCATTAATTATTCAAAAGATGATAAAGTGTGTGAGACTGTTCTGCACTATTCAGTAGCAGGGCCTGTTGATGTGTTTTTAAGACACCTCTAGCACATAATAAAATACCAAAGTATTTTACCCTCTCTTGATCAAAATCACCTCGGATGCTAAATATATGATCAACCAAGACGACTCCAAGGTTCCTATTGTCAGGTCTTGACATGTGGGTAACTCAATGGTTGATGTGATTTGCTGTATGCACAAAGGGACTTACACAATTGTTCAAATGAGACCTTAGATCTTTCCTGAATAGAAGCATTTCGCCATGGTTTTGACACATGATTTAGCAAGATGAGCACTTGATCCTATCTCTAACAAAGATTTTGAAATAAAATGCATAAGGAAAGGGTTTAGGAATTCTATTCTAATCCTAGAATGCAATAGATAGTGAATGACTATGTGAAATTCAACTAGGCTTAGTTTTGTCATACAATGAACAACTCCACAAAAGCTTAGTGCAATCTTCTAAGGTAATCAATAGATATTTAAATTCATACCAACAACACTAACACCATCTATTTGATGCATATCAATGAGCAAGTATAAATTGAAGTTAAGTTTAGATCAAATTCTAGTTGACCAAACAAGGCAAATTTACAACCAGCAAATAGCTAGTGGTATGGATAAACGAATTTCATATAGATCCATTCAACAATTTCTTCATTCAACTAAAATACTTAAAGCAAGTTCTAGACTAAATTGAAGATTAAAGAACCACGCAATACTCCAAGATTTGTTAAAAATCACCCAAGTTCAATGATTCAATTCAATTTTGGCAGCATCTAGGTGACAATAGGCTCCTATCAGCATTCTCGCGCTCTCTATCTCACTCACTTTATTTGCCCTTAATTCTAGACCTATCTATCTCCCTATCACTCTTCCTCTATCCCCTCTCTCTACCACTCTCTATCTCACTCTCTCCTCTCTCCCCCAAGATTTACACCTATCTCTCTGCATCTCTCTCTCTCACCCTCAAACCCCCACAAGGGATGCTACCCTCAACCTCATTTTGGCGAGGTGGAGCCGCATCGGACTCCTATAACTAGACCCTCTAATCCTACCTCTCCCCTCGTTTTCACTAGAGCTGGGAAGAGGAAGGTGTAAAATGTTTTGATATAGTATTTACTTTTTAGTTTTACAAAAACAATTTGCTATTTTATTTTGTTTCAGACTATCAGCCATCAACATTCCACATGAGGATGCCATTTTGTAGCCAATTTGCAATTAAATGAATCAAATATATCTATAGTCAGCTTGTTTCTTTTGTGTACTCATTTATTGACTCATTGGATGCATTTCCTCATTGAATTTGCAAAAAAGTGCATTTCTAACTAAATAAGCAAACTTTTAAGTTGTCGAGTTTTTGCCGAGGTTTTTTTTTCGAGCCTTGGCGAGTTTTTGTTTTTGGCAAGTAGTTCAATTATGCCAAAGATAGCTCGCAACGCCATAGAAAGAGAGTAATCTTCTAAGGTAGTGAAAGATTTTCATATTACAAACTTCCACCCAAATAACCAATGCTAGTGCAATCCAAATGAACATCCACAATCGAACTATTGCCAAAATGAGGTTCAGACTAACCATACACTGCAATTTGCAATTAACAAACTACAAACGGTATGAACCAAGGAATTCATCAAACATCTTCACATTTCTCCATTACAATCAATGAACTTCAACTAAAACTTGAGAAGTAGAAACCATAAAAAGGTTGTTGCAACAAACAAAGATCCACCATATCTTCAATGAAAATTATGTATTAATTTTGACATAGTCTTGGCAACAATTTTTGATCTCCTCCTCCTGCTACTACTTCTACTGCTAAAGAACTATTCCTCTATTATTCTATTAACCCCTACAAATGAAAAGGCCAAACCTTATATAGACTTCCCATTACAAATGAAGGGCCTGAATTGATTCTAAATCAATGGCCAGGATAATTCAAAGAAACCCTAAGTTGAGGTAGTTACAACTACCGCCTCCTTACATTGAATATCCTCCAATGAGAAAATTACAAAACTTTGAGTGCACGTCCTTATGAGGAAAAAGACCAATGAAAAATAACATAGCATCAATGACACAATTTACAAGGAGTAGATGATAACATCTCATTCAATGCATCCACATGTCCACTTGTTCTCCTTTGGATGAGCCAAGTTTGATGAATCTAGACATGCTGCCTTGTCATTATTTGATTGGTGGAGATGAGTAGGTGCCACCTCAGCTTGCATATCTTGTAAACTTTCATCTTTCATCACAAAGCAGTCCTTGCATTTCTAACAATATCTCTTGATACTCAAAATCATCCAATCTTTTGATTGATTGTGATGATTCATATTCCCAAATTGCAACATCTTTATCATTCTTTGTATCTCCATCTTCACATTTGAAATCCTCCTTCCTTGGATATCTTTGACCTAGATCTCCTTTTGTTGTAGATGTATCCTTCATTTTGTATGTCCCTCCTTTGTCATCTTCTTAAACATCTTGATTTTGTCGTTTGCACTTCCATCTCCATCTTTCGCCACCTTCCTTCATCAATGACTTGGACCTTGATTTCTTGCATTTTTGAGTCCTCCCCTCCATCGTTCTCCAACATCGCATGCATAATTCCTTGCATCAAATCTAGAAAGAAAGAGAACACTTTGAATCATACTTATAAATAAAACCCTATGTAAGTGAAATGCAAGAAATCCATGCTAATAAAGGAGGATTCAAGAGTAGCATTCTTAATTTTCTTAACAATCATTCTTCAATGGAAAAATTGTGAAGCATACTTTATTTTAAAACAATCATCGATAATTCGCCAAAAGATGTTTCACAAACCCCTCTTAAACCCTAGAACTAACACCTTCAAAGCTGCATTTTTCTGGAAATGGAGATTTTAGATCTGGAACTGATGACATTTTAGTGAGGAAAACGCTCAAATTTGTGTGTGAAAGACTTGCACTTCGCTCAAGGGATCACCTCCTTTCATCTCACAACATAAACCTCTTATTTTCCTTAGTTCTTCATACTTGCTTAGGATCCGATTGCCTTTTCATTCCGTTGTGATCCGACTAATTTTGCATTAAAATTTGCACTTTGCTTCTGCCTTTTGTTTTGACTAGAATTAAATTGTGTGGAGTAATTGTTTTGCTCCTTCATTTAATTGTTTTGCTCCTTCATTGGCCACCTTGTTTCTATGTTTGCAATTGCATTGATTTACATTTCCTTTGCTTTTCACACGTTTTTGTAAGGATTCCCCAAGCCGCCCTCGACCTATACTTACCTCGAGCTGGATTTTGACTAGCACAGGGACAAGTGGGTGGATTTTCACCTTGTGCAAGGACAAGAAGGCGGGTTTTCACTTAGTGCAAGGACATTCAAACGCATTTCTAACTCATACAAGGATTAATGAGTGCATTTTGAAGAGTAACAAGAACTCTTGAGCAGGATTGAGGGTTGTTCATGGACAAGTAGGTGCAAATACAAGTTGGAGAGGGACTATTGAGCGTGCTTCCAAGTTCAGCAAGGACTCTAGGGCGAATTTCAATAATGACCAAGGACTCTTGAGCGCATTTTTATGTTGATCAAGGACAAGAGGGCAGGTTTGGAGCATTGAGAAGGATTTTCCATAGAATTCCAAGGGAAATTTGATCTTGATAGGGATTTTCCATATTTCATCCTTGGATTTCTCATTCTAGGAGTTCCATATTTTAAGTTAAGATTTTAACATTTCAACTTTGAATTCCTCATTTTAATCATGGATTTTCATTTCAATTTTGGATTACCACATTTCAAACATTGATTTTTGAGTGGAAAATCGACCTCCTTGTGGATTTTTCAAGTGTAATGCAACCCAAATGTGGATTGTTAAGGGGAAGATCAATTTAGTCTTGGATTTAAAATGAAATCTCAATATATCCAAGGGTTTTGAAGATATTGTTAAAATTTTCCATTATTTTCCTTTCATGTCAAGGTTGGAAATCCAACCTTGACAAGGAATTTTCCTTGTCTTGATCATACCTTTCTAAAGATAAAAATTTGCACACTCTAAGTCATTTCAAGGATCATTCAATACTTTCTCTGGATTGACAAAACAAAACAAAACCCTTCTCACAAACAAGGGCTAGAGACTACGGAATCATTGCCAAACTAAAGAAACACAACACCTAAGCTAGCAAGCAAGAAAGAGGGGTCCCCATTTGCAATGGGGCATGTGTGTTTACAACACAACACATATCTCATTTGATCTTCCTCACCCATCATTTTGAATTCAATCCAAATATCATTTTCCTAAAACAATGAAGGTGTTGAAAAATTTCAATGTTGTGCTCTTGTCTTTTTGAATCCATAATTGGTTTCAACTTTACAACTTGTGCTTGTGATTCTTCTTCGTCTTTTTCATAATCAAATTACATGCAACAATCCATCCTAGTCTAAATCTTCCGATAACAAGATATTATTGAAAAACATACCTTTAAAAGATCCCTTATCGTCAACACTCTTCCAATAACAAATTATTATTGAAAAATATATACTGAAAAGATGCATTATCCTAATGGCCATACTATGTCATCCACCTTCTCCAAGCTCACAAGTAAGAACCTAGTCATCCCACGAATTCATCTTATCTTTCGACATTGAATCGTCTCCACAGGTGGTGGGTTTTTGGTAAACTAGATCTCTTATACTTCAATCATTTCTTTTTGTCTTCAACCAACAGTCCCTCTTGCATTACAAGATCCATCACTATTTCATTTTATCTTCAATGGATGTTGTAGTTAGCGTGCAATGTCTATTATTATGTTTCAATAATATGGGTTATCCGATGTATTGATTGTTTGTATCACATGTTTGTTGACTTTAGGTAGTTATAAGCATTCAATTGGTTGACGGTTGTGTTCCTCTTGGCAACCGTCAAGTCCTCTAAATAGATTGTGCATCATCAAAGAAAGCAATATGATCTTTAATCGGATCACCTCCAATCCATAGTTGACCATCTCTGGTCTTCTTCTATAATAATTTCATGTGTATATTTTGTCAGTTGGAGCAGTAAAAATTTGGCGTTGTTGCCTTAAAAGAAATCAAGTTAGATTTGAGTGATTCATGCCCTTAGATCCCAATAAAGGTGAGAAGAGGCCACAAGGTGGTCAAGACCAAAAGATCAAGTGATCTTTACTGATCATCAAGCAAAGGGAACAAAGAGAGGATTACAAGAAACACTTGAGGAAAATACAACCGGACAATTCCCAAGTTGCAGCCCTTCCTGAGAATGTAATCAAGTTGAGAAGTGAAGGAATGTGACTTTGTCTCCCAACTTCCATCGTCTAGAGAAGGTTGTCAAACGAAGGAGAAGAAGTCAAGCCAAGGGTGTATAAAAGAAAATTTGAAGGCAAAACAAGTGCGCAGAAGGATGAAGCCAAGGGGAGAATTGAGGATTCCTACATAGCGGAGAGTGCAAGAGAAGCACCGAAATGTCTGAACCAAAACTCCCAAGCAAGTAGATTCCAAAGCCTATGTTTGCATCAGAATAAAACCATGGCAAGCCCTAGTGGAAAAAACAAAAGTTGCCCAAGTTTATAGATAAAGGATCAGGGGATCTTGTTAGGAACTGTAAGACTTGTGAAACAATTTGGACAACAAATATGCAAGATGATAAAGCAATTTAACTACAATCTTTTCTAGCCTCCTTGCAAGGTGTAGCGATTGACTACTATATAGAAATTGATCAAGCCTCCATAAATATATGGGAGAGATTAAAGAAGGCCTTTGAAAAAAAGTTTAAAATGCTTCGTGATGATAATGAAATAGACGTAGAGATTTACAATACAAAACAAGGAGAGAACGAAAATGTACAAGCTATAATTGTATTGTTCAAGAATTGCTAGTAAAATTGGAAATAGAACAAGCCAGTGATCTAAAAAAGTGGTGGTTGACTGAAGGTTTACTTTCTTCATTAAGAAAAAAATGAAGGTAGTACCACCCTCATCCAACTCTAAAGCCTACAATCAGGCAATGGACATAGAAAGTGAAGATAAAATGTCCTTCTACAATAGAAGAAAAATAGGGAAAGATGGAATTTCATATGACAACAGTGGAAATGAATTGAGAATAGTATAAGCACTCTAGAGGGACATGCTCCAAATGATGAAAGAATTGAAGGTAGAGAAAGAAACCAACAAAGAAACTAACAAACTATGGTCTATTGAGTGTTAAATTGAGGGATACACAAAAGTAACTGTCCTAGAAAGATGTTTTGTGAAATTTGTCAGGTTATTGGTCATTCAAAAAAGGAGTGCTCATACAATTTGAAGAGTAGGAGTACACAAGTACTCTTTACGCAGGAAGAGCTATTTGCTCCATCAAAGCCATAGAATGCATCTCCAAATGATTTTTCAAAATCAATGAGGGCAAAATCAAATACAATACGAGTCCAAAGGATGTCCCATCATACAATGTCGAAAATGTAGAGAATGGGAACACTTTGCAAGAGACTACCAAAACATGAAGGACAAAGTAAAATTATTGTGCAAATGGTGTGGACTTGGAGACCATGAAGACATAGGATGTTCAAAGAAAAAGGCTCGTATCAACCTAACTGATGTTGAAATGCAATATGAAGTTCTGGCCATTACTCATGCCCAAGCAAATAAGGCTATGTACCTGGACCCACGTACAGAAAAGAAAGGCTCCATGAAGCAAGGGCCGAAGTAGAGAATGCTATGGATAACAAATGTCGCCACTCGAATGCAAATGCAAGTACAGTAACAAGTCAATTACAATCCAAAAAAAAATATTACAAAGTACTTCAAACTACTGTACTAGTTAAAGTAGTGGATTTATTACAAAGGAATCCTAAAATGCTATTGTATAGGGGGGAAATGTGGTGGGGCATGTTATGGCCCAATTGGAATCTGGTGAGAATGAAGATCCAATGACTGAACCTCCACTGTCAGGCATCCAAGTGATTGATTCAATCTTACTAACAGTTAACACAACAAAGAAACCAGCAATAGTGAATATGGAGATCCTTGGAAGGAATCTCACCAATACAATTTTTGATGTGGGTCTAGTGTGAACGTACTTTTGGAAGACACTTGGAGAAGTCTTAATGGGACAAAAGGTAATTATTGGAACCCAAGCATCTTTGTCGAACTACAGTCATCTCATTAAGGAAAAAAGCAAACAATGCATTGTTGGGTAGGGGTTGGCCGGTAGCAACCAAAGCCAATCACAATTGGAAAATAATACAATCTCCACTAAAAACAAGGGTTGAAAGTATGTAATCATTTAAAGAACCAAGCCATAAGTGAATAAGCAACATCCTCTAATGCGTCAAATTCGTAATTTGAAGAAGAATGGAAAAAGAAGCACGATCTTGGTCTAATAAGCCAAATGATGAAAGGATTCTAGAATTAGAGTCTTTCTTGGAGGATTAAACATATTCTCTTTGTGGCCTATTTCACTGGAAAATGGAGAATTATGTAGTATTTAAGTTACAACTCTTAGTGAAGAGCAATTGATGAAAGAATGCAAAATTACTAATGCTACATCTCAAAGTACTAAGAGCAATTACAAAAAACGTAAACAAAAATTAGAAAATAAGGAATTGGAATAGAAAAGGAAAAAATTAAATTACAGTGAAAAATATAAGAGGGACAATTATAAGGTGCGACCACTTTATTATCATTTTGCCCAACAACATAAAGTAAGATTTCAATTAGAACACAACAAATTGTATGACTTCCTCATATCATACAACATCGGTAGATAGACAAAGCATCATTGATTCCTAATTACATCAAACACCCACAATCTCAACTTACTTGGTGGCATTTCAACACCATACAACCTTCATTGTTTCTGCTCATATGGTGACATTTCACTTGTACCATACAACGGTTTCACTCATGGCAATTCATCATACTCTCACAAAACATACAACTCCATTGTCAAGGGCATTCTACCAATGTACGACTTCATTGTCGAGGACATTCAACCAACGTACGATGGCCTTCACACCATTGGCAAGGGGAAGTATGACAACCTTACATCATACACCACTCCTCCAACTTACAATTTCTGCACAGAGTGTCTCGCGTCCCTTTGAGCATGCCCGTAATCAGTCCATGAGATGATGATGTTATGTGCGGAAGCCTGTGAATCCGTGAGATCAGTTGAGCCTTCGGGCATTAAATTCCAAGAGACAGTTTAAACCTGAAAATCGCCTGAGATAGGCATAGAATGATAGAAACTGGCAAAATCCCCCCAAGTAAAAGGGATAAAGCGTCTGAAGGTCGCATGAAGACCCAAAGCGTCGATTTTCGTCAAAGGATATAAGAGAGATAAAGGATGCAAAAGTATAAATTTTCAAAACCTCCCAAAATCCTGAAATTCACACTAAGGGGGAGAAATTACATGAGTTTCTAAGAGTTTGCAAAATGGGCCAAAATGTCGAAGTTTGCAAGCATTGGACCAAATTCAAGAAGTGAAAACTTGCAAAAAACTCTTCAAGTGCCGAAATTGGCAAAATGGGTCAAAACCCTGAAAATGGCACTAAGAAGCGGAAAACAAAAGTTTCCAAAGACCCCATAAAGCCCGAAAATCGCGATTTGAAGGGTAAGTGCGAAAATTAGAAGTTTGAAAAGTGCCATCAAACACTGAAGTTGGCAAAATGCCCCAAAACCCCGAAATGCGCACTTTTAAGTGAAAATGCGAAAAAGGGAAAAGTTCGCAAAATGCCCCAAAATGCCGAAAATCGCCCAAGGAGCCAAAATTGCGAAAAGTGGAACTTGTAAACCCCCTTGAAATGCTGAAGTTCGCATTTAGGAGATGAAATGCGAAAAGGATAAAACCAAGTCTTCAAAACCTGATGAGTGTCGAAAATCTCACTTCGGAGGAATAACAAAAAAATTAAAAGTTTGCAATATGCCTGAAATCCCTGAAATTCGCATTCTAAGGGGATAGTGCGAAAAGTAAAGTTTGAAAACCACCCTCAAATCGTCGAAATCTGCAGTCTAAGCGATAAGTGATGCATGTAAAGTTTCAAAAAACCCTCCAATCGCCAAAAATCCCGATTTGGGAAGATAAGCGATGAAAGTTAGGGGTTTGAAAAGTAAATTTGCAAACCCCCTCCAAACGCCGAAGTTCGCAAATTTGAAGTTGAAGTGCGAAAATGCAAAAGCTTGCAAAGCCCGCAAAAACCCTGAAAAATCGCATTCAAAGGAAGGCGCGATTTTTAAAGGTTCGCAAAAAAACACATAAGGCACCCAAAATCGCGATTTAGGGGTTAGTTGCAGGAAAATCTTCTAAGTTTGAAAACCCTCTCCATTTGCTGAAGATCGCGTAAGGTAAAATCGTGAAGTTTTATCAACCTTGTGAAGTGAAAAATGCCATAAACACCATTCTCAGCGCCATAGTAATCACGCAAAAGCTGGAAGTTTAAAGAGAGCTCTAAAACGCCTAGATTCAACGCCATAGAAGAAAATGCAAGAGGCAAAATCATTGAGGTAAAAAGAATCGCTAATTCTAAATTTCTAAAATTGCACTCTCTCTCCAAATTTTAGGGGCGAAAATCTAGAATAGGGAGTTAACCGTTAAAAATTCAAATCGCAGAACTCTCCCATTCAAATTTGCAAGTTGTGCGGATTCACGCCATTCATCTCGCCAGGTAAGTTTGCTTCGCCTCTCTCAATCATTCGAAATATATGCAAAATCGGATAGATGTATGTGCAAAATAAATTGAATTGATCAAATTTTAAAACGCATTTTTTCCCCGAGTATAAGACATCAAGTAGCGCAATTGAAATCCGAGTTTGTTCCTAGGAATCAGCCAGAAACGCATTTTCAAACTTAGGAAAATTTTAAAGCATCGTCCATTTTGAAAATTGATCCTAAAGTGCCTAAGAATAAATTCGTAGTCAAAAAGCTTCATACATATTCATGTCTAAATCAATTAAGCTTTTTAGCTAAAGTGTCATGCTGTCCTTTAAGTTCGGTTTTCAAATTAATCTTTGTATGCTAGCATGTCCCTTTATCTAACCCGCTTCATTTCCTTTATATCGCCTCGTAATCCGTGTCCGGCTGTGCAGGATAAATGCCTAAATCGGCGGTAGAATCATCAAAGACACCTGCTGCAGCCGAGACATCACGAGCATCCAAATCAGATATCCCTCGCAGAGTCAAAAAGATGAAGTATCAGTATCAGAGAGGGGGACTGAGGGAATCAAAAGTTCAGAGTGTGTGGGAGAATGTCGGTGATACTGACCTGGGCCATATTGATATTCAAGATTTCAAAAACCGAGTTTTCTCCCCTAATGCCTATGGCAAGCCTAGGCGGATGATGGAAAGTGGCATTGCCCAGGCAGCAGGATTTCCCCCGGCAGTGCAAAACTATGAGCTAGTAGTAGAGGCTCCCCGGCATTACCAACCAAGCTCCAGATTGGTGCTCCTCGAGAACATGGTCCTCGCTAACTTCACTCCTGAAGCCATTGGAGACACATTTGACATTCCCTTCCCGAACAACCCCATAGCAACAACTATAGATGAAGCGCAAGAGGCGTATGATATAAACCCTGCCAAATGCAGAACACTGATAAATGAAGAGTGGTACAAGGAGAGAAGACCTCCAAGCGTCAAGATTGGGAAAAAGACCCCTAGAAGCGACTTTCACAACGAGCATGGGGACATGGTCACATTGCTTAGCAGGATTATGGGACTTCCCCAACCCAATTACTTTGAGGAATGGATGTTCTACTTCACAGAACAGGTCTTCGCTGGGAAATCCAAGTTTGACTAGGCCCAGATCATAAGCGACAACATCCACACCCAATTGATCAAACTTGAGGCAAAGAAGTACTTCACTGTGACATCATATTTAGTCTATATGTTCGCCAGAAACCAGCCACTGCCAGGTTTGATCATGAAAGGTGAAATTGGGAATGGGCCTGATCAGGTGAAGGTATACGATTGTTATCCACGGCTACACTATCAAGACATAGCTCAAAGGGAAAAGAACAGCCCTGCCTATGCAGTTGGTCAGTATGAGCGCGTCAATGATGCCTTCACAATGTGCCTGGTCAGGCTGATGCAGGGAGGACTACACATAAGGCTCTCAGAGAAAGCTACTATTCTAGTACAGAGGTATGGTGCCTGGTTCATCCAGTTCCCAAGGTTCTCCTACATCCGGATAGTTGGCTTTGAGGGTGCTCCTTTCCGACTTCCGCGATACCCAACCGACAAGATAGTTCTCCTGGAAGTAGCAAAGCAGTCACACCCGGCGAGCAGCTTACTCAGAGACAGGAAGCAGTCTGGATTCGCATTCCCTATGATTATAGGTAACCTTGATGTCCATCTAAAGAACCTTGCCCAGGCAGAGGAATCCTTTGCAGAACTGGCATCCTACGGCCTACAAGAGCATTTTCCAACGAAAAGCTTTGATCACGACAATCTAGCAAAGAGAGCCTATGGCAGGCGATACAGAGCAAAAGAATCAGTTGAAGATTATTGGAAGAACTACTCTGATGACTATGAGGTCCGAAGGCGCGAATATTCGAGGCTGAGTGTGCAGCAAATGCGACTCTATGAATACCGTCGAGTCCCAGATCAACTAACAAATTCAGGAAATTGCCTACAAGTCTGGGAATTTGAGGCGGTAAGACATCTTTTGCCAGGCATCGATTGGTCGCAGGATCCAATCACTGATTTTGAGGCGGTTATGGCACCCCCAAGAATATATACTAACCAGTGTTTGCACCAGCAAATTGAGCGACTGATTCATGAGGGAGTCCAGTCCACCTACCACTTGATGGGTAACCTTGATTCTCAATCCTCCGAAGATGAGGGAACATCCAGTGCACCAAAGGAAGAGGTTGAAAAGCCTGAAAAAAGGAAGAAGGCTAAGGCCAGCAGAGGAACTTGGACATCCAAAAGAACAAGAAGGGAAAAGATCCCTATTAGGAGACCAGAGGTCACTTCATCATCAAAAGACCCTAGTTCGTCTGATGATGTAGTTGAACTAGATTATATACCTGTTCTTCCTTCCAAGAGTGATATTGACACATTTGGAGCTGATGATCATCCTGCACCCGACATGTTGGATGCCGAGCTAAGAGCCATTGAATCAGCGGAACCTGATAATCAAGTTGAGGAAGGAGAGATTCCATCCACTCAGGGGATTGAATTGCATGAACCCACCCAGCAGAGCCGCCATGAATTGTTGCTCCATAATACTACCAAGAATGACTACACTGTTGAAGGAGAGCAAAGGACATATGAGACCCATGAGCCTGAAAAGACTGAGGAACAACCATCACATGAAAATACTAGGAAGTTGTTCAGTGAAGTGGGAGAGAATTCGGCTTCGAGCAAGGAACTTGACACTTCCTCCACTCCTCCTCTAACCGAGCAGCTGCAAATATGCGATGAGCCGGCTGAAAACATTAAAGAACAGAGTGCCAATTTAACCATAGCATCAGCCCAGACTGTACCTCAAGAATGGTTAATTGCTCGAGCTCAACGCAAGGCTGCCACCAAGCCACCCATTGATTTAGAGGACATCTTCTCACGCATAGACCAAGCTAAGGCCAAGGGGAAGAAAAAGCCCAAGGCGTATTCCCGGATAACCAAAGATGAGCAAAAGAACCGTACCCTTCATATCGCCACCCCGCCTGTAGACAAGCCAGCAGATCAGATTACACTAGCAGATTATAGCATCACGACTGTCCCCATCGGACGAGCCACTAAGGAGCGGGAAAGGGAGGAATTCAAGGATTCAGTACAAAACGTGCTCAGACAACTCGAAGAAATAACAGCTGAAAAGAACATGCATCGAGCTCGTGTTGAACAGGTCGAGGGGTACATTGATCAACTCCTGAGACCATTGCATAATGCTTCCAAATCCCGCATTCCCCCGACAGTATTGGCACAGAGGACCACGACAGAATTTGAAGGAGTACGGGATACGGCAAAGGCTGTCAAGGAATCGATGCGAGACCTTAAGGAAAAAGGAGAACAAATTATTGAGGAGGTAAAAGAAATGGCCCACCATCGAGAGACCATTTTGGTCAAGCTGCTTGAGGTAAAACGAGAATGCCTCAGAATCCATGAGGTAGCTGCTACAACCCTGCCTCTTGTAAGGGCCCTTTTCTGGACCCAAGAACAGATCCCTACACTCTCCACCATCCTGGACCCCCATGATATCAGCATTTTTAAAGAATGGTACTAGATTATCACTATGAGGAATGAGACAAGGGAGATCATTGACAAAGAGCAAGATGCATGCGATGGAATTCTGAACAACATGCAAGAACTTGGCAAGACAATCCTCCGATTAATGGTTTTGGGGTGGAAGAATGATCTGTCTGATGACGCGATGCCACCAGACTGGGAGAAAAGATTGAGAACAGACAGGATCGCCTACTCGGCAGAGGACCTTGGTTTTGCCGGTCAACTACATTCAAACATTGTGTTTTGGGCGTAATCGGTCCAGCTGGCAGGATGGTTTGAGGCACGTAGACCGTTATCTAGAGGGCATGCAGTATAAAATTCGTCATCCCCATATGCCTCTGTTCAGTTTACTGTTCCAATTATGCATCAGGTTCCAGGAGTATGTTCGCGAAGAACGTGCAGTAGGTCGGGACCTTTGGAAAGAATATTTGCATGGCGAAGATGAATTCTTGGTAAAAGGATATGAAACTGGAAAAGAAAAAGTGCTTTACTAAAGTGCCTTTTTTTCTTTTTTTAAATTTTCAAAAGTGCACTTTTTGGCCAAAGGGTCATATTTGACTTCCAAGTCAACTGTAAACTTAAAACTTTGTGTATGTGCAATTTTTGAATTATTTTGGATAAGTTTTAATTACCTTTTTAGGTAGTTATTGCTCCCTTTGGAGTAGTTGCTGATATTTACCCTCCATTTATGGGTATGGGTACCTTTTGTAAGGATGAATCTGAGCCACTTGTTTAGATTAGATCTTGGCCATTCATCTATTTTTTGGAAGCCTATTTAAAGGGACTGGTTTTCCCTCATTTTGTAAGAAGTTCATGGATTGTTGTTGAAGCTCTGGCGAAATTTACAAGATTTAATGCAAAGTTAAGACTGTTCCAATTTCATTGTGAGTGCATGGTCTCCTTCTTCACCAATTTGAATTATTCAGTTGTGTTTCTTTCATTTTTATAGCATTTTCTAGATAAACATCTGATAGAATCCTCGCTGTTCATACCATTAGGGACTGACTGATTGTCATTTCTTCTGCATGGTTAATCTGCACCGTCTCATGTGCTTAGTTCAGTTATTGAATACTCATTGAATGAATGTTAAAGTTCTGAAGTTGTGTTTAATAGAATGAAAACTCTATTTTCGTTTAAGATCGCACTAGATTCATACAAATATTGTGCTTGAATGGTTGATAGTGTTTAATCTAGTTATTTGGAGGTGTTTATCTGCTTTTCTTGAATATGCTATCTTAGGTAGTTAGACTTTATGTATCTCTTTTCCCTATCCCTCTTTTTCCCCTTTTTTACTAAGAAGAATCCACAGTCCTGTTGAATTAATATCAATCCAACTGAAACCAATCGATAACGAGACTGTTAGAATTTTAGGGAACCCATCCAGCAATTATCCATATCACCGTAAGTCCCCTTTGTGTTTCCAGCAAAACACATCAAACCACTGAGAAATCCCGCAGTCAAGACCTGATAATCGAAACCTTGAGGTCGTCCCCTTTGATCAAATGAAAAACAGCATTAGGGATTTCCTTATCTCAAGAGAGGATAGGATACTCAGCGAGTACATTCTATTCTGCGTTGGCCGGATGAAGTCGCAAGTTCAGCGATTTTAGACACGTCAACAATATGCTTCTCCGGATTCTCCACCATCAGATCAAGCTGGAAAGAGGGCTAGCGAAAACAATGCCAAAACTATAAGTGATGCATTGTGTGTCAACAAAGGAAATGTGGGACAAACTTCAAAAAACGTATGAAGAAGATGATAAGGTAAAGAAAACCAAGCTTCAAACACATAGAAGGCAATGTGAAAGTTTAAAAATTTATGAAAAGATTGCATCCTATCTACTTTGTGTAGATAAAATCGTTAATACTATCAAAGGCCCTGGAGAAAAGGTTGAGTATGAAATAATTCTGCAAAATGTATTAAGGTCTCTTCCCTTGAGGTTTGATGACAAAGTCTCTGCTATCAAAAAAATCAAATATCTTGATGCGATTCTCATAGCTTACAAAATGAGGCTTGAAAAGGAGAAACCATATAAGAAAGAGGCAGCTTTCAAAGTCTAAAATAAAATGAAGGAGCCCAAGCCAATCAATAGTTTCGATGATGGATCAGATGAAGAGGAAGCTAAAGAAAGGATTTGGCAAATATAAAGGTAGGACATTTTGCATACAAATGCCCTTATAATGAAAAAGAAAGTAGCAAAGAAGAAGAGCATAATGCAAAGAGAGGTGGCATATATTATCAACATAAAAAAGGTCACAAACATGGCAAATATGAGAAACAGAAGCTCTTACAAGAACAAGAAAATCTTCTCTTTCAAGTTAGAAAGTAGTTCTTCTGAAGAAAGTTGCTCCAATAAAGAAGAGATCCTTTTCATGGCCATAGAAACAAAAGATGATGTCTAGGAAAGTGGAGAAAAGGTAGAAAAGGAGACAAAAGGGGAGCAGAATGATGAAATGGATAAAGAAGTAGACTTGAAAGAGGAACTTATTTGTGTTTTAAATAAAATAAAGAAACTTAAGAAGTATGTGAAGCAAAAATTACAGCTTCAAGAGGATTGTGAATTTGAGGTGAAAATGTCACAAAAACTTGAGGAGTTGGAGCAAATGATACTTGACGAAGCTCATCATCTCATCCTTTTCCTCTAATGTATAGGCTCACTGCTTTCATGACACTAATCAAGCTGCAAACTTGGTACCTAGCTTAGGAGCAGATACTTCTAATGGGCTTGTGTCTTGAAATGGCCTACAAGATATTTTTAAATGTGTAGTCTAAATGGCTCATGTGTTGCTCCTATTTGTTATTTTTTCCATCTTTATATTTATCCTATACTCTAAAGTTTTCATTGAATTCAAATCATTTGGTACTTGCAAAATAGTTGACAACAGATAACCAAATAAGGCATCCAAATGAACTTCAAAGTTGAAGCACCTCATACTAAAAAAAGTTTTAAGGCTAATAAAGCTTACATGGCCACAAGTAAGTTTGCAAGCAATTGCATGGCTTGCTTCATGAAGAAACACAGTTATGAGCTTAAAAGGAGTCAATAATGGTGTCCTCCAAAGCTGCAAAAACAGGATTTAAAAGTCAACAAAGAAATAATATATATCCCTAGATAACAAAATGATTCAAATGAATTATGACCATTAAATTTAGGTTCATCCATACTATCATAGCAAAAGAATGAATACAGCCAATAATTTCATCTTTACTAAATCAACAATCTGATTGAATGTGAGAATGACTTGGTGACCATACAGCAAGAATCACAAAAATGAAGGCACCAATAGTCGCAATATAGATGACTTGATCATGATTGCAACATCTTTGAAGTTCCCAATCTTCCATTTCCTGATGCAGAAGTTTCAAAATGTCAATGCCAGTTTTACTTACAATTATGTCTATAAATAAACAAATATGTAGTACGTGGGGCTTGAAAAGACCACAAACCATACGGAATCTCAATCAAGATCATAAAAAAATTACATTGCTTGAGCAATTACAAGCATTTCCTTGCACTGAAAACGCAAGTAAAAATGATAAAAAAATAACAAAAAATCAATTTCTTGGAAAAATCTAGGACTTAAACAATAAAAAGAGAATAGAAGGTGTAGTCACTGCTGTGGATCTAAAATAGAAAAACAACTTCTCCTTTTCCAATGTCTCGAGAGGGAGAATGAACATTCCTTCCCCTTAAAATTTCAAACCAACACTGTCAAACAACTCAGGCAGGTAATTTTTATAAATTTTAAATGCATTTCTGTATGATAAAGATAATCTGAAACCATTTTCTCTACTGCTTAAGATTACTGACATATAAAAAGGTCGATGAGGAACAAGTTAATGACACCCACCATTTTACAGAAAAAAATTCAAGAATGAGATGCCATGCCCTTAATTTAAGATTCATCAGTCTGTAACCTTTTCATAGATCCTTAAGGTTAAAGGAAATGCTACCTCATCTTTCAAAGTGCAGGTTACATTGTTGCAAAGTTGGCTCAGAAGGAAGAAAGGGGAAAAACATGGATACTGATGTTTATTCCACCAATTTCCATCTATTGTCGTTGTTGAGATGAACAAAACAAAAGAGGTTCTTCGTCAGCTACAAGCCCTAGCAACTTATCTGAAAGAACTTATTCAGTAAGAATATCAAGATAATACAGATGCTTGAACTTTTTTGAATTTTTCCCAAGGCACCTAATAATTTTGTAGCTGCAGAGAAAAAAATCTTGCGCATCTAGAAGTACCCCTAGGGTATATTTGAAATTGAAGAGCAGTTGTACAAGTGGCATCAGGCCCGATGGAGCTGGTCCTGAAAGTTGGTTTGATGACCTTAACATTTCTTATATCATGGACATCTTAATCAATGGATTTTGTGTTATGTAGCTTGTTTTCCACCCTTTGAATGCGAATAAGGTATTTGCTTTTTCATGTCAAATTGCATAATTGAAAGACATCTTAACATATAATAAAAAATTAACATGAACTTGTTTCTAGTTGGACATTCTCCAAATTAATTCTTGAGAAATAAAAAAACAACCTGTGAAGTTTTTTATATTTTCAGAACCCTGGTGCTGAGTTGAAATCAATATGTATCAGTTGTTCCAAGTTATCTGGCTTCTGTGACAAAAGAATATCAACTAGTGCACATAGAGAAAGCAAAATTCTTCAATGAATTAAGTGTCAAAAATGTGTGCATTATAGAACTTGTATTCATTGTACAACTTGGCCGTTAAAAACCTCAACACGTTTCCTTATAAAATGATACTTGGCATAATGGCACAGATATTTGCAGTCGTAACTTACTGTAGAACATCTAAAGTCAATACAATCCAACAAAACTTGGGAAGAATGTTCCAAACTAAACACTCATCCATTGAAACAATCCTTTCAAACAAGTAGACACACTTTAATAGGTCGTACAGTCCACTTTGACCTAAAGTGTATTAAATGCAATAGAGCTGTAATCTTATTCATGTAATCATGTATGATATTTCCAAATCACACCGATGTCCCTATACCTCTAGCTACCTCACTACTACAGTAATCTTCTAATGGCAGAGGCTCAGAGCCTTTGATAATTTCAAATACTTATTTCATTTGCATTGTTCGCATTTGATGTTCCAGAGCAATTTTCCCTGTGCTTTAATCAGCGGCGGCAACTTGTAGCTACTCGCTCGGGTAACTGTGTTTATCAAATAGGGCATGAGCTAAACAAGAACTGATTCCCACGGGCACTTTTTAAAGTGTCAATTAATTTGCATGACTTTCAAGGCAGAAAAAAAAAGGGCATAATTCAATATTGAATGAGATGAATTCAAGTGTCAGAAGCACGATTCCTTTAATAAGTTCAAACCCCCACGCGACAAGATAAAGTATCCAATTGGATAAAATAAAGGTACAGCATGTAACCACAAGTTCAAATCTCCAGGAGACAAGATAAAATATTGAAATTGGGCACGAGTTCAAAGCCCCTAGAGCCAAGATAAAGCATTGAAATTTTATTAAGTCCCAGGTTCAAGTCCCCAGAAGAAGGTACACAGTGTTAAAATGAACGAAGTATAGCATCCAACTTGCAAGATGCAGCATGCCCCAAGGGATGATGCCAGTGGCAAGCCAGGCTGAGTTTTACAGCAAAAGATGGCAAGCTTAAGCAACTGAGTATTCAGCATGTTTTTCGCAGCCAAAGAACAGTGAAGACACATTCCCCTACAGTTTGGATCCAATCTGTACCACTCTATACGGAACAAAATAGATTTCCTTATAGAACCATCCCAATTTTAACTTACCGTAACAGCAGATGGAAACCAGCGCACATCAAATAAAATAACTAAAATTCACTATGCTTGAAAACAATCAAGAACAGATACTAAAGCTTCACACAAAATAACACATTACAGACATAAAATTCTTATGTTATCAAAAACATGCAACATTGAAAGCAAAATGAGAGGGAAAATGTCACCTGTAAAATGTGCGTTGCTGAAACGGCCTTTGCGACAGAAATGTAGGAGACCTGCAACGCAAAATGGCCGGCGAGACGAATCGCAGCAGAACAACGGTTCGACTCCGGCTGCGAGCACAATTCTTCGTTAAAATGAAAAAAACAAGAAAGCTCCCAAAGATAACGGAAATTCAAACGACCGTTACCAGACGACGGTTTGCGAAAAGGAACAGAAAAGAAAATATAGTCTAGATAGGGTCCGTTATGTAATCTGCCGTCCGAGGTTCCGTCTATTGACAGCCAATAATAGCCGTCCAACTTGTACTTTAAAATATAGATACATAATAAACAACAATAATAATAATTTATTTTAAAACTCCATTGGTTTAACGAGTCAAATGGTATCCTTACTAGTGTTCGTTGGGAGTAGGTTGAGTATGAGCTTCCTAGTGGTTCTAAGGAGAATGGACTAACTCAACTTCTATTATTATAAATTTCTCATTTGTTTGCTTCCTAGCTTCTCTTGTTTGAAATTTTCTCAATTTTTCATGGTTTGAATTTTTCTTTCACGTTGTCTTTTTTTATTTGTAAGATTATTTGGTCAAAATTTACATTTGTAAGATTGTTTGGTCAAAATTCACAATAAAAGAAATTTGATTAGCAAGGATTGGTAATCAGTCTAAGCCTGCTTTCAGGTTGGTCGGTTGGTTCTTTAGTGTTTCATTAGATTGTTCTCAATTTTGAGTCCCATAGATTGCTTGGTCTCATGGACGTCATTAAAAATCTTCATTCATTCTATTTCGTGAAAGTCATTTGGACTTATTCTTATTACCTTGAGCAATGATGGTTTAAAGGGCAATGACCTCTCCCTATCTTATTTTGAGTCAATTGTTTACTTTATCTATTTCATCAAAGTCATTTGGACTTATATTACATTGAGCAATGATGGTGTAAAGGGCAATGACCTCTCCCTATCTTATTTTGGGTCAATTATATAAGTAAATGAAGTATAATTAATTTTGATTAAATATTATGATAGATAGTAATAAAGAATATAAATTAATATTATTTTAAAGATTTATGTGTTAAGGTAGGTTATAACTCATTTTGAATTTAAAGTGGGTGTTTTTAGTTTGATATGTGTCATGCGACTTAATAATTTGGAGGTTGTTTTAAGTTAAATATGTGTTATTTAAGATTGATCTCACCTCCGACATAAATGATTTAACACATGGAAGAGATCTAAAGCTCAAGAGAATGACCCTATTGATTGTTTATTAGTGTGACTATTTTGTCATGATTTCCTCCTCTTCATTGACTATTAAGGATTAGAGGTGTTTAAAGTACCTTGAAAAAATCATTAAATTGCAAGGGTCAAGTTCTCTAAAGTTGAACCCATTGTTTAGATTAGCTTTATTGTCATGGAAATGATTGAAGATGAACATTCTTCAATCATGCAAATATGCTAAAATTGCTTTGATGCAAAATTAGGTTGTTTTATTGCTCTAATGTGAAGAGTTCCTATAATAAATGAATATATAGGATTTTTGGATGCAGATTCTAGAATAAATGAATGCACATTGAATGCCTTTAAATACTAACTCGTAGAATTTAATTGTACAAACATGTACGACGTCAACTCAAAATGGTTTGTGAATAGGGTGGCAAATGATAACGATTTAAATTTAATATTTTTTATATTTGGGTCAATTTTATGCGACATACGATCACTCTTGCATGTTGCAAGATTGACCTAGAATATGATATTGTAAATATCGATGTGATAAGAAAATGTATGAAAATAGCTACAAGGATGAATGAAATAGATGGTGACCACAAGGGAATAAGTGTTTGTATAGATAGGATAAAGTAGGATACATAGATGTATGTGCAAATAGGACGGAAAAGGATTTGGGGAATGAACCCAACTTTACACAAGATTGTCTCATTTGTTAATATATAGTTACATTACATCAAAATAGACCAAAAAGTAAATGGGAACTAGAATAGGTCTACAAATTTCACCATTAAGATGGACTCTTTATTAACCATTTTTTTCACCTACTAGAGTTAAGGTAATTTGCTGGCATACCTAATTTAAAAGTATCTTAAGGATTCTAATTTAAAGTTAGATTTTAAGTGGAAGCAAACTTTAAAATGCAAGTGTTAAAGAAGGTACAATATTTTTAAGTTAATGTTACTCGTAATTTTTATGTTAAGAAAATTATACAACATTTTAATCATCTTAATTTTTGCAACAATTTTGTTTTTATAAGATTTTTTTATAGCAACCTTTGAACATTGCAGCTCATTGATATCAAAAACACAAATCAAAGTTCATGCATCTTATAACTAAGAGCCAGGAGTTGAGGGGTGTCCATTGTACCAAAGACTTCACAAATATAATTATGTGTTCACCAATAATTATTATCAAAATAAATAAATATAAATTAAATAATAGTTAAGAAAGGCATAATATGTTGTTTGATGTTTGGATTGAATTTAGATTCTTTTCTATTGAATGGGTGTCCATGACAGGAATCAATACCCTTTCAAATTGTGGTTTCCAACTAAATATCCTTGAAACTTTTTTTTAATATGCTATTAGTTATGTTTGTTTATTAGGTTTCATGCTTATTCATGTGATGGGGCATGGCTTACAGTACAAATTTGTAATAAAAAAATTATTAAACAAGTATCAATTTGAGCTCGTCATGATATTAGATGGTCCCTAATTTAGTCTTGGTTTTTGTTGGTGCAGGATCATTCAAGACCTAAGAGCAATCTTGCATCAACCAAAATACTTATTTTATATTTTTTGTCTTTCATAAATTACCTTATTTATTGTAATATTCTTGATGCAAATACATTTTCTTATTAGAATCTTCACTTAGAGCACACAAACCAATAGACTACGATATTTATACATAATAGCATTGGTAAAGTTTGATCCAAGTATCTTGAGGGCATCTTAAGCATATCCACTATTTAATTTCTATTTATTACATTATTATAAAGTTGTGATTTCCATGTCTAATTATAGAAGGTTTATTGATTTTTGCACTGCATATTTGAATCTCAAATTAGATGATAATGTTTAAGTCGCTATTAGTCTCAAGTATGTTCATGGTTAAAGTTTTGTTAATTTTGGGATCTTAAATCTTATTTTGCATTTATGAAAAGGGTTCATTTAGTCTAATTCCAAGTTATCATTACAATAGAAAACGTTTAATATTGGACCCATGATCTTTTTCTCAAGTGCATAGGGCAATGTACTACATATTTTGTGGGAACAACAATAGTTCACCATCCTTCCCTATAAAATATTACATTTTTTTATAAGAAAATGAAGAGAGAGTGAACTGTGAGTGATGGAAGCTATGGGTGGAGATAGAAATTAATTGGAGACTAGATCCAAATTAGAGAAATCTTGTATAGAATATTCACTCTTAATTTTAGTGTTTGAGAGGACAAACAATTTTTTGTGCCTATTTGTAAGTCAAGGTTGAAGTCTAAATCTTATTATAGGCCCTAGCAATAAATTGTAATAATATGTTTTCATGATGTGAATCACTAAAGTATTGTTTTGTAATTTCTTATGTAATGTGAGAATATTGTGAGTATTGTAATTTCATTGTGTGAAATCTATGAGTGATTTGTGTTAGGCTTGTTGGTGTGATTGGGGTTTTCTACCTATCTAGTTTCCTTTTAGGACCATTTCACACTAGTTTGATAAAGATTACTTAGGTCTCATATCATAATATTAAGATACATGGCATTATCTTGTGTCTCGCCCTTGCCTATTTATACAAAGGCTCCTTTATTGTACATGATGTATCATATGCTCGTAATCAAGGTAGCATTGCATCATTCTTTAGCAATATTACATAACCATTGATTATTTGTGTGAAATAAATTAATCTCGTGGAGAATCTAAGGCTCCTATAAATCCTTGTGGATTCTCTTACATGATATCAAAGATTCAAACCTATCTCCCCTTCTCATTTTTGGGAGTTTTTTTTGTCAAGTTTTTTTTCTTGGTGTTTCTTAGAAAAACAATGCTCGTCATTGAGTCTAGAAGGCCCAAAAACCTATAAATTAACAAGAAACTTAATAGGTTTTGGAAAAGTTACAAATTTAATATTTTGTAGGGTTTCACAAAAAATCGGTCATAGAAATTTATATAGATCGATATAAACCATCTATACATTTTTTATCATTGTCAACCATTAAAAAATCTTACTAATATATTACATACAATGTCATTTTTGTGTCAACGTGCATTATAAAAGGTTAGGTCTTATTTTTAAATTTTTAAATTAATTTAATCTTGTGTCAATAGTTGCAAGGTACAAAATCATCAAATTATTATGTTTCATAATAGTTGACCCATTGTTGTAGGGGCCAACTCCTAGTCACACTTAGCCAAGAGGGCCAAACCCCAAAAAATTGAGCTTTGCTTCTTTGTGCTATCACCATTGGTGGGCCACTAGTCCATACTAATTGCACCACCAATCCTGCCACTACAACTTCACTCAATAGGCACCACCACCCCAATAATGTTGGGGATAAATTTTTGTGAGCTATAAGGGGAGATTTTTGTGAGTTGTAAGGGAAAAAATTTCTAAGAAGCATAAATTTTACTCATGGAGTCCTTTTTTTTACTTTTTATAGGTGCTGAAAAGATATTTATGAGAACCTTGAAACCATTCACTTGGTTTTTCTAGATCTTGAACCAACTATTATTTAAGTTTGAAGTTAGTTTTTGTACTTCAACTTATACTTTGTAAAATTACAAATAGGACCGTTGTTTTTTGTTGTGGGGGTTCTAATTCTAGTTGGTTTAACCTTTAATTGATTCACAAGAAGTGTATATTTCTTTGTAATGGATTTTTTCTTGACCCTTCCATTATTACCCTAAATAAATGGAATTATAATTCTTGTAAGATGACACCCTAAAACATCTCAATTTGTGTCTTCTCTTGCCTCATATCTATGGACTTGTCCCTAAATAAGATTTCATTAGCAAAATCAAGTAGGGGACAACAAGAATGATCATATCATACAATAGATCAACATAATGTTGATCTTGACATTATGTATTCCATCTCACCAAATTAACATCCCCCACACTCTATGGACCAAAATTTAGGAGATACATGGAGACAATAATTCACTTAGGTTTTCTAGATTTTGAACCAAGTAACTATTATTTAAGTTTGAAATTAGTTTTTGTACCTTATCTTATACTTTAGAAAATTACAAATAGGGCCATTATTTTGTGTTGCGAGGGTTCTAATTCTAGTTGGTTTAACTTCTAATTGATTCACAAGAAGTGTATATTACTCAGTAATGGATATTTTCTTGATCCTTCCATTATTATTCTAAAAAAGTGGAAATATAATTATTGCAAGATGACATCCTAAAACATCTCAATTTGTGTCCTCTCTTACCTCATATATATGGACTTTAAGATACTCATTAGCAAAATCAAGTATGGGATAAAAAGAATGACCATGTCGTAGGATAGATTATCATAATGTTGAGCTTGACATTATGTTTTCCATCTTGCAAAATTAAGAGCCCTCGCACTCTTTGGACCAAAATTTAGAAGATGAATGTAGATAGAAATCAATCTACATTCTCAATAGATCTTGTTATAGACAATATTGTACTCCTTGATGATTCTAATAAGCTACCCATGATGATGATATAATTTAGATAAGCTTGCTTATTTAAAAAGTATTAAATTTTGTGATGACATTGAGGCTTCTCTTAATGCTTCTTCTCCTCCTACAAAGACATCCATTGATTACTTAGCTTCAATGACTTCTAATTTAGATTTAGAGGATTTTTCTTCTCTATCTACAAGTTGATATCTTGAGGCTAAGTAGTCTTTCAATCTTGTATTAGTAGATTCATTTGTATTTGTTCATACTCAGACATATTGTGTGGACACATTATCATGGGACGTTGAACATATTTGGATGATATTAATTAAAATTACATCTTCTTTTTTAGAGTCCAATGTTGCAACATCTACAACTTCTAGTAATTTAGCATAATGGAGTCTATGTATTAATATTCCAAACATATCTTCATGGGATGAGTACTTGGTAGGTATATCAATTTTATTTTTTGATTCAAATATTGTAAATTTCTTAAATGCACTCGAGGAGCTTCATATCCTCTTTAATATTGACTCCTATGGAGTCAATGTCATCTTTAGATGCCATGAAGGCACATTTAAACCCTCTTGTTCTTCCTTTTCCTATCTATTTGTTACTTGGAATTCAATTGGAGAATCATGAGTGATATCCAAAGCATTCATTATCTTGAGCATAACTCAATGGTAGTTATAAGGAGATGTCACATAGGTCAATTCTTATTATGCATTAATCATTGTACTCAATCATGTATGTTTTTCCATGTTATTACCAGTGTTACGCCCTAGATGTTGTGATTGATAATGTTCTAAAAATCCCTAATCACCTACATGATCAACTAGTGAAAGAGTATTTGAGTGTTTATGATAATTTGTGTTTTTTGTAAATTTTAATGTAAAAGTGAGTTATGTGGCTTTATTTGGTTCCTTAATATTTGAAAGGAAAAATGTATCTTATGTTTATTCATTTTAAATGCATTTCATAATTTGAATATTTTGGAATTAAAAGGATTATTTGATATATTATAATTTTTTTTGTTTCACAAACGAAAAAAGCCAATTGGGTTTTATAAAGGGAAATTGACTTATTTTCACACTTAGTTAATTTTGAAAATTTTGAGGTCACAAAAACCCTCTTTATGCTTGAAATCTGGATTTTGAATTGGGAATCCAATTGTGAATGGATTTGGATGAAATTTGTTGTAATGGGATAGGAATTGGTAGGGCTTTGTGTTGCTCGATTGATTGGTGCATTGCTTGGGTGTCAAATTTGGATCAATTTTAAGGTAGGAACCTTATTTCTCCTCCCTCTCTCCCCCTTTTTGCTTCTAAATGATTGAAAATAAATTATTTTGTGAAAAGAAGCATTTATTATGTTCAAGGAATTTCATCTTAAGTTGTATTTTACTTGTTATGTGGAAATTTGGTAAAATTCTCAATTTCTATCATTACCATGCCCAATTTTCTTTAAAATGAATGGATTGATGATTTTATGGTAGAATCAAGGTGTTGGGTAAATAAGAACCAAAATGTGTATTCTTCAATTTTTTATATTTGGCATTTTGAAATTTTGATAATTTTGAATGTATTTTAATGGAGGTTGAGCCTACTTTTGATTATTGATGAAATATGGAAAATGTGAAAACATGAAACTATCTGGTGAAAAGTTATAAAAATTAGAACTATTTGGTGAAAATTGTGCCTATTTGGTGAAAAGTTATAAAAATGAGAACTTCGAGTTATTTAATTTTGATTTTGATTATGTTTTTTTGCATTTGTTGGAACATGATGAGCCTAGGGTAGATATTAGAGTCAATGATGGGACTAGCTCCTGAACCAAGGGAAATCTTTGCAAGGTTAGGATGTTAGTTCAAATCCAAATAAACATAAAACACTTAATGAAATGCATGAAAAACACCCTTTTTATACCTTTGCAAGAGAGCTCTCTTGTTCCTCAGATTGGACCTTCAGTGAAGTGAAGAATGCACCCCTTCCTCACTTGAGTGGATTGATCCTTGATGGGGATGTGGAATGCTCTCCAAGTGCTCAACAAGATAGATTGGATTTGATACGATTTGATAGGATTTTGGATGGATTTGGATTGGAAAAATGAAGGAAGAAGAGAGGAGAAATGGGCAACATGAGAATGATATTAAGGAAGTGGGTCCTTTGTGAGGAAATGATCATCCAAGTTATAGATTGGAGGAGGCTAATGAAGGGCCAAGATTGATTTTCTCATGAAGGGTTGAGATTGATTTGAAATGGAAGGCATGGATCAAGGATGCCTTGGGAAAATAAACAGGAATATTAAATTCCTTGAGAAGAGGGGGGAAAAGGAATTTGAATTTCAAATTGAGGAATTAAAAATTCCAAAATAAGGATGCATTGAGGGATTCGAAGAAATTTGAATTTCTTTGAGAGGCTCAATGTTGATGTGACATGAGTGGGAATATAAAATTGAAGGGCAATGATAAGCATGATTATGAGAGATTCTAGAAGAATTAATTAGGTTAAGTGGGATTAAGAAAAAGTGATTTGTAGGAATCACATGACTAGGTTAATTAACTGAGTAGGTTTAGAGGAAATAATTATTCAGATGACTTTAGAAGAATTGGGGAATAATTAATTTATTTGATAAATTAATTAATAAACAATAGTGATAGGATTAATTAAATTAGATTTAATTAACACTGAGAGGAATAAGGATAACACAATTAAATCAATTAATTATGTTGACAGGCTTAAATTTATTGAATATTAATTTTAGGTGTCTACATTTTGCCCCTCTTTGATATAGCGTCGTGAAATGATGTTATATCAAAGAAGAATAAAACATAGTGGAAGAAAAGGATAAGGACTAGTAGCATGATGCCCCAGTCATGAGATGGGGAAGAATGACGAGGAGGAAGGATGATGAGGAAGTAGTTGTATGCCCCCTTGGGAGGACATGCGGGTTTGAAGAGCACGGGTGTGCTCTTGAAACGGATTAGAAGACTAGGTGATGGAGGGATGAAGATGATTTTTATCTTTCATCCCCTATTCATTTCATTGTTATCAACATCTATGAGAATACCTCCAGTTCAAAGCAATAATAAGGGATACCATCCATGGGGTTAGATGCTTGAGTCCTCTGTCCTCCTTCATGCATCCACTATCCACTCATCCTCATACTTATTCATTCAAACTATTTTAAAAATTCAAAAATATCAAAAAATAAAATAAAAAATTAGATTAAGGAGACTGAATTTGGCGATAAACCTTCCAAACAAAATCATCTTCATCCCTCCTTAATCTGTTTGGTCAGGATTAGGACTTGATTTGATTGGATTAGTCCTTGGATTAGGAATTGATTAGATTGGATTAGATTGGATTGAATTGGATTGGATTAGGATTAGATTGGATAGAATTGGATTGGATTAGGATTTGGATTGGATTGGATTGGATTAGGATTAGATTGGATTGACTTGGATTGGATTAGAATTTGGATTGAAATGGATTAAGGATTTGATGATGACAAGATGGAACTTTGAAAGAGGGAGGATTGATTGGTTGGAGGAATGATGGAATTGGAAAGAGATGTCAAGCAATGAATACACGTTGGCCACTGACGCACATAGAGAATCCAAACACAATGTGCTATCCTAGGAAGTTGGATGAGGAGAAAAACCTTTGCTTGTTGACTCAGGTACACACCCAATAGCTAATTAGAATACAGTTGTTGGGTCTCATGCAATGGATTCCCAACACCGTATAAGACGACTCCAAATGCTAATGGGGGCACGATATGACAAGTTTCTTGGGGGAGTTACTATCTCGCTTGCACAAAGATTATCCACCTTTCGGAGGTGAACTGGGTGGCTTATGTTCCTAGGGTTTTTAGTATGGATTTTCGTTCGAAAACTACTCCTTGTAGTCACACAAGCATGATTGAGGCCTATAGCCCTACAAAGTACTAAGCAAGATGTAGTCACGCAAGCATGATTGAGACCTCAAGGGGCCCTACAAAGTGCTCAATATGAGAATGAACTCCCAAATAGCTCCATCCTCTAAAACTTTCATCTCAAGAGGCCTAATTATTATAGTGAGTCGGAATGCCCAGGTCTGACCATACTCACTTAGGTTGTTCCCCTCTCACCAATACCTAAGCAAATCAGGAGGGCAGACCCGCTAAGGATAAAATGTGCAAGCAGACAAGAAAAGGTTCGAGGGTCGGGATTTATGATTGTCTATGTAGACAAGAGCATACTCTCCTACCTCCATACATTCCTCAAACACAAAAAGAAAGAGTTCATTTACCCCTTAATTAAATCTAGGTGCCTAGAATAAGAAGATTAAGAAAAAACACAATGTTTAGTTGGATTTCCTTAGGCAACCTTCAGAAAATCAGATTAGTAGTTTTGTTTTATGTCTTTGACTGCTCGGGCAGGACCCGTAAAACTCAAAAATCTGATTAGTAGACAAAATTCTGTAGGAATAGCGTTGTTTTGCAGTCACCCGCGTTGAAGCGCCTGGGCAAGCGTTGAAATGCCTACATACACCCTACAGGGGGTCCGAGAAGAGGAAAAACGAAAAATGCAGAAAAATACTAAAATTAAAAATTAAAAAAAAAAAATACCTGAGGCGGTTGCATTGAATTATGTGCGCTTGTGCTAAAGAAGGTTACTGGAACAAAAATTTAAAATATACCTGGGGGCGAACACATTGTTCTAATGGTGGTCGCGCTGAAGCAAGTCAGCACAACCAAAATTTGAAAATGAGCAGGATTCTGTCAGAGCGCCTACGCTATTCGCAGAACGCTCACGCTAAAGCGACAGTTCTGAAATAAAAAAGATAGCTAGATGCAAAAAACTAGCTAATTTTTTTTATTTTTTTAAAAAAGTTTTTTTTAGACTTTTTTAGTGTGTTTTCAAATTAGATGCAAAAACTAACTAATAGAAATAGAAGATGGAAGAAGGGGAGAGAGGAGAAGGAATAGGATGACGTTGCAAGCAGACGCACTATTCCTGCGACGCTCGCACTATTCTACAGTCCTGCACAAAAGGTGGGTCAATTTTTTTTAAATTGCCATCCCACACGCTAAAGCGCATGCGCATGTGCCAAAATAAGTGATGCTAGCGCTGAGCCTATGGCGATCACGCTATTTTGCAGTCACTCCCGCTATTCTAACACCTGTGATAAAAAAGCTCACAAAAACTCCAAAAAAAGGTTAAATTTTACGGACGTGGGTCCCACTGGGCATGCCAGAATGAACCAAGGGAAATCTTTGCAAGGTTAGGATGTTAGTTCAAATCCAAATAAACGTAAAACACTCAATGAAATGCATGAAAAACAAACTTTTTATACCTTTGCAAGAGAGCTCTCTTGTTCCTCAGATTGGACCTTCGATGAAGTGAAGAATGTGCCCCTTCCTCACTTGAATGGATTGATCCTTGATGGGGATGTGGAATGCTCTCCAAGTGCTCAACAAGATAGCTTGGATTTGATAGGATTTTGGATGGATTTGGATTGGAATAATGAAGGAAGAAGAGAGGAGAAATGGGTAGCATGAGAATGCTATGAAGTGGATCCTTTGTGAGGAAATGATCGCCCAACTTATAGATTGGAGGAGGCCAATGAAGGGCCAAGATTGATTTGCTCATGAAGGGCTGAGATTGATTTGAAATGGAAGGCATGGATCAAGGATGCCTTGTGAAAATAAAAAGGAATTTAAAATTCCTTGAGAAGAGGGGGGAAAATGAATTTGAATTCCAAATCGAGGAATTAAAAATTCCAAAATAAGGATGCATTGAGGGATTCAAACAAATTTGAATTTCTTTGAGAGGCTCAATATTGATGTGACATGAGTGGGAATATAAAATTGAAGGATAATGATAAGCATGATTATGAGAGATTCTAGAAGAATTAATTAGGTTAAGTGGGATTAGGAAAAAGTGATTTGTAGGAATCACATGACTAGGTTAATTAACTCAGTGGGTTTAGAGGAAATAATTATTGAGATGACTTTAGAAGAATTGGGGAATAATTAATTTATTTGATAAATTAATTAATAAACAATAGTGTCGGGATTAATTAAATTAGATTTAATTAACACTGGGAGGAATAAGGATAACACATTAAATCAATTAATTATGTTGACAAGCTTAAATTAATTAAATATTAATTTTAGGTATCTACAACTCCCATTGTGTCCCCATCCCAAAGTGGCATGCTAGCAATTATGGTGTGGGGAGTTGCTTAAGTAAGTGAAAACTAATGAATAATGGGTAATTAAATTAGCTAATATAACAGATGCCCCTCTCATTCCTTAAGTGATTGTAAAGACTAAGGATGACTTGGGAAGACCTTCCTACTTGTGGAGCGCATGATGGTGTATGATCGAGTATTCTCGTTTGTATGAGAGGGTACTAGATTTTGAGTGAGTCATCCCTTTTGTTGTTATATGGAGCCTAATCAGACTCAGAGGATAAATTTTCCCCCCTTCTATCGGTGCAGTTTCTCCCCTAATTTTTCAATGGGGGTTTGGGGGCAGCGCCCCTAGTGTGCTCCCTGACACGATACAAGGCGGGGTCGAGGGGTGATGCCCTACAAGGATCAAACAACTTTTATTATTTTCTAAAGGTGTCAAGTGTTATTTTTCTATTGCCTGACATATTGTAACCCTAATTTTGTAATCAACATAACTCTTGATAAAAGGCTAAGGGTTAGGGTTTTCTGTAGTGAATTTTGTAGCATTTTGCAGTGGTATTGAGTTGCAAGGGGATTGCTAGTTGTAATTGTTTTGATTTACTAGATAATAACATTGGACTCTTTGTTTGGTGGATGTAGCCTGAGATTGGGTGAACCACGTTAAATATTGTCTTTTCTTGTTTATTATTTATGTGTTTTTCATTCCTCTTTAATATTTATCTGCATATAATTAGTATTTTCTGCATGAATTCCTAACACCTTTGAGCCATGTGATGGCTCTCCGCTATCCTATTCTCTGACATATAGCCATGTAGTTAAATAGCACCTAGAAGATGGTCATGCCTTCCCCTATTGGTGTTGATTTATTGATGATTATGTGATATCCATGTATGATTTGCCTTTGGATATTATGCAATATCTTGTGCTTTGATGTTGTATTTTCACACTTTGATGTTATGTATTTTGCATGTTTGGATGATTGTTGTATTTCACCTCACGAGTCCTAAGTTTGTGAGTATTTGTGGCCTTTTTCACTATCTCCTAGCATGAATGACATGGATCATTTTATTCCGTGTGGTTGGGTAGCATGCATACCACTATTAGGGTTCAGAGGATAGCAACTCAAGGATGCTCATTGTATTCTTCTCATGGTTGTGCTCATGCTTTCAATTATTTCAGTTGAATGTAATTTATTATTGAAAAAGGCATTTGATTACTCATGTAATGTAATGTATTCATTGGATGCCTTATTAAGAGGATATGTAATTGTAAATGAACTATACATTTGGTTGTGAATTATTTGTGTATCTTGATGTTGGGGTCCTGCATGATTGCTCATGATTTTCTCAACTACTTGCGTTGCAAAGTGGATAATATAAATGTAGGAAACTTATTTTGGGTTTAAAATGAATCTAGCAGATGTCTTGGAGTATGTGTAGATCCCTTGCATCATTGTCATATCTTTAGTGGAAAACTTTCTCATTGTGATGTTTCTGGGTCTATTGGAGGCCATTCAAAGCATCTAGTAAATTGTTTAATTGTATTGAAATTTTGTATTATTGCACCAACATTTCCTTACTTGTTTTAGCCTAGATCATGAATTTAGGGATTTGATGAGGTCATTACACATCCCTTCATCCTCTCCTTTGTCCATCAGTGGTGTCTAGTCTCCAAGGGAGTCAATCTCCATCTTTCTTCCCCAACTCTTTTTGGTGTTTTTATATTCCTAAATCTTCATGGGCACTTTTATCCTAGTCCACTTCATTTGTGTGTCTAGGGGATTAACCCCTACCTTTGGATTTCTCACTAGCCTAGACATTTGTGCATCGAAGAAGACTACAATGCGGGAGGTTGTCTCAGGGACACCAACATCTATAAAGGATACTAGCATTCCCAGAGGACTTATCCAAAACATCCAAAAAGGATGTTTTAGATAGGTTTCATAGGAAATTAACCATTAGACTCAAGAAGATGAATTTTTATTTGTTGGTTGAGTGACTCTTTTAAAGTCAGTGGTTTGGGACCTCCCTATTTACAAGTGTTTTGTGCAAGTGGCTCCTTCAAGCTTTGTTAAGGAGTTTGATGCCCTTGCCCATCAATTCCTTTGGGTAGTACATTTGCTTTCATAGGATATATTTTTAGGCCAAAATACGAGGGAGGCCTTAGGCTCAGATCTGTAGGTTTGAATTGTCAAGTTTTAGTTGTCAAATTATATTAGTATGGTGTACATGTTAGGATCAAGATTAGGCTATAATCCTTTCTAACAGGTACTTTTGACAGATGAAATGTGCCTCAGTGTAGGCTTTTGGGAAAGGAATCTATGATTTGGTATGCTCTTAAAAGAGGGACTAAGCTTTGAATCTCTTTTTTGGTATGATTATTGGGATGGTTATCCCTCTATCATATCATGTTTATCTTATTTATAACTCCTCTGTTAAATTCTGCTTCAATCTGTTTGGAGTAAGGTGAAATATTTTAAAATTATTGAGAATTTTGGTCAAATGAATCTATAATAAAGGCTTTGAATCTCTTTTTTGGTATGATTATTGGGATGGTTATCCCTCTATCATATCATGTTTATCTTATTTATAACTCCTCTGTTAAATTCTGCTTCAATCTGTTTGGAGTAAGGTGAAATATTTTAAAATTATTGAGAATTTTGGTCAAATGGAGGTGATTTGTTGAAAGGATCCTCAAGAGTGGCTATCAGGAGGTATTGAGGAGGCTCAACAAGAGATAGCTAATATTTTAGCTTCATAGATTGTGTAATTAACTTAAATAGAGGGATATTATGGCTTGGGCTCTTGATCTAGACCACAAATTCTCAATTGCCTCAAGTTACTTACAATTGGATAGACAATTGTATGGGAGGGTTGACATTTCTTGGTGGAAGTAGGTGTGGGAAAAAATTTCTTGGATCATATGTAACTTCTTATGTATGGTGGTTCAAAATAGGTGTCTTACTTGGGAGAATTTATGGAATAAATGCTTTTAGGGTCCTATATGTGTTATTTGTAATAATAGTGGAGAATGTTATCCACATCTCTTCTTCTAGTGTCCTTCAAGCAGATTTGGCATCTCTAATAGAGGAAATGGAATTTGTTGAACCCTATTGGATATCGAGAGGGGGGGTAAATCAATATATATTAAAACTTAATTAGATTAAGAACATTTACTCCATAAAATTCATTCATCACATATGCGTGAAAGTGAATAAATGAAATAGCAAAAACATCCACACAAGAACACCAAGATTTTTATGTGGAAAACCCAAATTGGGAAAAACCACGGTGAGAATCAAATTCACAATATATGTAATAAGTGTTTACAATGATTTAGGCCATAGATTAGGGAGCTCATTGCTCTAGACCTGTAGGATAAGACATACAACCTTAGGGTAAGATACACAAAAGAGACTTGGTCAACTGATGATCACGTCTTTAGGGAAAGATACAAAACATATATCTAGATACAATAAGAATAATAGATTGAAGTACAAATGATAATAACATCTTTCAATATGCAGATAATTGTTTACAACTTAATACTCATCTAATCCAACTTTCATCTCTGCATTGTTACACTTCTGGACCTCTGTATCACCTCAAGCTCACTTTATATTCATACACACCATCTATATTTTCTCATATACACTTCATATTTGCACACACCATCTATACTTTCTCATATACACTTCATATTCACACCTCACACACTTCTTAACCACAATTAATTTGTCCTTTATATATACCAATCAGATCAACAATAACCTTTATTAGGTCAACATAAATATGTAGTGTGTATATGCATCATCAACCCAAATCATTACATGGGCAAGGAAAAAAGAGACGTGTGAAGATTCACATCAGGTTGACACACCTTCCAATTATCTCTAGAAAGGTTCTACATGCAACCACACAAACTAATGACATGTAATTTAGCTTATATCTGTTGAGCTTTATAATTGCAATTGAGGTTGGAATACTAATTCACAACTTAGGGATTTTTATCTACACTAAGCAACCCTTCATGAACTAGAAGCTACATTTAATTATCAACCCAGGGACGTGAACTTGAAATGAGATAAATATATATGCACCATGGAAGCCTTCTAAGTTGTTATTTCAGTCGTGTATAGCAAATAAACTCAGAATAATAAACTAAATTGAAAACATGATAATGTTGGAAATAAAACTAACTACACAGTAGTGGCTGCAGGAAGATTGATTATTTGCAACACCAATGGCTGCATGCTGACTGTTCTAAAATTAGTGAAGTCAAATATGTTGAAACAAAACACATCTTAAAAAACTAACCACTAACAGTAAATCATAATGAACAACAAACTAAACTACTGTAAAACTAAACTATAATGGAATCATGGTTCCTCAAGTGGCCCTTGCTTGAGTTGCTTCATTTTGTCATTAGCATTCCATCTTAAATAGACAAGCTTCAATGCTCAAATAATATTCTTATTACAAATCAAATATTACATGGACATATATCAGACTTGTTGATTGAACATGAACACCACTAACAATACTCAACACTACCTGGGTATTCTCTAAACACTCTCAACACTACTATATCTCACAACTCAACAAGATCTCATATTTATGCTTGAGGCTTGAGAGTTGGAGTAATTACAAACTCAACAACTTATTAAAAATGTCATTTCTCCTATGACAACAAGGAGATTATTTATTCTACTCATGTTTGATAATAAAGATTAAAATAACAAGAGTTAAGAGAGTTCTAATCCTTTTCAAACTCTTACAACTATAAAATACAGTCATGGATAAACATGTGTACAAAAAATGTTATAATTATTTAGTAATCACCAAATATTGTTTCCAAAAGCTTCTCTAATTTTCTTTGACTTCAATAACTCCAAATACACTAACTCATGAAGAGGTAGAAGAGTCCAAGTTGAATTATAATTCAATCCTTAACTGCTACCTAGAAATCTGCTTGTTTGTCTCAGTCAACTTTTGATGAATACTGCTCCTTATGTATTACAGTTAAAATCAAATAGTTTAAAGGGTTTTTATATCTCCTTTTAATATTTCTAGATCATTTTGAAAATCTAAATTTTGTTGAGAAATGAGTGAGATATGTCTGTTTTACTGAAAATAATCTTTTGACTTTTTCTACACTTTCAGTCAACTGCTACATCTACCAATTGCCAACTTGATCCTCCTTTCTTCTAGCTGTATGAACAACTCAAACCACTAAAAACCAACATTTTAATCATCCTAAAATACTTGACATTCAACAATAACCATTTACTATAATATTTTACCTTTATTTAGTATTAACTAGCTAGACATACATATGCATATCAAACACCATTAATCCTAGTTAATGCTTCATAAAACCAAGCTAATGTTTGGAAATGACTTGGAAGAAAATTATAAAAATAAGGTAAAGTATCATAAAACATGAAATAATATGGTCAATTTATAGACTCGTCAATATCAATCTATATCACCTAAATAATCAATCCAGACCCAAAAATAAGATATGCGGATCACCAAAAAAGAAGAAAAACATGTTGGGAACATAATCCAATTATCTACAACATCCTTAGAGTACTAGCGAGATAAGGAATGTGATACATTCCTCTGCAACATCCTTCAATCACACGAACTCTAAACACAAACATAGATAGCTCTCATAGTAAAATATTTGTCCATTTAAAAATACAAATATAAGAGGATATGTCTATCATAACCATTCTACTTCAAATTACAAATCTATACGATACATATCTAGAATGACTAGACAAGGATACTGTTCACCAAAATAGTCACCAAAGATAGTCACATAGTTTCTAGTCCAAGTAAAAAGACATCAATCTTCGGGAAACACAACATACCCAGAACACTTACAATTAGTTTCCATATATAAAACATCATATCCACATATTTTTTAAAGTAACTCATTATCCTGCACATAATCTACATATAACTCTATATCCTATCACTTACAGGTAAACATCTAGATTCAACCAATATCAAAGACTCAACCATGATATTGTCAAACCATACACATCTACATCATGTCACTTCTGAACCAACATCTGAACCACCAACAAGCCAACAACTGGATCAATGATATATACTATGTACTTCTCTACAATATATTACTTTCAGACCAACATCTAGACTACTAACAAGTATTACCAATAGAGACCACTGAGAAGCACTAACACATTTGACATCAATGACAACAAAGACTCATATGTGCAACAATCTCCCCCTTTGTCATTGATGGCAACACAAAATACTTCTCCCCCTTTGACATCAAAGACAAAGGACAACTCTACTCAATAGGAAACTATGCATGTCTGTAACTCCCCCTCTTAAAAATAAACACTTACATCATATATCTTCATAAAAGAACAGACAAAATGCAAAATACATTCAGATAACTGACTATCCAACATTTGTCCATAAAACTATCATACATTACTGAGCCAAATATACTTGAATTGTTTCTTAAGACCAACAAGAGAAGATCCCCATGAATGAATAGTAGTAGAAAGAATTCTACTCTGACACTCACACTCAAGACATCAATTCACTACAACATCAAAAATATCAAAATAATGGACATACTAAAACTTGATTAGACTAAGAACATTTACTCAATAAAATTTATTCATCACATATGCATGAAAGTGATTAACTAAAACAACAAAGACATCCACACAAGAACACCAAGCTTTTAGGTGGAAAACCTAAAGTGGTAAAAACTATAGTGAGAATCACACTCATAATATATATAATATTTTTTTACCGACTTAGGCCATGGACCAAGGAGTTCACTATTTCGGACTTGCGGGCTAAGGTGCACAACCTTAGGAAAAGATAAAAAGAGATACTTGCTCAACTGAAGATCACTTCTTTAGGGCAAGATACAAACCATTTATCCAAATACAATAAGAATAGTAGATTGAACTACAAATGAGAATAACACCTATCAATATGCGGATAACAGTTCACAACTTAATACTCATCTAATCCAACTTTCATCTTTGCACTGTAACACATTCAAACCTTTGTATCATCTCAAGCTTGCATAATATTCATACACGCCATCTATACTTTCTCACATACACTTCATATTCATATCTCACACTTCTTTACACAATTGATTTGTCCTTTATATACCAATCAAATCAATAATAACCTCTATTAGTTCAACATAAAGATGTAGCGTGTATATGAGTCATCAACCCAGATCATTACATGCAGAAGGGAAAAAAAGAGACATGTAAAGATTCACACCATGTTTGCACACCTTCTAATCATCTCCAAAAATATTATGCATGTAACCCCACGAATCAAAGACACATAAGTCAACCCATATCAATTTGTCTCACCCAAACATTTAATCTAGACTCAAAAATAAGTTAAGCAAACCACCACAAAGAAGCACGCCATGCTAGGGATATAATCCAATGATCCACAACATCCTTAGAGTTTTGGCAAGACAAGGAATGCAACACATTCCTCCGCAACATATTGAAACCGCACTAACTCTAAACACAAACATAGATAGCTCTCATAGTAAAACATTTGTCCTTCTAAAAACTAAAATATAAGAGGATAGGTCTATCATAACCATTCTATTCCAACTTACAAATCTATCTAATATATTTTCGGTACAACTAGACAAAGATACAATTCACTAGAACAATCACCAAAGATAGTCTCATAGTTTTAGGACCAAGCAAAAAGACATCAATCTTTAGGAGGTTAGGATTTAGGTGCCATCAACCTTGTAAATCATTTAATTTATTATTTTCCTAATATCTTTTTTAATTTACTCATAAGAGGTTAAACTGTTTAAACCAACAATGATGAGAGAGACCATGTAAAGGCAAAGTTACTTTTACTATTTGTCTTCGGGGAAAAGGACAAAATAGCTAGGTGACACCTTTTGGAAGCTTCTATTTTGAGGTGGTTGGAACCTTGTAAGGGATTGTAAGAGCATATATGATAGTTATGAGAGTCATTATTGATTCTATGACAATATTTATGATGGAATCCTTACGCAGGTGCCCGTGCATGAGAGCTGCCTTATGATATTTGTAAAAACATTTGTAAGAGGGTATTTCAGGTGTTTTTGACTCATTTCAAGGAGATACGCATTAATTTTTCTAGGTGGTTTTTTAGTCTATTATTTGGTGATACCATGGTTGTATTCATTCTCACAAATCTCTATAAAATGGAGCCTTAAGCTAGAGTTATTCATTTAGTCTTATTCAGTTTCCAATATAATGAAGAAGTGCTGGATATTATAGAGGTCTACAAGAGAAGTGTATTGTTGTTGTAATCTTAATTTCATTAGTAATATACTTTCCTCTATTTTTGTGGTGGATTTTTTCCCAAAAGGGTTTCTCGATGTAAATCTGGTGATTCTGCAATAGCTTTGTTGAGGGTTTATCTTTACTTTTAGATTTGCAATAATATTCATTTAAAGTTCGTATTGCAAGATTTCTTCACCTTTTTTTTCAACATTCAATATCAAATCTAATGAATCTATCGAGGGAGGTATGTGTTTCTCTATAAGTATTGAAGGTTTGTTGTAGTGAGAGGTTTTTTTTTTGTGTGTTATTTGCAAATTTGAGAAAGGTTGTATACCATGGCCTCCACCTCTCATAAAGATATTGAGAAGTTCAATGACACTCGTTATGAGATGTGGAAGTTTAAATTTGAGGATCTCTTAGAAAAGAGAGAGATTAGTGGTTGCCAATTTCAAAAAGAAAAGAAGCCAAAGGATTCTTCCTTAACAAATGATAAGTGGAAAAAGTTAGACAAGAAGGCACGGGGAACCATTCAGTTGTGTCTCACAAATTTTGTCCTTCTGAATGTCTCTATAGAAGATATTTCATACAAGATATGGAGGAAAATAGGTGCTATCTATCAACTAAGAGTTTGTTTAACAAGTTTTATCTAAAAAGGCATTTGTATTCTTTGAAAATGAGGGATGGTGATTCTATTGCTAAACATTTGAATTTTTTAATTTGATTTTAAGTCAACTTGAATCAATAGATATTATTATTGAAGATGAAGATAAATGTATTCTTCTACTTTTCTCTTTGCTCGATTCTTGTGAAAATCTAATTGTTGTCATAGGTAGTCGTGGTACAGAGTCCAAAATAAACAGTGTGATTCCCATACTTCTTTTAGAAGAGAAGAGGAGAAAAACCATGAATGTTGGCTCCCAAGATGCCTTGCATGTTTGAGGAAGGCCTAAGGAGAAAGGGCCTAAAGGGGATAAAAAGAAGGATAAGTTAAAAGGACGTTCCAAGACCCTCAAAAAGAGCAGAGTGAAGTGATGGAATTGTAGTGAAAGAGGGCATGTGAAGGAGTGTAGAAATAAGTAAAAGGACATTGATACTTCCACAGATAAGTCCTCAAATGATGGCGATTTTGATGCCTTGTTTATTTTGGCTAACTTTGTTAGTGATGATGCTTGGCTTGTTGATTTAGGTTCCTCCTACCATATGACTCCTCACAAGGAGTGTTTTTTTAAGTATAAAGGATATCACAGAGGAGAATTTTTTCTTATTAATAACACCTTGGTAAAGATTATTAGAAAATGAAAGGTAAAGTTATGTTTCTATGATAGGAGAATTATTTTCGATGATAAATTTTTACATATTCCAGATCTTGCAAGAAGTTTACTTTCAGTTTCCAAGTTGAATGGTTCTGGAATGCATGCAACATTGATAAGTTTGGTTGTAGGTTGGAAAGGGAAGTCTTTGACAATAATCTATTGTTTGGTGATACCATGGTGATATCAGTTGACTCAGGTGAAGAACAACCAAAGAAAAAGTCAAAGACAATGCATTTTGAAACTAAGCAGGAAGTTGCACATGTGGAAGAATCAGAGAGACAAACAAGAAGATGGAGAAGAAGAAGAGAGTTCAAGTGAAAGTTTTAAAGAATCTATTGTAATAGAAGAAATTGAAAATAATAAAGAAGAACATGAGGAAGAACCTCTTACACCACCTTTGAGAATGTCTGAAAGACAACGAAATCTAGTTGACAGGTATAGCCAACTAGATCTTCATTGTAAGTTTGCTTTATTAAGTATTAAAAATGAACCTAGATCTTACAGACAAACACTCTCTTTCGAGGAAAGTGAGTCTTGGATGCAAGCCATGCAAGAGGAGATGACAACTTTGGATAGTTGTAATACATGTGATCTTGTTCATTTTCCTAAAGGAAGAAAGGCCTTTGGATGCAAGTGGGAATTTAAGAATAAATTTAGAGAAGATGGTTGATTAGAGAGGTACGAGGCTAGACTGGTGGCCAAGGGCTACTCCCATTGAAAGGGAGTTGATTTTGGTGAAATATTATCTCTTGTTGCTAAGATAACTTATATTATATTTCTATTATCTATTGCCGCTACTTGTGATTTTGAGATAGAGCAAAAAAAATTAAAATTGCTTTCCTACATCGGGACTTTGAAGAAGAAATTTATATGTGACAACTTGATGCTTTTGTTGAGAAGAGAAAAGAAAACTTGGTTTTCAGGTCAAAATAGTCATTGTATGGTTTGAAACAATCACCCAAGATGTCATACTAGAAGTTTGATGCCTTTGCATTAAATTTGGCTTATGTTAGAAGCAAAGAGGATCACTATGTTTATATTAAGGTTATTGGTGATCAATTACTAATTATTGTCTTGTACGTCGATGACATGTTCTTTATTGGTAATAGCAAGTCGATGATTAGAGAGCTCAAAACTCATCTTTTTGGCACATTTGATATGAAGGATTTGGGGGCTGCTAGATATATTCTTGGGATGGAAATTTGCAGGGATCGACCTCAAAAAAATATTTGGTTTAAGTCAAAGTAAGTATGTTAACACCATTGTGTAGAGATTTAAAATGATGGACTATAAGCCAGTAAGTATTCCATTTCTGGTTGGTACTAAGTTGAGTTTATACTTGTGTCCTAATTCTAATGAAGATATTGAAAAGATGTTTAATGTTCCTTATGCTAGTGTTGTTGGTAGTTTAATGTATGCAATGGCTTGTACTAGACCAAATAGCCCAAGTAGTGGGAGTTCTAAGCAAGTTTATGTCTAACCTAGGGAAAGAGCATTAGACCTTTGTCAAAAGGGTATTAAGATACTTATGATGCACTTCTAATTATTGTTTGGTTTATCATGGTACTAATGGTGTGGATAAGTCATTGGACATATAGGGTTTTGTTGATGCATATTGGAAAGGTGACTTGGATAATCGAAGGTCTACTAGTGGCTATGTGTTTACTTTGTTTGGAGATGTAGTGTATTGGATGAGTAAAAGATAACCTATATTTGGATTGTCCACCACTGAAGTAGAGTATATGGTTGCTACACATGCCTATAAGGAGGCAGATTGGTTATAGAGACTTGGAAATGGCATTGGTTTTGATTGAAGGTTAGTCAGGATTAGATTTGATAGTCAAAGTGCCATATGTTTGGCCAAAAATCCTATGTATCATGCTCGTACTAAACATGTTGATGTTTGTTGTCACAAAAGTTGAACCCGCTTGATGAAAAACCTTGATCATCAACCTTGTGCAATGTGGAAACAACTTCCCAAGTGTGGGACTTGCAAAAGTGAGGTTGAGTCTCTGGAGAAGGCTGACTTCTTTTCCAATATGAGATGCAAGTGTTGGACCAACCTAATACTGAAAAATCCTAATCTATGATCTGACAAGGAAAAGGAAGAAAGAAGGGGTGCTTGAAAGAAGGGAAATAAGGTTCACACCTAGATTAAAAGTTTGGTCCTCTCTTCCTATAACTGCATAAGACATCAATAAAACTAACTCAGATATGCACAAGTTTCTACCTAAATCAACTTCCTAAGAATAAGTAAAGGTTGGAATTTTGTAGGATGATAAGAGGGACTGAAGTTAGTTCACAGTCAACATCCACAGAGGGATCAACATAGTCAGATAAACTAAAGAAAATATAAATAGATGCATTCAAATAAAATGGTAGAATCCACTACATAGATTATCTAAACTGAAAAGAGGCAAGAAAGATGATTTTATTGATGCAAAGGCAAGACAACATTTATAGTTACAGAAAAAAACATGAAATTCTATAAGAGAGATGAAAAAAGGACCTTGAAGTAGGGCTATAAAATTGCCTTTAAATCTCAGGCATAAGATCAAGCTGGAGTTAAGAAACCTTAACCCTGGGTAGGGTTAGGTTCCAAAAAAATTAGAGAGGAGGAAGATCAGATCAAGGATGATCTGTTGGCGTGCTGAATTAAACTCTAAGAGCATTCTCTACCTCTAGAAAAGAAAAAATCCCTACAAAAGGAGGAAATCTTTGCAATTGAATATACTGGGATGGCATTTGCAGGCACAAAAGTCCTCATACTGCATTGAATAGGCATGGGTGGCATCTGAAATTGGTAGCAAAGGCATGGGGAGGGACAATCATTTCCTAAAAATTAGGGGAAATCAACATTGTGATTGCGTCTGAGAAGGCGTTCAAACCCATTAGTCCTCTATCTACAATAAGGAGTCGCAAGTGGCATCCAAAATCAACCACAAGGTCATATCTGGAGTAATGCTAGAAGAATTTGGTGGTTGGATGAAATCTGATCCAAAATCGGGTGTCGACTGGGTAGAAAAGGGACCTCGAACATCGGGTCGACAACCACCCCGTACAGAGGTTTGAATGTCCAATGACCCCACTAGTTTGAAAATTGATCATCAATTGGAGAGATTCACGTGAAGATGGATGTGTGAGATCTCTCCACGTAGAGCTCAAAAGGCTAAATGAAACTTTAAAACATGGCCATTCGATCAGGCCACTAAGTCAAAATCCACGGTCGTACGCATGCCACGTGGCAGGTTGGGCTCACTTTTGTATCACTGCTATATCCTGGATGTAGGATGGTGGGGAACAACTACCTTGCCATGTATTTGTTACCCCGTAAAGTCCTATTGACCCCTTGGCATTGCCTGCAGGATAGTGGGGAACACTGCTTTTTGTACATTTTCTTATCCCGCAGGGCCTAACTACTTCCTCAGAATCCCTTGCGGGATGGCGGGGGAGCCTTTGTTTACTCTGCTTTTGTTACCCCGCAAGCCACTCTAATGTGCTTTCTCCTTGGTACGGGGATAGTAGGGAACCATATTTTTTCACCTTTGTTACCCCGCGAGGTCCCCATGATGTCCACTGACTTGTCGTGGGATGGCGAGGAGAGCCTTTACTCTTCGTTTTGCTACCCCGTATCTGTCTTTTTTTGCCTCTATCCTTTGCATGCAGGGTAACCCGATCCCTAGTTGGATCCATTATCTCACTAACCTGCAACAATCCTTTCTTGTCTTTAAAACCTTGCAAGGCTTGACCCTTAGAAGAAAACCCTCATGACCGGTAAGGGGAAAAAGGGGGGAAAACCGACCCACAAACGACTAAGAACCCTTTAGCCAGTTCAAACTTAAGTGAGTTGACTGCCCCAGTCAATCAACTCAAAAATAGAATCCTAGAGCCCGAGTAGATGAAAAGACTCCTTCTTGGCACCGCTCCACTACGATGACTAACATGACATGTTAGATACAAATTTGCATAACATGATGCGACTAACACAGTGCACATAACACACAAGTTATGCGAAAAGATTTCTCAGGCTTTATCTGCAACTAAGTTGACACAAAAATACTCAAGATTTTAGGGACTGATCCTCATATGTAAAAGCAAAAATATCATTATACTCTTGACAAAGATTGACAAAAGTACTTTGATCACTTTGGGAACATACCTTTCCCAAGTTGAGAGCTTTGCATCAGATATAGGGACTTATTTGTAGTCTCTCTTCTTTGCCATTAGGTTCAGTGCTCTCCCTTTCATCTGATCATCAATGTTGAAGATCCTTTCCAAGGCGATCAATCCTTTGGGCAACTTGTTTGAGCTTAGATGCATAATTTGATCTCCATATTGGTCGTGCAACATGCTTTGTTTTTTATGTGAGTACTCTGCTTCATCTTGTAGGAAGCTCACAATTTGTTGATCAGAAATTCAGAATCAAAGACCTGCCAATTCACTTGGTTATTAGGCATTGTAGGTCTCACCACAAGTTTGATCTATTTCTCTTTCTCTGGTGCAACATGAGATGGAATGTCATGTTGAGCACCAATTGTTGTTAATCTATCAACATGCTTATTCTAATTCTAGGTATACTAGAAATATTGAAGGCCTTAAATCCTTCAATTAGATCCCATGCTCTATGCTTATAGGACTTGAGAAGGTTGTTCTTTGTGATACTCTAAGCTCTGACCTATTTCCAACCAACTTGCTATCTCCATGCACCTTTAGGGATTTGATCCCTCTTCTTTGTGTTGTTTGGAGACCCAAAATTAAATCTTCATACTCAGCTACCTTATTAGTGCAGCAGAAATGAAGTCTGAATGAAAAGTAATATTTATCCCCTTTTGGAGAAATAAGAAGTATATTGACCCCTGCACCATTCTTGTTCCTTGAGCCATCAAAGAATATATCCCACAATCCATGCATGCCACTGCTCTCTTTGGATAGATTGGGAACAAGGGCACCCTCTTCATGGATGTAATATGTACCAAGGCCGATCTCATTGGCCTCCTCTATGTAATCAAACTAAAATGCATTTCCCCACTCATCAAGTAGGCAATTAGGGACTTCCTCCAATTGAGTTGTAGGCTCTCTTATTGAAATTTGTTCATTCTCTTCATGGAGGGTACAATTCATGTTAATAGGACTCGGGGTATAGGGTTCCATATGATCATTGGCTATAGGCTCAACCCTAATGGTTACTTTGGTGCCATATCTTGTCCTAAATAACATGTAAGACCAATAAGAAGATAGGTAGCCACCTTTCTTAGCAGTGGATTCCCTAGATAAGCAAATAACAAAGTGAGTAGGGAGTTCAATCACTAATATGTCTTGCAATACACTACAACCCGGGCATACATGCAAGGTTAGATTTAAACCCCTAATGACCCCCATAGTCTGAACTAATATGCCATCAAGTTATAACACCCCTCTTGTTATAGGCTCAAACTTGATACATAGGCGGTCAACTACCCCTTTAGGCATAACTGAATTGCTAGCCCCACTATCTATCATGCAATTGTGAACAAGTTTATCTCCTATAATTAAGGACAGATAAAAGGGGGGAGGCTTACTAATTTTATCCCTCTAAAGGTTGCATCAAGCTTGTAGGAGTGGAAATGTTGTCACCCTTTCTTGGATCTTCTGCAACATTAATATCCTTTAAGACCTCTTATAGTAGATCTCTCTGAGATGGAATAGAGAGTGCATCCCAACTAGAAACATTAAGGTTGGACTTCTTCATTTATTCTACTATGCTGAAAGGAACAACAACCTTAGTAGAAGTCTTTGTAGGAACAATATCAAGCTTTGATGTTGCAAGAACCTTTGGTTGCTTCCCTCGTGTGACCTTTTGAGTCAAATTCTACTCTATATTTGGAGTAGCCACCCTATCAGGGGTCTTTCGCATTGGGGACTTCATGGTGTCATATGGAGCTTGGACTGCTATGGTAGAAGTAACACTAGGGTCTATGACCCTCTTCTTGGATCTTGTATTGCTGGCCACATTGTCCTCACGTCTGATTTATCCCACAAAAATTAGTCTCCTACCACTTCATGAAAGATGAATCACCTTGTGGGTGATTAGAGCAATCGCCAAATTGTTGTTGCCTTGATGTTGTTGGTTCATTTTGTGCTACTAAGACCTGAGAGAACGCACCATTCTAGCATGCGACCTAATTATGTGGTTGATTGCATGGGACGCACCAATCTTGCTCATGAGCAAGATTGTTTCGAGTTAGCACTAGTGCTTTTGAGGTGCTTGCAGCTGAGGGGTGCAAACTATTTAAGGGCCTAGGATTGCTCCATTGATTTTGCCGTTGAAAGTTAGGTATCTGCTGCTAATAATTCTGATTTGATGCCTGGTAAGGCCTACTATTGGACTGTGGTAGTTGCCTCTTGATCGAGACCAAATCATTTCCAAACACTTGCAATTCTTGTTGTAAAGGATTGATCATTCTATGTATTGAGAACTCAAGGGAGGCCTATAGATCCTTAATCTCTGAAGATGGTGGAACTGGTGCAGGTGTGAGAAAATGACTCATAGATACCGTTGGTATTAGTGCCAAAGTAGGCTGTTGTGTAGGAGCTTCTGGGAACAAAGGCATTGGAGGCCTATGAGCTAATTTACCTGCTTGAATTAAACAATTCTCTACTCTAATGACAATGTCATAAGCTCCTAGAAGGTTATCTCCTCCCATTGATCGAATCATTACAACTATGTCATTATTCAAATCCTTAAGGAAATATAAGAAAACATGATTGGAAGAGGGTTTTACCAATGTTGGGATCTTGTCCCAAGTCTTTTGAAATATGTAGTTTAAATCTCCTATGAACTCATGAGGTTCTCTCTTGATGGTTGTCAAATGCTCAACCAGTGATAAATAGTCACTTTTTTCCTCAAAGTGTTTGCATAATCTTTCTCCCAATTCATCCCAGTTGTGAATGGAGTTAGAGGGCAAACCCCTATACTATTGTAGGGCCTTTCCCTTAAATGATGAAGATAGGAGCCTCACTACAACATTGTCCCTAGTAAATAATGGTATAGCCTTTAGGGCTGCAACTGGTATGTCATTCTTTTGGGTTAAAACTAAAGGATTGTCACAATTTAAGGTGACAAATGTATGTGCTCTTGGCATTGCCATGACAAATAGTGACCTATTGATATGAATGGTAGGGCCTTTAGGATGTGATAATCTTGTAATAGGAGGGGTAGAATGGAATCTTAGGGGTGTGGATACTTCTGCTTGAGTTCCCCTAACTGGTGATAAAGAATGTTTACCACTAGTTCTCTTATAACCTGAATAAGGAAGTTGACTGAATTGAAAATTACCTCTTGAAGATGATCTGGTTTGTCTTCTTGGCATAAAATTTTCACTGGTAATCACCAAGAATCACAATCTATTCCTTACAATCGCCAAGTGCTTGATTGATTGCCTCCAAAGGCTGAATGCTAAGAGTAACATCGAATCCTCAACATGAATGTTGAAAAGTGTGTCCCACCGGGAGTGCCAAAAATTATTGTCACAAAAGTTGAACCCGCTTGATGAACAACCTTGATCATCAACCTTGTGCAATGTGGAAACAACCTCCCAAGTGTGGGACTTGCAAAAGTGAGGTTGAGTCTCCAGAGAAGGCTGACTTCCTTTCCAATCTGAGATGCAAGTGTTGGACCAAACCAACACTGAAAAATCCTAATCTATGATCTAGCAAGGAAAAGGAAGAAAGAAGGGATGCTTGAAAGAAGGGAAATAAGGTTCACACCTAGATTGAAAGTTTGAGCCTCTCTGCCTATAATTGCATAAGACATCAATAAACTTACCTCAGATATGCACAAAATTCTACCTAAATCAGATTCCTAAGAATAAGTGAAGGTTGGAATTTTATAGGATGATAAGAGGAACTGAAGTTAGTTCACAGTCAACATCCACAAAGGGATCAACATAGTCAAATAAACTAAAGAAAACAAAAGGATATGCATTCAAATACATAGGTAGAATCCACTACATAGATCATCTAAACTGAAAAGAGGCAAGAAAGATGATTTTATTGATGCAAAGGCAACACAATTTTTATAGTTACAAAAAAAAAACATGAAATTTTGTAAGAGAGATGAAAAAAGGACCCTGAAGCAGGGCTACAAAATTGCCTTTAAAGCTTAGGCATAACTCAGATCGAGTTGGAGTTAAGAAACCCTGACCCTGGGTAGGGTTAGGTTACAAAAATATTAAAGAGGAGGAAGATCAAATCAAGGACAATCTGATGGCATGTTGAATTCAACTCTAAGCATGTCCTCTGCCTCTAGAAAATAAAAACTCCTTGCAAAAGGAGAAAATCTTTGCAATTGAATGCACTGGGATGACGTCTGTAGGCATAAAAGTCCTCATACCATATTGAATGGGCATGGGCAACATCTAAAATCGGTTGTAGAGGCATGGGGAGGGACAATGACACTCAATTGGTTGGTTTCACTATGTTTTCATTGATGGAAACATGGTATTGTGTTTCGGCTTCATGTTTTGGTTCTATGGTGTACCAACACGCACTTCACAGATACTTCATAGGAACTGGTAGGGTAGAAGGATTTCTTTGGCTACCGGTATTGCAGGCCAACATGGTTTAGTAAAGGTTATCAATATTGGAGGCCGACATATCTTGGATCCGACATCGACAATTGATTGTAATGTATATGCATTTATGTTATCTGACCGACATATAATTTGACATTGTATATATCTTTGTAAGTCGACATAAGGCATTAAAATTTGTATAGGGTATATAGGACAGTTTGATATATCATTTTGTAACATATAAATAGAGAGAGAAGGAACTTATGATAGGATATTATGGATATGCGAATGTAATATGATGTGAAATATATCAAAGAGATCATGTATGTGAGGAAATTATTGTAAGGGTTATTCTGGTAAAGGGTTTAGGGTTTCAGACTGGAACAGACAGAGCTTAAACCGAAACTGTATTTTTGCATAGAAGATGTTATCTCAGCAATTCACACTTCTTTGGATTGTAGTCTGGAATTTTATGTAGTCAGTGAGGCTCCTTTTGTGATTGAGTAGTGTGCTCTAGGTTGTAAGCCTTTCTACAAGTGCAGGCCCCTCATATTTTGTAATATCTCTTCATATGGCCAGTGGATTGATATTGTGGGTCACAAATCCCATCGTGGTTTTTTCTCTTTGAGGTTTTCCACATATAAATCTATGTGTTATGGTTCTTATTTATGTGATTGGCTTATTAGTTGCTTTACTTCTTTCAATTATGTATGTACCGGTATACCGGTTGGTGTATACATGTTTTAATAAGGTTAAAACTTATCGTTCTGGTATAACACTGATTCACCTCCCCTCTCAGTGTTATTGGTTTCCAACAATTATCTCCTGAAAATTAGGGGAAATCAATATTGCGATGACGTCTAAGAAGGCCTTCAGACCCATCAGTCCTCTATCTCCAATAAGGAGTCGTAGGTGGCATCCAAAATCAGCCACAGGGTCATATCTAGAGTAATGGTAGAAGAATCTGGTGGTTGGATGAAATCTGATCCAAAAATGAGTGCCAACTGGGTAGAAAAGGGAGCTCAACCATCGGGTTGACAACCACCTTGTACAAAGGTTTGAATGCACAATTATCCCCACTAGTTTGAAAATTGGTTGTCGATTGGAGAGATTCGTGCGAAGATGGACGTGTGAGATCTCTCCACGTAGCGCTCCAAAGGCTAAATGAAACTTTAAAACACGACCATCCGATCGGGCCACTGAGTGAAAATCCACAGCCGCACGCATGCCATGTGGTGGGCCGAATATACTTTGTCTATCACTGCTATATCCTGGGCGTGAGATGGCGGGGAAAAACTACCTCACCATGTATTTGTTACCCCGCAAATTCCTATTGACCCCTTGGAATTTCTCGCGGGATAGCAGGGAACACTACTTCCTGTACATTTTCTTATCCCGCAGAGCCTAAGTGCTTCCTCAGAATCCCTTGTGGGATGGCGGGGGAGCCTTTGTTTACTCTGCTTTTGTTACCCCGCAAGCCGCTCTGATGTGCTTTCTCCTTGGTGCATGGTAGCGGGGAACCACATCTATTCCACCTTTGTTACCCTGCGAGGTCCCTTTGATGCCCACTAACTTGCCATAGGATGTCAAGGCGACCCCTTACTCTTCGTTTTGCTACCCCGCATCTGTCTTATTTTGGCTCTATCCTTTGCATGGAGGGCAACCTGATCCCTAGTTGGATCCATTATCCCGCTAGCCCACAACAATCCTTGCTTGTCTTAGAAACCTTGTGAGGCTCGACCCTTAGAAGAAAACCCTCACGATCAGTAAGGGAAAAAGCTAGGGAAAACTGGCCCACGAATGACTAAAAATCCTTCAGCTAGTTGAAACTTAAGCAAGTTGACCACCCAAGTTGGTCAACTCAAAAATAGAATCTTGGAGCCCGAATAGATGAAAAGACTCCTTCCTTGCACTGCTCCATTGTAATGACTAACACGACATGTGAGACAAATGCACATAACACAATGAGACTAACATGGTGCTCATAACACGTAGTTTATACAAAAATATTTCTCAAGCCTGATCTACAACTAAGTTGACACAAAAATAGTCAACAATGTTCAATAGCACTTTATGCGAGAGACAGTTGAGAGTGGACATGTCTTGATTGAAAAATTTGACACTTTACATAATGTTGCATATTCTCTCACAAAGCAAGTGACCACAAATAAGTTCTCTTGGTGCATGAAGGTCATGGGTCTTGATCACTGTACTTGATTTGTATTTAGTATCTCTATGGGGCAATTTACAATGTATGATGTCAAGTGGGAGAATGTTAGGATTTAGGTGCCATCAACCCTATGAATCCTTTAATTTATTATTTTACTAATATCTTTTGTAATTTACGCATGACAGGTTAAACCGTTTAAAACAACGATGGTGAAAGAGACCATGTAAAGGCAAAGTTACTCGTATCATTTGTCTTCAAGGAAAAGGACAAAATAGCTAAGTGCCACCTTTTGGAAGCTTCTATTTTGAGGTGGTTGAACACTTGTAAGGGGTTGTAAGAGCATCTATGATAGTTATGACAATCATTATTGATTCTATGGCAATATTTATGATGGAATCCTTATGTAGGTGCCCATGCATGAGAGACGCCTTATGACAGTTGTAAGAGCATATGTAAGAGACTATTTTGGATGTTTTTGACTCATTTCAAGGAGATACACATGATTTTTTCTAGGTAGATTTGTATCTTATTGTTTGGTGATGCCATGGCGGTATTCATCCTCACAAATCTCTATAAATTTGGGCCTTAAGCTACAGTTATTCATTTAGTCTTGTTTAGTTTCCAGGATAATGAAGTGTTGGTGGATATTATAAAGGCCTATGAGAGAAGTGTATTATTGTTGTAATATTCATTTGATTAGTAATATACTTGCCTCTCTTTCTGTGGTGATTCTTTTTCTTGAAAGGGTCTCTCCACATAAATCTGGTGTTACACGTGTTATGGTTTTTTTCTTCTTTTGATTCTGCAATCACTTTGTTAAGGGTTTATCTTTAGTTGATCAGATTTGCAATAACATTCATTTAAAGTTCATATTGCAAGCTTTCTTCACCTTGTTTTAAAACACAATAAACACAACATATCATCAATATTTATCATCTAGTACACTTACAATTAGTTTCTGATATCACGGAAATGGGGACAAGGCAACAACAAAGTTCAATGTTAATAAGTTAGTTTCAACCATAAAACCAAAACAAAGAACTGAAAACCATTCCAAACATATCAAAAGAGACTTAAAAAAACATGAAAGAAATTTAACAAAACAAAAGAAAGGAGAAGAGCTTCCCTAAGATGCTTCCATGATGCCTTTTGATGCTTCTCCCTTGTTTCCTCCCTCTCCAAGTTCCACATGAGTGTAGCTCTCAGCTTTTAGCACTAGCCATAGATGCCATATGGAGATTCAAGATGGTTGAATATGATAAGTAAATGCTATGGAAGTGTAGATGATGATGCTATGAAAAAGCTCTATGCTAATACCAGTATAACAACAATACTCTAATGCTTCCTTCTTTGCTTGAGGAGAAGGGTTCTATTTATAGAAGAAATAGGGAAATGAAGGGTTAAGATTGAACAATCTTAACAAGGGTTAGGATTGAAAGATATTCAATCCATATGAGACTTTCAACCCAATCCCATGTTGACAAGTGTCACCATGAGGAGGTTTGAGAGGAGAGATAAGAAACATTAAATGCTTGAGGGGACATGATGGTTACCCTGGGGTGCTGGGTTAGGGTTAGGTTAATGGATATTCCTTTTATCCAAGGGATAAATGAATGTGCAAGGGTTAAATGGTTACCTTAGTCAAAGAAATAAATGATTTGAAGAGACCCATGAGTCAAAAGGATGGTTAAGTTAGAGGAAAGTATCTAACCAAAGGTAAAAGGTGAGTTAACCATAAATGGTTATGTAAGAGCCTTTAATGGTTTGGAAGACTTTAGAGGTTAACCATTTGAAGACATAAAGCCTGTAATAGTTATTGAAGGCTTTGGAGGTTTTTGAGAAGTGACTTCCTTTTATTTAGGAATGTGACAATGATTGGGATAGGATTAGGCTAATTAGAAGGAGTTAGAATAATCTAGAAGGGATTTAGGCATGCAAGTGGATTTTGTAGGAGAATGCAAGTGGGAGGAATTTTGGGATTTTCAATTGAAATAAAATCATTTATTTCAATTAAATGGTGTAATTTGCATTTGGATAGATATTTAAATAAATATTAATTTATTTAAATGTGAATGTGAATTTTGGATTTTATTTAAATAAATCTTAATTTATTTACATGAGAAAAAGGAAGATAAAGCATTAAATGCTTGAAGACTTTGAGGGAAACCATTAAAGGCTTGAGAAGACTCTAGAAGGAAGCCATTAAGTTTGAAGACTTTAAGGGAAACCATTAAGGGCTTAAGAAGACTCTAGAAGGAAGCCATTAAGTTTGAAGACTTTAAGGGAAACCATTAAAGGCTTCAAGTGGGTGAGGATAAATAGGATTTTAATTAATAATTTATTTATTTAAAATAGTTGTGTAACTTGCATTTGTAAGAAAATGCAAGTGGGTGGAGGATAAAGGTGATTTAAATAAATGTTAATTTATTTAAATGTGAGAGATATGATTTTGGGGGATTTAAATAAATATTAATTTATTTAAATGTGAGATAAGATTTAATTAAATAAATATGATTTATTTATTTAATTAATGGTCTGAATTTGGTTAAGTGAATTAAATCAAATAAATTGAATAATTTATTTAATTAATAGGAGAAGATAGTTAAGATGAATTAATTAAATATTAATTTAATTAATTATTGATTGATGGTTAAATAATCAAATAAATACTAAATATTCATTTAATTAAGTGGACATATTTATGTGACTAAATTTGCCCCTCTTTGAGACGGTGCGATTTTATCACGTCGTTTCAAAGAAAGAAAAATAGGTGTGAAGAAATATGCCCCATAAATGTTAATTTAGTGGGTGGTATGCCCCCTCGAGAGATGGGCCGATTTTTTTTTGAAAAATCGAGCGATCTCTCGAAAAAGAACGAGAAGTGGAGGGGAGGTAGAATAAAAGAAATTAACAATAACGGTGAAAGAATGGAAGAAAACAAAGTGAATACAAAGAAACAACAAGCCAACGAGTACCCTTAGGTCATGCAGGAGATATAGTGCAAATGTGGTGTTGTGCTTTTGATTGATACTATACAATTGATCAAAATTGGTTGGACAATCTGGTGCAATCGGTTTGATTGCCCCGGTCGAGTCAAAGCATGACAGTTGATGTCAGTTGTTTGCTTGGATAGGATAAAGTTTGAGTAAGTGAATCAAAGTGACCTGATGGTGACTTAGACAATTGATGTAATTGCCCGATGAAGTCAAGGTATTTGAAGCAAAATACTCGTTGAGACTTAGACAATTGATGTAATTGTTCGTTATGATTGTGTTTGATTGGTTGATCAATTGATAGTGTATGTGTTGTGATGGATGGTTGTGGTGAATCATAAAAGCCTCGTTGAGACTAGGTCATTATGATAAATGCTTGTTGTAGTCTAGGTTTTTCATAATCGATTACTTGTTGAGACCCGAAGATACTTGATCAGAGTATCTGTTGATAGTCTAGGTGTGTGTGAGTCGATGTGCCTGTGTAGACAAAGTAATTAGCTTGATTGGGTTGATGGGAGATGATGTAGGGTATGTGATGTTGATTACCAAGATGGGGAGGGTGAGGGGGGGTTTGATGTTAGATAGAAGAAATGGAGGACCTATGACACATTCCTATGGAAGAAGAGGAAAATAGAGTATCCATTGTCATTACTATGTATGCATGATATGCATATATTATGAATGTATAGATGGATGGAATGCAACAAAATGCAATATATACAGATGAGATGGAATGACGATCCATAGTGCTTTATTTTTCATCATTGAGCATGGTAGTATCAATCTTGGATGAGGCAATAGGAACCAAAGATGGAGCATTGTACTTGCAAACAAGCAGCATAAATAAATAAAGAATATGGACCCTCCATAATGGTTCATGTTCATATGGTTGAGGTATATGTTGTAGTCAGCAAGTCATAGTGATCCATGACTGTATTTTGCATAAGATCATGTAACTTAGTGAACTTCTCAGGTAGACACCATTAGTGCATGCCCCAGAACTTCATTGGAATAATTCGCAAAAGACATACAAACAATGCTTAGGAACCATCTTGACCACTCTAATCACTTGTAGATATCCCAGAGTAGTGTAGGAACCTGATATAAATGAATAAATAACCTACAAATCAACCAAGTACTTGATAGCTTAAACAAAATTTTCTTATCAAAGAAAATGTCATCTTGTCTTTGTTTTGGTAAGGAAGAATGCATCCTTGTTAAGATAGTTTGTGTGTAGATGTTGATTGTTTGGTTGATATGATAAGTGGTCATCATTTGATTATTTCACAATGTTTGTTTGGTATCTTCTTTGAAAAACATATGTACAAGGTGTTGCCATGTTTTTGTTTGTTTGATGTTTTCTGATGTTTTTGGATTTTGTGAGATAGTTTTTAAATGTTTTTGGATTTTGTGAGATAGTTTTGAATGAAGAACTCAATGAATCACAAAATAATGTAGAATCCACTTCCATCAACTAGATTAAGGGCATTGCCCCCAATTTAGATATGACTATGAAAAAGCGGGATGCAAGATGCATGAAGTACTATCCTTGATTGCAGATCAATAACAAGTCATGGTTTTGGACTGATGGATGAGTGAATGTGATTGCAACAAGTCTGAAAGACAATGGAGCCATAGCCTTTACGAGTGGCGCCTGTTTGCCAGGTTTTCACCATCGCACTTACCCACGGTGCCACCGAAGTGGTTGTTCACCGTTTGGACGCATGATTTTTCTTTACTATTTTGATTTTTTTGTATTTTCTTCAGGACATTTATCTGAATGTTTTTGGTGTTTTTCCCGATATGCATGGGAGCCTGATGCTCTGTACAGCTTATGTATAAAACTTTTTAAGGTGCATGTTGTTGATCAGATTTGCTAGCGGTTCTCCTTCTGAAGTAGCCAACTGATATGCCTTGGACCCAAATACAACAATGATAACATATGGACCCAGCCAGTTTGATTCAAACTTCCCCTGATGTTCTTGGTTTGGTTGGTTATGAGGATTCTCTCAAAGAACAAGATCACCTACCTCGAATGTGCAAGGTCTAAATCGATGATTATAGCTTCTTCTCATACGTTGCTGATAGGCCTTGAGGCGATTGTATGCAGCTTGTCATTTCTCATCAAATAGCTCTAAGTCTTGGAGATGGGATACTTTGTATGCTTCATCATCGATGAGATTGTGCAAGGAAACCCGTAGAGATGGTATCTCGACCTCGATAGGTAAGATAGCTTCTGCGCCATAGACTAGTGAGTAGGGAGTTGCGCATGTAGGAGTTCGAATGCTAGTTCGATATGCCCATAGTGCTCGATTCAATTGAACGTGCCAATCACGAACGACATCATTGACTATCTTCTTGAGGATTCTTAATATGTTCTTGTTTGATGCTTCGACTTGACCATTGCCTTGTGGGTAATAGGGAGTAGAAAAGCGGTGTTGGATGTGAAACTTCTCACAGAGCTCACAAACATCTTGATTTTTGAAAGGAAGCCCGTTATCTGTGATGATAGACATGGGTACACCATACCGACAGATGATGTAATTAAGGATGAATGAGGTGATCTGCTTGCCGGTAACTTGAGTAAGTGGAATAGCTTCAATCCACTTTGTGAAGTATTCGGTGGCGGTAATGATGAATTTGTGGCCATTGGATGAAGATGGATGAATCTTACCCACGAGGTCAAGTCCCCATTGAAAAAAAAGCCATGGTGTTGTGATGGGTTGCAATTCCTATGCTGGTGCATGTATTAGGTCTCCATGAACTTGACATTTCTTGCATTTTCTGACAAAGTAATAGGAGTCTTTTTCCATAGACGACCAATAGTATCCAGCGCATATGATCTTCTTTGTTAGGGAAGGACCGCTTGCATGAGTTCCACAAATTCCTTCATGTACCTCTTCCAAGGCCTTTGTTATCTCATCCTGTTCTAGACATCGAAGGAGAGTACCATCAAGACTGTGTCGGTATAGGGTTTTAGCAATAATGGTATATCGAGCGGTTTGGTGAATGAAGGTTTTACGTTGGTTATTTGATTGGTTAGGAGGAAGTGTGTGATCGCGAAGGTAGGTGTAAAACTCACCATACCATGGGGATTCAGAACTTACAAGGTGACATATCATCTCGGATTCGGGGATATCATAAGTGGGAATCCAAAGCTGTTCTACCAAGAACTCGTAGCGTGTTGAATTCTGTGGAAGATCTAGGAGAGATGCAATGGTAGCCATAGTGTCAGCAGCTTGATTCTAATCTCTGGGTACCTACTCAAAGGTGATAGTAGTGAATGATGTTTTTAATTTGTCCACCATTTGTTTGTACGACATGAGTTTGTCATCCTTGGTCTGATATTCATCTGTTGCTTGTCGAATGACCAGTTGGGAGTCGCCATATACTTGTAGTTCTTTTAACTTCCAGTGTATGGCTAGCCTGAGTCTTGTGATCAAGGCCTCATATTAAGCTATGTTGTTTGTGCATGGACATGTGAGCCTGTAAGACTTCGGGATGCTATCACCTTGAGGTGTGATAAACAGAATGCATGCCTCTGAGCCATGCCTAGTGTATGAACCATCAAAGTATAGTTTCCATGGTTGTGCTGCTGTGATCATGAATATCTCTTCATCTGAAAAATTGGAAATGGATGATCACCTATGAGGGGAGCATTAGTCCACTGATCTGCAATAACTTGGCCTTTGATAGCCTTACGGTCCACATACTCGATGTCAAATTCACTTAGAATCATCACCCATTTGGCCAAGCATCATGTCAATGCTGCTTTACTGAGTAAGTATTTGAGTGGATCAATCTTTACAATTAGCTGTACTTTATGTGTTAACAGATAGTGCCTCAGTTTAGTGGCTGCCAAGATTACTGCTAGGCAAGCTCGCTCAATAGGTGTGTAATTGAGTTCATAGCCAACCAGTGTGCAAGAGATGTAGTAAACAACACTCTTTCCCTTCTGCATTGTGTTGTGCCAATAGTACACCCAATGTTGTATTTGTTGCTGATATATAGAGTAGTAGAGGCTTACTCAGATCTGGTGGGATCAACAATGGTGTATTCATGAGATAGTCTTTAAGCATTTGGAATGTTTGTTGGCATCTGGTATCCCATTGAAAGCGAATGTTCTTGTGTAACAGGTGTGTAAATGGGTGACACTTATCTACCAGTTGTGCAATGAATCTTCAGATGGATTGTAGCCATCCTTGTAATGTCCTTAGTTGACTGATGTTCTTTGGTGGTGGCATGTCCATGCTTGCTTTGACCTTTGCAGGAACAACCTCAATACCTTTACTTGAGACAATGTATCCTAGAAGTTACCCTGAGGTTACTCCAAAGACACATTTCTTTGGGTTGAGTTGAACATGATATTGTTCCAGTCTATCAAAGATTTTCTCTAATATTTCTAGATGACCTTCTCTTGTTAGTGATTTTGCCAATAAGTCATCAACATAATCTTCCATTATGGTATGCATCATGTCATGAAAGATGGAGGTCATTGCTCTTTGATAGGTCACTCCTGCATTCTTTAGACCAAAAGGCATGACATTCTAGCAGTATGTGCCCCATGGACATGTGAAGGTCATCTTATGTTGATCCTCAGGTGCGATCTTTATCTAGTTGTACCCTGAAAAGCCATCCATGAGAGAAAGCATGGCATGTCCTGCTATTAGGTCCACTATTATGTTGATGTTTGGTAGGGGGAAGTCATCTTTAGGACATGCTTTGTTCAGATCTCTGAAGTCAGTACAGATACAGATGCCTCCATTTGGTTTGCCGACAGGCACAATATTGGATATCCAATCTGCATAATCAATTGGTCTAATAAAACCAACATCTAGGAGTTTCTTAAGTTTTGCTTTGACTAGTACTACAATCTGAGGATGCATCTTGAGAAGCTTCTGCTTGATAGGTTTGGTTCCTTCTGCTACGGTGAGGTGATGCATGACTAAATCAGGATCAAGCCCAGGCATGTCTGCATATGACCATGCAAAGTTGATCTGACACTTCTGGAAGAACTCTAAAAACTTAGGTTGTTCCTCTGGAGTTAAAAGAGATGCCAGATGTATGTGGTGAGGTGTTTCAGGAGTCCCCACATTGTATTCTTTTGTCTCTTCAATGATAATTGTTGATCGTTCCTGCTGTGTACTAGAGGGGAGAATGTCAAACCTTTCATCCTCAGGTGCCTTAGAGAGGTTTTCACCATTTGATACACTCTTTCTTTTTACTTTTGCGAGATCAAATAGTGCCATAGTGTGGTTTTCATTGGAAGATCCATGTTTTATTGTTATATTTTTGTACCTGAAAGGTTTGGCATCCGCCCCGAAGTATGTTGCACTATTAAGTTCAATGGTGAATCCAGCTTTGTGATCCCCACTTGGTATGTTATCCCGTAGTTCCAAAAAGTCAATGATCACCTCATCATTTTGGAAATGGTCAAGACATGGGGGATTAGGTTGGTTCCATTCGATGAGTTCAGGATGGATAATGGGCATTACCTCATGGATTAGGTTAAGTTCGTTAGATGTGTCAGTGATGGTTAAGACATTGTGGTGAAGGTCGTTGATGGTACTCTCCCTGTCAGAATCAGGCGTAGGATGTGACATAGGGTCTGTGGAAGATGTTTCCAGCTCAAGAACCCAAGAGGTCTTTATTTGTGCTTCTCCGTAAACAGGGATGTCTTTGCGGGGTGGAGGTAGTGATGTGTCTTCCTCATTTGAAGTATTAAGCTGGATGGAATCAAATTCTCATTCATGTGAGTCAGTCTCCGAGTCACTTTCCAGTATTCGATTACTATACCATACTGGGATGTCCTTTGAGTTAAACACTGCAGGTGTGATCGGTTTTGTAGATGAAATGATTGGTGTTGCAGGAAGGATTATGGGGATCAATGAATCCAATACGGGGAGTATTGGTAGTGTTGACTCTGCTGCTTTTGTTGGAACTGCTGGTGATGAATGGCGTCAAAGTACATGCTGGCTTGTCTAGTAGCGTTTGAAGTAACCATTGAGGTTTGCCATGTGTTCTAGGAGAAGTGGGCAGTTGTCCAAAACAAAATAGTTGGCTGAGATTGTATTCCCCGAGACCTTCCTCTACTATTTTCATCTTGAGCTTCTCTTGCTTGGGTATAGTGGTGTTTGAACTGGAAAGAGAGGCTGGACTTACGTATGAAGTGGATGAGATGGCTTCTCTATTGTTGGGAACGATAATCTCTGGTTGATGACTTATATTATGACAATATGCAAAGGGGTTTGCATCACCCAGGATTGTATTTTCTACACCATTATGCAGGAACTTGATACACTGATGGTAGGTGGATGGAACAACTTGCATGGTGTGTATCCAAGGTCTTCCTAATAATAAATTATATGGCAGAGGAAGGTCCAGAACTTGACAGATGATGTGTTTCACCACAGGGCCCACTCGGATTGGTAGCACCACAACTCCTTTGGATGAATGCTCTGCATCATCATAGGCTTTGATTGTTATCTTCTTGCGGGGATCCACTAATTCAATTGCATATCCCAAAGTTGTGACTAATTGCAGCGTACAGATATTTAGGCCTGCTCCATTATCGATCAAGACTCGCTTGATCCTATGTTGGTTGATAAACCCTTGAATATGGAGTGAGGCATTGTGAGGTTGCTGGAAGGATGAGTTGTCACTTTCAAAGAAAGTGAGACAAGGTGATGATCTTAGGTTTCCAACCATAGCTTGGAACTGATCTGTATTTAGGTCTGCAGGGACTGACGCCTCCGGGAGAGCTTGATCCAAGATTGTTTTATGTGATGGAGATAGGCGCAATAGCTCTAAGATAGATATCAGTGCGGGTGTTTTGTCTGACTGTTCCATAAGGTTATACTACTTTGGGATAGATGGGGTGCCCTGTGAAGCTTCTTTTATGGTAATCTTGTCGTGACGTGTAACAACATTGCAAGTGGAGCTGGGATTTTTTATGGTAATAGTTGCAGTTTGTTCACTGGCATCATATAGGTGATTCACAGTGTAATTATATGTGGCTTGCGTATAATTGGTGGTATCTATGTTTCGCCTTGAAGTGGAAGGACCCCTTTGATCTTGTGATGGAAGTGGATTTTTAAACATGAGATGATCATTGTTTGTTGTCTTTGGGTCATGTCCTTTGATTTTGATTTCACCTCAGCCAATAAGATCCTGAATAAGATCTTTCTATCTGTGACAATTTCTTGTCTTATGTCCTTTCCCTTGATGGAAGTCACAATGCTCCGTATCCCTCCACCATGAAGGTTTGACTTGAGGTTCATAATTTGATGTTTTGGGTAAGGTCACTAGATTTTGAGAAACCAACTGACGTAACACCGTTTCAATGGGTTCCCCTAAGGGAGTGTATGTTCGTTTAGGTTTAAAATTTTGTTGACGTTGTCTGGGTTCCTCTTGAGATGTATTGCATCCTTGACTTGGAGGAGAAACTGTGTTATTCTTGGGTGGGGGGTTTTTGTCCTGCAAATCGTACCACAGGTTGTGCACTTTTGATAGTTCTTGCATCCACAACCCCATCGTTGACGACGTTTTTGTTTTTGTTCTAGAAGTCAGGCTTGCCACTATTGCAGCGTGGGCGAGGGCCATCTTTTGGTTCATTATATATTTTGATAAGCCCTTTTTTGATGAGAGCTCGCTCACATTTTAAGCCTTTTGTGATCATGTCATTGAAAGAGTCGGTGTCTTTTACGTCTAAGTGAAATTCCATTTTGTCATTTAAGTTGGAAATAAATATTTCTACTAGTTCTTGTTCAGGTAACTGAAGAGAACGTCTGCTAGACATTTGACGCCATTGTTGCAGAAAGACTGAAAATAGCTCACCTGGTTTTTGTTTAGTGTTACATAGATCAGCCATTGTGATATCATGTTCAATGTTGTGTGAGTAATGTGCGAGGAATTTCTGGATGAGTTCTTCAAATGTCCTAATGCCACCTGGTAATCAGGAAAACCATGATGTGGTTGTTCCTCCCAAGCTTTGGGGAAAAAGTCGCATTAGGTATGTATCCTCGTATGCCACTTTGAGCCAAGCTGAATGGAATTCTCTAACATGATCACGAGGATCTCCTTTTCCTCGGTACTTTTCAAACTTGGGTGTTTCAAACCCTCACAGAAAAGGTGGCATATGAAGATTCCTATCAAAGGGATAGGGACAAATGTCATTAAGTGAAAATTGATTAGTTTTCACACCACTATGAAGTTGTTGGGCAAGATTCTCAACTTGTTTCCGCAACATTCCTATTTCATTTAGAGGAGGAGGAGGTGGGGGATTACCTTGATGAAGGTTGTATTTGATATGTTCTCGACCTCTTTCATCCTCATTACAACTTTGACGTTCTGATGCTTGTCTTAGTTGTGCAACATCAAAGTCAGAGGGTAGTTTAGCCCCCTCTTGAGCAAGTCTTAAAAAGTGAGCATCAGCGTTGCTCCTGAGTATTTCATCAAAAAGTCTATTAAAGAGAGGGTTGTGTTGTGCCCTTTCTATTGCCATCGGAGTAGGAGTGCCTGGATTTTCATCATTTATATTTCCTCCTAGGGCTTCTTGGAACTCATTGATATTTTCTTCCTCTTCCTCTTCAATTTCTTGTTGTCTAGATCTTGATCTGGTATGAGCCATTTTATTTATAAGTTTTTGTTGAAGTTTGATGAAAATGATGATGAGTTGGTGATGAAATGAAAGATTGATGTTTGGTGAAGTGTTTCACATATGAATCTCTAGCACTAAAGGTAGATGGTACCAAAGTTCTTTCTTGAATTGCTTGTTGTGTTTGATTGACAAAGTTTGATGTGATACAGTTTAGAGAAATCTGAGATGTATTACAGACTCAACTACCCAGTAATGAGAGGATTGCACTCATAGACTAGTTTTAACCTGTATAGAAATGTCTCTTAGGATGAGTTTATCCTAGATGTAGAGACACTCTAAAAAGTGATGTAGTGTGTTGGATTCAAGCAATATCGAAATATAACTTAGGACAAAAATCTCTTGATGTTTTGAGAGTTGGAAGTGGATTTCATGAGATATGGATATGATAATGGATGAAATGTGAACTTCAATAAAAGCTTTGTGTCACATATGGGACAAATTCTTCCTCTTCTCTTTTGGGAGTTGGTGGTTCTTTCCGAGCTACGTTATATGTGATGCAAATGTCGGGAAAGAAGTTAGGACTGATTTTGCCTCCTTTGTTCTTGTGATAACTCAAAGCTCGATATTGCATAAAATCTCTGCAGTTTAATGACTCTTGATCAAATTTCTTTGATTTACCTTGAAGATATAGATGCATGCAACGTAGGAAGGTTCTATGAGAGACAAAGATTTATCTATTAAGATAGAATAATTTCCTCCTTTTGATAAGAGCCTTTGAGCTCAACGGTCTTTTTTTCAAGTTGATGTGTTGATGAAGATTCTACTTTCTCAAGATGTGAAGAATGGTCATATAATTCGACACTTTTGTTGTTGCTCTTGGTTTTTCAATCTTTTGTTTTTGAAAATGTTTGTGTTGGATGAATACTTGTTTTGGATTTTGGTTTATGATGTTTCTTTGACAAGAAAACAAAGCAAGCACACAAACACAAGAATGTTTCCTCAAAAGGCACAAGTAAGTATGGGTCTAGATCAACCCAATCTTTTGAACTTTTTATGACCCTTTCCTTCAAATGTTTTTTTTAGGTGTTTCCCAGAGCCTGAAGTCGGCTCAATTTGCACTGGTCTTGACTAAAAAACGAAAACACTTTAAACACTCTTTATCCCTAAGGTCAAATGGCCAGTTGCGATAATTTCAACCCACATCTTGATATTTCTTTGACTTTGGTACTACATACCTTATGAATCCCATCGTGGCAGGTAAGGATGTGATATACTAAGTCTTGCGCGAGCATAACAAATAGATGATCCCTATGATGGGGGAGTCACCACTTTTATCGGGCTACAAGTAACCTTTCAAAAAAGCTATGTTTCTACTCAAAGAAATATGTATGGTGAGTATCTTGAGAGCAAAACCTTCTATGCTCTTGCACTGAATTTATCACAAATATCCTCAATCAATAGAACGGGTGGGCTACTACTTAAAAGTGTTTAGTAATTTTTGATGTTTTTGGACATAAGTTCATTATGCAGTGACTCACTTAAGAGCCTTGTAACTTGTGGTGGGGCCCATTTGTCCTTTCCGCAAGTTACACTGTAGGAACAACTATACCCAAGGCTACAACTTTAGCTCTCACCTGATTTCTATAGCGGCTCAAAGGATTTACCACGCGAGGTCGTTCCCAAAAGTGATGTGCCTCTTGACAGGCCTCTCTTAAAAAGATAAAATTTTGAGTGTTACTAACACTTTTCTCTTGCACCTAGGACCACGAAAGCCAAGGGAGAGGATAGTGTGTGTTAGAAGTGGGACCACTCAACAAACTCTTTTTGCACAAGTGTGCCAAACACAAAATACAGTTGTTCTTTTTAACTTGTCATTGCAATGATGTTCTATCTAATTAGAGATGTTGCTCCAACAACCACGATGTTCTTTTTTAGCCAAGATAGCAAAATGAAGTGTTCGTTTTATCCAAGATTGCAAAATGATTGTTCTCTTTTAAACTCAAAAAATAACAAGTTGATCGTTCTTTTTAGCCCATATTGCAAGATGTGAATGTTCATTTTAGCCAAGATTGCAAAAATGATAGTTCGTTTTAATCCAAGATAGCAATGTGATTGTTCTTTTTAAACTAAAAAAAATAACAAGTTGATTGTTCTTTTTAGCCCATATTGCAAGATGTGAATGTTCGTTTTAGCCAAGATTGCAAAAATGATAGTTTGTTTTAATCCAAGATAGCAATGTGATTGTTCTTTTTAAACTCAAAAAAATAACAAGTTGATTGTTCTTTTTAGCCCATATTGCAAGATGTGAATGTTCGTTTTAGCCAAGATTGCAAAAATGATAGTTCATTTTAATCCAAGATAGCAATGTGATTGTTCATTTTTAGACCAAGATAGCAGAATGAAGACAATGTGAATGACTATCCTAGGATTGATCAATTTTTCCAATTAGAACATGTTAAGGAAATTTTTTGTTGTTGCAAATTTGACACTTTCAACACCTGCAACAATATGTTAGAAATACACTCCTTATGTCCTGCACAAGATGTAAACCCAAAATTAAATTAATCATATTAACACAAATCACACTAACAAACAAATTAGATCTAAATTAATAAAACTAATTTAAATCTAATCGAAAACTAAATTTAAAACTAATTTAAAATCTAAATTAGAACTAAATGAAAGACTAATTTAGAAAAATCTTAATTTAAAGACTACTTTAAAAATAACAAAAAAAAAAATCTAATTTTAAATAAAAACTATTTTAAGAAACTTAAAAAAATCTATTCTAAAAGACTAATTAAAAAAATAAAATTTAAACAACTAATTTAAACGTCTATTCTAAAAAAGAAACCATTTAATAAAAAAAAACATTCTAAACAACTAACTAAAAAGGCTTATTAAAAAATAAAAATAAAAAAAATTTAAAAGCAAAATTCTATTCTTTCACGTCGGGTTCACCAAATGATGTCATGGAAATGGGGACAAGGCAACAACAAAGTTCAATGTTAATAAGTTAGTTTCAACCATAAATCCAAAACAAAGAACTAAAAACCATTCCAAACATATCAAAAGAGACTTCAAAAAGCATGAAAGAAATTTAACAAAACTTTAATGTTTCCTTCTTTGCTTGAGGAGAAGGGTTCTATTTATAGAAGAAATAGGGAAATGAAGGGTTAAAATTGAACAATCTTAATAAGGGTTAGGATTGAAAGATATTCAATCCATGTGAGACTTTCAACCCAACCCCATGTTGACAAGTGTCACCATGAGGAGGCTTGAGAGGAGAGATAAGGAACATTAAATGCTTGAAGGGACATGATGGTTACCTTGGGGGGTTGGGTTAGGGTTAGGTTAATGGATATTCCTTTTATCCAAGGGATAAATGAATGTGCAAGGGTTAAATGGTTACCTTAGTCAAAGAAATAAATGATTTGAAGAGACCCATGAGTCAAAAAGATGGTTAAGTTAGAGGAAAGTCTCTAATCAAAGGTAAAATGTGAGTTAACCATAAATGGTTATGTAAGAGCCTTTAATGGTTTGGAAGACTTTAGAGGTTAACCATTTGAAGACATAAAGCCTTTAATGGTTATTGAAGACTTTGGAGGTTTTTGAGAAGTGACTTCCTTTTATTTATGAATGTGATAATGATTAGGATAGGATTAGGCTAATTAGAAGGAGTTAGAAGAATCTAGAAGGGATTTAGGCATGCAAGTGGATTTTGTAGGAGAATGCAAGTGGGAGGAATTTTGGGATTTTCAATTGAAATAAAATCATTTATTTCAATTAAATGGTGTAATTTGCATTTGGATAGTTATTTAAATAAATATTAATTTATTTAAATGTGAATGTGAATTTTGGATTTTATTTAAATAAATCTTAATTTATTTACATGAGAAAAATGAAGATAAAGCATTAAATGCTTGAAGACTTCGAGGGATACCATTAAAGGCTTGAGAAGACTCTAGAAGGAAGCCATTAAGTTTGAAGACTTTAAGGGAAACCATTAAAGGCTTAAGAAGACTCTAGAAGGAAGCCATTAAATTTGAAGACTTTAAGGGAAACCATTAAAGGCTTCAAGTGGGTGAGGATAAATAGGATTAAATAAATTATTTATTTATTTAAAATAGTTGTGCAGCTTGCATTTTTAGGAAAATGCAAGTGGGTGGAGGATAAAGGTGATTTAAATAAATGTTAATTTATTTAAATGTGAGAGATGCGATTTTGGGAGATTTAAATAAATATTAATTTATTTAAATGCAAGATAAGATTTAATTAAACAAATATGATTTATTTATTTAATTAATGGTCTGAATTTGGTTAAGTGAATTAAATCAAATAAATTGAATAATTCATTTAATTAATATGAGAAGAGGGTTAAGATGAATTAATTAAATATTAATTTAATTAATTATTGATTGATGGTTAAATAATCAAATAAATACTAAATATTCATTTAATTAAGTGGACAGATTTATGTGACTACAGTTTCCATTTATAAAATATCATATCCACATATTTTTGAAAGCAACTCATCATACTACACATAATTTGCATATAAGTTTGCATCCTATCACTTACAGGTAAACTTCCAAATTCAATCAATATCAAAGACTCAACCAAAATACTATTAGACCATACACATCTACATCATTTCAGTTTTGGACCAACATCTAGACCACCAACACGGCAACAACCGGATCAACAATATACTCCGTACATCTCTACAATATATTACTTTTAGACCAATATTCAAAGTGCCAACAAGTATCACCAATAGAAACCACCAAGAAGTACCAACAATTTTGACATCAATGACAACAAAGACTCATACGTGGAACAAAATTAAGCTTGTGTTCATGTCACATCTTTGGTTGAGTTCTTGGAAAGTTTGGGTTGAACTCTAGCTAATACCTCTTTTATTCAAGTAGTTTGGTCTAGTGGCCCTACTTTCATTATTTGGTATCTTTGGTTGGAAAGGAATCGAATTATCTTCCAATATACAAAAATAGTGATGGTTCATTTATGGAAAAATATCATAAGTGGGCTACAAGATACTATTGTAGAAAATGTGATCTTTTGATTACAAACCTTAGTGATTTGGTTGTTATAAGAACTTTGAATATTGTTGACAATAGTTTTGGCTCCTATATGGGTAAAAGACCTCGACAGGTGAGGAAGAAGATTCATTTTGAGGGTCAGTGGCTTAGTCCTACTCAAGGAGATCTAAAGGTAAATATTGATGGCTCTTCTAGGGAGAAACTTAGACATCCAGGGATTGGTAGCATTGACATGGATAATGTTGGAGGTGTTATGTTTTTCTTTTCTATCTATAAAAGGCAACATACTAATAACCTTATGAAGGCTCTTGATATTATGTATGTAGTGAAAAGAGGTTGCTCCCTTTGATGGACAAATATTATTTGTGAATTCGATTAACAGATTGTGGTGGATATGTTAAATGAGAAAAGGTTGGATGTAGTTATTGGTAATTGGCCTTGGTGGTTAAACAAATTTTGAGTTTGGCTTGTTATTTGGAATATGTTTCCTTTTGTCATATTCATGGAGAGTGGAATAGAGTACTAGATTGCCTCATTAAATGGGATTCTAAGAATTTGGAGAGGTGGAATGTTGGGGACTAGGGACTCTTGTCTAGAGTTCCTAGAGTATTCGTAAGCTTTGGAAAAGTTAGTTATGGAGGGTAGGAATATGTAGTTGGTTCTTTCTTTGGTGACCCTCTTAGGGATTCTTTTGACTTTGTATTCTTGCTTTAAGTTGAATAAATTTTTACCCCCCTTTCAAAAAAATAAAAAATAAAAAATAAAAAATAAATGTATTTTAGTAATAAAATAATATAAAATCACAATAACTTTATATAGTTATAATAATACAATAAAAATGTTAGATTATAGTTTAAATAAAATAACATATCTAAAAAATATATTAAATAATTATGTTTATAATAATATATGTATTATTTATTAGATTAAGCTTACATATGTTAATAAAAAATATGATAATTATATATATAGCAATGGGGTTGCACCCGTTTGTAGTCAAGATAGAAATTTGCATATGCTTATCATTGAAAATGTCCTTCATTGGACTAGAGAGTATATTATCAACCCAATAGCATGCTCCTGCCCCAAAACACAATTAGTTAACAAATGGCTCACAACCCTATCCAACTCTAGAGAACAAAGGATTTAAACAACAAACACATAAACCAAAACATAAACAAACACCCTTGAGCTCTAGGGAACAAAATGGAGTTTGAAGGAAGACAAATGGACCAATCAGAGGGGGGGGGACGAATCAGTGGTAACAAAACTTGAACTTTCTAAATAATCAAAACATTAATAACAAAAATCAAGAAATCCAAGCAACGATACTAAACACACTCACAAACAAGACATACACATATCGCTAGATATACGAGGAAAAACCATGATGGGAAAAACCTCGGTGAGAAATGTTGCTAGAGTCTACTATTCTAATTAAGCCTCACAATAAAAGTAATTTGATTACAATGTTTACGGGCACCAACCCAAAGGAGCACCAACCCCTGTAGTTTATGGGCACCAACCCTTGTTCTGAGTACCTACTCAGATGCTTTACAATAAGGTTAAATTATAAATAAATTTCAAGTACCTTGTTACAAATGATGTTTTGCAACACTCTATTGTTTTCTAGCCTTGAGATTGACTCAACTATTCTTCACCTTAGCTCTTGGTTTTCTGGTCTCCACTTTTCTTCTCTCAATCTTTGTTCTCTATCCTTTGTCCTCTGTCCTCTTCTCTCTTCTATCTACTCTTCTTCTCTCAAATTTCTACTCTGAACTCTTTGTTCTCTATCCCTTGTCTCTCTTCTCTACATGGTGCGTATTGCTTTCTGATTTCGTCTTTGCCTTTTTGTATACACTCATTAGGTAGCACACCTCTCTCTCTCATTCCCTTTATTCTATTTTTCTTTTTCTTCTCTACACTATCCTTGTTAGTACACACTTACACCTTTAACAATTGAATATTTAGAGGAATGTTTTGATAGCCTTTCTCATGAATTTCTCACCAAGGTCATAATTAAATGCACTACTTGAGATACACAAAGATTTGATCTTCTGCATCTACCTTGTAGACTAATGGCCACCATTGTTAATTGCATCCCTTCTATCCTGAGATAATATTAGTTGTGTTCAGATTACTGTCTTTAGTAATCTCACCTTCACTTAGCTGTGATTTCCTACCGATTGAAGATTTCAAATCCCCTCGAGCTACACAAAGAATATTCTATCTGTTTTGTATTAAATGCAACTGACCTTCTTGAGTTCTCATACTCTGCGATCATATTTGATCAAATAACTAACCACAATTTTGGTGTGTTCATATGACTACTTTGTGTCAGCAATATCTTTCTTAGACATAAAGAATTTCATTTTTCCGTACATACCACGTCCTCGACTTTCACTTCATCATCAAGTCATCCTTGGTCAACACCTATGTGGACCACAATTCTATCAGCATTCACTTTTCCCTTTTATCGCAATATCGCAGATAGGATGGCCAGGTGGAATTTCTATTTTGCAAGGTTGCGATGATGTTTTCTCTTCTCACTGCTCGACCACAAAGGTCTTGGTAGCCTTTGTCCATTGACTTGCGAGACCGCAATAACATTTCGCTTTTACCGCTATACTATAGTAGTGTTCCATTGTGCAGGCCCACAATAACATTTTTCTACTTACCGTTGTACCGTAGGTGGGTTGATCGTGGTGATGACCCATCTCGTGGGGTTGTAGTAACCATTTTCCACTTACCACTGTACTGCAAAAGGCTTGGTAGCTTTGATGCATAGACTTGCGGGACTATGGTAACCCTCACTTCTCCCCATGGTACTACAACTGACCTGGCAGTGATGAAATTGAGACTTGCAAGGCTGCAGTAACCCTTTTGTACTTATCGCCCCATCATAGGAGGCTTGGCAGTGGCAATTATCAACCTACAGGACTGTGATAACTCACTCTTCTCTGTGCAGTATCGTTGAAGACTTAGTAGCGATGGAGTTTTGGCTTGTGGGAGTGCGGTAACAATCTCTTCCGAGTCAAACCGTCAAACTAGTTGTTCGATTTGCCTTCACAATATTATGGCCTTTGTCATCTTTGTCCAATTACATGATCCAATGCCAACAATCTCCCCTTGCTTGTTCATCCTGCTCACATTTGTTGCCATGCTGCACTCATCTCTACATTTTTGTCCAATGCATGTTGACATCAATGACAATTCAATGCCAACAAAGTTGACCACTAGATGCCATAGACCATTCTATAGAGCAAAAAATTGGATATTATCTAAGCATAAACACTACCCATAACAGACTAAACCCTTGGCATCACATGCTAGGATGCCCATGCTTCACAATAGTCAACCGAGCTTTAAACATGCATTCTAGCCCATAATTGGCATGTTTCTCTAGAGTTGCCACCTCATCCAAGTCCTTCTTCATAGTGGCAGACTCACCATTATATTTTGTCCACACTAAAATCAACCTCCTCCATCCCAAAGCCCATCAAACTATCTTCCTTGAGATAATTTTGCAACCAACCATCGGTCCCTTCCAGACCCATCCCCAACATTATTTTAAAAAATGACACTCTTTCAACAACAAGCTTCCTCCATGGGAGAATAGGAGGGTCTGAGGAGTGAATTAGTGGAAACTTGGCAACCTCCCTACCATGCTAACAAAGGATGTAGTATTCCTTCAATAATGGGACCCCATGCCCTAGGTCCATATTCTCCAAAACATTGTCCATTTCACTTAGGAAATTGCTACAAATCAACTTCTTGCAAATGGTCTTTGTAGTCACCTTCATTAAACCCACATTTAGCAATTTGGTTAGAAACATTGCTGATATATTAGTATTCACCCTATGATGATGATTTTCACTCAAAAACTCATCTCCAAGCACCATCCTCATAACATGAATAATTAAACCATGGTCTATTTTGGATATCCACGTTAAAATTTTGTTAGAAACTTCCCCTAAGGATGATATTTGTATCTTCTTACACACCAAATGTAGAGGGTTATCCATAGTTTTCACTCTCTTCACACTAACAGACTTCCAGACAATTGACTCACCAATATGTTGCCAAAAGCTCAAGGAAATAATATAAATTAATCTTACACACAATTGTCTCAAAAAATCCTCATTTGTGGTCAATAAATGACAACCCCTTAACATCACATATGTTCTTAATCATAATTGCAAACTCCTTCAACCTAGGGACAATCGATCATTAATAAACCATCAATCGAGCATGTTGAATTCCAAGTGTTGAGTTGGCTAGAGGATTGGCCAACTCATCCCAATCATGTGCCATTATGCCAATCAATCACTCGCATTCAAAATATAAGAACTTGCACAACCAAGACAAACAAGCCTTAATTGAACTGCGATTGATGTACACCAATCATCAATGGTAGGGAGGAGGTCATCCCACATAGTGACTCCATCATGTCACATGATTGTCCTTAGGATTCATAGATTTCACCCAGATTATCTGGTACCTCCATCTTGACATTTCCAATCGTGACGATTCAAAAGGAAATCAAGCTATTTAACGCCACTCCACGATTGACTGAATGCCAACTCACTACCTTGCTGCCTTCTTGGCCAATTAATCTACCTGGTCATTGCCCTCACAAAAATAATGTGAAATTTTAAAGTCGTCAAATTTAGCAATTAATTCCCAAATTGGTATAAGCCATTTTTGTAATTTCTAGTTAGGGGTGGTTTTTTGTCGAATAACATTCACCATAATTAGAGAATCTCCCTCTGAGTGTAATTTGCTTACTTCCAATTCATGTCCACACTATAGCCCAAGTATGCAACTTGGAATTTTGCATTATTATTAGTCGTGACCCCCAAGAATTTAGTTTTCCCACTCAACACCTTGTTTGTATGATATCTAGCCACACATATTGCACATTCACCATAATTAGAGAATCTCTCTCCAAGTGTAATTTGCTTACTTCCAATTCATGTCCACATTATAACCCCAAGTATGCAACTTGGAATTCTGCATCATTATTAGTCGTGACCCCCAAGAATTTAGTTTTCTCACTCAACACTTTGTCTGTATGATCTCTAGCTATACATCCTGCACCACTTGAGTCTAGGTTGTCTTTTTAGGCACCATCAAAGTTGATTTTTACCCACCCATCTTGGGGGCCATCCACATAACTCCTTCCTTGGGAATTACAAGAAGATTATCTTTCTGAACCCCATTAAGGAGGACGAATCTATATAATTATGATTAATAATAAAATAATAATATTAAATAGGTTATCTATTGATTATACAATATATTTGATATAAAAAATAATGTTATTTGAATATTAAATAGTATAATAAATATATAACATATGTATTATTTATTAAATATTATATATTAAAGATATACATTTACAATAAATATTAAATATTATCATATCTATAAACTATCAAGGCAATTCATCATGGATTGCGGAAATTTCATGCATTTAATTATTACGAAATAATAAATCTATATTAATAATAAAATAATAAATAATCACAATAAATCATATGGTTATTATTATAAAATTAATTAATAATTAGATTACAATTATAATAAAATAATATAATTTTTTTACAATTCATAATCAATTTTTTTCAGATTATTTGTCCATATTAAATAGTAGTTATGAGTCAATTATATTGAAGAAAATTAAAATTTTAATATTTTATTTAAGAATAAATTTAATATAATAAATATGAGCTATGATTTGTTAAAAAAGTTCTTTGATAACGAACTACAAATAGTCCCTTATCTATAATTCTATAAGAGGGATTAATGATAAGAGATTTCCACAGTCCGATATTAGATGATGCAGTTTGGGGATTAAATTGTGTTTAGCTTATTGGATCAACGTTTTTAATCACACTTTGTGATCCATCATTTTGATTGCTATAGCTCTAAACGTGATATGAAACTTTGATCCAAAAAACTTAATGCAATTTAATCCAAAAACAGCATTATCTATGATTAGTACTTCTAAATAATATAAATTATGAAATGTTGATCTAAAAAACTTAACACAATTTAATCCAAAAACAACATTATCTATGATTAGTACTTCTAAATAATATAAATAAATAAAATAATTCTTAAATAAAAATAAAATTCATATACAATAAATAAAATAAAATTAAAATACATCCATCCTAGTTGCAATCCTTTCAATCCTTTCATGTTAATAAAAAAAAGTCTTCCCCAAATCAGGAATTCACTTTTTTTTGGTTAATGTCGATCAACCGAACACAACCTAAGGCTAACTAGTGACCATCCTGATGGACAAGGATAAGGCTGTTGTACATCAAAATAATCCCACAAATAGAGGCGGAGAAGGAAGGAAGAAGATACCACCTTAAAAATGGCCATTGCTGTGCAGTGTGCTCTGTCCATCTCTCAAACAACCTCATTTGTCAAAGCACATTCTTTATCCAACAAGGGCATTCAAAGGGTAAGCTAAAATGTCGTTTCAATAAATTTTTCTCTCTTTTCAATTTGGAATCTTTATGGTGACATTCAATTTTTTTGTCAAATCAGGTCCAAATTGGGTTCAATTCATTCCAAGGCATCAGGTTGAATAACCATGTTAAAACTAAAGATATTCGGCAATCATCCAGGAAATCGCAAGTAGGTGTAGGACTTAGTGGGTTTTGTGTTAAAGCCACTGCCGCTACGACACCTTCAGTTCCTCCTCTGGTTGGTTAATTATATTTACTGATCATCCAGTTCATTTTTTCCAAATTATATCTGCTATTTTTAATCAATATAATGTATGCAATCATCGCTAAGTTTAGTTTTTTCCAAGGATTATGTTGTTTTTAGTGCTAAAACAATGATGAAATCGTTTGGGTAAATTTGGTGCATATCTCTTTTTAGTGCAGAAACAATCCAGAAACAATCTGGGTATATTTATTGTCTTTTCAGTGCAGAAAAAAGTAATGAAATCTTTTGGGTATTTTGTGCTTATCTGGTAGACACATGGGTTGATCATGGGATAGTATATTTAGGGTTTTGCCATGCCTTTGAAGAACTTATGAAATAAAGTCACGGTTACTTGTACCACATCCTTTAAGATTTATAAACACGGGTCATTTTGCAATGTACTTTCAATGGTTATGCCACAACCTTGACACTGTTCGCTGAAGTTATGGGCTGCCGTATTGTGGTAGGCTTTTTGAACTTGATTCACTTTCTTAAAAATATAGGGTTTTCAGATTTGCCTGTGTATATCAGCAAGTCTATGGTTGCCATTCAACAGAACTAGTTTCCATTAACTGAAGACAGGTTGTCAGCTAGCAGGAACGGTTCCGCTTAACTGATATTATGTTTCCGCTGGAAGGAACAGTTCTCCTCAACTGCATAGAAGTTACTTTTGGCCGAATTGACTCTTTTTGGGTGTATGCCGAAAAACCTCTATGCTTTTCAGTCATTATTTCCCTTAATTGAATGGAAGGTTTGTACTGACAGTATGAACATGGGAATAGGCATGCATAAGTATGGGCAGAAGAAGCAGTCTTTATATCCAAAGTTTTATGTTGTCTATTAATCTACATGGGCACATCTGGTGTGGATTGATTGACAAGGTTTGGTTTTACTCTGGAGTCTGGCCTCGAGGGTGAAACCTATGCACAATATATGTAAGGTAAGATAGAAATGCTTTCCACATGAAGGTTTTCAAATGCAAAATTGGCATGTTGGCTAGGTTGGGACCTAATAAAAATTCTTCACTGTGTTTCTTCCCCTGCGGTTCTATGGAAGGAACTTCACTAAGGTTGCCCAACCAGTGTTCAAGGGTAAACATGGAAGCCTCTTGCAGTGAACAATGATTGCCATATTTAAGATCTACTGCATGTCTTTAGGAGTATTAGTTGCCAATTACTAACTTTTAAACAAAAATTATTTACTATAGAAAGATTCTTAGTGATTCCGTGTAGATTAAAATTTTTGAGTTGCTTCAAATTTTGAGTTTCTCCTCTATAGAAGTCCCTGGAAATCTTCCTCTTACAGATTAGCTGCTTGATGTTTTTGCAGAAGATTATAATACATATATCTCCCTGTTGCCACTCTCTTGTTTGGATGAAAAATAGGACTTAAAGTTGAGTCATACCATATTGATGACAAGGATACACTCAATACATTGGATGTTTAGTTTGATATAGTTTATAAGATTTGGTTTGACATTATCTTAGCATAACCATGCGATATAAAATCATAGGAGATGATGCTATGTATATGTAGTGGGATTTTCTTTGTGAAAAGGATTTTCTATTTCTTTTCCTACATATCAACAGCACAATAAGTCATATAATTCATCTTGACCCTGTCATTTCTGCTAGTACTTTCTCTGTCACTTTAAGAGTATTTAAGTTCTGTTAACGATGCTTATCTTTTATGTTCTAGATACTTATTGTACAACTTTTTGGTTTAACCCTGTTATAGTTTAGTTTTGCCATTTGTAAATCTTCTATATCAATAAGGAAATGTAAAATTCTTTGTCATCTCACTTTGAAATTTGTTTTTTCAGACAATTCCCAAGCAAAAGATTCGAATTAAACTAAAGTCCTACTGGATTAAACCAATAGAAGATGCGGCCAAGCTAATCTTGGATGCAGCCAGGTCTACCAATGCAACAACCATGGGTCCTGTACCTCTTCCAACCAAGCGTCGGGTTTATTGTGTTCTAACATCTCCTCATGTGCACAAAGATGCCCGTGAGCATTTTGAGAAGAGAACTCACCAAAGGCTCATTGATGTTGAGAATCCAAGTGCATCAACGATAGATGCATTGATGACACTGAATATTCCTCCTGGTGTCCATGTAGAGGTCAAATTGAAATAGGATATAAAATATGATCAAATTCTGTTATTGGCGTTTGTTGTTGTTGTTGTTTGAACAAATTGCAGAGGTTGATATCTCTGCTTAATGGTTCTACAATAATCGGCAGATAATACTTCAACATTTACCAGTGCTTGTGTATATAATGGTAACATTTTTGAGTTCGCATTTATTCTTCTTGATGCTGCTACCATTTACTTACAAAAGCAAAGGTTTAGGAAATTTAGATTATTGAATGGTATCATTTTTTGTCTTCTGGTTAAACATAGCTTAGGAAAGTTACTACTCTGAAGAAATATGGCACAGAAACTGTTCCTGATGTATAGGTTAGGAGAATGGTTACATGTTTTTTCTGACAGCACTACTGTTATCTTTAAAAATTTGAATGCATTATTGGATTTAGGTTTGCAAGCTGGAAAGGGCGGTGCATAGGTTGTTGGTTGTGAGTTGTAATAGTCTAATCTTCATTGGTGCTTACATTTCTGATCGGTAACTGTGGTAAATTGAAGTAAACTGGATTTAATCTTTTTCTTCATGGGATTTGGTGCATCTTTCTTGTTCACTTACATAGAAGTCTAGCTTATTTTGTCCTGGGATTGCTGTTTCCAAAGATTGTTTGCAAGGGAACATGTCAGTTGGATAGTATCAAATGGTTTACATACCTTGGAGACCATTAGATTTAGTTCAATCACTTTTTAGAAAATTTGCATAGTATATTTTGTCATTATTGTAATATTTTTTTTGAATCTTTTGGATAATCTGAGTAATTTTATGCAACAGAGGATTTCTTATGCTCCAAAGATATCCTTATTTTGACTGGGGATAACGAATATATTATTTAATGGGCAAAAGCCAAAATATTTAATATTATCAATATAGCTGCATAGGTTTTATTCTTCCCACTGTTTGACTTGCTAACTAAATGGGATATTTGGGTGGGCCTTTCTAGGCTTGTTCCCTTATTGTCGCTCATATTATAATTATATAAGAGAAAATCAGAAAAATAAGAACCATAAAACATAGCGACTTTACCAATTTTTTCTTTCTTTGAGCTGGAAAGAGGGATTCCTCCACCTGCTTCAGCAATGTGAATCTCTCTCTCTCTCTCTCACTTAGTGTATTCCACATCAGACATATCTTAAGGAGTAGTCCCTTTTCTTCTTTAGTCCATGTTTTTCTTTCCTCCAGCCTATCTGTGCTTGTAGTCTTGGAAGTAGAACTGAAGCCCTGGATCAATCGTCCACTACTCATTTCCATTGAATTTGACGCATTTTCTTTCCTTGTTAGTCCAAATTCAATTTTACCTTTTGGGTATTACTGTTCTTGGCTTCAAAATTTAAATTGAAGGTGTTGTATGGTCAAGCTCGTTGCCTCAAAAATTTTCTGAAGTCTTATTTCTGGGTGTCAGTTGCTAAAAATCTTTGCAGGATCCACTGCATTCCATTAAAATTTAATGTCAAATTGAAATGGGAGGGCAATAAATGTTTGTAGCTGCCATGGTCTCTCACTTGTCTTTACAACTATCAAGAGATCATAATGATGAATACAATTGTTCAGGTTTTGTCTAACTCCAATTGTCTCCTGTAATTTTTGGGAGCAAAAAACTGAACTGAATACTGCATTTGTTTCCTCAAGTTAATGGTGGCATTTATAGTTCATTAAATGACAACTCTCCTGTATTTAGTGTTATTGGCTAAGAGGTCATCCATCTTGTTGACAACAAATCTGAGATAACCTTTTTCGTGGCTTCATGTCGTTAAAGTTTGTATGTTTTATCCTCGCCCCCATGTGAATTTTCATCTTTTTTGCCTTGGTCGAGTTCTTGGTTATGTTTTCATGGCAGACCAGTATTCATAATTGAATGAAAGCCAAAGGGGTTTGCTTAGCTTATGCCATCTATGTCAAGTTTGTCCATTGACTTGTTAATGGCAGACACATTTCAAAGTGGCTCGTTTCTGTCTATTTAGTGACCGAATTAATATGGATCTATGGGCTGGGTTGACTATTTAAATACCCAACTCTCGATCCATTACAAAGGTCAATATCGTTAGTATATCTTTGGTGGAAGTTTCTTGTGGAAAGGTGACATGCATATTCTTGATTGGGCCTTTAGTGTAGCAAGTCTGCATCTGAAGGTACAGGTGGCAAGGCTGAACAATTACATTTTTAACTGTGGGATCCATGGCTATGTGGCAGCATTTCATTGTTTTTTGTATATTGGTAGACCAAATCACCCACCCTTAGATGATTTGACAAAGATGTTGATCGTGGGGATAGGTTGATCCAAACCATTGGTGATCATTGATCTTATTGTGAAGACAGGAGGCATTAAGAAGTGGGATAAAATAGATTTGATTGAGGACACATGTTTGAATTTGGCTGACTTCTGTATATCAGCGAATGATTCCAACCAGTGCCTTTGCAATCTATATATATGCTTTAATTGTAGATTTAATGGCTAGATGAATCTTTGTTGATTGATTGTGGTGGATACGTAATGGGTAAAGAAAAAATATGGTTGGGGAAGTATGAAATGTACAGAAGGAAGGCATGCTTTGGTGAATAGCAGCCTATTAGTAGACAAAACTATCTAGTGCCTCAACCTACTTCTAAAACCATTGATCTTGACAGGGTAGATCAAAGCCATCAATTTGAAGCAACGTTGGATCTTGAATGGCGACATGAAGTGGTTGTGATGCAATCTATGTGGTATGATCCTATTGATATATGTATATTGGTGGGTCAAAGAGTACATTTTAGGTCATTTGTAGAAATGTCGAGGATGTTGATCATGAATGCTATCAATAAAGTTTGTTGGTTGGTGTTGAGATTCATTGAATCAAAGAAAATATAGGTAAGTGCTTTAGTCTTGAGACTTTGTGAATCAAAGGAAATATAGTCAAGTGTCGAGATAAAGGGCTATGTGGTGTGTTTTGTCTGTCTCTTGGGATTAGTGATTTTCTTCGTAGGTGTTCAAGTAATTTGGGCCACAGTGATGATCCATCTTACTAGTTTGTTTCGAAGGCCAATGTGTATCAACTGTTGATCCTGCTAAGTGTTTAATGAGTTAAAGTGGTAGATCAAGGTAATACTTGGAAAACACATGGTGTGATGTGGTTGCTTCTTTTAGGTCGAAGGATGAACATCTGGAACATAATTTTACCATGTGGAGTTGTAATGTCCCAAATATAGAATATATGATTCCTTTTTATATTTTTTTGACATTGTGAAACAAGAGAACAATAAACTCAAAACTTAATCAACTTTTCGAACAACCTCCTTGGTTAGATCTGAATCATGTTACATCAAAAGAAGGTTTGATTTGCAAACCCTAGATGCTGAAACGTACAAATGTAAGAATTACACGTGCAAACATCAAACTCACATTGTATTAAGCTACAGATCATTTGTTGACCAATTGTGGAAGGTTGTTATGCATGGATCGAACTTGCTAAAATGATGATTGGTTATTTGTGGTGACAAGGTTTGTTGAGTCAAGAGGTGATTCCCTGGTGTATACATTTTCCTTCAATTCCAGGTGCTTGTAAAAATATATGCTCAACCGTAAATAACTAAGGAATTTTTCTGATTCTTGAGTTCAAATTTGGAAATGCAACAAATCCTACCTATTATTTGTTTTGAGCAATCTGTAGTCTTCCCTAAAAAACTAGTGGTAGCATGAAAATTTTGTATGGTGTCGCATTGGGAATACCATTCGGCATAGATGACCAAACCTTAATCTAATGTTGTTTGGCGGAACATAAGAATGTAGAATATCAACTAGTAGCATATGACAATTCTTGTAATCTGCTTTTACGATTGCACTTAGGCAAAGTGACAATCATCCTTGATGATGTAAATTGTGAACAATTGAAATACTTCCTATAAATATAAATTGTGACCACTCTTGGTGAATGATGTTGAGTGCTACACATGGTCAATGGATCACTTAAACTTTGAAATTGGTAATGACACAAAACTTTGAAATTGGTAATGACACCCTTAGTATTTGTGTGCAGTTCAAATCACCCAACAGAAACTTGACATGAACTCTCCAAAATTAGCTCCTATGCAACCTTTTGTTGAGGATGCCCTAGAACAAAATGAAGATTTTAGTTTCTATTTCCAAAAGTGAAGTCTAAGAAGGTTTTCGTCTTTCAAGACCTCCAAAAGCCAAGGGTTTTCATTGTTGGTTGCAAATTTAAACACAAATTCTCCAAGTGAAGAATGCCAAATGAAGCCAAGCGCCATCTTTTTAAACATTTCCAAAATGGGGCCCTAGATTAAAATTTCCCTTCAAAGTATTTAAAAATACTCTCTTAAATTAATTATAATAATATTATTAATTTGCTCCTTAAATTATAAGATTATTGGTTAACACTTAAAACAATATTACTAATTCTTTAGCTCTAAAAGTGGGCATGACAATCCATTAACCCAAATATTTAGGTATCATTGTGCTAATATGATAAATTATGTGGCAATATACATAAAGTCTAGATCCCATGCATGTAAATTGAATTTGTTGTGAAAAGGCACTATGGGATCTACTGTCTTCATCATCCATAACATGGTTAAGCAATCCATGGAACTTAATCACTTCAAAATTTAATTTGGCCACTTGAAGAGAAATAACAAAGGAAGGAGTGTGCATGATTCACAATATAAATGCAAACATTTGGGATGCTTGTGATTAGATGCGTGATTGTGCCTTATCATCTTTGACTTGGATTATGTGAGGGATGCCATCGACTCAAAATATGTTCCTTTGGTGTGATGACAAATAAAGCCTTTTCTCTAAAGCTTGAGGTCATCCTCAAACTTCACAAGGCCAATGACTTTCTTGTGTGCTCATCACCATGTGTTTATTGCATCACTTTACTATTCCCATGAGATGAATCCAAAGCTCTTATTTGAGCTTCATAGCAATATCATTGAATTCCAAGGTATCCTACAATGATGTTGCATTTTGTATCATCTACCAAATGGTGTTGATCTAGACACAAACCATTTGTCATCTCCCTCAAATCAATATTATGGTGGTTGGAATGATTTTGCTTCATACCCCCAATAATTGTAACCTCCCACAAACACCAAGTGATTAGATTCTCAAAATATGCAAACCTATAGTTGTTCATGATTGATAACAATAGTTTAAGATATGTAATCACAAAAACCAACAATAAAAATTACACAACTACAAAACTGAAAATTATTTAGAGAAATTCACAATGTGGACAATGTAGAGGTTGAGAACACCCATGCAATGATTGAAAATACTTCATTAGTAATCACATTGAAAGGTACCCCATCCCAAGATTAAAAACATCCGCAAAAAATGTATGAATGCAAATGAAGCGATGTAGTGGTTGATAATGATGATGCTAGTAGCATTAGGGTTAGAAATCAGGTTCATAGCTGTTCTAGATATGTTTCCACTACCACTTGATAGTAGTATATTATCACCACTTGCTTCGTTAATGCCTCATTGGGAATCCATTGCACAAATATCAAAATTTGAAGTTACTCAACCATGCTTATGTTGCGCTACTTTGATATTTATGTTAACTTCTCCTTGAGATCTTGTGGTGCCAATGACTTCCTCAATAGGAAAGATGTTTCCAACATCTCTTCTTCATCTTGATGAAATCCTCTATTTGGGGGCCATCCTAGAGGTATAACATTGAAAAATATGTTTTGCTAATCTAAACTAGACTAAATATCACTATAGAAAGGTATCTCACCTATGAATGAGGTCATGATTGTCAAAAAGTGATGTTCCATGCTTCTTGCTATGACAACTCTTGGAGCTCTATCTTCTATGCCTTAAAGAACTACCTCTTTTCCTTTATATTTGAATTTTAGCTCCTTAGTTTGGTAGTTTAGGGTGAATTTCCTAAGGGAATCCGACCACTACAAACGCATAACCATGTTGGCCTCTTAGTCTAACAACATAGAAGTCATGACACATCTTATGTCTTCCCAAGGTAATGTCAAGCTTTATCTTCTTAGTACAAGGATGGTAAAGCCATTTACAACTACAAAATTGGATCCTTCAAAGTCCTCTATGCCCGATCCTCTCCTGGATACTAAGCCCACATCTATGAAATTATGAGTGGCTCTACTATCAAGCAATATTGTGATCTTTTACCCATGCAAAACCTCATGAACTCTAAATGGATGATATTTAGGACTATCAAATTGTGAAGAAAGGGCGCTCTTTCAAGTCTCTTCCTTTTGTTCTTCCTCTTCAACCTTTGGTTTTTGATCCTCTTTTTCTAACTCTTCATTCAAGAATACCTCTATCTCATGTATTTGTCCATGGGAAAGGAACGAATGACCCAATCCCATGCTTTCTGATAAGAAAAACACAATTTTTTCCTTCTAAGTTCATTTTTGGTGTTTGCTTCTTTGTTGATACCCTTTGGCATGTCTTTTGAATGAGTAACTTTCTTTGGAAGTGGTTTCTTCTATGGTCCTAAAGGTGGTTCCCTCTATTGAAATTTGTTCTTATCAACCAAAGTATCCAAGTTGAACACTCTTTTGATGGCTTCTTATAAGGATACTTGAAGCTTTAAACAACCCTTGACAAATTTAGTAAATTCTTTTATAAATAACACATACTATTATCACAAATAATCTGAAATTCAGCCACACAATTTTTCATTATCCTACCATGCTTCAATTACATCTCTTTAATATAAAATTTTGGATTCTCTAGTTAAATCTCTGTATTAACCATTGATAGATGTTTTCTAAGGTGTTGATACCTTTGAGTCACCATGCCATGATACTACTACTTATGAGACAAACTTTTTGAATGGAGGGTAGCGAACTTGATTACCTCTTTAAAAATGGGATTCAATGAAAAATATATTTCTAAAATTTGCAACCAAGACCTAGCAAAACACTTGTTTGATCCATCATATGCATGCATAATGAAAGTACCCAATCTATGTTGTATGTCTTGTTGGGGATGATCGAATTGGTTTCCGTTTCCTTTCATATACCCATTCTTTATCCTCCATCATAGAACTCATTGAAGAATAGACTAATATAGATTGCTTGACTTGGATCATTATATTCCCCATGATACCTATCCATATATCATCTACCACAAGAGGCTAAAATTGTTGTTCCTCTAGTGGATCTTCTTCTCTTTGTAGAAAATTAGTGCAACGAGTCCTTGAAGGAGGTTTGATTGAAACCCATGCTTGAATTAATTCCTTCCCCTAAATTATTTTGGATTGGTATAGATGCACTTATATTTCAATTAGACTATTGTAACTCCCTTGCTATTTTTGACATACTCATGGAATTTTGGAATTCCCTAGCTAATTGTTTTTTCCATTTAATGCATTTCAAATTTGGGTGCCCAAACACACTTGGCAAAACATGCCTATTTTGGGTTTGAGAAAGTCTTAAAAGTTGCTATTTTGATTGGTTAAGAATGAGGTGACCATTTGCAGTTGGGGGAGAGCAATTTAAGTAGTTTTGTAAATTCGTTTGTAGTCTCCTTATCTTGGTGTGAGAATTTGGATGCTTTTAATCTTGGGATGGGGTACTTTTCAATGTGATTACTAATGAAGTGTTTTACTATGGGATATTTGTCTACGTGTCATAATCTTGTTGCACATAAGACACTTAGGTGGATTGGTCACACCTATTGATTATTATGGGTCCTTAGTGGCTAAAGTAAAGTGCTAGTGAGATGCTCAAGGAAATGAGAAATAGACATGACACATTTTTAAAAATTCGCTGTAGTGGATTGATTTACCAAATGGTAATCATTTTTGTTGGTCCACTAGCCACAAGTTACAATTATTGATATAGAAAGCAATGTAAACAAACTATTAAATTTTAAAACCATTAACCTAGTAAAATAGACTCCCAAATCTTGAACAAAATGTAATAGGAGAAAGGAATTTGCCAAGCACAATAGATCATTTGCAAATTTGATTGAGAGGGATGAAATATTAATTTAAACTCAATTGAAGATATATTCCTTAATGATAGATAAGGGCTTATGGTTATATAATGAATGCTTGTAGAAATAGATGTGATTTAGGGATGCTAAGCTGCTTAGTTGAGGGAAAGGAAGCTTGAACAAGAGTGAATGAATGGACCAGCAAGAAGTATTATTAACAATACTCATGCAACAATATATGATTTGATGTTGATGTTGATGTTGATATGGTTGTAAAATATTTTTCCCTTCATCCTTTGATTTGCAAATTTTCCTAGGTGCACATGACGCTTTTGACTTGTTCAAGGAGTAATGCCTTGATAAAAGGTGAACATTATTAGAACAATTAACACTTGATCATAATTGATAAATTTAAATAGCTGTGGGAATTCACAACTATCTAAGGGTTACTCTACAATAAGTGCATTGACATATTTTCTATTTAGAGGTTGTTGCAACAAATTTTGTAACATCGAATTGAATGCATACTTGAAGTATGATGTAAGACTTGGATTCTATGTGCAATAAAATAAGAACATATCCTTTTAGGGCCTAGATTGTCAAAAACACTCCGAGACTGAGAGGGGAGGGGGGTGAATAAGTCTCGATTAAATTTTTAAACTTTATTCCACAAATCAATCTCAACTTAAGCTTAACTTTATCACCAACAATGAAAGATAAAACAATGAACACCATGCACAAGAGAACATTATATTTACGTGAAAAACTAAAACTAGGAAATGCCATGATGAGAGTCAACTCATAATATATGAAAAACATTACAAAATTGTTTTAGGCTCACTGCTCCTGGAAGGACTTGTAGGCTAAGGTGCACTACCCCAAGGCAAGACACAAGGGAATTCTAGGCCGAGTCTCACTACCTAAGGACAAGATACACATAACTTGCTGGGGAGAATCACTATTTCTAAGCAAGATACATGAGTATATGAATCAAGATGAATAAGCCTTCGGCAACACTGCCTCCAACAATGTCCAAGTTTGGAGCTTCCCTTGAACCTCTATCTCAAGAAACCAACTTCAAAACCGTCACCACATACTACCTTGACTTCACATTATATACACTACAATGGATATGATCATGTAGGTGCATACATACTTTGATCCAAAAACAATGTACACCAATCACTGATTTGATCTTATATATATATACCATCTTCTTTATTGCAAAATCAATTGGTTGGCCATAAAAGGGGATAAGCATAAGTCTTATCAAGTTAGCCACCAAACTCAACTGTGGTGAAAGAAGTCCAATCCAAGAGATAGAGAGGACCTAAAACATCATATCATATCTTTCTAAGATGTCCCAAACATTTCACATGCGAGTACACATCCTCCAAAGTCAACAACAAGGTAACATGTAGATAAACCATGTAACACATAACCAGTCGACCCAAAAATGTATCTTCTAGATGAATAAACCCAATGCGGATCCCCACACGTTAGAGTAGGACCCAAATACAACATAACACAACTTCCAAAGCAAGCAAAGACACCTAAGAGTACACCGCAATCAAGAGGACAAACTTAGTTAGCCTAACTACATCAATTGCCTTGAAACACAAATACCAGTCATAATACAAGGGTGAACTCACAATACTGGTTCCCACTTTTTGACCAACTTTGACACTTAGATGAATATTTTGAAAAAAACCTTCACTTTCTGATACCTATAACTTTTAAACCGTTAAGAATTTGAAGATGAATTTAAACTAGTGATTTTTAACATCTTATTTGTAGATTCTAAATATATTTTTTGCAAATTTGTTTGAATAAAATTTTATTGATTTTTCCATCTCCCTCAAAATGTAGTTGTTTACAACAAACAACATTTTTTAAGAGTGATGTGTATTCCGAAACACATAATTTTTTTTCTATAAATGATAAAAACTTAATTCTTTTGAATTTTGGTTTGTAACATCAATACCCAGGGCATGCACTTGGTTTGATAGTGATATGTTAAATATTTTTTTATTTTATTAAGTTTTGAAGTTTGACTAATTATAATTTGGATATAGGTGTACGTTTGAACACATAACTTGTTCTATATATATCCAAATTCAATTTTCTTTTTTTTGTTAGAAAGAAAACACCAATACCTAGTGCATAGATATTTTTCAGAATTTTCTTGAATTAGTTTACTATTTTTCCCAATGCATTGAATAAAGAAGTTCATGTTCGGTGAAAAACCCGCATTCATAAGAAATAAAATAGAAATATATTAATGATTAAATATATTAAAAGTTATACTATTTGGAAAAATTATAATAAGGACTAAATACTTAAAAAAAAAAACTTTTAAAAGAATTAATTTGACACCCCAAAAGCTAATGTAAAATTGGTTTTTTATCAACATTTGATAGATGCAAAGGAGACTCCATTGCAAGTATGATTTAGAAGTAGAGAGGTTCTATCCAAGAAATTTTGATCTAAGAGCCTTTGATTTAACTCTCTTCAATTAATTACTTCAAATGGGACCTCTTAAAGCTTCATTATATTTTTTTAAAAATGTATGATTTCAGCAAAAATCAGGACATACCAAAAAGTGGGAACCAACTTTGTGAGTTCACCCACAACACCAGATAGATCATCTAGCATCATGTGGATCATGCAAGGATGTTCCTTGAACATCTAATTTTTTTTCCAAATGCTTCTTTCCTACTATCACATGAAAAACATGCTGGCATAACACAATTGATACATATCACTTCATTGCAGAGGGCCAAAATACAAAGTCATCAATAGATCATCATTGTTAACTCTTGTAGACCAAATCAACACTTTGTTGGATATTGTTGGCATATGGGGAGATTGTTGGATATCATTGGCATATGATGAACCGGTATGTTGATATGATGATAATGTATGTTGTCATTGATGTCAATAAAGTTCAAGTAAACCGGTATGAAGAGGTAGGAAGAGAAACAGTGAACCAGTGTCAGGGTTTCACTAACTCAGCTCTATGGTTATCGATTTGGCGATCCATCTTGTGCGATGCAACCGGTGATACTCTGTGATGAGTTAGCTAAGAGATATGAATGAGATCGAGGTGCCACGTCAACCTTGTGCGCGTGAAGGATTGAGATATGAGAAGATCGACTGCGTTTGAAGTCTACCTTGGGAATGATCATTCTTCTTAGTGGTATGAGAAGAAAGTGTGATGGGTTACTGATTCCCATGAGCAGTGATGAATGAACGATGCAGATTGTCTTATGATCTGTTTGAAATTGTAATACTCTATGCAATATGTTTGGACGGTCAGGATTGGACCGCCTGTGTTTGTAAACCTAAGATGCTTAGGGTTTAGGGTTTATGCTACCGACCTATCTATTGTCTATAAGGTCGATGATGTTTGTTATTGTAAAGTTGTTGGCAAATGTTGTGTGTATCCGAGTGATGAGATACTTGCCAGACCAGTGAGTGGAAAACTACAGAGTGTGATTGCAGAGTAGAGGAAATGAAAATGATCTACCTTGGCATGTAGTGCTGTTATCAGATCAAAAGTTTTACCTGTTGTCTTCTAATCATTTCAATAGTTGGAAAATCCCTTTACCGGGTAGCTTTAACAGGCTTATTGTAAAACCTGTAACCAAGTGACTCAAGATCATTGATTTCTTCAAATCCTTCTAGCGAGGTAACCTCTAACAGGGTTTCAACCTTTAACAGGGTATATAGCCATCCCTTAACCGGGTGATCTCTAACAGGATCGGTTCCTAGCAAAACCTTATTGTAAAGTCTTTAACTGGACTAGGCTCCTAACAGGGCAAGCTTCAAAAGAGTTCAAAAACAAGCTTGTGGGTATTCATCCCCACCGTGGTTTTTCCCATTTGGGTTTCCACGTGAAAAATCTATTTGTTATGTGTTATGCATTTTTCATGTGATGTTTATGAAGTATTTGGTTAAAAGATTATGCATGCAGGGTTAATAGGTTATGGTATTACTAGTATACCACATGCATATGTTTATGGGTGAAGTTGATATCAAGTATTGATCATATTTGAAGTGATTAGCCTTATCAGTTTATGGTATCTGATGTCTTACTATGTTTAACTGGTATTGCCATGGTTAAGTTCAGTAATAGTGACAACCAGTTGGTATTGCTTTAGCTAGATAAGTTGTTGAGAAAGTTTTTGCCTGTACTGATTCACCCCCCCCCTCAGTACCGGTTGGGGTATCTGTTGTTCATCATTATTCATCAATTGGTATCAGAGCCGTCCAGGTCCTCGGTGATATAAGCTTAATCGCTTGAGGTAAAAGATCCCGCTGTAATGATGAAGAGGGAAGGTCTTAAGTTCAATAGAGATAACTTTAAGATATGGAAAGACAGAATGAAGATTTACATCAGGAGTATGGATGCTCAACACTGGAGCTATGTTGAGAATGCCTATGTGACTCCCACTGGCACTTTGACTGATGATCAGAAGAGAGAGATCTAGGAAAATGGGTAAGTCATGGAAGCCCTTATCAACAACCTGTCAGATATTGAGTTTATTGATGTACAAGACAAGGACACACCTAAGGATGTATGGGATGCACTAGAAAACATCTATGGTGGGGATGATAATGTAAAGAAAGCTAAGGAAGAGAGCCTTAGAGGTAAATTTGAGGATATGAGGATGGTTGAAGGTGAGACCATTCAACAGTATGGCATTAGGATTATGACCGTGATTGGTGATATCAAAAGCGCTGGTGGAACTATTGATGATACCACTATTGTTAGTAAAGTTCTTAGATCATTGTTACCAATCTATGCAATCAGAGTTGCTGCTATCCAGGAACTAAGGTCTATTGATAAAACCAAGGTATCCTTAGATTCTATCATTACAAAGTTAACCACATATGAGTTGAATAGCTATGATGGCAGTGTTTAGAAGACTGCGTCAACCTTTAAAGCATCTACTGTACCATCCAGAAAAGGAAAAGAAACTAGTACCAATTATGAATCCAGACAATGCAGAGATATGGATGATGAAGAGATTCTAATGGAGTTTGAAGCTCTTCTTGCTAAAAGACTTCCGAAGGGAACTGGAAAATATAGAGGTAAACTTCCTTTGAAATGTTTTTCCTGCAACAAGATAGGACATATAGCTGTTAATTGTCCTAACAATGACAATAAGGATAAACCGAAGAGGTTTAGAAAGTATAAAGGAGGAAACAAAAGAAATTGTCTAGTTGTTGTGGGTGAAGGTGTCACTGATGAAGAATCAGAGGATGAAGAAAATGAAGACATAGTGTTTGTAGTAGTAAAGGAAGAAGTGTCTGACAAGAAAGCTCTTGTCTCTTGCATTGACAACTCTAATGAGTGAATAATTGATAGTGGTTGTTCTCACCACATGACTGGTGACCGGAGAAAGTTTCTATCTCTGGAGGAATATGATGGAGGTGTTTTTAGATTTGGCAATGATGCACCATTCTTGGTGAAAGGTAAAGGATCCATCTCACTGAATGGAAAGAGTAGTGCAGATGATGTCTACTGGGTAGAAGGTCTTAAGCATAACCTGTTGAGTGTTGCTCCGCTGAATGACAAAGGACTATTTCGGGAATTCAAAAGCGGAGTCTGCAGTATAATTGGGAAGAGTGGTGAACTTATTACCATCGGTAAGAAGACCAGAGGTAACCTATTTCAGTTGAATGCTAAGATAAGTCGGTGTCTAATGGCTAAGTTTGATGATAGCTGGATATGGCATAGGAGACTCTATCATATGAAATTTGACAACATTGTTAAAGCCGATAAGGTCAAGGCGGTAAGAGGATTACCTTTGCTAAACAAACCTGAGAATTCTTTGTGCAGAGAATGTCAACTTGGGAAGATGTCTTCCTCAACTTTTAAAGGTAAGTCTTTTTCAACAGAAAATTTACTTGATCTTGTGCATACTGATTTATGTGGTCCTATGAAAACTAGTAGTATTCAAGGAGATAGGTATTTTATGATTCTTACTAATGACTGCTCAAGAATGATGTGGGTCACATTCTTGAAAGACAAGTCTGAAGCATTTGGAAAGTTCAAAGCTTTCAGAGCATTAGTAGAGAAAGAAAGTGGTAAAAAGATAAAATGCCCGAGAATTGATTAAGGAAGAGAATTCACTTCTGATGAATTCAATAAGTATTGTGAAGATAATGATATCAAGAGGCAGTTGTCTGCCCCAAGGACACCACAATAGAATGGCATAGCAGAAAGAAATATCAGGACTGTAGTTGAAGCGGCTAGAACAATGCTGATCCAAGGAAAGGTTGCTGACACCTTTTGGAGAGAAGTGGTGAGCACTGCAGTCTATACTATGAACCGGTTACTCATCAAGAAAGGCAAAGATAAAACCCGTTATGAGTATTGGACAGGGAAAACTCCCACTGTGAGTTACTTTAAAGTGCTTGGTAGTAAGTGCTATATCAAGAGAGGTGAGCATTTGAGCAAATTTGATGCAAAATGTGATGAAGGAATATTTTTGGGATATTCCACTAAGAGCAAAGCTTTCAAGTGCTACAACAATAGAACTCAAAAAATTGTTGAAAGTATCAATGCCAGGGTTGATGAATCCCCCGAGGAACCTGAGGAAACATGCAGTGAAGAAGTGGAAGATGAACCAGGTATAGCCTTTTGGGAACCGGTTAAGAAAGAAACTTGTAAATATCTCAGTGTTCCTGTACTGGTAGAAGTTGCACTAAGTGAAGAAGAAGAAGAAAAGCTAGCAGATTAGGCTAGAGTCATTCCTAGATATGTGAAGCTGCATCATGATTCGAAGCAAATCATAGAAGATAAAGATGCAGGGATACTCACAAGAAGAAAAGTGAAGGAGAACTCTTGCATGATTTCTGAATTTGAACCCAAGACTTCCAGAGAAGCTCTTACAGATGAAGACTAGATTAAAGCAATGGAAGAGGAGCTAGACCAGATAGAAAAGAATGCGACATGGTCTTTGGTTCCTAGACCAGAACATAAAAATGTCATAGGTACCAAATGGGTCTTTAGGAATAAGCTGAATGAAGAAGACACAATTGTAAGGAACAAGGCTAGGCTTGTATGCAAGGGATACGCTCAGAAGGAGGGAGAAGGCTATGGAGAAACCTTTGCTCTTGTGGCTAGACTAGAAGGTGTTCGAATGCTACTTGCATTTGCATCATTTAAGGGATTTAAGGTTTATCAGATGGATGTGAAGTCTACTTTTTCTGAATGGAATCTTAGAAGAAGAAGTGTATATAGAGCAACCAAAAGTGTTTGCCTTATCAGAAGATAGTGACATGGTGTGCAGATTACACAAAGCCCCGTATGGACTGAAACAGGCACCTAGGGCATGGTATGAAAGACTACACTCTCATCTTGTGAAGATTGGATTTCGGAGAACAAGTGAAGATATCAACATCTACTTGAAATCAGAAGGTGATCAAGTTCTAATATGTGAAGTGTTTGTGGATGACATAATCTTTAGAGGAGATGATAAAATGAATCATGCGTTTGCAGATGAAATGAAGAAAGGGTTTGAGATGTCTTTGATAGGAGAAATAAAGTTCTTCATTGGTTTACAGATTCAACAAATGAAAGAGGGTATCTTTATTACCTAGTCCAAGTATGTCAAAGAGGTATTGAAGACTTTTGGCATGGAGGAAAGCAAACCAGTTGGTACACCGATGGTGACTGGCTGTAAATTGACTAAGGAAGATGATTCAACACTAGTGAATGAAAAGGAGTACCGGTCAATGATCGGTAAACTGCACTATGTGGTGCACAACAGACTAGATATTGCTCATGCAGTGGGCATAGTAGCTCATTTTCAGAAATGTCCAAGAGAATCCCACTTGGTAGCTATCAAAAGGATTCTTAGATATCTGAAAGGAACAGTTGATTATGGATTGTGGTATCCATTTAATGGTGACTATAATCTCAAGGTATATACTGATGCCGATTGGGGAGGTAATGTGAACGACCGGAAGAGCACAACTGGTGGAGCGTTCTTTCTTGGTGGAAGATTAGTATCATGGACAAGTAAGAAGCATAGCTGTATTTCCCAATCTACAACTGAAGCAGAATATGTGGCAACATTTATGAACTGCACTCAAGTAATTTGGATGAAGCATGTATTGGAAGGTTTCAAAGTACCTGTATCTGAACCGGTGAATATATTTTGTGATAATACAAGTGCAATAAATATTTCCAAGAACTCGGTATTGCATGCTAGAACTAGGCATATTGAGCTTAAATATCACTTCTTGAGAGAGAAAGTTCAGAATAAGGAGGTTGTACTACAACATGTTTCCAATAAGGAGCAACTAGCAGACATAATCACTAAGCCCTTACCGAAGACTACATTTACCTATTTGAGAGGTGAATTAGGGGTTCTGCCCCTTCATGAAATCAATTAAAGTTGTGTGCTCCGCATCAGTCAAGTACTACAATGACAAATATTTCAGGATTGATGTGTTGAAGGATGCTACTCCTTAGGGGGAGCAACATAGTAGATTTTGGAAGCTTGTACCTCCACTTTGGCATTGTTGTCAAAGGGGGAGAAGATATCTGATGTATGGGGAGAAGATATCTGATGTATGGTGAGAAGATATCTGATAATGCAGATACACTGGTCTATGAGGTTTTCAGTTGCAATGCTACACTGAGTATTGCCATCAATGCCAAAGGGGGAGATTGTTGGATATTGTTGGCATATGGGGAGATTGTTGGATATCCTTGGCATATGATGAACCAATATGTTGATATGATGATAATGTATGTTTTCATTGATGTCAATAAAGTTCAAGTAAACCGGTATGAAGAGGTAGGAAGGGAAACAATGAACCAGTGTCAGTGTTTCACTAAGTGTGACTACCGGTTGGTAGTCTCAGCTCTATGGTTATCAGTTTGGCGATCCAGCTTGTGCGATGCAACCAGTGATACTATGTCATGAGTTAGCTAAGAGATATGAATGAGATTGAGGTGCCACGTCAGCCTTGTGCATGTGAAGGATTGAGATATGAGAAGATCGAATGTGTTTGAAGTCTACCTTGGGAATGATCATTCTTCTTAGTGGTATGAGAAGAAAGCGTGATGGGTTACTAATTCCCATGAGTGGTGATGAATGAATGATATAGATTGTCTTGTGATCTATTTGAAATTGTAATACTCTATGCAATATGTTTGGATGGTCAGGATTGGACCACTTGTGTTTGTAAACCTAAGATGCTTAGTGTTTAGGGTTTATGCTACCAACCTATCTGTTGTCTATAAGGTCGATGATGTTTGTTATTGTAAAGTTGTTGGCAAATGTTGTGTGTATCCGAATGATGAGATACTTGCCAGACCAGTGAGTGGAAAATTGCAGAGTGTGATTGCAGAGTAGAGGAAATGAAAAGGATGTGCCTTGACATGTAGTGTTGTTATTAGATCATAAGTTTTACCTATTGTCTTCTAATCATTTCAACAGTTGGAAAATCCCTTTACCGGGTAGCTTTAACAGGCTTATTGTAAAACCTGTAACCAGGTGACTCAAGATCATTGAGTTCTTCAAATCCTCTAGCGAGGTAACCTCTAACAGGGTTTCAACCTTTAACAGGGTATATAGCCATCCCTTAACCGGGTGATCTCTAATTGGAATGGTTCCTAGCAAAACCTTATTGTAAAGTATTTAACCGGACTAGGCTCCTAACAAGACAAGCTTGTGGGTATTCATCCCCACCGTGGTTTTTCCCATTTGGGTTTCCACATGAAAAATCTGTGTTATGTGTTATGCATTTTTCATGTGATGTTTATGAAGTATTTGGTTGAAAGATTATGCATGCAAGGTTAATAAGTTATGGTATTACTAGTATACCACATGCATATGTTTATGGGTGAAGTTGATATCAAGTATTGATCATATTTGAAGTGATCAGACTTATCGGCTTATGGTATCTGATGTCTTACTGTGTTTAATCGGTATTGCCATGGTTAAGTTCAGTAATGGTGACAACCAGTTGGTATTACTTTAGCTAGATAAGTTCTTGAGAAAGGTTTTTCCTGTATAGATTCACCCCCCCTCTTAGTACCAGTTGGGGTATCTGCTGTTCATCATTATTCATCACACTTGAAACTTGAACTAATACACAACACAAAAATTATAAAACATGTTCTCTACACTATAGCACCTGCAACATCCGTGTAGAGAAAGGCAAAGCATTTTCTAAACCAATCTTGACTGTGAGCTAGACTGCCAACAAACTACAATTACCAACCATATCAATTGCAACACCAGAGACCTGAAAAGATTGGAGCGCAATGTCTATAGAGCATACATATTATGTCAAAATCCACAAGACCATATCATCAAATTTAGAGGACTATGGAGCATTCTTCCAAAAAGTCTTCAACATACATTCTTGCAAGAACTTTATCACACTTCCAAGCACTAGAATATATCATAAACATAACCACCATCTTGTAGCATGCCCTAGATCAATACAAACACCTCTATTTTATTTCTATACTTCTAATCCTCATCTTAATGCTTATTAATGCATCTAATTCTTATCTTAATATGATATCATCATCATGCTTCAATACATTAGACTGAGTGTAGACATCAGACACCAAGAAGGCAGACATCCACAACACAAAGCAACTACCACCATCATCCATCTGTACTCTATATTAGTGACAACAACTTCAAACAATCTCCTCATACACAAATAATCATCATATTAGACATATTATCAATGACAACACACAACCACTACCAACAATGAAAGAAAACACATATTGTTAGACATCAAGTTGACATTAATGATAATAGATATTGCAAACAATATCTCCCGTCATTGATGACAACACCTACCAATGCTTACTAAATGCAACGTTATCTCCTTCAATATCTACATTATTTCCCCTTTTCACTAGTATATTTTCAACATCTCTCCAATATCTCCCCCCCTTTGACATCAAGGACAAAGGGCACATGTATTCATTTGAATCTACATTCTTATTTATCAACACTATCTCCCCTTTTCGATTTCTACATTTTTCCCATTTAATAACTACTAACAAACTACTCACTCCCCCTGAGAGCAACAATCACATCAATCCAGGAGACAATGAATATATCTTGAATTTCTCCCCATAGATAGCACCAACTTACGAATCTAGTTAAAAGGAGGGGCAATAATCCCTGGCTTTTATCTGAGCTACTCAAAAGTGTCCTTTGAAAGTGCCTTAGTGAAGATATCTACAATTTGATCTTTTGTGGGCACATATTCCAATATGACTTCCTTCTCTACAACTTTCTCTCTTACAAAATAATATCAAATTGAAATGTGTTTTTTTCTTGAGTGCATCACCAAATTATTTGAAATGTTTATAACACTTGTATTATCATACATGATAGGAATAGGCTCATCATACATCACCTTAATATCTTTCAATGCTAGCTTCATCCATATTACTTGAGTGCAACATGATGCTACAACAATACACTTAGCCTCTGCTATTGATAAAGATACCAAATCTTGTTTCTTTTTAGAACCAAGAAACTAATATGTCTAAAAAAATGCACTTCCATTGGTACTTTTTGTGTTGATTGACATAGCCAACCCAATTAGCAACAATATAAGCCTTCAAAGATAAATCATTGTCTTTCCTATATCACAAACCATAATTCAAAGTTCCTTTCAAGTATCTGAATATTCATGTTTGATAGCCTTGTCATGATATTTATTAGGATTAGCTTAATATCTGGCAACCAAGCACACTACATGCATGATATCAAGTGTAGAAGCAACCAAATATAGCAGTCCTCTAATCATAGACCTATAGAGAGTTTGGTCTAATCCTGAAGACTCATCATCCTTACTCAATTGATAATTAGCATCCATGGGAGTACTCACTGGTTTAGAATTCTTCATACCAAACTTCTTCAACATCCCCTTAACATAATTACCCTAAGAAATGAAGATACCATCATGTAGTTGAGTAACTTGAAGTCCATGAAAGAAAGATAACTCACCAATCATTGACATCCCTTTTTTTTTTGTATTTTTTTTACAAATCTCTTACATACACCATCATCTCCACCAAAAACAATAAACATCTACATATACAACAGCTATCAAGTGCCTATCTTCTACAACCTTAAAGTAAAGATTACTATTTGTTGTATCTTTCTTGAAGCCTTCTTGAAGTAAATAACTGTCAAACCTTGCATACCAAGCCCTGGGGGCTTGTTTAAGACCATAAAATGCCTTTTCAATCTACACACCATGTTTGGATCCTTTGTCAACTAAAAACCATTAGGCTTATCTATGTACACTTTTTCTAACTCTTTGTTCAAGAATGCTAGCATGAAATCCATCTGATATACCTTAAAGTTCTTGTGAGCTTCAAAGGCAAGAAACATTCTAATTGCCTCCATCCTAGCCACTAGAGAAAAAGTCTCTTCAAAGTCAATACTTTCTGGTTGAGAATATCCTTTACGAACCAATCTATCCTTGTTCCTTGTCACTTCTCCTTCTTCATTCAATTTATCTTGGAACACCCACTTTGTTCCTATAACATTTTTATCTATTGGTCTAGGGAATAGTTCCCATGTCTAATTTTTCTCAATTTGATCAATTTCTTTCATTGCCTTCAACCATTCTTCATCCTTTCTATCATCAAAAAAAGTTTTCGGTTCTATCTTTGATAAAAAAATAAAGATTCACCTGCTCACTTGCTTTGGTAAGTCTTCTCCTAGCCTGTACTCCATTATTATCACCAATAATTTCATCCTTTGAGTGATTATTTTGAACATACTTTGTCAGAGTCTTAGAATCCTTTTCTAATTCTTTTTCCCTTGTTTCCTTTTCTTCTTTCTCTTCATCTTCTTCTTCGACAATGCAGGGAGAACCTTCTGTTCCACAATCCTCAGGTTCTTCAGTGGCTCAGTTCTAGTTTTCATCTACTCTAACATTTGTGCTTTCAATTATTTTCTTAAGTCTCTTGTTTTAACATCTATAAGCCTTTCTTATTTTTGAGTAACTAAGGAAGATTCCTTCATTAGTACTCGAGTCAAAATTTTCAAGATCTTCTTCATCTCTTTAGATGTAACACTTTCTTCCAAAGCTTCTGAAATACTTGAGAATAGCAATTCTTCCATGCCACAACTCATAAGGGGTCTTAGAATTATTGATCCTTACTTGCACTTTGTTAAGAATATAGACAAAAATATGCATAACCTCTTTCCAATATACATCAAGCAAATTAGCATCTTTTAACATTGTCCTATCCATCTCTTGAACTATTCTATTATTCCTTTTAGCTACTCCATTTTACTAAGGGGTCCTAGGAGCAGACAAATGTCTCCTAATAACATGATATTCACAAAAAATATTAAAATAATTTGATGTAAATTCACCTCCTTTATTAGACCTTAAGCATTTTATTAGCATCTATTTCATTGTCAACCATAGACTTGAAAGCTTTAAACCTATCCAGGGCTTTTGTTTTTTCTCTCAAAAAAGTAACCCATGTCATTCTAGAGTAATCATCAACAAGTAGCATAAAATACCTTACCACTTATCCATTTTTTCCTGGTACTTATGCATAGATTAGTATCCATTAGATCCAAGGGTTTTGTGGTAGAATATTCCTTGCTCTTGAACCTTGTCTTTGTCTACTTTTGCATCCAACATTCCTTACACAATGTGTTTATAGGCTTGATAATCTTTGACATATCTCTTATTGCTTGTGTAGAGCTGATCTTCACCATGTCAAAAATTGATGTGTCCCATCCTCTTGTGCCAAAACCAACATTCACCACCTTGAGCCATCAAACAACTATCCCCTTTAGCTTCTTTTAGATGATAAATATTACCCTTAGTTCTTGTTCATTCTACAACTAGTCTTCCTCAACTACCTTTTCTAATTTCACACCCTTTCTCATGAAATGTAAGTTTGTATCCTTTGTTGTACATCTGACTGCCACTAAGAAGATTATGTCTCAATCCCTTAACATGGAGATCATCCTCTATCTTATATTATGTCTCAATCCCTAAACATAGAGAATATCCTTTAATCTTTTTCTTTCCATCAATGGTTATGGTTCCCTTGCCACAAATATTAGTAGACTCGTTGCCACCAAAATTAATTGATCTACCATTCCACTTTTTAAGATTAATTAATTTTTTTGTATCACTATTCATGTGATTAGAACACCCATTGCCAATCACCCAAGCATTTGGTTCTTCTTTTGTATGAAGAGCAGTCCACACAATTAACGATCTTTCATTGTTTTCATCACTAGATAGTGCACTAGACTCGTTACTATTGAACACACCTCACGACTAAGAGGGGGGATGAATTTCTCCAAACCTTAAAAAACTCTACTTAAGATTTTAATCTCCAAAACACAATCACCTTATCTTTAACCTTATTAGAGATAATGAAACATGGGACCATAAAACACAATACAGAAGGGAACACTAGATTTATGTGGAAAACCCTAAAGAGAAAAAAACCATAGTGAGAGTCAAGACACAATATATGAAATCATTACAAATTTGTTTTAGGCAACCACTACCAAGGAAGCACACTTCCACCTGGAAGACTTTCAGACTGAGATACATTATCCTAGGGCAAGATACAAAGGAATTTCAAGCTGAATCTCACCACTCCAGGGCAAGATACACAAACATCAAATTCATGAATAAAAAAAATAAGGTCTTTCTTAGACTCTGAAGTTTTCCTTGAACCTCTGTAACAAGCAACAACCTGCAACAACAATCACCACCACATTCACTGTCTTTGCATCACAACGCTTTGCAAATGATATGATCATGAAAGAACTTGCACATGAAAACACTTCACACATTAATTCATCATCTTTGGCACTTCACAACACCTCAAAAGACACACACTCATATTGTTTTGATCTTCTATATATACCATATGTTTTAATGGGAAAATTAGTCACATCTAATTAGATTTAAGAGAGTAAACCACTAATACTCTAATATAATTCACTGATCCATAAACACAATGAAATATACAATAGAAATCGACGACTTTAGAAATTAAACACATCAAACTCCCTCATTTCAACGCCATTGATGGCTTCCATTGCTCTTCTTCATCATTGTGTTGTGTGGCTCTTAGTGTCACGCTGGGATTACTGCATAAAGATGGCACAATAATTTTAAAGATAGTGGTTAAGAAAATTGGGAGAATGGATGTTGAATTTATAGATTATGGAGGATGATAATAGATGGTTAGATTCATTCGGGAACAAAATTGATCGATGGATGAGATTGCTTGAGACAAAACTGATTGGGAGTTAAACTCATTTGATTGATGAGTCAACTGGATTGATTGATCAGTGAACTGAGTTGATTGGTTTTTTTAACTGATTTGTTTGCCCTGTTCCAAAAAGCTAATTTGGAGTTGAAAAAGGTGATTGAGGAATGAACTGAGTTAACTGGGGAGATGACTGAATAGATTGCTTAGTTGATTGAATTGATTGCGCAGTCAGATTGAAAGTTAGTGGGAGTTAAATTATCAACATGTGCTATAGGACTTTGACATGAAATTTCATTTGATTTGCATTTTATTTGAATTTGGATTTTTGAAAAGTGAAATGCATATGTAATTAATTGAAATCTGATTAAATTGGAATTTGGGGATTTTTGGATTTTGAATTTTGAATATTTGAAAAGAATGAGTTAGTTATTTAAATAATTTAAAGAAATTATTTAATTATTTAAAATTGAATTTAATTAACTAATAAATATTATTTAATCAAAGGATTAAATCATAATTAATTAAATACTAAATATTTAATTAATTATATATAGAAAGGGTTAAATGATTAATTGATTAACAAGATAGAAATAGAATAATTAGTGATGTTGAAATGATGATTAAATTAATTTGGAAGAATTTAATTAGTTTAATTAAATAATTATTTAATTAATGAGATGAATAATTAGTGCATGATTAATGAGACATTTTTAGGTGTCTACATTTGCCCCTCTTTGATACAATGTTGGAACAACATCGTTTCAAAGAAAATGAAAAAAGTTCTTGCCCCAATGTGCCCCGACGACACTTAGGGTGTAAATATGCCCCTCGAAAAATTGGTCGAAAAATTATGGCACTAAGACCAATTTAACGATACCATGCTAGTGAGTAATAGTATCCAGTTTCATGCGATTTTGAGTTTGTTTGATTGACCTACAAGTATGTTGAAATTCAAGGGGTCGAAGAGAGAAAAACCCTAATTTTGAGCTATAAATAGAAATTTCACCCCTTCATTTTCTTATTTGCTTTCATTTGAGTTCATTGTCTTCCTTGCAATTTCAGAGTTTTCTACGAGTATTTGAGCACAATGGCTGGCTACAGAGCACGACTACACTTGTCTAAGCGAGTTTGATCATATCAGAGATCACTTGGGACTGGAGGCATGGTGAGTTTCCAAAAAAATTTGCCCATTTTTTGCCTGATTTGTCCAATTTTCCAAATTTTGTCTAGAGCTTGAAACTTTATTCATTTCACATTTGTAATTAGTTCTTGTCACATATGTTCTAAATATGTTGCATTATCTTTAAAAATTGCACTATCATCTAATTGTTTCACATAGGGCAAAATTGTGTTGCAATCGATTGGTAATTGTGTATTTGTTATTAGTATATTGTATATGTCATAATTGTTGCGCAAGCATTTTAAATGTGTCACATAAGTGATAAGTGTTGCACAAAAGTAATAATCATATCACATTCATTGTAGTTGTTGATTTTTTTAGTTGTATGCATACAATTTTTGTTGTGCGATCATATTTGACAAATTTATCATTTTTCTCTGTAGGAGGCACTTGGTGTGCTAGGGACTAGGCAGACTAGGCCTAGTGGGTTCTATCTTCAAGATTAGTTGCTTCCTGAGGATATTGCTTTGATTAGACATGTTGGAATCTATCATGCTCTTCATTTGCTTGAGGTTACGACCAATAGGGATTTGATCACTACATTAGTTGAGTGATGGCACTCCGAGACATGCTCTTTTCATATTTCAATTGGTGAGGCATCCATTACCCTTGAGGATGTCTAGCATATATTACATATCCCGATCCACAGCTAGAGAATTGTTTATGATCATAGGGTAGGTGTTGCAGGACTATGCTAGCTATTTGAGTGTGAGGAGTAGGATCTTCACATGAGCGGTCGATATGAGATAGCTTGGGGACAGTTGGAGGGAGATTATGATGATTTGACCATCATACTCTGCAGCCTTATAGGAGGTCTTCTGATCCTTGATAGGAGATGCCATGGATTTCTAGTTGGTTGGGGGAGAGTCATATATGGTATGGTCGCTAATAGACACATTACGCATGGGGACCTTGCCTCCTTGCCATACTATATTATCAGATGCATGGTATTGTATATTTAAGATATCGATATATTAGCTTTGGCGTGAATCTACTCCAGGTTTGGGCTTGGAAGCACATTGTAATTTTCAGGCAATTGTTCATGTGTAGTTCAATCTAAGGAGCCTTATGCTTATATATATGCTACAGGGATCAGACACAGGGGTATAGGGAACATCCTATATTAGAGACATTAGATAGATGTATTGTAACACTTCATTTGGAGGCCATACCTAGATTGCCCCGGTTAGGAAGATGATGCTCAATATTTACCATTTTGCAAACAATAATGTTACTTGATTGGTTAGACAATTGATACCGTTGTCACAAAATTTTGCCCCCTATCTTAACACTAGTGCTCAACAACCTTGTGAAACATGGAAACATCCTCCAAGTGTGGGACCTTGCACAAGTGAGATTGAGTCTCTGGAGACGGCTGGCTTCCTTATCAATCAAAGTGTAGCATTGGACCAACCCAACACATATAAAACATATTCTAATGATTTGAGGGGAAAAGGGGAGAAGGAATGTTGAAAGGGAAAATAGGTGATGCACTTAGATTGAAATATGTTTCTTTCCCTGCTTGTGAATGCACAAGACATCAATAAACCACCCAAAGATATACACAAATCTCAATCTTAACAAGTATCTTCAAGAGAAAATAGGAAGGTTATGATACAAGTGTGGTTGTCGTTGCACCAAAAGATCGACCTATTAATGCTCGATACAACCACTAGACTTATAGAATCCATAGGAGGCGGTTAAGCCATGTCACAAACCCGAGCACTGTGCTGCACAACACAAGGAGACCAAGGGTACACACTGATGAGACAAGATTATGGTCATATTTTCTAAGGATTTATTATGATGTCCATGATGATACTTTAGATTTTGATATTGTGATGACACTATTTTTAGTGCTATTCCCTTAGAAACTGTTATCTTTCGGGCTTAAGTTTGACCTTGAAACAGTTCATGATATTAATACATATTGTATATAATTATCTATTGAATGTGCATGTGTTGGAAAGGATGTTGTTTTTCAGATGATTTGGGAAATGTGGATTGTTTGTATGTGCTAATGTGTTTTGCATATTTGTACCAAGAAAGTGGTGTTATGGAGAAGCTTGCAACAAGGAGCAGGACTCTTACCAGTTGGTCTGTTATTGAAGAGGTCAAGGAATAACTAATGTAGAGGAGCTCTCTCTACTTAATTTTGCAACTACCTTCTAAATTAATCATGTACAATCAATTGAGTCTATTTAGGGGCATGCTGTGCTATATCTCTGTTGAGGAAGTCTTATCTGACTTAGCTAAGCACATGCATGAGCTTCCCTTTCCTCTTTTCATGCTTTCAATAAATGGCACCCTCCTTATGTTGTGGAGTTGGTCGTCCAGTTAGTTAGGATAGTTGGTAGTTTTTCTTCTATAAATAATGTTCAAATAATCTCATGTAGGAGGTTGAACATTCTGATAATGTAAGTTTACTTTCAACTTTACAGTTTAAGAGCATGCTATCAAATCTTATGTAATTCTTCTTTGATGAATAAAATGATATTCCGAGTTCTTAGCACTTGTGGTAATCTTGGAAGTCTCACTCAAGGGGGTCCACTTGGTGAGAAGTTTTTTAGTAAGCTTTGTAGTTATTTTTCATTCAATAGTTAGTATCGTTCTAGCAGTTGACTGTTCCTACAACCACAAAACTCTGCTCTGTGTCTATTCCTACAACGAAAGGAGACAGAGTAGTTTGCTGTCTATTGTCTAGAATCTCATTTTTGTACCTTGTGTTAGATTAATATTTGCATGTTTAGATTAGTGGTTGATTTAAGTTTGGTTTCCTTCATTAGTTGATTACAACATTCCAATTCTAGCATTGTCCTTTGTTCAAGTCATGATGGCCATAATAGAGTCTTAGTGCACATACAATGCTGACCCATTTCAAGTTTATGTCCCTGAGTTGATAAGTTAAATGAACCTCCATAATGAGTCTGATAGCTACTTAGTATGGATGTGTAATCTCTGAGTCATAGCTTTAAAGGATTAGTTATTGAACCATTAGAGGAGCATTTTTTGGTGCCGTTGCCGAGGATGGTGTCCAACTAAGTTCTTTAGGGTCATTTTTAGTTTATACTTCTGCAAGTTGCTTTTAGAATAATATCTCATTTGAATAACTTATGTTCATAATTCTTTCATAAGTTATTTGTGTGGAATGTGCGGATACTGAGTGTATGCATAGAAGAAGAGATTCTCTAGGGAGATTTCTTCCTATCGACCCTTATCTTAATAGTCATTTTGAGGAAGCCAACAATCAGTCCCAAGAAGAAGACCAAGAGATAAATCCTTTGGCTGATATATTTGCCAACTTCAATAATCCAGAAGATCCAACTGACCAAGAACCTATTGATAACCCATTTGCCTTGATACTTTACCAAGAAAGAATAGCTGTTGTTGCACAAAATAATCCTAACCAACCCACTTTTGAATTCCCCATCACTAACCAGTAAGATAATAATAACCTCAAAAATATCCCTGCTTCAGTCCTCCCTAAGTTTTATGGCCTTGTAGCATAGGACCCATATATCTTTCTCTTTGAATTTGATATCCTCTATAGAAGCTATGACTACAACACTGATGCTCATAGGATTAAGCCATTCCTTGCTACTTTGAAGGTAGGAGCCTCAAGATGGTTTATGAGCTTGGAGAGAGATTTTGTCAATAGTTGGGATGCCATGCAAACAAAATTCCTTGAGACATACAAAGATTTTGTGGGAGTGGTAATATGAGGGGAGACGATATCTTTAGGATGCAACAGAGGAAAGATGAAAATTTGGAAGACTACATATCAAGGTTCTTGTTCTGCCTAAAGAAATCGTCAGACCATAATCTTAATGATGAATCTTAGAAGTTGATTTTCCTTAGGGGAATTAATGATAGTTAAACTGATGCCCTAGATTTAATAGGAGGAGGAGACATTAAGAAGATATGTCATAATTACTTCTGAGTAGTTGTAAAGAAAGGAATATGTTACCAAATGGGAAAATCATCTGCTAATGGGGTCTCAAGGGAAAAAATCACTAATCTGCTTTCAAATTTTAAATAGAAAATCATAAATGATATGGCCACTCAGCAGGATACCCTGAAAGTAAAGAAGAAACAAGAGGAGGTAGAAGCAACTTTGGCAGAATACTGCCCTCATTGCAGGCATAAGAAGGACTACATATGTAAAATGGTAGCCAATGTAGATAGCAAACAAATTCCACCCGAGTTCAAGATAATTGAGGGAGATGAAGAACAAGTCTTCTATGTTGCACAGAGAAGACCATGGGCTCCAAGACAAGGTATGCCACTTGATCCATTATCTTTTACTAGACCTTACATGAATTTTTATGCATCTAATAACCAGTGGAAACACCAATATCTATCCAATTTTGGGGGGTATCCACCCCACTCTTGGAATAATCCTCAGAATAATTGGCTTGATTACCAAAATGCTCCACCTCATTGGCCACCTTCTTAGGGGAATTGGTAGCAACCCCAATGAAATTGGCAGCAAACATCCCAGTGGAGGGGTGGCCAACAATGACCGAATCAGGAAGCTGGTTACATGCATCCACCTCCACAACCTCAACAACAAGATATCATGCCCCCTCCTAATACTAACACTAGTACACCTAGACCTACTCAGTTGCCAACTCAACCCACACCTAATCCAAATAATAAACCACAATAACAACAAGTTTATTTGGCCGATCCAAATCTATACCCTGCATATGCTGTGGGTCTAGGTGATATTCACCTACATTCAAGAACTACCTTGCCTACTCCTTCCACTCCTCTCATAACTGATCTCCCTGAGGAGGAAGAGGAGCATCCAAATCTGGGTGAGGCACCTGCTCAACCAGAACAATTCAAGGATCTTGAACCAACCTAACTATCTATTCTAGAACCACCATTTCCTCAAAGGTTGGCAATTGTCAAGCAAAAGGAAGAGACCACCTTTGACATTCTGGATCAGTTGAAACACATGTCAAGATAAATTTGTTTCAGGCCATTAAAGATGTCCTAATATATGGGAAAGCAATAAAAGAAGCATGTGTCAATAAGCCAAGAAGGAAGGTGAAAGATCCCAAAACTGTTCATGTGGGTGGCCAATTGGCAAACATCATGCTTGGGAAAGTAACTATCCCCAAGTATGCTGATCCAGGTAGCCTTATACTTATAGTCAGTATCAATGGTATGAAAATAAATAATTATTTAATAGACCTAGTTTTAGCAATTAATGTGATGACTAAGGAAATCCTGTAGCACTAAATATTGCCAATCCAAGACCCACTGCTACAATCCTGCAATTTGCTAATAGTTCTACCATCCAACCAGATGGCATAGTGGAAGATGTAGTGGTTACTATTGACTCATGGTTGTATCCAACGGATTTCATGATCCTTTCCCTTAAAGCCACAATAGGAGGATATCTTATTGTCTTGGGAAGGCCATGGTTGGCCACAACATATGCTTATATAGGATGCCATTCAGAGGATATGACCATCTTCGATGGTAAGAATACTAAAAAGTTGCTTCTCTATCCACTTGCTTAACCAACCCAAGACATGGAGAATCCTATTTGGCCAAATATTAGAGAGGAAGCTGAAGATATTAATTCACTAGCTAATCTCATGATGATAGATAGAAGCCCTTTCTTTCAACACTATGATGAAGATGAACTTCTGTCCCAGTTAATCCAAAAGCATTATGAGGCTAATGTAGAACTATCCCATCATGCATTTAGTTTAGAAATCCCTTTTCCAATACTTCTTTCGAATGCTCAAGTTGAAGAAACATATATTATGCCTACACTATTACCCAAAGAATTGAAAACAACTAGTGTTAGTGAAATAGCCATGATGGAATTGACTACACAAGTACAAGTTGCAGAAGGAAAATATTTGAATATCAATAGTCATCTTACTCAAGAGCAACATTTGTCTTTAACAAATCTATTAAAGAAGCATAAGCAGGCATTTTCTTGGAGTTACCATGACATGAAGGGTCTTGATCCTAAATTATGCACTCATAGGATCTATATCAAAGATGATTGTGCACCAGTGAGGCATCCACAAAGAAGAATTAACCCCGCATTAAGGGAGATTGTGAAGGAAGAATTATAGAAGCTCTTGGATGTAGGATTTATCTACCCAATCTCAGAAAACCAATGGGTATCTCCTTTGGTAATTTTCCCTAAAAAGAGAGGTAAATGGAGAGTTTGTGTTGATTACAGGGAACTCAACGCTAAAACTAAGAAGGATCATTTTTCATATCCTTTCATAGACCAAGTATTGGATTCACTAGTAGGAAAACAATACTTCTATTTCCTAAATGGTTTTAGTGGCTACAATAAAATACAAATTGCACTAGAGGATCAAGAAAAGACAACTTTCACCTGTCCATGGGGAACCTACGCCTATTCAATGCTTCCATTTGGTCTCTGCAATGCATCTGCAACTTTTCAAAGAGCAGTGATAATTATATTTTTCATGAAAATTTATATGGATGATTTTACTACTTATGACACTAATTTTGCTGAAGCATAACAAAAAATAGAAAAAGTGTTGCAAAGATGTGAAGATCATAATCTATCCCTAAATAGTGAAAAGTGTTTCATGATGATGCAACAAGGAGTGGTCCTTGGCCACTATATCTCTCAAGAAGGAATATAGGTAGATCTAGCCAAGATTGTAGTAATTTATAGTCTTCTTCCACTTGCAAAGCAAAAAGATGTTAGAAGTTTTCTAGGACATGTAGGGTATTATAGGCGATTCATAAAAGATTTCAGCCAAATCGCAACACCACTTTATAACCTTTTGACTAAGGATGCAAAATTCCATTGGATAGAAGATTGTGATAAAGCATTTTCTAATCTAAAAGGAGCATTAATACAAGAACCTGTGCTCAAGGGTCCTAATTGGGAACTTCCTTTCCAAATTCATACAAATGCATCTGATTATGCAATAGGAGCTATTTTGGGCTAGAAAGAGGCATCACTCGAGCATGCAATTTATTTTGTCAGCAAGAACTTGCAAGGGGCTAAGTTTAATTACATAGTCATAGAGAAAGAAATGTTGGCAGTCATATATGCCCTCAACAAATTCAGACATTATATCACAGGGTATCAGACCTTTATCCATACTGATCATGCAACAATCGAATATCTTATGAATAAACCATTGATCATAGGAAGATTGGCAACATGATTACTATTGATGTAGGAATTTTATATCACAATAATTGACAAGCCTCCCAAAGAAAATATTGTAGCATATTTCTTATCTAGATTGAATACATCAGAAGATATTCAGGTGATTGATGACACTTTCCCTGATGAACATTTATTTTTAATTAACGTGCATACACCTTGGTATGCAGACATAACAAACTATTTGGTTGTAGGGAAGGTGCCTCCTCACTTCTCTCCAAAAGAGAGACGAGTTCTCATTGAGAAAACTTTCCCTTTCTCATGGATTGATGGATTCTTATCCTACACTGGACCAGATCATGTGATGAGAATATGTGTCAGAGAAGATGAAACCTATGAAATTTTGCATGCATGTCATGATGAACCATGTGGAGGACATTTTGCTGCCAAAAGGACAACAATGAAAATTCTCAACAAAGGTTATTACTGGCCCACACTTCATAAAGATGCAAGCAAGTACACAAAGAAGTGTGATAGATGCTAGAGGATGGGACGACCAACTAAATCAGATGAGATACCCCTCTACCCTCAAGTTGTTGTCACACCATTTGACAAATGAGGCTTGGATTTTGTGGGTCCAATTGATCCACCATCTAATGGTAAGTCCTATATCCTAGTGTGTACTGACTATGTCACTAAATGGGTTGAAGCTAAGGCAATGAAACATGCAAGGGATAATAAGGTTGCAAAATTTCTTTATGAGGAAATCTTCACAAGATATGGGGTTCTAAGGGAGATAGTAACAGATCAAGAAACTCAATTCACATCAACCCTTGTTACAACACTAGTTAATGCATACAATATTAGGCATAAAAAATCTACCCCTTATCATCGTCAAGAAAATGGCCAAGTTGAGGTAACCAATAAATAAATTGAGGTAATTTTGACAAAAAAAATGGCCATTCATAGGAAAGATTGGGCCAACAGATTGCCAGAAGCTATCTGGGCATACGAAACTACATGGAAAACAACCACTGGTTTTAAACCATTTGAATTGTTGTATGGAAAGACAACCATGATGCCAATTGAGTTTGAACATAAAACTCTAAGGACTGCAGTGTATCTGGAAATAAATCTATGAACAACACAAACAAAAAGGATCATCCATCTCAATAACTTAGATGAAATGAAGAAGTTATCTGTTCATCACACTAAAGTTGTGCAAGATCAACAAATAAAATGACATGATAAATACATTAAAGAAAAGCAGTTCCAACCAGGTGACTAGTCTCTTCTTTATGACTCTCGATATCAGGAAGGTGTTGGAAAATTACAAACCAGATGGCTAGGGCCATATGAGAAAGCATAAGTATTTTCAAATGGAGTTGTTCAACTTAACACAATTGACCCTATTAGATTTAAATTGCTAGTCAATGGTCATCGCTTGTGGTTATATCACAAGCCAACTTCAAAAGCGGAATTCATGCAACAATTCACCACCTCTCCTACAACTAAAGGAAGTGGACCACATGTCCATCCTTTTGGCTAAGACACATATGCATCAAATCATAATAAATATTTCCAATTCAATGGAAATTAAATTATTAGCTCATTCTGTACATCTGCCTTCATCTCATAATTCTTTCTTTTCCATCCATCTCTCCATCATCACACTCCACCTCATACTTCATTTATCACTTAACTGATTGATTGACAGGTACTGAGCACGTCATAATCCGAGAAATGTAAATGTAACTTAATAGGTACGTGTGAGAAAATACTTCTTCCATAATTATCTTAAATGACATTACTTTTCATCATGCTCATTCATTATGATATTTACATAGCATATTTTTCCTGTGCCACTCCAACCTGTGTAGACACATGCCTTACTTTAGGTTGGGGGGAGGAAAATATGCCCATTAGTTGCCCTTTAGAGATTTGAACCAATGATTTGACACTTGAAAGGTCATATGGTATCATTTTTCTTGAAAGCCTTTCTAGTACTTTTATTAATGATTTTTCCTTTGTCTTAGTCTATCTTAATCGACAAACTTGAAACCAAAAAGGATAAGTCATAGGGTCAGAAGAATCTATAAGCTATAATTCATGCAAAGAATAAGCAAATTCGATCCTTTCAGTGAAGACAGAACAGGGGAATGTTTTAGAAAGTGACTGTAGGAAAATGGGTGGTCAGTTAATTAGAAATGAACCTACTATTCATGATGCGATCCTACAAGATGCTGTTTGTTTAGAATTGTAGAAGTTACAGGGCTGTCCACTGATGGGGAACCATACCTTGCATCTCGAGATGCAAGATTAGCAAGGGAAGAATTTATTGAACCTAGTGATCAACCACTTGTTGTAGATAAACAAGGGACAAGAAGAACGTTGCTGCCAAGCAAGTGGATGCATGCAACTGTGCACATTTGCAAATATTTTATCTGTGAAGGTCACCAGTCTTGTTTGCACTCCATTCATTTCAAACTCTTAAGCCATCTAAGGCATGGGAGGATAATGAATGTGCCCAACATTTCTCTATAGGTTGCTAGAAATCAAGATGGCTGAAACTCAAAAAGATAGGACCAACTCTATGTCTCACCATTGTTTGATTAAATTGCTAATTGAGAAATCTTTATGAGAAGTCTCGGGTATGACATGGCAGGAATTTGAAAATGTGGATCAGTTTAGATCTTAAAATGTGGAATAGAGGAATCAGTCTCATAGGTCTAACAAAAGAAGGAAGGTTTCTGCAAATATTCTTGAGGATTCTACCTTTGGTGTGAGACCCAGAGCAAACCCTCCTACAACCATGACCATAGCAGTTGATTCTTCTGAATCAAAGGAAGAAGGAACAACTTCTTCAAGTCATGATGACATTTCATTTCAAAGTTTACGTCAAACTAGGGCAACAACTAGGAAAGTGGAGGAATAGCAGAAGAAAGAAGAAAAAGGGAAAGAAAAGATCAGGGCTGAAACTTCCGAGTCAGCAAAACCTAGCCCTAGCCCTGGCAAATGGAAAATCAAAGACACTATTCCTCCTATAGGAACAAAAAGTAGGGAAAATTCTGCAACCAAGACAAAGCCAACTACACAGGATGTTGGTGAAACATTGAGAAAAAGCCCTAGGCCAGAGACAACAACTGGAAAAGAGGTAGGAGCCTTTAAGGAAGAAGTACATGATAACAGGAAAAGTGCATTTGAGGGACATGCAAAGACAAGGATAAAGAAGCTTGCCTTCATTGTAGAATAGGCAGGCAGAGAAGAAATACCATATCAAGAGCAGAATGAACCCCTTCAGAAAGGATTTGAGCAGACATCAGTACCGCTATTGAAAGATGCTGCCAAATTTTTTTTGGTAGGTATTCATTGCTCCCCTGTATCTTCAAGGCATAGTATAGCGATGAAATTGTTGGATGAAACCAAAAAGAGGGATAAGGAAAACCTTAGATTGCAAAAACAATTAGAGAAAAAAGATAATGAAATTAGAGAGAGACAATGAGATTGTTAAATTAAAAAAACAAGTGGATGATGTGGTAGAATTAGTGCCACAATTAATGGAATGTAGAACTCCTCTAAGGGTTTATACATTGCATTTAAAGGAGAGATATTTAAAATTTCATCTTTCTAGGGTAATTTCCAAATTAAATCCTTCCATAAAAACCACTAAGGAATTCTTTCAAGCCTACCAAGAATCTCCAATAGAGAATATGAATCTACTATGTGAATTATACCTACATAATTATGCTGTCCCAGATGACCATCAATGGAACCCATTGATGTATATTGGAGATACCATTTGAGGACATTTATGTCTTGGATTTAGAATGAAAATAGTTGGCGTGAGCAGTACATAGCTTACAACGAAAAGGAATTACAAGAACCCTTGCCTCTTAGGGATGAATCGCATAATCCTGAAGCAATGTTTTGTGATTGGCACCAAGTTATGTACGTTACAGAGCTTAAGAAAAGGGTGTGGTGCCTCTGTAGAAAGAAGCCTATAGAGAATATGAAAAAATGGAAGACACTACAAGAAGAACAATAGCAAGACACCTTTCATAGAGATGGAATAACTTGACTCATCAGCTAAGGCAAGCCAAGCCACATTCACTGCAGAGGAGATATCCTAGATATATACAACTTGATAGGACACAAAAACATTACTGGTTCCCATTATAATTCCAGCCACCCATCATGTTGTGGCTAGTGCTAGACTACAGGTACTATCGGTATGATATAGTAGAAGAAAGGCCAAGATGGAATAGATTTGAACATAGGCATGAATTTTATTGGGATTCTGATTTAGAGGGTGCAAAACATACTATAGGATAGTTGGTAGTCGGTGATATGAGAACCCTGAGTAGGCTAAGGAACAATGCTGCTGGAGGACCAACAAGACCTTAGGTTGGGGGGAATGATGAGACACGATTATGGTCCTATTTTATAAGGATTTATTATGATGTCCATGATGATACTTTAGAATTTGATATTGTGATGACACTATTTATTGTTCTATTCTCTTAGAATCTGTTATCTTTTGGGCTTAAGTTTGACCTTGAAATGGTTCATGATATTAATACATATACTATATAATTATCTATTGAATGTGTATGTGTTGGAAAGGATGTTGTTTTTTAGATGATTTAGAAAATGTGGATTGTTTGTATGTGCTAACGTGTTTTGCAGATCTGTACTGAGAAAGTGGTGTTATGAAGAAGCTTGCAACAAGGAGCAAGACTCTTACTAGCTGGCTGATTGTTGAAGAGGTTAAGGAATAACCAATGTAGATGAGCTCTTTCTAATTAATGATGCAACTACCTTCTTAATTAATCATGTACAACCAATTGAGTCTATTTAGGGGCATGCTATTCTATATCTTCATTGAGGAAGTCTTGTCTGACTTGGCTAAGTGCGTGCATGATCTTCCCTTTCTTCTTTTCATGCTTTCAATAAATGGCACCCTCCTTATGTTGTGGAGTTGGTTGCCCGGTTAGTTAGGATAGTTGGTAGTTTTTCTTCTATAAATAATGTTCAAATAATCTCATGTAGGAGGTTGAACATTCTGATAATGTAAGTTTACTTTCAACTTTACAGTTTAAGAGCATGTTGTCAAATCTTATGTACTTCTACTTTGATGAATAAAATGACATTCTGAGTTTTCAACATTTGCGGTAATCTTGGAAGTCTCACTCAAGGGGGCCCACTTGGTGAGAACTCTTTTAGTTAGCTTAGTAGTTATTTTTCATTCAGTAGTTAGTATCGTTCCAGCAGTTGACTATTCTTGCAGCCACAAAATTTTGCTCTGTGTCTATTCCTGTAGCCAAAGTAGATAGAGCAGTTTCTTGTTTGTTGTCTGGAATCTCATTTCTGTACCTTGTGTTATATTAATATTTGCATGTTCACATTAGTGGTTGATTTAAGTTCAATTTCCTTCATTAGTTGATTACATCATTCCAATTCCAGCATTGTCCTTTGTTTAAGTCATGATGGCCATAATAGTGTCTTAGTGCATATACAGTGCTGACCCATTTCAATTTTACGTCCCTAGGTTGATAAGTTAAATGAAACTCCATAATGAGTTTGATAGCTACTTAGTATGGATGTGTAATCTTCGAGTCATAGCTTTAAAGACTTAGTTATTGATATATTAGAGGAGGCTACCACACACCTTGCAACAATGCCCCCTCCAACGCAAGCGAGGGGTTTGAACCCATGACCAAGATCTAATACCACTTTTTACAAGTGTGGTTGTCATTGCAGAAAAAAGATCGACCCGTTAATGCTTGATACAACCACTAGACTTATAGAATCCACAGGAGGCGATTGAGCCATGTCACAAACCCAAGCATTGTGTTGCACAACACAAGTAGACCAAGGGCGCACACCTTGCAACATGTTATAACCTATTTGAATGTTGAGAGGGATTGAGAAATATCCATAGATAACATACACTGGCAATGATTAACACAAACTGAAATTTGAAGACAAAAGAAATAAATGTTGCTAAATAAGAGGTGAGAAAGAAACACAATGTATTCAATAACTGAGAGAAGGTAAGACAAATGATTTATTAACATGAAGGTAAGGAGATTTACAATTGCAGAAAACAAAAAAAATTTGGAAGAGAAAAGGGAGAAGAACTTTAAAAAGAGATACAAAATTTGCCTTTATAGATCAGACATAACTCAGATGGAACACTAGGTTCAAAAACTCTAACCAGCTAGGGTTAGGTTACAAAAAAGAGAGGATCAGATAAGATAGTTTGATCTAATGGTTGCATGTTTGAAAACATCTCCCAGAACTGGGAAAGAGCAACAATCCTTGAAAAAATGGAGAATCCCTGCATTGAATAGCATCCGAATGTCCTCTGTTAGGCCCAAAAAGTCTTCAATTTTTAATAAATGAGCATGGGTAGCATGAAAGAAGCATGTGCAGAGTCATAGTGGAGTAATGGAGGCTTCCTGAAAGTGGTTGGGATAGATTAGATTTGTTTTGGTTCATTGATGGGGTCAGAAACTAATTTACGACCCATTAAGTTGACAACCACCTCGGGCAGCAAATTTGAAATTAACGCACTCTCTAGGTTTAAAATAAAGCCACCCGATCACCATCCTCACACATAGGTGGATGACTAGGATTGTGCCTTGAAAATGAAAATGATTTGGTTCCATCAGTCACACAACCATCACAACATCGCAACCAAGGGTGGGATCCAGTTCCTAATCGTTGCGAAACAACGATAACACTTCATTCCCTCATATTGTTGGCCACATTGCTCATCGCGACAGTTGTCAAATGTATCATTGTTCCTGTCTGTGAGGAAAGAACGATAATGACCTACCAAGGGATAACAAATTATAACTCCTGCTAGAATCTCTCATCATCATGTCGTGCGAAAATAGACCAATCACAGTAAGAAACAAAAGTGGAAGTTCCCGACCAACGTGACATAACGATAACCAAAAGAACTCTCACCAGTCGGTAGCAGGTGAAAGGGGTCAATCCCACCATGAAGAAGGGACCCTCCAACCAGTAATTTTTAGTGAAATGATCACCCCAACTAGTCAGAAAAGGAAAAGAACATGACCAAAAAAGGTTAAGGCAAAAGCCTTAAGGGTTTAGGGTTTTAGGCCTTAGGCCTTTTTACAAGGTTTTTAGCTAGTGAATATATTTCAGATCGGTGGTCTGCATGGCTAAGGTTGACACTAAAATGGTCAAATTTTTTGGCTACTCAGAGGGGATGGCAGGCCTACTTGGCAAAAGATCATTAGTCTGGGAGAAAATCCATTGGGCACATAGTCAAGACTAAAAATAATAATAAACCTCTGCCCTCGCAACCTGTAAAAAATCAAAATTTTTCCATTCTAGGGAAGAATGGCTCATGCTCGTGCAATTCTTGGAAAATAAAATAACCTAAAATAACTATGTACATTATTAAAAATAAGAGACAATAGATCCTTTTCCTCTATCAAAGACAATCCTTCTGAAGGAATTGATCTCTTCCAGACCATGGTTGCAGTCACCAGCCAACTAAAACAATCGAAGTCTCTTGCATGCATACATTAGATCATACATGTTGCTCATGTGATACAAGAACACCTCACCATTCACTTTTCTACCATAAGGAATCCATATAAAATAAGCCTCTAAACCACATGGAGGCACACTAGGGGAAGATACATGAGGGGTAGGTCAGGACCAGATTTAACACTTACAGAAGAGAAAGAAACCTCTTCACACAAGGGAGAGTCATTTCTATCACAACTATCCTATTCTTGGTATGAATTGAAACTAGAGGATAAGGCATCAAACTCAAATGAGGATGGCAAGCATGTCATACCTCCTTATTGATCTGCATAAGGGGGATCCTCAGGCAAATCAAAATCACGTGTTGATAGCTAACTTATCAACACAAAATTCAGGCTTATGAGATGCCTCACAAGAAGATATAAAATATTCAGGTTGTCTCTTTTTTTTTTGTCTCTTCTTCTTGGAAACTAACTGCAATAACCTTAGGTTCATGACATGACCCATCCGCCATGCTATCTGCTACAAAAACATCAGCCCCCACGACCTCCTCAACATTAGCTTGTTGCTCCCAAGCAACCACTGAGGAAGGTATAGACACATCCTTCTTCACATGATCAATGAAGAAAGGAAGACAATCGAATGAGAGGGATAGGCCCTACTCCTCATTGTTAACAATCTCTTGCTTGATGGCTTGCTACAATTGATCATCCTCTCTTTCCAAAGGTGTCAAAATACTATCAAGGTTGGAGACAAAATCCTCAACAATACCTTGGAAATCTATGCGTTGCTGACTTTATTGCTCTTTCTCGTGTTGTAGATCTGATTCATCATTTTCAACCTCATGTATAGTCGTAACAACATGTGAAAGATCTATATTTTTCTCTTCAAACATCTCTTCTAGCTGTTTAGGAATGATAAGCTGATTTTGAGCAGTTTGATAACTGTGCAAAGGTATCTTCTAAAACTTGGGAAGGCATACTGATGAACTTCCTCCTTTATAGGCTCATCTAGAATATAAGGAGCTGGTTGGGATTCTTGAATGGGCACCTCATAAGGATGTACTTGATCAAGAACATTCTCTTGAAATGAGGGAGGAAACCTAAAACTTGGAATTTTAGACTTGGGATATGCACGAGACCCACCCTGTCTAAAACTTGGAACTTTGAATTTTGGGTTCTCTTGCCTTGCAAGCGACACCTTCATCTCAACCTCTTTTGCAGCGATTTGGTGTTTGAGACTCTCCTCAAACTGTCTCTTTTGCATTTCACAATGCTGATCCTGAAGATATCCTGATAGGCCATCTCCTACTGCTATTGAAGTTGAGATTGATAGACCATCTCCTCATTGATCTCATCTATCTGCTTTCTGAAATCGAGCATCATTCTTTTTATCTCATCAATAATAGTATTTTCACCACTTTGGGGCTGATTAGGTTGCCAAAAAGGTTGAGCAGGGGTGGGTGGGTGGTAAGCATTAGGAAAATACCTACCTACTGCTGGAGAAAAGTTGTTGGGGTAAAACTAGGAGCAGTCCCAATTTGGTCTTGTTGGTAGAGAGGGGAAGAATGGCTTGCATTCTCATAGAAAGGGGGTGAATAGAAGTTACACCCATGATATTAACTCATTTTAAAGCATTTGAAAGAAATGGATTTCGTAAAATGAAATGCTTAAAAGGGAAAATGGATCTGCCCAATTAGAGACAAATAACATACCATAGACTCACCAAATGATTTTAGAGTTGTTAGGTGCTTGAAAGATGTTGCCTCCAAAAGGCTTGATGAACTGAAGAACACACATAATATTCGGTTGGTTGGGCTCAGGATTGCTTGACCAATATATTTCTTCTTAGATTCACCAGGTATGTAAAATATAGCCTCCAAAGGTATAACTTGTTGAAAAACACACCAACTACCAACAATTTAGTAAGAAAACTTGAACTAGAGTTATTTCAACTTGTCCCACCGGGCGTTGTAGAAACTGTTGTCACACAAGTTTTCACCCTTGTTGAACACTAGTGCTCAACAACCTTGTGAAACATGAAAACAACCTCCAACTGTGGGAATTTGTGCAAGTGAGGTTGAGTCTCGAGAGAAGGCTAGCTTCCTTATCAATCAAAGTGTAGCGTTGGATCAACCCAATAGTTATAAAACCTATTCTAATGATTTGAGGGGAAAATGGGAGAAGGAATGCTGAAAGGGAAAAGAGGTGATGCACTTAGATTGAAATATGTTTCTTCCTCTGCCTGTGAATGCACAAGACATCAATAAAGCACCCAAAGATATACAAAAATACAATCTTAACAAGTATCTTCAAGAGAAAACAAGAAGGTTAGAACCTATCTAAATGCTGAGAGGGACTGAGAAATATTCACAGACAACATACACAGGAAATTATTAACAAAACTTGAAATTTGAAGATAAAATAAAGAAATATTGCCAAGTAAGAGGTGAGAAAGACACACAATGTATCCAACAACTAAGAGAAGGTAAGATAGATGATTTTATTAACATGAAGGCAGGTGATTTACAGTTGCAAAAAATATAGAAATTCTACAAGAGAAAAGGGAGAAGAACTTTAGAAAGAGCTACAAAATTTTCCTTTATAGATCAGACATAAATCAAATGGAACACAAGTTTTAGAAAACCTAACCAACTAGGGTTAGGTTACAAAAAGAGAGGAACATATTACACAGATTGATCTGATGGTTGCGTGTCTGAAAATATCTCCCAGAACTAGGAAAGAGAAACAATCCCTAAAAAAAGGGAGAATCTCTGCATTGAATAGCATCTAAATGTTCTCTGCCAGGCCCAAAAAGTCTTCAATTTGTAATAAAAGAGCATGGGCATCTTGAGAGAGGTGTCTACTATTGGATATTGCTACTACTAGGATATGTTGTTGTCACTGATGTCAATATATCTCTATATTTCTATGTTTTGATGATTGCAAAGAGTTGATCTGGTTGGCTTATCTATTTGATATGCTGAATCAACTAGAGATACTTGATTCAGTGATGATTTCATGATGGTATGTGGTGATTTGATTGATTTATGGATTCCAGTATGAGGATTGTTTTTTCAGTGTTAAGTGTTGTAGTGTTCTGGTATTTGATCCGTTGTGCTCTGGAATGATCATATCTTGAGTTGCAGATTTGGGAGAGTGTTTAGGATGTTCAGGTGTATCTTCAATTCAGATGGTTCATGATTTTGTGCTCCGCAAGTTATCTTTCTAGTCCTAGTTGCTGCCGTTTGAGTGTTCTTGAGTATTAGTGTGTTGATTGATGAAGATCTGATTAAGTGGTGTTGGTACAACTATTGCGAATGGTTCTAATGTGCTTGTTGGTGTTTCCTAATTGTGTCTTATTTATTTTTCTAGTCCGCATTGATCATTGTGCGCATTATTGAAGACCTTATGGGTCGGGTGAACTCACAATACTGGTTCCCACTTTTTGACCAACTTTGACACTTAGATGAATATTTTGAAAAAAAACTTCACTTTCCAACACCTATAACTTTTAAACCGTTAAGCATTTGAAGATGATATAAACTAGTGATTTTTAAGATCCTATTTGTAGATTATAAATATTTTTTTTTTGAAATTTGTTTGAATAAAATTTTATTGATTTTTCCATCTCCCTCAAAAAGTAGTTTTTTACAACAAACAACATTTTTTAAGAGTGATGTGTATCCCGAAACGCATAATTTTTTTTCTATAAATGATAAAAATTTAATTCTTTTGAATTTTGGTTTTCTACATCAATACCCAGGGCATGTAGTTGGTTTGATAGTGATATGTTGAATATTTTTCATTTTATTAAGTTTTGAAGTTTGACTAATTATAATTTAGATATAGGTGTACATTTGAACACATAATTTGCTCTATATATATCAAAATTCAATTTTGTTTTTTTTGTTAGAAAGAAAACATCAATACCTATTGCATAGATATTTTTCAGAATTTTTTTGAATTAGGTTAGTATTTTTCCCAATGCATTGAAGAAAGAAGTTCATGTTCGGTGAAAAACCTACATTCATAAGACATAAAATAAAAATATATTAATGAAATTAAATATATTAAAAATTATACTATTTGGAAAGATTATAATAAGGACTAAATACTTTAAAAAAAAAAAAATTTAAATAATTAATTTGACCCCCAAAAGCTAATGTAAAATTCGTTTTTTATCAGCATTTGATAGATGCAAAGGAGATTCCATTGCAAGTATGATTTAGAAGTAGAGAGGTTCTATCCAAGAAATTTTAATCGAAGAGCCTTTTATTTAACTCTCTTCAATTAATTACTTCAAATGGGACCTATTAAAGCTTAAATCATTATATTTTCTAAAAAATGTATGATTTCAGTAAAAATCGGGACCTACCAAAGAGTGGGAACCAACTTTGTGAGTTCACTCGGTCTCGTGAGGTTCTTCATGATATGTGACATTTTCGATGGTGTAGTATGTTGCGGTTGATCTTGGCAAAATTTCTGGCAATGTTGCATGTTCGAGGATTTGATTTGGGTCCATGCTATGTCGGCAACGATATTGTATTGGTCCGGTGGTTGATCTATGTATCGTGTGATGCAATTTTGTAATTAGGTCTTAAGGGTTGAGCCAACTTTGTAGTCAAGGTTGATGATTTGTATAAATGGGTGTTATATTCATATAATTTGGGAATGGTGGTAGTGTTTGCATTATCAAATAGTGGTGTATGTGCAAATAAGTGAATTCATCTTTCAGTGTGAAGTGTAGAGCATAGATTGTTGCAGGGAAGGAAAACGTGCTTAACCAAAAATGTCATTAGACATTAAGAGATTCTATTCTTTTAGTTCATGTAATCCTGATTGTTTTCCGAGTCTTTGTAAGGAAGTGAGCCTTCCCTAGCATTGTAGCCTTTGGGGGTATCTTCTTATTTTGAGCAGTGAGCTCTAGGCAGTGTGCTTGGATGCATGTTCATTCCCCATTGTAATATTTTCACATACTACTGCAGAGTATCATCTTATTGTGGGCAGGTTCCCACCATGGTTTTTCCCTTAACTTGGTTTTCCACATGAAAATCTTGGTGTTATGTGTGTTACTGTTATTGTGTTTATCTTTGCTGTTGCTGCAGTTGATTAGATTTAAAATTGTGCTTAAATTGTTTGAACTGGTGAAAACCGATTCACCCCCCTCTCAGTTTTCCTTCATTGTTGTTGCCAACATCTACAAAGTCATGGTGGAGTAATGGTGGCCACTTTAAAGTGGTTGGGATATATTTTATTTGATTTGGTTCACCAATGGGGTTAGAAACTGAATTTTGATCCATTAAGTCGACAACCACCTCGGACGACAAATTTGAATTTATCACACTCTCTATGTTCGAAATCGAGCCACTCGATCATCATCCTCATGCATAGGTGGATGACCAAGATCACACCTTGAAAATGAGCTAGTCCCACTAGCAAAATAACTGTCGCAACATCACAACCAAGGGTGGGACCTAGTTCCCAATCACTGTAGAACAATGATAACACTTCATCCCCTCATATTGTTGGCCACATCACTCATCATCGTAGTTGCCAAATGTAGCATTATTCATGTCTGCGGGGAAAGAGCAATAACCACCTACCAAGTGATAGAAATTTATAACTCACGCCAGCATCACTCATTACTGTGTTGCGTGAAAATAAAATAGTTGCAGTAGGGAACAAAAGTGGAAGTTCTCGACCAACGTGATGCATTGATAACCAAAAGAACTCTTGCCAGCTGGTAGCGAGTGAAAGGGGCCGGTCTCGCCATGAAGAAGGGACCCTCCAACCGGTAATTTTAAGTGAAATGACCACCCCAACTAGTCAACAAAGGTTATATGACCGAAGTATTGTTTGAGTTCTTCAATCATTTACAAAGATGACTCACTATTAGAATTCTCACTATAGGTGGGCTCACTGCCCAGCTAAAACGACCAGAAAAATAAGGAGGGCTCATTGTCCAAAGGAAGAAAGAAAGAATCCACCATAAGGGCACAACTGCCACACTGCTATAATGCTAGAAGAAACCTTAGGCTCACTAGTACTGGTACAAAATAGCATCAACATACAACTATACTGATCAACCACTTCACAACACAAAGATAGATCTTCCTTTTACAATCAACTTCCTTCTATTGGATCCTTATATGTCTATATATTTTCATCACAATCATTCTATATATATACCGATCTCCAAAGTAGAATTTTCCATGTCGGCCAAGGAGATAATATGAAGCAGTCACAAGTGAGGAGGGACCTTGAATCAAAAGATCTATCTTCTATGTACAGTTTAGTTACTTGATTCACTGATTGATTCTAATTGATTCCATTCTAAAGAATGATTAAAAAAATATCTATATCGATCCAAAAGATCTGGTCGGCCCAAAAGGGATCAAAACCCGAAGAACAAGACCTAACATGAAAATAAAAAAGGTCGGCCTCCGCCAAGAGATTCCTCCATAAAATCCAAAGGATGAACCATAGAAGGTCAGCCACACACCAAGGAACAATGAAATCAATACCTAGGGCTCCACAAGCTTCAAGATGGGCTCTGGTAGATCACCAGAATAGGTCTTAGGAACCCGGTAACAAAGGAACAACCGATAACAAGAAACTGTCATGGAAATTGGTAGCGATATCTTGCTAGAAAGTGATCCAAAAAAGATGTGGTCTAAAAGCAAGAAAGATGATCAAGTCTTCAAGTAGAATCCAAATCCACAAGATCTGGTGAGCCAAAAATGGGACGCACAAAAAGGAAAACTGAAACTGCAAATAGAAAGGAATTTTTTTTTGGTTGATGCAAGATTGCTATGAACCGGGGATGCTCCTGCATCATAATAAAACACAATTCAAAATAGGTCTTCAATAAGCATTCATGTAGTGGAAAGGAATGAGAATTGGACCACACAACAATGCTACAACATGTTATCCAAACACTACAATCATTGGACCAAAAGATAGAGCATTTAGGGTCAACTGGACCAGGAAATAACATAGCCAACAACACATTTCCTAAGCACATCAACTTGTGCTGAATAATAATAATAGGGATACATGCATGAAGAGAAAAAATTCAAAAGTGCAACAAGAGAACCAAAAATGTAGAGAAATGCGGAAGTCTGCAAAACTCTATTAGACAATCATCATCATCACTGCATAAACTTTCAGAGCACAAATTCTGGACCACCAAAACATGAGAGTAGAATCTCAAGACAATATCCAACAACGTGCCAACACTTCATGAATACATCTGCAACATATCAATAATGTGAAGCACAAACCAATACCGAAACATAGAATCAGTACGTTGACATCAATGACAACCATATTGATACACCAATCAACTTCACATTTGCAATAGTATATATGATATTGAGGATACTGATTTTGGGTGAGCTTGTACAATACGATCACCATGAGAGAGGTGGGAGAGCTTTCTTATGGAAATTGTTTCAGGATAATGATATAGACAATTTAGAGGTTAGATGGGATGACATGGTTGACTACTATGAGGCCTTGCCATCAGTACTTGTAGGATTGATCAATAGATTCATATGTCTTGGGAGGAGATCACATGGGCTACTTGTTGGATGTGACTAGTTATGTCTTGAGTGTTTGCATCTTAGCCCATTTATATAATGATTTTCTTAGGTGATGTATGATGGTACCACCAATTTGTTAACTAGGGTGACATTGCAACAAATTTGGTGTTGGGAGCATATTGCTGTGACTCAACTAGTGTCGCAATGGGTTAGAGGTGTAGGATAGCCCTACATTTATGCATATCATGGATTATTTTCCTAGCCTAGGCTGGGAAAGCTAAAGTATTGGAGATTTGCCCTAGACCTTATTGATACAATGGCATAGAGACCATATGCAGATTGTGAGCCTTGGACAGATGATGCGACAGAGCTTCTTTATATATATTAGTCCCGATAGTTGGTAGGATGCACACCTTATGTATTAGAGAGACATTTGCTTTCACTGATGTATAGACAACTTGGCCAGACTCAGACTTAGGGAACATCCTTGTATTATTGGACATACAAGGATAAATTAGATTGGGGTCCTTCTATATCATTTGAGCTAGCACAGGATGAGTTTTTGGCATTACCATATCAAACTTGGGATCTATGTTCACATATTTTAGATCCAAGGATGACAATAGAGTATGCACAATATTTTTTAGAGAATCAATTCCCGAGACTTACAGATCCTGGTGAGACTCCACAAAGTTTTGATGATGATGATGACAAGAGTAGACTATAGAGGAGGAGGAGACATAGGGTTGCTCAGCTAGGAGGAAAAAATGGAGGAGATGACGGGGGTGGGAGTGGGGGTAGAGGTGGTAGAGGAGGGAGAGATGGAGGTAGGAGGGGTGGAGGCAGATTAGAAAGAATGGATGGAAGTCGAGGTAGAGGAGCTGGTGAGGATGTTGGAGGATATTTTGGAGCAGATGATGATGAGGGTGAGGAGGAGGGACCATAGTTGGTCTGAAAAAGGAGAGTGACACAAGTTGATATTATAATACAAGCTCTCGATCAACCCCAACAACAAGTAGGGGCTCAACCTGGTGGGGCTACGTAGCGAGATGCTATAGAGATAGTAGAATTGAGAGCCTAGGTAGCACGACTATAGGAGTAGGTTCATGAGTTGATCTTGGAGAAAGACATAGCCATTGAGAGATATTGCAGGGATAAGAGTCTACTTGAGTATGTCAAGTAGGTTGGAGTCCAAGGACTGCATTGGGATAGTATGATGGTCATGCTTCTTGCTGGAAAGGAGATTCCTTATTGGCATCAATTATATGAGTAGGCTCTACCTCCAGATTAGAGAGATGGTAGTTATGTGCCTACCTCATAGTGAGTATCTAGGCGTGCATGGATTGAGAGTGAGTGTTATGGATCCACCACATCCTTCACAAGGATATATAGGAGTAGGGCCATCTAGTGTAGAGGAGTAGGTGGGCGAGGTTAGTAGAGACCAATGACATCTAGAGGAAGCTCCTTTTAGTTATGAGACTTGAGTTGATTCATTTTTGATATACTATATTTGAATAGAGATAGTGATATTGATATCATTTCATACTTGGACATTTACTCTTTTATGATGATACGTAGATGGACATTGATGGACTCTACATATGTGTTATGAGTTGATTTGATTTTATGCATAAGATATGACGATACCTATGGTGATGATGTTGCATGAGTTATATGATAACTACGTAGATAATCTATATGATTAATTTTATCCTATCATGCTTATGTACATTGATATGATGATCTATGATATTTAAATATTGTTCATTATTTCTATGGTTACATGCTTGTGATGATATTCTATCCATGCCTATGATACTCATCATGTGCAATTATGTCTATATGAGCTATTGATGTGTGATTATGATGCTTATTTACATGATGATAATATTACAATGGTTTTATATACATATGGGATGACTTATAAATGGAATGGATACAAAATTTTATTTATGCATGATTTGTCAGTTTACAATGTACTATATGATAAAATGAAATGTATACCTCTATCATGTTCTATGCATTTTGATTATTATCTTATATGTTGATGAATTGACCCATTTGCATGATGATGATATGATTAATAAATACGTACATGTGATGATATTGACAATGGATAAATGAATGAATGATGTAAAACTAAGTGATGTGATTGATGTAACTAACATGAAAAGGATACTTTTTTTATTTTGTCCAAGTATACTCAATCAATAACTTCACATAACAACCATTAATATTATGATATAATTAAAGGGTAGCCTTATGAATATGAAATGCTTATAATAAATAATAATTAAATGCAACATTGAATCTAAATGCATGAAATTTCATCTTTTTCTACATATTTTTGTAGTGCTTTTAATCATTGAGATTTTAAAATGTTGTAAGAATATACAAGCACCTAGGTATAATTAAATTAGGATGACCTAAGTATTTCTTACATGAATTTTAATTTAGCAAGTGAATACAAGAATATAGGTATAATTAAACCAAGATGACCTGAGTATTCCTTACACATATCAATAGACACAGATTATCCCCTTTCATATATAAACCCATAATGTACTCAATGATATTTTGCCAATCATGTCCTTAGATGAGTGTATACATGACTAAAGAATAATCGACAAAAAACAAAAAAAGAAAGCAATCATGCTCCATCATATCTCCCATACTCTTAGACATCCTTGAGTAGCATAGGAAACATGATAAAAAAAATCCAAACAAAACCATTGAAGATTCTTGTCATTGATATGGTTTCTTGTCATAACAGATATAACCATTTTGATAGATGTTTTTGATGTATATTGTCGATGTTGTATGATTTGGTTGCATGTCAATGTTCAATGGTCCATGTCATGATTTTGTTTAAATCTTGTTGTTATGTTCTATATTAGAATTCAGATTTTTACCCTCTGAAGTGTGACATCAATTATCCAATTCTATAACTAGGTCAAGGATTTACACCTAGTCGAGGAAAGGACCGATTTATTATGGATGGATATGTATGGAAAGATGGATGAAAACTTTATAATGGAATGGATGGAACACGAGTAAACAAGCCATGCTGGAAATTTATTGGTGGGATATATATAGTGGATATGGGTAAGATATGGGTAGGATTGTTGTTTGGGAATATGTGCAAGGAATGCATATAGGATCATGAATATTATCAAAAAGATGTGGGTAGGAGTATATACAGTGAGTGTGGATAAAAATAAGAACCTAGATTCCAAATAGATGGAAGAGATAGCTTATCACAAGTAGCACCCGTTTCTATATTTTCACCACTTGTTTTTATTGCACTTTTTATTATTATTTTATTTTTTTGTAATATTCTTGATTTTTTTATTTTTTTTGTATTTTTCTTGATTTTTTGATTTTCTTTGTATTTTTGCCCCTTGCATTAGGGTTTTCCAAAATCTTAAGTATAAAACTTGCAAATATGCATACTATTGATGAGATCATCCTACAATTCACCTTCTTGTGTGGATAGCCACTCACCACATCCATCAACTTTATCTTAAAGTGCACCACTCCATCACCTCAAATCCCTAAAAAAGATCAACACATGCACATATCCTTGAATTCCTTCCAACATTCTCCTTCCACCACCCCATCCATAAAATATTCAAGTCATCCATCCTCATACACCCATGCCATTCTATTGGAAGATATTTGAGTTGATAGGCCCCAAATCTATAAGCAACCACAATAACATAGGGACCCAACTAGTTTGGCTCAAATTTACCCTTCTTTTTTCTATCTTGTTGATTCCTTGGGTTCTCTTTCAGTACAAGATCATGAACTTGAAACACACATAGATTCACTTAGTGATTATAACTCCTAGACATGCATTATTGATAAGATTTAAGATGATTGAAGGTCTTCTGACTTCGCTCACCCAAAAACTCAAGTTCTTGTAGTATGGAAACACAATAATCTTCATCTGGTATCAAGCCTTTTAGCAAAAATTGTAGAGAAGGTAACTCGATCTCTATGGGAAAGATGGCTTCAAAACCATATACGAGGGCATAAGGTGTGGCACCAGTGGGTGTTCAGATACTCGTGTGGTAAGCCCATAAGGTAGGGTTTAACTAGACATGCCAATCACAACTGACATCATGGACTATCTTCTTCAATATTTTTAGGATTGTGAAGAAAAATGGTTTTGGATATGGAATTTGTCTCAGAGCTCTTTGACATCTTGATTCTTAAAATGTCTTCCATTATTGGTGATAATGGTGAGAGGGATTCTGTAGTGACAAATGATATAGTTCAAAATAAATGAGGCAATTTGTTTCCCTATGATAGTGGTGAGGGATACGACTTCAATCCACTTTGTAAAGTACTCATTGGCAATTATGATGAATTTGTGGCCATTAGAAGAAGGTGGATGGATCTTTCCCACAAGGTCAAGTCCCCATTGACAAAAATGTGAAGGATATGCTAAAGGTTGTAGTTCTTGAGTTGTTGCATATATAAAATTACTGTGAATCTGAAACTTCTTGCATTTATTCACAAAAATGATATGCATCTGTTTCCATACTTGGGCCAATAGTATCATGTACGCATGATTTTCTTAGCCAAGGTAGGACCACTAGAGTGAGTCCCATAGATACCTTTGTGAACTTCCCTTAAGGTAGTTTTTTATTCATCACATTCTACACACATGAGGAGAGTACCATCAAGACCTCGTCGATATAGGGTATTGACAATTATGGTATAATGGGCAGCTTGACGGATGAAGATTTATTTCCTGTTATTGGATAGGTTGGGTGGTAAGGTATGGTCTTTCAAATACATGTAAATATTTCCATATAGAGGAAAATTAGGTCCAACTAAATGACAAATAATGTGAGATTAATGATCTTCATATGCAAGAGTAGATACTTGTTCCACCAAGAACTCATAATGGGCAAGCTTGCTTTTTTAGCATTTCAAGAAGAGAGGCAATGCTTTCCATAACATCTACTACTTTATTATCTGAATGAGGACAAAATACTTCTTAAAGTCATCTACCATACACTTGTATGACATCAACTTCTTATCCTTGGTTTGATACTCTCCATTCACTCGATTAATTACTAATTGAGAATCACCATAGGAATTCAAATCTATTATCTTCCACTCTACTGCCATCTTGATTCTTGTGACAAGTGCTTCATACTCAACCATATTGTTTGTGAAAGGAAATAGTAGTATGTAGGATTTGGGTATAGTATCTCCTTGTGGAGTAACAAATAGAATGCCCGCTCCTGATCCATGCTGTGTATAAGACCCATCAAAGTAGAATTTCTATGTTTGATTTGTGACAGTAAGGATAGATTCATCTATAAATTCTGATTTTAATGGATAATAATCAAATAGGGGTGCCTCTACCAGTTGATTAAAAATCACATGACCCTTGATAGCCTTTTTGTCCACATATTCTATGTCAAACTCCCTTAAGATCATAACCCACTTTGCTAATCTTCTTGTCAAAGCTGCTTTATTGAGAAAATATTTTAATGGATCTATCTTGTCTATAAGTTTGATAGGATGATTTAACATATAATGGCATAGGTTTTGTGATGCAAAGGCTACAACCAAATATGCTCTCTTGATTGGTGTATAGTTCAACTCATAGAAAACTAGAGTCCTACTAATGTAATAGATTGCTCGTTCTTTCTTTCCAAAATCCTATTGGGCTAGAAGAGCTCCAAGAGATGCTTTTGTAGCTGATATGTAGATAAAAAATGGTTTTACTTCTATGGGTGGAATTAGCATCCAAGGATTCGTTAAATATTCCTTTAATAAGTGAAATGTTTCTTCACACTTCTAATCCCATCTAAAAGGTACACTCTTATACAATAGATGAACAAAGGGATGACATCTGTTTGCCAATTGGGAGATGAACCTGCATATTGACTATACCTTGCCTTGGAGTGACCTTAATTGACTAATGTTCTTTGGTGGTGGAATTTCCATAATTGCTTTGAATTTTTATTGATCCACCTCAATTCGATTTGTTGAGACTATATATCCTTAAATTTTTTTGGATGTCTCCGAACATGCACTTCTTCGGATTTAGGAAGAAATTGAACTTCTCCATGCACCTCGAAAGATCTTGTATAGTATAGTTAGATGCTCCTCTTGTGTGAATGAATTTCCCAAGATATCGTCTACATAATCCTTCATAAAAGTATGCATCATATCATGGAAGATGGTAGTCATTGGGTAAGTGCACCAAGTTGTGGTACCAAAAGGTGTCACTTTTTATCTTTTCATAAAAATGTGTCATTGGCATGAAATGGTCATCCAAACCTTTTGGTTGGATGCTCAAGGAAAGTCCAACCCAAAGGGTTGGTATTCTCCAATACAAACCATTTAGTGAGCACCAAATGTTCTACATTGTTAAATTATAGGTTTTGTGAATGGGCAAATGTTTAATTTGGACACAAGCTATACCCACCCTTGAAGAAGAATATATACATGAAATATAACATTTAAGTATATTTCACATTTAGGGGTAAGGAGGTAATGAGAGAGGTAGAGAGGGAGGTAAATAAATGGAGAAGGAATAGATATAAGTCCTAGAGCCTAGGGAGAGAGGGGAATAGACTTAGGGAGAGATAGAGTGAGAGAGATATGGGGGGAGAGAGGTTGATAATGATGTAGGAAGAGAGAGGTAGAGAGGTAAATATAGACGGAAAGAGAGATCTAGGGATGGGGAAAGAGATGGTGGGAGGGAGAGATAATGATCAATAGAATGGAGAGAGGGGAGAGAAACAATAAGAGAGGGAGAGAGAGTAAGAGAGAGGGAGAGAGGGAGGGAGGGATAGATATGGGGGTAAGGAGGGAAGGTGATATAGAGAGAGGTAGAAAGAGGTCATAGAAAGATTGATATAGAGAGATCTGTAGGCCTATAGTTTGGGGGAGATAAGGAGAGTGAGATAGAGAGAGTGAGAAAAAGATGATAAGAGCATGTTGATCACATAAATTTGACTAAGTCTGAAATTTTATATGATCCTCTAAAAACTAGAATCTACATTATAACTCCTATAGAGATGAAATCACTCTCAAACATCCTGTCAATATGTACATGAAATATAAAAGACATATTGAAATGTGACTTATACTTAAATATTATATTTCATGGATATATTCTTCTTCAGGGGTGGGTATAACTTGTGCCCAAATTGGAAAATTTGCACATTCACAAAAGCTTCAATTAAACAATGCAAAACATTTGGCGAGCGCAAAATGAAAAAAAAAATCAATCTTGCCAAATGTCAAATGTGAAATTTTTGAATTTGGTGAGCGCTAAATAGGGCGAGCGCCATATTTGGGACTTGCCAAATGGGTTGCATTGGAAAACACCAACCCTTTTGGTTGTATTGTACTTGGACATCCAACCCAAAGGGTTGGACGATCATTTTAGGCCTGAGATGTGTTTTTATTAGAAGATTAAAAATTTTCACATATTTTTGGTTGTGCTCTCCAATAGGTTTGCACGTATTTCAATGCAACTAAAAAACACTAGAATATCATTAAGCTCTCTCTTAGATATCCAACCATGTGATTTGTTTCACATTTTGAGTTTGTTAACGCTTTCATCTTTAATTCCTTTTGTTAGTGTGTCCATTTTTGGTAAAAAACCAACACGTGCTATTTTGGGTATAGCTTTTTACACATTCATCGAATTTCAAAGCAACCTACATTTTTAGAAACTAGACTCCATACTACACAACTAATTTTTTTTTTGATTTTTGATTAGTTTTCAATGATTCTAGGGGGAGCACACTCAAAAATCTGTATTTTAGGATTTGTCCACTTCAAAAATCAGGAAAAAATCATATACTCATTAAAAATTTAGTCAAAAAATTTGGCATAAACTAAAAGGTTTTATCTAATTTCTCACCAAAGTAATTTTAAAAATTCTAAAAAAAAGTTAACATTTTAAAGGGGCCACAACAAATACTATGTTATGTTTTTTGCATAAAAACATGACCACTTTTTGTGGCCCCCCTTTGTGAAGCCCTTAATCTCCACCAATTTCGAAACAAATTAGTAGTTTAGAAAGTATACATGAAGCACTCTGAATTTTGTTCGTGTTGCATTTTCAAATTTGGAGTGTAACTATGTTTAATTTTTTGTTGAAGTTTAGACTTTGCTGGTTTCATAAAAACAGTGGTATCTTAAGACCCCCTTTTGGTACAACATCTTGGTGCACATACCCCATTTCTCTTTGGTACATTGTTCATGCATTATTTAGACCAAATGACATAAAATTCCAATAGTTTGTACCCCATGGACAAGTGAAAGTTGTTTTATCTTGATCTTCTATAGCTATCCTGATTTGAATGTAACCAAAAAATCCATCCATTAATGACATCATGAGCATGTCTCTCTGTCAAATCCACAATGCTATTTATGTTAGGTAAATGAAATCATCCTTTGGGAAAGATTTATTTAGATCTCGAAAGTCTGTAAACACTCTAATTCTTCTGTTTGGTTTGGAAATTGGTACAATGTTGGATATCCATTCAACATAGTCAATTGATATGATAAATCCTACATCCAACAACTTCTTCAATTATGCTTTGACCAAAAGGGATATATATGTGGATGCATCTTCCTTAATTTTTGTTTTATCAATTTGATCCTTGAAGCAATCGATAAATGATGCATGATAAGATCTGGGTCTAAGCCTGACATATCCACATAGAACCAAGCAAGATTGATTTGTTTCTTCTTGAAGAACTTGATAAAATTTTCCTTTTATTGTGCTCACAAAGAAGCTACTAGGTGAATGATCTTAGGAATTTCTTCTGTTCCCATATTGATAGGTTCTATTGGTTCAATAATAACTAAAGATTTGTTCTGATATGCTGGTTGGGGAAGATTGTCACATTGGATGCATCCTTTATTTTTCCTTTTTCTTGATCTAACACTACTGCATTGTAGTTTTCACCATTAGATCTATCATTTATTTTCATATTTTGGCGTTTGAAAGACTTGACATTTTCTCCATAAGAAGTCACGTTATTTAGTTCATGAGTGAATCTTGTATCATAGTCTCTTGCAAATGGAGGATTTTTGGGGTTCAAGTAATCAATTGTAACATTGTCATTGTAAAAGGTCTCAAGCTTAGGTGTGTTTTCTTGCCCCCAATCTATGAGTTTGAGATGCAAAAGAGGAAGGGGATTATCTGGTTGGTTGGCATCAAAGGATATGATGTTAAGACATAATTTTTTTCAAGGTTTATGATAATATCTTCAAGGTCAAGATTAATAATCACCTCAAGGCTATCTGTAACGTCAGATATCTGACCCTCCTTGTAAGAGTCACTCTCGTTATTTTGTGAATCTTTCTCTAGTGGTCTAGACCTCGAACTTTGTCCCTCATTGTAATTTTTAGTAGAGTGGTAAGAGTGAACCACATCCACCTACTTTTTGTCAGAAGACACCTCAGAAAGTCCCCCCCATTCGTGATAATTTGTCTCACCATCCTCTTGCAATTTATGAATTTGCTCAACTAGATTGGTAGTAGCTTTTTCTATGATATCCTCTCGGTAGCCTAATCCTTTTGTGCTGTTGGCAGATGAGAAATTAAGATGCATAGGCTCGATGAGACCTTATTTTCTTAATCCAATGGGATTATGGCCATCATATCCCATTATTTGCATTATAGTGAATCCCTTACCATATTTTTCAAGAGGTAATCGTATGTCTAATTTAGGTGGCTTCAAGTTATTCCCTTCATCTGTATATAGCCATTCTTTGTTGTCCTTTTCTTCACTTTCATCTGATAGAGTACCCCATTTGATAAAAGGCCCTTGAGACTGCTTCCTAGGAATCAAGGATTGTTGTCTTCCCAATGATGGTTTTCCATATGACCTAGGCGAAGGAGGTAACTAGGAAATGCAAAAGGTTTGTTCAATTGAATAATCTCCCATACCCTTGTCCTTGATCTTAATCTTTTGTTTTGTAGATTTTTATGTGTAAGGTAATGAAGTTGCTTTGATAGGAGAAGTAGAGGATGAAGCGACACGATTGTTAGTGTGTGGGGGAAAAAGTGACACTAAGCAAACATGCCCTAATCTCACTTTCAATCACACACTTGTGGAATACGAAAGAGCCTAGAGGTATCACACAATTGGCTACTTCTTTTTGTGGAAGAGAGAGCCACGGGCTACCTATTAGGATTTCTATTCCTTTGTTGTAATTTGAAAGATAAAATGATGCAAGTTCAACTATTAACCCTAAAGTGTAAGTATGAACTAGTAACAAGATTGCAGAATTGAGATTAAACAATGGAAAGCTGTAAACACAAGGACAAGATAAGAATGCAGATGTGTACCTGAGTGAAAATGTTCGGGACAGGGGCGCAGGCACCACTGTCCTGATTTTGCTCCTGAAACTGCTGTTTTGCAACCTGAAAAGCTGTCGGAAATGCTGAAACTTGCTGTCTGACAGAAGGACCAGGGCGCCCAGTGCCCCTATCCCAGGGACCAGGGCGCCCAGCGCCCCTGTCCTGGCAGGACCAGGGCGCCCCATGCCCCTGTCCTAGCTTTCTGGGCTGGAATTTGGTGTGAAGTTCAGTCTCCGTCTGCTTCCGTCGGATCTGCAACTTGCGGCCTCGTCCGAATCTTGAAACCTGCACTTATATCTGAAAAGGTATGGTGGGTGGCTATATAGGGTTTTGCCTTAGTCAAACCCTCGCTTTGGTGATTTCCACCTCCATGAATAGCCAAGTTGTATTGTAAAAGTAATGTGTGTGCAGACCTTGTGTGTGTGCAAGATCCTAAAATGCAAATAAGCAAACTAGAGCAACCTAGAAAGTAAACCCTAATTGCTTGTAAATGATAATGTAAATACCCCAAATCAAGATGTAGAATGATCTAAAGCATGAATACAAATGATGTAATGAAGCTTATGCAAAGACATGAAAACATCATGAAATCATACCCAACCCCAAGGGAGGGGTACAAGCCAATCTTCAGTCGGTGATCCCTTATTGCTCTTCAATGCCTTCAAAGCCCTAAATGGATGAATGAAATTGATGAATGCTTGATGGATGGATGTTGAATGTTGTTGAAGTCTTCAAAGATCCGCTCTTTCGCTGCATAGAAGGTCCCTGAAACCAAAATTCTGGATCCTTTCAAATGAAGAAAGAGAGCTCTTATATATGAAACCCTAGGTCTTAATTTCAACTTTTGGCCGACCTAGAGATTGAATCTCCCACCAATTTCTTGGGGTTAAGCTTTATTTTATGATTGGATCGCGCTCCTAAAATTTCAGGAAAAATGTCCGGGACCGTGTGCACTCCGGGCGCCATGGTCCCAACAACTTTTCGCCAAATTTTCAGGGCCGTCGGATATGATGATTTTAGAGAGAATCCCGAAGTTACAGGTGATTTCGAGATGTTTTGACCCCCAAAATCAAGCCCCCAAGTTCAAAATAGGACCTAATTAGGGTTTTTGATTAAATGATGTATTGGAGGAATAAAATGAAAGGGGCACACTTTAATGAAAAGGGCCCAACTTTATGATATAGGAGATGATAAAATAGGACCTTAGACCTAATTAATTTAATTAATTAAGTGCTAAAGGGGAAATGCAATGCAAATGCAAAATGCGCCAAGGTGGGTGCTAAACTAGGTGTGAAATTGTACCACCCTAGCAAGTGCGTTCAATTTACGACGGTACATTTAGCCCCCACTTTAGCGGTCATATGAACACTACGTGCATATGAAAGCTAAAGTACAGAAAAGTAAACATTATTTGAAAAAGGATATATCCATAAGTCTGTTGAACGAAGCCCCCAGCGGTATCTGCAGTACATAGTTAGGAACCGCACCCTACAAAACACACGTTAGATCACAAAATCACCTAATGCTTACTAAGGAAGGTGATGAAAATTCGAGGGTAGCTATATGCCCCCCCCTGTTTCGGCTTGCTAATTTTAGTGAGTTGACACAGGGTATCATGTTTACCACTTCGAATTGTTAAAGAATATTGATGACAAATGCTCACAAGAAGATTTGATATGAGATCAAAAACTAATGGAGAATCATTTGGTAAGAAAGAGGACTAAATCTCAATTCCAACACAACAAAGAGTGTGAGGATTTGAGAGTTCTCTAACACAAGATGAAAACAAAATGCAAAGAGAAGAAAAGAAAGGAAAAAAGAATGAATACACACATTGGTGATCCATGAGAAGAATGGTGAGAGAGAAAACATGGACTTCTCGCCCCTAGATCTTGTCTAGGTGATCCATGGGAAAAAGGATATGGAAAACTAGCCCCTAGAGTCTGTCTAGGTGATCCATGTAAGGGAGGAGAGTGAGAAAGTCTAGCCTTATGCCGCTAGTTCCACTCAACCTCGTGCATGTGTGTGTAAGTGAGGTTAGAAGCACCTCATAGGAGTCTATGCCCGAGTATGCTACAACCTATATATGTATAGTACAAAAGCGTGACATCTCGCTCTAAGAGTTTGTGCTCTGGTTCTGAGAATAATCACCTTGCATAAAAGAAAAATGGAGACATCTCGCTCTAAGAGTCTATGCTCTGGTTCCGAGAATGACCCATTTCTCAAAAAGTGTAATGTTTATGTCATAAGCAAAGTAGAACAAAGATACCTACCTTCATCACAAAAGAAGATACCCCAAAAATGCAACAATGTCATAGATCCAAGCAAGAGAGTTTTGCACTCTTTAAGCAAGGATAAGATAGTTGAAAAGGGATATCTTGTAATATGTGTAAAGGAGATCCTTAGAGGAGAAGAGATCTTTGTACAAAAGACACCTATCCCCGAGAGGAATTGTTTTAGACAAATATAACACCTTCTAGAATAAGACAAAGAAGAGAATAAGAATGCGATACTTCCTTCTTTTGCGAGGTGAAAGTGATTCTTAATGAAGGATGACACTCTTTTTAACCCAATTGGGAGAGTGAATTCATTATGGATGTATTTTACCAAGTGCAAAAGAGGTTGTAGTCAAGGACTTACACCTCTTGTAAGAGAGAATCCTTGAACAAACGACAACAAATGCATACAAGGAATAACATCAAGTAATAAAGTTCACACCATCCACGAAATAGGAAAAAGTGGATCCTTAGATAAAAATAAGGAAAGATCATTGCCTCCCAAGGATAAGGACAATGAGAAGGACTTACACAATCTTCTAGGGAGAGATTTAGACATAAGAAAAATGTACTACATACTCACATGAGTTCATGCAAGCAAGACATTAGTGCATGTAAAATGCTCCTCACAAGAAGTGGGTAGGATAAGAAAGAGAATACACATCTTCTCCCATATCTAGGAAAAGAGAATTCTAAAGGAAATATGATCAATATTTCCACACTATTACCCCAAAGGGAAATTTTAACCATAAAAGGAAGAGATGTATGAAATCACTCTTGTCCCCATAGGAACAAGAGATACATAGAAAATTAGGCTATTATGTTGCTTCAAAAATATGATTGCACTTGAAATTGTACCATCATGAATGACAATGAGCCCCCAGTAAAGAGCTACCAATGTCACATAATGATGAGCAACATAATAGCCATTAATGCTATTTAAAGACATGATAGATTGAATGAGGTATTTGAATATGACATGCTAAATTCTCAACTATAAGTGAGATCAAAAACATGTATAAAGTGATAAAAATTGAAGAAGAAAAGTTACGAGAAATCTTAGAAGAAAGATGAGTGTAATTTATTAGAGCCTTATCCCTGGAGGAAAGAACTTTATGATGAATAGGAGATAAAGATTCATAAGTGGATTTAGAAATTTGAGGGGAGTCATAAAGAGATTTTTTCATCGCCAAGATTTCCTTATGAGGGGAATGAGAGTTGATAGAAGTAGAAGATGATTTAGTTGAAGTGAGATCATCATCACTACTAAATATAGCATTCACACTGAGAGATGGTCTTTTAGATGCTTTGGTGGGCTTAGAAAGATTATATCCAAGTCCAAATGAATATTCATGCATGTTATGTTCTAAAGGAATTTTAATTCCTTGTTCATTTGCGCCACAACCATTTCCACTATAGCCACTCTTAGCCAAAATATGAAAACCACGACCATAACGATTAGCCATTTCAGAAAGAAAAGGTGGTTTTTCATAAGACAAAGAATCAAATTCTTCAGAATTAGAGGTATGAGGAGAAGAACTTTGAGAAGCAGCCACAAAATTATTGCTCATAGGTTCAGGTAAGACTGATTGATCTCTAGTTTCTTCCTTCTTTTTAACTTTAAGCTCTCTAGGAGGAACCCTATACTCACCTACAAAGGTGGGATTAAAATCAAGAGATCCCCAATCATCTTCTGCGAGAACCTTCTTAGGATCAAAAGCCTTTTCATGTGTAGATTCAAGTTGAGAAGAATCTTCTTCGGGAACTTCAGACTCATCCAAAGAATTTTGATTATCAGAGGGTGATGATTCATCCATAGGTATCTTGTTTAACGAGTCATCACTAGAAGAGGAAGGCTTAGAAGAACTCCCTTTGGAAGTAGATGTTTGCAAACAAGCTTGAAAATTAGTATCACCTATCAAGGTATATGTCTTATTATTATAAATAAATTTAACTTGTCTATGCAATGTAGAGGGGACAACTTGCATACTATGAATCCAAGGTCTCCCTAATAACAAGTTGTATGTTAGATTTCCTGACATAACATGGATAGGAGTACGCAAAGTAACAGGTCCCACTATGATGGGTAAGGTGATAATACCTAATGAAGACTTAGCCACATTATCAAAGCCTCGAATGGGATGAGGGTCAGGCTCAATAAGGGATGTATCCACGTTCATCTTATGCAATAGATTACTGCTACACACATTAAGGCCAGAACCATTATCTACCAGTGTTCATCTTATAGCAGTGTCACTTATGATAACCACAATCATCAAGGGATCATATTGATGTTAAATTTCACTAGTAGGCAACTCATCTTGTGTGAACACAATTTGAGCTTTAGGATTCATCACAGAGTTAACCAAAGACACTATATTACTAGATGTATTAGGTGGAGGAACATTCAAATCTTTCAAGGCATCTTGTAACATTCCATGATGAGCGGAAGAAGTTTGGATCAAATCCCAAAGGGATATCTTAGCAGGAGTAGTTTTAAGTTGTTCTATGAGATCATAGTCCTTACTAAGCATTTGTGAAATACGAGGAGCTTGGGGAAGAATAGGTTGGGAAGGAGGAAGTGAAGTCGGGATAACTGGAGGAGGATTAGGCTGCCTATTATTTCTAGTATTATAGGTATGAGCAACCGCATTATAACTCTCTCTAGTCAGTTGCTTAGCATACTCATAAGGGCTCTTAGTAGAATAACCTCCTTGCATAGTAATAATAGGTTTCTTAGGAGTGCAAAAAGAATCATTAGCATAACCACCTTGAACCACTAAAATAGGCTTATTTAAAGGTTGAGAATTTTGAGAAGGACAAGCACCTTGGACAGTGAAGAGAGGTTTGTTAGGTGTTTCATTCACACGTATCAAATTAATTGAGGATGGTTTAGAGGAATGAACAAAAGTGTTGCAAGAATTATTGATAGTCTTCTCTTGCACTAAAATCTTATCACAGATTAGATCAATTTTAGGAGAGAGACAAGGGGTAGGCATTGATGTTCCAGTAGGAAGAGTAATACTAGGAAAGGTCATATCATCCTTTATCATCAAAGGATCTACATGGGGAATAAAATCTCTAGGAGAAGGATCAACATTACTCTCTAAAGTCTCACTTTTGAGATGGAGATCTTTGAAAGAGATGTTAACCATCTTGTTTAGAACTAGGGTTTCCTTATGAGTAGAACCAAGTTGAGGAGAGGGAGATGCTTTATTTTTAGAGGGAGAATGATTGAGATTCAAGGAAGGTGAGAAACTATCAAGGGAGTTTTCAATCTTGATTTCATCCCCTTTGGCTATGGGTAGAGAATAATCTATACCTTCTTCTAATGGTTCATCCCAAATAGTGAGGTTGTTGAAAGGAATGTTTGAAGTATTGTCAATTTCGGGAGAGGAGATAACATTGTTTATTAATTCCTCATCCTTAGGAGGGAGAGCATCAATAGATGTGTTAAACTCATCATCTTTCCTCAAAATATGTTCAATATGATCTTTAGGGGAGAGAGAATTAAGGAAATTGCTTTTTATTTCATCTTCTTTCTCTAAGGGATGCTTATGGGTAAGACAAACTTTACGAGAAGGGTAAGCATTTATCATTAATTCATCATCTCTAGTGGGAATTTTGTTGGAAAAGGAAATGCCATCACTAGGAAATGTAGGGATAATGTCATCTTCTTGCACAACAGGATCCTCATGAAGGGAACGTTTTTTAGGAGCCACAAAGTCATCAAGGGCATCATCCAACAAAGCATGATCATGTCTATTAAAAGGTTTATCTTTTGATTCAAAAGGAGATATCTCTTCATAGAGGGGATCATTGAAAACAACCATGTTACAATATTTAGTGGAAGAGTTGGTAGGAATGTACCCTTGAGAGGAATCATTCGACTTATCTTTCTCATCACAACGAAATGGCATAGTAACAATGTTTATGAGTTTTTGGTAAAATGAAGGTTTGGTATCTTTAGGTTTCAAAAACTCATCTAAAGCTTCATCTAACTCATAATCATCACAAATATGAACATCTTGCAAATAAAAATATGACATTTTGAAATAAAAATTGCACACAATGCAAAGAAACAAAACACACTCTTTCTTTTCCTTCTTTTTTTTTTTTTTCTTTTTTTTTTTTGAAAATGAAACTTAAATGAAACATGCTAAATCTAGATTTAGATCTAACAAATGTAATGCAAGAGAAAGCAATAATAAGATTCATCTCGGGTTCACCAAAATGTGTGGGGGAAAAAGTGACACTAAGCAAACATGCCCTAATCTCACTTTCAATCACACACTTGTGGAATACGAAAGAGCCTAGAGGTATCACACAATTGGCTACTTCTTTTTGTGGAAGAGAGAGCCACGAGCTACCTATTAGGATTTCTATTCCTTTGTTGTAATTTGAAAGATAAAATGATGCAAGTTCAACTATTAACCCTAAAGTGTAAGTATGAACTAGTAACAAGATTGCAGAATTGAGATTAAACAATGGAAAGATGTAAACACAAGGACAAGATAAGAATGCAGATGTGTACCTGAGTGAAAATGTTTGGGATGGGGGCGCGGGCGCTACTGTCCTGATTCTGCTCCTGAAATTGCTCCTGAAACTACTGTTTTGCAACCTGAAAAGCTGTCAGAAATGCTGAAACTTGCTATCTGACAGAAGGACCAGGGCGCCCAGCGCCCCTGTCCCAGGGACTAGGGTGCCCAGCGCCCCTGTCCTGGCAGGACCACGACACCCCACGCCCCTGTCCTAGCTTTCTGGGCTGGAATTTGGTGTGAAGTTTAGTCTCCGTCTGCTTCTGTCGGATCTGCAACTTGCGGCCTCGTCCGAATCCTGAAACCTGCACTTATATCTGAAAAGGTATGGTGGGTGGCTATATAGGGTTTTGCCTTAGTCAAACCCCCGCTTTGGTGATTTCCACCTCCATGAATAGCCAAGTTGTATTGTAAAAGTAATGTGTGTGCAGACCTTGTGTGTGTGCAAGATCCTAAAATGCAAATAAGCAAACTAGAGCAACCTAGAAAGTAAACCCTAATTGCTTGTAAATGATAATGTAAATGCCCCAAATCAAGATGTAGAGTGATCTAAAGCATGAATACAAATGATGTAATGAAGCTTATGCAAAGACATGAAAACATCATGAAATCATACCCAACCCCAAGGGAGGGGTACAAGCCAATCTTCAGTCGGTGATCCCTTATTGCTCTTTAATGCCTTCAAAGCCCTAAATGGATGAATGAAATTGATGAATGCTTGATGGATGGATGTTGAATGTTGTTGAAGTCTTCAAAGATCTGCTCTTTCGCTGCATAGAAGGTCCCTGAAACCAAAATTCCGGATCCTTTCAAATGAAGAAAGAGAGCTCTTATATATGAAACCCTAGGTCTTAATTTCAACTTTTGGCCGACCTAGAGATTGAATCTCCCACCAATTTCTTGGGGTCAAGCTTTATTTTATGATTGGATCGCGCTCCTAAAATTTCGGGAAAAATGTCCGGGACCGTGTGCACTCCGGGCGCCATGGTCCCGACAACTTTTCGCCAAATTTTCAGGGCCGTCGGATATGATGATTTTAGAGAGAATCCCAAAGTTACAGGTGATTTCGAGATGTTTTGACCCCCGAAATCAAGCCCCCAAGTTCAAAATAGGACCTAATTAGGGTTTTTGATTAAATGATGTATTGGAGGAATAAAATGAAAGGGGCACACTTTAATGAAAAGGGCCCAACTTTATGATATAGGAGATGATAAAATAGGACCTTAGACCTAATTAATTTAATTAATTAAGTGCTAAAGGGGAAATGCAATGCAAATGCAAAATGCGCCAAGGCGGGTGCTAAACTAGGTGTGAAATTGTACCACCCTAGCAAGTGCGTACAATTTACGATGGTACAGTTAGGTACAACAACTTTTGGTGTAGGCCTAATGGTATTGCAATACTGAAAAGGATTGCGATCTCCTTGGATAGTTATTTCTTGAACATTAAGAAGAAACTTCAAGCATTAGTGATATGTAGATGGGACAAATTGCATTGTGTGGATCCAAGTATGTCCAAGGAGTATATTGCATTCCAAGGCAAGATCAAGCACTTGGCAAACCACATCTTTTTCCACTGGTCCAATTTTGATAGGTAAAACAACTGATCATTTGGATGCTCTTTCTTCTTCATCATAAGCCTTAATAGTAATATTCTTCTCGGGATCTATTGAATTTTTAGAAAAACCCAATGCAAGGACTAATTTGAAAGTACAACTATTTAAACTGACCCCTCCATCTATAAGGACACATTTGATTCTATACTTATGGATGAGTACTTCTATACAAAGGGGTGCATTGTGAGGTTGATTTATGGCCATATCATCATGTTTTGTAAAAGATAAAAAATGCGGTGTGGTAAGATGTCTCACCATGGCTTGAAACTATGCATGGTCAAGGTGAGGGTACAATTGTTTCTTGTAGATATTTCTCTAGGATATCTTTATAAGTTGGTGAGAGATGCAAAATCTCTAAGATATATATATGGGTTGGTGTTTTCTTAAGCTGATCCAAGACATTATATTGAGTGGATACAGAAGATGGTTTGGGAGGTGCTCCTTGGAGGGTAACCTTTCCTTGATGGGTGGTAACATTACACTCAGGTTTGTTTTTTATGATGATCACATTTGCATATAAGTCACATTTGGATATATGATTGATGACATAGTCATATGATTCATTTGTATAATTGACTTTATCCTTTCCTTTCATTGAGGATCTTCTCTTTTCATAGTTTGGAAGTGGATCCTTGAATGCCACATGTTCATCATTAGATTTATGACCATCAACTATTATATATCACCCCTATCTATCGAGTCTTGAATAGTGTTTCTCAGCCTCTAACAATCATTCATTTTGTGTCCTTTGCTCATATGGAACTCACAAAAATCAGTATCATTCCACCATGGTGGTTTGACAGTGGGTTGATAATCCCTTGCTTTGGGAAGAGCAATAAGATTATTTGAAAGAATCTTCTTCAATGCCGATTCAAGTGGTTCTCCCAATGGTGTAAATTTTCTGCGAGGAGCATATGGAACTCTTGGTTTAGTCATGTTATTGTTGGTTTGATTTTTGGTATTGTGTTATGGTCCTAATAGATTTAAGATGGGTTCTTTTGGTTTAAGATTTTGAGCATCTACAACACCATCATTCACAATGTTTTTATTTTTAGTCCAAAATCTTGATTTGTCATTATTGTTTTTGTTGCTTGGACTAGATGTATCCTTGTAAATTTTGATTTGTCCTTTATCTATCAACACTTTTTCTACAAGATGTCCTTTGTAATAACCTTTTTAAAAGAAGGTGGACATTGAAATTGTAGTTGATATCTCAGTTCAACATTTAGATTATGGACAAATATCTCTATCTTTTGTTGCTTTGGTATGTCATAGGGACACTTTCCTGCGAGTTGTCTCCATCTTTGCAAGAAACTAGTGAAATATTCTCCATTTATTTTTTTAATATTGCAAAGATCTCGCATTGAACCCTCATGTTCTATACTGTAGGATAAATGAGTTATAAACTTGTCCACTAGCTCATTGAATGATCTAATTCCAGGTGGTAAACGGTAAAACCATTCTATATCTTGACCACCTGGAAGCTCTTTGGAAAAAGTCACATTAGATATGTCTCATTGTGAGAGACTTCCAAGAGAGTAACACAAAATTCTCTAATGTGGTCATTTGGCTCTCCTTTCCCCTTGTACTTGTCAAATTTTGGAATTTCAAAATTTGGAGGAAAGGGTATCATTGCCAAACTTCTATCAAAATGGTATGGAGATATATCCTCTAATGAGTATTGCTTTGGTGAAGATCCTTCTTGTATCTTTGCAAGTTTTTGTTGGAGATCTTGAATTTGTTGCACAAGTGTACTTAAAGGATTCACTAGAGGATTCTTATCTTTCTTGTTCTTCTTCTTATATTGATCTCAACTTCATTTGTGTTTGTGTTGGCATTTGTTTCATTATTAGTTGCTCCTTTTAATTTTGAGACATCAAAATCATGTGGGAGTTTTACACCTTGTTGTACAAGCATAAGGAACTATTTCTCTCTATCCTTTTCCAAAAGTGTAAAATTTTGGGTCTTGTGATGCATCAAGAACATGTCCCTCTAATATATCACTAGAATTCTCATGATCACTATCGAGATCATGTATTTGTCTTGAAGTTTCTCCAAAAAGATTTGTTGGATATAGTTCTTTTGTGCTCTTGATTCAACCATACAAGATTTTTGAAATGATGATGAAGTGAATCTAGTGTATGAAGTTTGTATAGATGTTGGATGAATGATTGTTTGTTTTGATTTGGGTGAATAAGACTGAACCAAAATTTTAAAGTGTTGTCTTGATATTGTGTTGAAAGGATAATCTTGAACTATTAAGGAATAGTGATGCAAAGTAAGTCAAATTGGAGATGATAGATCTCTCTATGGTGGTGACTAAGTCAAGATTTGATACTAGTATAGCTCCTAGGTAAAGGAAGATAAATCCTGATAGGGGAACTAACCAAGTTGTGATAATGAAGATCTCAAAAGCACTAAGAGAATCTTAATTTCTGCCTAAGTTAGGTTTCTATCTATGAAATGTATTTTTTAAAAATCTGTCTCATATGGATCTAGTTTGAATGTATGGTTTTCTGAAATGGACTTTTTATGAAAAGAGTATCTGAATCTGATTTTTATTTTCTCCCTAGACTTGTGTTTCTACTCTTTGTTGCAAATGCACTAAAATACAAGCTCTAAAAAAATTTGTAAAATCACTAAATGATTGCTCAAATGCGCCACTTTATGTTTTAAAAGCGCTACTATTTTTGGCAGATGTGCTACTCTATGTGACAAATGCGCTACAAAAATTGTCAAATGCACTAAATAAAGTCTCAAATGCGCTAAAATATGTGTCAAAAAGGCTCTAATAACTTCCAAATGAACTCTCAAATGCACCACTCTGTGTGTTTCCTAAGAATTTTTGCTATTTTTGTTTAAATTTTTCAATAATTTTGGTCAACTTTTTTCTATTTTTTTTATGTTTTTGAGATGATTTTTTCTATTTTTGACAAGAAAAACACAATAAGAAAAAGATGACACAATGATTATTTGAATAATAAAATAAAAGAACATACAACATTTACAACCTAGAGGTTTGGCCAAGACAATACCTGTTGAATCCCCTTGCAATAGAACATTGCATTTAATCAGATAGATAGAAACTTGGTAGCACTATCTCGGGCCCTTACAAGGCACCCACTTCTTGGGAATACCAAGCTTCAAATTTCTAAAGATCTGAAGATCTTGAGAAATTTATCTCAAATTGAAGAGTACATGAAGGGTGTCTTCGGAACGCATGTTTCACAATTCCCGAGTCAACAAGTAGAAGGTGGGCTACTAAAACAATTGGTTCTTGGTGAGGGAACTTCAATGGAACCTGGTGTCTACCCATGCGGTAGTGACTCACTTAAGAGCTTGTCCCAATCCTTGTTAAAGGATTTTTATGCATCTCACACAAATGTGGATACTGGGGGAACCATCAGTGTAGATGCATGTCACCAAGGAATCATGGTTTTCACCTGACTTTTTAATTTATATAGTGGGTTGAAGAAATACCGCATGGGTCGTTCCCTCTCACTTGGCCTTAAGGGATTCTTGGGAGGCCGACCCTCTAAATGGGTTTTAACAAAGAAAATAAAAGAAAGTGAGTTTGGCTTTCTTATCACCTAATTAAGGGGAGAGTATCTACCTATCACTTTTTGAAGACATAAAAACCACTTGTTAATTACCTTCCTAGATTAAATATAAGTGCAACTACTTTATCAAAGAAAAATATTGTATGCAAGTTGTATGCTGTTAATTAAACCAGCTACTTTAAATATGTTAAACAAAAGATGATTGAATTACAAAGCCCTTAATTAATCTAAATGTGATGCAAAGTTGTTTGTTCATTTTTAGTAATTTCTGCACAAAAAACCTGCATAGAAAATGTTAGTATAAAAAATTATCTAATCTTTCCTATCATTTTTCTTTCTTTTTTTTCCCCTTCTCTATTACAAATGTGCCACAATGGAGTCTATATGCGCTAAAAAAATAGTAAAAGAGCTAGAAAACTAGATGAATGTGCTAGTATGGAGAGTAAATGCACTGGAAGATGGGGTGGATGCGCTAGGAAAAGTGGTAATTGCACTAGAGAAAGTAGTAAATGCGCTAGAAAAAATAGCAAAAGTACTAAAAGAGGAAATTGTCATGAATGCACTCTGGTGTCAGTTTGAGAAATTTGGGTCTCTGTCACAGATGCGCTAGACTAGAGAGTAAATGCGCTAAAATGTCCTTCAAAACTTACATGCACTTCAACTTCAAAGAAAATATTAAAGACAAGGAAAATCCCCACGGTGGGTGCCAAAAATGTGATGTGGAAATCTAATTAATTGTAAGACTAGCAACAAAGCTACCACAAGACTCTAAAATCTTATAAAGTAACCAAATCACCAATGAAAAAAAATTAAAATAAGTAAACTTAAAGAGTTAAACCTTCACGTTGTTGGCAATTTGGAGGAATTTATTATGTGTTGCATTGATGTTTTGTCATTGATGGCAACACTAACTGTTTCGGTTGTTTACCGATTTCCAGTTGGTTTCGGTAGAATGGTTGGATTATGATATTGATCTGGTATGCTTCGGTATGTTTTGGTATGTGGAATTGGTTTAGATTGGTTATTCATGTGTTCTGATGCATATCACATTCAGTTGGTTCGGGATTTGATGAATCAGATACTATCATTTGTTCTAGTACAACCTTTTGGTTACCGGTAAGGGTTTTACTGGCAGCACTTTATTGAAGATATTTTGAGGAATCTGATAAATGGTGTTGGTGCAGCTTGTAAAAGGTTATCCGGATGCTGATGGTTATCATGTTCATGTTCCAGTTGTTCATGGTGTTTCATTTGGCTTATGGCGACCTATTATAGGTCCGATGGTTATTCTGCTAGGTTATGGACCAGTTTATGTAAGGTGTGGGTTGATGCTGCCGATGCATTACTGATTGGATTCATTGATTGGATTATGTTGTTTCGGTCTTAGGCCAACTTGGTTGATCATTAGTTTGTGAGGTTAAGTTATGAATTTATTGTATTATCTTTTAGGTGGCCGACCTAATTATTTAGGTCCTGGGTTGGTATAAATGTGATGTAAGAACTTTTTGTAGATCATGTATGGTATGGGTTATGGGATTATCTGTATGCGAACAATGTTGTAATCATATGCATAGGTTTTGGTTGATCATAGGTGATCGAATTGGGTTTGTGGAAGAGATTTAAGCCCTTTGGTATTAGGCTCAGCCAAAACTGTACTCATGTATGGGAGATGCTATACTTGTAGTTCAATCTTCATTCCAGATTGTTGTTCGATGTTTTCTGTAGTCAGTGAGACTCCTTTTGTGATGAGCAGTGTGCTATAGGTTGTTGGCCTTCCTGCATGTGCAGGCCCCTTATTGTACTATTTATTCATTTGATCAGTGGATAGATATTGTGGGTCTCTAATCCCATCGTGGTTTTTTCTATTTGAGGTTTTCCACGTATAAATATGTGGTGTTATGGTGCTCATCTTTGTGGTTGCATTGTTTCTTATTGTTGTATGCTTTTATGTTTACCAGTTGCTGAGTTGTTGTATCAATAAGGTTAAATTTCTCCATTCTGGTAGAACACTGATTCACCCCCCCTCTCAATGTTCTTGGATCCCATCAATTGGTATCAAAGCCTGGTGCCTTAGAGTAAGTCTAACAACTTGAGGAAGATCATGTATCCAGAATCTATGGAGATAAGTTTAAGGAAGGAAATTCAAGTAGAACTTGAAGACTATGATGTTGAAAGATTGAGGAACATGAAGTTGCAAGATGAGTTGAGATCTACAAAGGAATTTATTTTTACTCTACAGGATAGGTTGTCATCTGCCCAAGCTAAAAGGAAGGAACTTTTACAAAATTAGGATGATGAAGAGAAGGATTCCCTTAAGGAAGAATGTCAGAAGCCGAGTTAGGAGAATATTGTCATGAAGAATGAAATGCAAGCCCTAACTATGAGGATGTCTAAGGAGATTGAAGACCATAAGAAGAATGAAGAAAATCTTGCTATATCTCTGAAAGATAGATATGAGGAATGCATTAGGTTGGCACATGAGAATGATGTGTTGAGAACTAAATTGGTGCAATCACAAAACAATGAGCAAGAATTGGAAAGAATGGTAACAATCCTAAGTGTAGATCTGGATACCACAAATCAAGATTTGAGCATGGAGAAAGCTTCGATACCACAAATCAAGATAACACATCTGGTTAGAAGGTCAATCAAAATTAGAGGTCACTGGTAAGGCAACCCAATGCACATAGATTTAATGGTAGATGCTTTGTTTGCAATAAATTTTCTCATATGGCAAGACATTGTAGAAATAGAGAAAATCAGGATAATAAGGCAGTTCCTGGTCAGTGTTCAAATTGTAATAAGTATGGTCATAGGACAAAAGATTGTAGAATGAATGTGAAATGTCATGCATGTGGAAAGTTTGGACATATGGCTAATCAATGCAGGTCAAGGAATGGTCAAGGTTACAATAAGGCAATTTTGAAGAACAATGTCACTTGTTATGCATGCAACAAAGTAGGACATATTGCTAAATTTTGTAGAAGAAAGAACCTACCGACAGGAAGTGATAAATCTAATGAGAAGGGAAAGAAAAAGGTTGATAACATTCAGAAGGAGCATGAGAAGAAGTGGGTTATGAAGTTTGAGGCTCAATCAACAAAATCAATTGCCCCAGATGTTCATTTGGCTGAAGGACTTACCTCGGTTACTCAACCGACAAAGCAGAATGTTCCTGTACCAGCAGGAAACTCATCCAATAACTAAGGCATTCGCCTTAGGGGGAGGAAAATTGATGAAAGATCTTGCATTGCCCCTAGTAGTGGTTTGAAAGCCTTTTTCAGATCTTTGGAAGTCAGTTTGAAGGTTAACTGATATAGATTTGTTGGATCTTGGATCTAGTTTGGTTTATCGGTAAGTCAATTTATGAGTTATGGTTTGGTCATACATCTATAGTTAAGTATTTCAGAATCTCTAGTAGTGAATTGGAAGTTTGATCCTAGATGTGATGAAGGGATATTTCTTGGTTACTCTAATAAAAGCAAAGCATCTTGCTGTCCTTTTCTCTGTTGTTGGTTTTTTTGCTGGTCTTTTGCAGCTGTCTTGTTTTGTTTCCTTCTTGAATATCTTTTGAATGTAATCAGGTTTCGGGTCCCTTAAAACCTGTTTTTACTTAATCAAAAACAAGAGATTGCAGAGAATTATGGAGAGCATAAATGTCAAGATGGATGAGCGGTACAAAGGTCAAATCAAAGTGAGAACCGGAAGTAGAAATGGTCATAACTAAACTGATAGCACCTGTACCGGGATAAAATGTTGAACTAGTTACCTCGACAATATCAGAAAATTCAACAGTAATTTAAGATCAAAGCAGAGAAACAAAAAGTCAAAAGATTCCTAGGTATGTAAGGTTGAAATATTCAGAAGATCAGATAATTGGACAAGAAGAAGGTTGGTAGCTGATGAGGTATGCTTAATTTCTTTAATTGTACCGACATCAGTTATTGAAGCTTGTAAGGATGAATGTTGGATGAAAGCTATGGAAGAGGAATTGGATCGGTTAGAAAAGGACAATGCATGGACTTGGATGTTATTGGAACTAGGCTTGATTGGTTTGCAATGGATATTCTCAGAAGGAAGGAATTGATTATGTTGAATCCTTGCTCTAGTAGCTAGGATTTTCATATATTTTCAAGGATTTTCTGGTATGGTTTTTGTTTTATGATGACTTTACACTATGAGCATGTTCAGATACAGACTGGGCTAGAGATATAGGTAACCAGATAGGCTCATCTGGTGAAGCTTTCTTTCTTGGAAAGAAACTTGTTTCATGGATCAACAAGAAGCAGTCATGTACTTCTTTATCTACTATTGAAGCTGAGTTTGTTGTTGTTGATACTAACTATAAACAAGTTCTATGGATGAAGAAAATGTTGAAGGATATAAAGCTAGATTGTAATGAACCAGTAGTTATTCATTGTAATAACTCTGTTGCTATGGACATTTCAAAGAATCTAGTATTTCTATCAAGTAAAATTTTCTAAAGGAGTAGGTGGAAGAAAATGAAGTCAGATTGGTTTGAGGAATCATTTGAGTACTTTAGAGACAGGTTGGGGTTTTCTGTCCCTCTGGTAGAGACCCGAGTGATGCTGATTGGAATCAATCTGGTATGCATTATCAGAGCTATTATTCATTCCGGATTGATGTGTTGGTGCTACTAATCAGAGGGAGTAGTCAGCTGTATGGTTCAGAGGATTTATGATTTTTCTTTAATGTTTATATCAGATTTCTGGCATTGATGTCAAAGGGGGAGATACATTTATGTGAAAACAAAGCTTAACATAGATATCACTCTAAGGGGGAGATTATTGGCACAAGAAGGAGGAAATGAATTTTAGATTGGTTGTATCCCATTGGGGGAGTTTGGTTCAGGTCTATGGATGGTTAATTGGTAAAAAGATACTTGGTTCAGAACCTCATTGTCATATCATCTTGGGGAGATTGTTGGCTGTCTTCCATTGGGGGAGACTTGTTTGACATTTCTTGGCACTTGGATGTTTTTCACATCTAGTGTTGCCATCAATGCCAAAGGGGGAGATTGTTTGCAATTTGGAGGAATTGATTGTGTGCTGCATTGATGTTTTGTCATTGATGGCAACACCGCCTGTTTTGGTTGTTTACTGGTTTCTGGTTGGTTCCGATAGAATGGTTGGATTATGATATTGATCTGGTATGCTTTGGTCTGTGGAATTGGTTTGGATTGGTTATTCATGTGTTTTGATGCGTATCACATTTAGTTAGTTCAAGATTTGATGACTTAGATACTATGATTTGTTCTAGTAAGACTTTTGGTTATCGACAAGGGTTTTACCGACAATGCTTTTTTGAAGATCTTTTAATGAATCCGATAAGTGGTGTTGGTGCAACTTCTAGAAGGTTATCCAGATGCTGATGGTTATCATGTTCGTGTTCCAGTTGCTCGTGGTGTTTCATTTGGCTTATGATGACCTATTATAGGTCCGGTGGTTATTCTGCTAGGTTATGGACCGATTTATGTAACGTGTGGGTTGATGCTGCCGATGCGTTACCAGTTGGATTCATTGAATGGATTATGTTGTTTTGGTCTTAGGTTGACTTGGTTGATCATTAGATTGTGGGTTTAAGTTATGAATGTATTGTATTATCTTTTAGGTGGCCGACCTAATTGTTTAGGTCCCAGGTTGGTATAAATGTGATGTAAGATCTCTTTGTAGATCATGTATAGTATGGGTTATGGGATTATTTGTATGTGAACAGTGTTGTAATCATATGCAAAGGTTTTGGTCGATCACAAGTGATTGAATTGGGTTTGTGGAAGAGGTTTAAGGCCTCAGATATTGAGCTTAACCAGAACTGTACTCAGACATGGGAGATGCTATACTTGTAGTTCAATCTTCATTCCAGATTGTTGTCTGATATTTTCTATAGTCAGTGAGACTCCTTTTGTGATGAGAAGTGTGCTCTAGGCTGTTGGCCTTCCTGCATGTGCAGGCCCCTTATTGTAATATTTACTTATCTGATCAGTGGATAGATATTGTGGGTCTCCAATCCCACCATGTTTTTTCCTCTTTGAGGTTTTCCACGTATAAATATGTGGTGTTATGGTGTTCATCTTTGTGGTTGCATTTTTGCTTATTGTTATATACTTTTATGTTTATCAATTGGTGAGTTGTTGTATCAATAATGTTAAATTTCTGCATTCTGGTAGAACACTGATTCACCACCCCTTCTCAGTGTTATTGGATCCCAACACATGTATGTTCCATTGTGTCCTATCAACCATGATCTTGTTGTTAAGATTACTCTCAGAATGCACATATATTGCTTCAAGATGACAATGAGTTGAATGGACTTTGTGGTATGTGAAATACAATTGAGTGAAACTAGTACAATGCAACTATAATGATGATAGTTATGATAAAAAAAATGAAAGGATGAAGCTATTATGAGATGAAAATCTGCTAAATGTTCTTATACTAAGCCAAATACACACTTTTAAATTGCTTTGTTTGCTCGAAAACTATAATGCTTGAATTCTCTAATAGTGAATAGTCTCAAATGTTGGCTAAAGGCTTCCCTTTATATGTTTTCATGGCTAAAATTAAAGGTGGCAAAGATCAATGGTTGAAAGCGAGTCTTGAGATCATGGATGAATGAGATGTGAGAGATAAAGGGGGAAGATGTTCCTCCTATGATGACAAGATGGAGGACAAGGTGGAAAGAGATACACTTGACAACATTCTCACCTTGACCAAGGATGAAGACTCCAAAGATGTAGGATAGTTGGAGAGAATATAGGTTTCCCGAGACATGAAGGATTCAACAATCCATGGAGGTTGGAGAAGATTTAGATTTCCTAGGACAAGTGGACAATGAGTCTTTTTGACCAGGTTGATGTGGACAAAACCACCCTCTAAGATATAGGGATGTGAGAGGGAATATAGGAAATAGAAGGACACATAAGTCTCCTCATCATATTGATTAGTGATGATGTTGAATATAATTGTGGAATTAAATATTAAAAATATTTAATTTGTTTAGCCACATGTTGATGAAGTGGCATGATGATGTGGGAGATGAGATGGAAGAAATGCTGTGGAATTTATAATTGAAGACTTAGGTTAGGTGAATAATTAAACAATTTAGGATTAAATTTAATTAAGATTGACTTTAGAAGAATTATGATGAATTTTAATTAAATAATTATGTTTAATTAATAAATTGGTTTAGAGGAATAAGACAAATGAATCAAATAAATAAATTATTCAACTTATTCATTAATAGAAGAATAAAGCCATTAAATAAATAATTAATATTTATTTAATTATCTCTAGTCATTGTTAGGTGTATATACTAATAACCATGTTTTTCAAATAAGGATGGAAGAAAATAGGAGAACTCTAGATGATAGAGCTCGAACCTTGAATGCAATTAACTCCAATATGAGTGATTTGGGGTATTAATAGTAGTCTTGTACTTTTGTGCATGGACAATTTAATATGTGGTTCTCCATGGCAGTCAATGTTCAAGAGCTAATGGTCAACAATAAGATGTCAATTTTGAGAATGATTTCAAATTTGATTCTTTGTTATTCTCTTTTCTTCTTACATTTTATTTCTATCTAATATAGCCTCTAGCCTCTTTGAATTATGAGAAGTTTTTAAAGATTAATAAAAAAAGATTTATTGCATCATTTTTATTGGGGTTGTGGAAGCTTTACTGGGAGTGGAGGATGGTCAAATTGGAAATAAAGGTATTTATATTTATATTATAAATGTGTGGTTAGTAATGAAATAATATTCAATGGGATCATTATTCACGTATACATATTATCTAATTAATTGATACTTAAAAATATTTTGAATAATTAATTATTTTAATTTACTTAATATTTATATAATTCAAGCACTTCTTTATAATTTAATATCTTTGGTTCCAAATACTGTAAAAAATCACCAATTATTATGGTACAATATTTTCTAATTAATCACTAGGAGACCTCTTTTTTCATTTAAACAACAAGACATAAAATAATTGATTTAGTAAGTCCCCACCCTAAACCTAAAATATTCGAATGCTATGGATGTTGAGTTGTTATTTTTAGGTTAGTATTGTCATGCCTTTATAAGCTTTTCATTTCTCAAGAGGATAGTCTCATTCACAATGGGTAAATGTTTTCATACGAATTGAATCACATGTGCCCATTCATATTTTGTTTCATTCAATTTTTTTCGATGTCTCAATAGATAAGCTTGCATCTATCACCCCATTCTCATTTCCTTATGTTGTTTTTAAGTATTTAAATCAAGATCTCAAGGTACTTCAAAAGTATCGTTGTTCCTCTTTATAGTTACCCATGTCCAATGTTACTACATATGTGTGTCTTCTTTTTATTTTCTATATTGTTCTTTCTTTCCCATGTTTTTTTGTTTCTACAATCTTTATTTATTTGTACTCCTTCCCTAGAAATGTGTAATTGATTGTTATTTGTTCAGCCTTTGGCCATTCATGATTTGTAACTCTCTTTTGTGTTTAATGAAATTTTACCCATTTTCAAAGAATTGTTTAAAATCATTCATATAAAAAAATCCAACCTCAAGAGTTGACACACAAAACCAAGCTTGAATTTCACTAAGAGACACATAGTTGTAGTCATCCACCACCCTTCCCATTCATCTTGGATGAAGTCTTCCATCTCCCTTCACTTTAATGAAAATAGGCGAGGTCTTGACCACCTCCCTAGGCCTCATAGATTACTTCCCCTATGCCACCTAGGAATACGAGGTACTTTAAATTAATTTAAAGTTCCTATATATGGACAACGTCCATGGTTCTTCCCAAATTTTCCCTATGATATAAATTGCCTTGGGGTGCTAGACATAATTAACAAGATAATATTAAACATTGAGAATCATAAAAGAAGTCCTACTAGAGCTTCACAATCTTTCGTTTAAATGATTTCAACTTAGAACAAATTCTTATAAAGTTGGGCAATGTTAAAAAAAAGGAAGGTGGTCTAACTTGACTACATTGTCCTAATACTGTGCCTTCTTCTCCTTTCTCCTTTGATGCCTCTCTTCCCCTTAGTATGTAGATTATAAAAATTAAACAATGCAACAAGGATTGGGATAAAATCAATGATTTTTTCAGTAAAAATGGGATCAACCACTAAACTATCATCAACAACCTTTTTTGTGAGTTTCCCCTAGTATATACAAAATCTCTCTGGGTTTAATTGTCTCACATTCATAGCAATTTATTTATTTTTTGTTATACTTCTCTAGCTTCTTTTATGGTTTTCCTATCTTTGTCGACTTCTCCCATTCTCTCATATAATCTTGTCGTGCAGCTAGTTGCCCTTTACCACATTTTCTTGCCTGCCAATGACTCATTTCTCTTGGTTATTTCTTTATTCAATAGGAGCCTTTGATATCCAGGTTTTTCTTTATTCGTCAAAATTCTATTACACCAATTTCAATTGCCAATCATCAATCATTTAGGTGGAAGCACTAGTTGGATCTTATCATTGGTGTACCTAGAATTTGATGGTCTATTTGACTTTTTTTCAATTTTAGATCATATATTACAACTTAAAAATTTATTAGATTGTGTAGTTTGATTTGTTATATTATTATAAATGTCTATACATATGACATTTTTATTTTATATATATATATATATATATATATATATATATATATATATATAAAAGTGGCAAAGCCATTGAATAATATTATAGGTAAATATATTATAGTATTCTAGTTTATAATATTAATAAATATCATTTATAATGTTTATTATTAAAATATATTAATTGTCAAAAGGTTGTAATTTGATTGGTTGAGTACAATTATTGAGAATGATGGTATGTGATATAGAAGCCATTCACGAAGGTTCAATCTCTTCAGAGGTGCATGAACAAACCAGGTCCAACCCCTAGGTGAATTTGATAGACTAGATCCTTTGTGTTTGCTTAACCAAAGATTACTTGTGATATATATATATATATATATATCCACAATATAAAGGCTTATATTAGATTATTATATTTTTATTGTTTATATCAAAAAATACTTTGTTAATTTAAATTATACATAATAAAGTATTTTAAATTTGTAATTAAATTATTTGTAGTACTTGATTAAAGATAAGAAATTATATTATTTTATATTTAATATGCATGATTGAAATTAAACCCATGCAAATATTTTACATAGATTATAAAATAATTGATAAATTATATCTTTCTTAATACATCAAATGAAACGAATTTAAATGATCAAACTATCATAAAAATTTCATATGATAAGTAGGGGCGATCATCAAATTCCAAGCTTGATATCACCTATAGAATGGGATCCCCCCTGGACTTTAATAAGGTGAAGAGGATAATCTTTATACAATTAATTTTATTAATATATTCTCTTTTACAATGAAAAAGGAAATGTTAACACTATACATTTAAGAAAGGAATCAATAGTTTGATATACTTTTGTGTTTAAAAATCATTACAAGGATCTTGAAGGAAAATAATTCTTATGAATTTCTTGAATACTGATGAAAAAATATTGATTGTTTGATTGATGTAAAATGAGTTCATGTTTAAATAAGAACAAAAAATGCAATTGAAATAGCCATTGCACCATTGCCTATAACTGTCACTACACAAATAATATAATAGAACTGATTTATGCTAATATTTCCCAACTTATTGCATTGGTCCTACAAATGTACATGTAAAATCACAAACTTCACCTTGCCAAGGGACCTCCCACCCTTAAAGCTTACATCACAAAACTTATTGATTACATAGTATGAATATATATTTTTGTGAGGCTATTTTCCTAAAAATATAAATCTTGAGTCAAGTGGGGCTTCATCAAATTGCCTCATGAGATTCAAAAGGATGTATCTTTGAGCTGAATTCTTGAGTTCTTAGTCCCAAACTCTTAAATACAAAAGTATTGAATAATTTGACAATCCCTATTGAAATACGACAAAGCTCCATCATTGCCTCATCTGTGAAAGGGTATAATTCTTGATCATAATCTTAGAAGCTCACTGGACAACAATCCATATTGAGCTCAACACCAAATCTTGAACTTGTCTTCAAAATCAATCTTCACAATCAATGCATTTTTCAAATTTGTCAGCACAAACAAAGAAAGATAAAAAGGAAAAACATTCTTACCAAAACACTAAAACCACTTCTCAAGAAAGACATCATCTCAAAGTGAGAAGCTAACTTGATATGATGGAAATTTTTCCATCCTCCAATACCACCGACCTCCAAATATGAAGGCTTAAAGTATGTAAAATAATGAAACACCTTCAATTTTGAGACCAAATTACTTCAAGCATCTTGAATAATCTCAGGATCAACCAAGAAATATATATATTTTTTTTCATAAAAGTGGTCAAGCCACTAATTTTTTTAATTAATTTTAGAAATTTTTACATCGGGTTCAAAAGGCATACCGGCAGGAAAGAACCTGCAAGAAAACCTCTGGTTGTCTCCTTACATGTAAACCAAAGAACTAATCTACCCTTACAAAATAGCTGGATCCAACTGATCCGAAATCCCATCCAAACCCATACAAATTGACCTACATATAGAGGTCCCTTAGGATATATCCTAGATACAAAAGATCCTCAACTGATTATAACTCAGTTGGTTACAAAATGAAGAGTTGCACTATATAAAAATTTCCTTGAGAAGAACCAGAAGCCCAACAACTGTTATCAATCAGGGAGGAGCAGCAAATTAAAAAAGTGGACATCATAAAAATTATTTCCTCAAGAAGATCATGTCGAGACACCAAGGAGCCCATAAATTTGTACCAAGGGGAGTCAAAAAACTGAAATACACCAATTATATCCGACTCCAGAAAATTGAGCCAAGAAGAATCGGCCAAAAACCTGCACCATTAGTGTAATGTGGTTTCCAAATCCAACATCCCATAGACAGCCTGCCAAAAAAGAGTAAGAGATACTTGCAAAAACATGTAATCAAAGAGCCATAAACCAATTACTCGAGCTTTCCACAGGTGGAGTAGGCCGAACATCATCAGGAACAAGAGCCTGTATCAGGACTGCGGGGAGAGGAGAAGCAGATGAAACAAAATAGAAATTAATCAGAGCATGGAGGCCAATTAACACATCCCGTGCCCTAGTCAAAACCTGAGGAGAGATGAATTCAAGCAACCTCTCCACAACTTTTAATGCTTCATCAATAGTATCGTAAATTAGGCCCATTCTAATTTCAAAGAGGAATTCTCCACAGAATCCATTCTCCAAAAGCTCTTGAACAGAAAGGAAACCCCCATAAGGAAGAGTACCCATATCAAAGTTATAACTATCCAAAGCTGACCCAAGATAATGCATATCAAGCCATGGAGGAGCCACAAATTTTGATGCAATAAGTTGGACAAAAGTCTTATCCCACAAAAGATCATAACATATAGTAAAAAAATGAGACAAAACTTCTGAAGAAGAGATAAAAGAAGGAGAAAGAAGCCAACGATTCCCCACCACCCTACAAATTTCAGACTCCAATTCCAAATTATGCAAAACAAAAATTCTCCCAAGCTTCTCACAATCATACCCATAATTATCAACAATTTCTACCTCTGGAGAATTTAATGAAACATGGTAAATCGGAAGTGTAATAGACATAAGAAGAAATTACCTTTCCCATAGAGAGAAATACTCACCAAGTTACCTTCGACACAACTGTTAAATGAAACCTGCACCAAAAAACAATATATAGCCGAGGCAAAAAGGTAGCTAATTTCTAAATTAATTTACCACCTTACACAATAATGAATGATCTAATCGTGTGAAAGCCAAGTATCCAAGAAATCATTCCAAGAGATGCATCTTGGCCGATAAAAAACTAAGCCAAACCGCCTATATTAATTAACCACCTTACATAATAATGAATAATCCGCTCGTGTGAAGGCCAAGTATCCCAAAAAAACATTCCAAGTGATGCATCTCGGCTGATCTGAATTAAACCAACAAATAAATAATGATTGTTCCTTATTATCACCGCTGTGAGAAGTACCAAAATATCACCACCTAAGCTAAAGAATAATACAATAATAATCATCATTTGAAAGGACAGAGCACAACACAATTATCATGTCACAAAATGAAAGCACCTCATGCGAGAACAATTTGGAAAGACTTGAGATAAAGTAAGAACAAATCAAGCCACCACTCAAAAAGACTTTATACGTAAATAAGAACATAACTGAGCCGCCAATATAATGGCCAATAAACATAGCCACCCTTATTGCCTATGTCAGCTCGAAACCAAGCTATATATAAGAAAACATATTCCCACATACAAAGCCACATTGCCAGCTAAACATAAACAATAAACATGCCTACCCTGATTGGCAAAAGAGAGGCAATTTTCAAAAAATCAGATACCAAGAAAACCTCATATCATTGCAAGTATTCCAAAATTGAAACAGGAAATTCATCCAAACTTACACCACATAGGTTAGCATTACTGTCAATAGCTAGATTAGCCAAAAAATCTGCTACCCTATTTATCTCTCAATAGCAATGAGTAATGAAGAAAGAATCAAATAATTCCAATTGCTGGAGAATATGATCAAGAAGATATTGCAGCTGCCAACAATGATAGTTCCTCTTTAACACACTCTGAATGATCACCAATGAATCCCCTTCAATGATAAGGTCTTTAATACTTAGGGAAATAGCCAACTCCAAACCTAAAGACAAAGCCTTAAATTCAACAAAATTATTAGTCTGAATACCAATTGAATGACACCTAGCATGAATAATACGAGTATGATGGTAAAAAACTACCATACCTACCCCAGCCAAAGTAGGATTTCCATGAGAGGCTCCATCGAAATTCAACTTAAATTTACCAAGAGGAGGAGGTTTCCAAGAGGCTAGTTTTCTTTTATTTAAGGCATCATCCTTTTTCAAAATTGATCCATGAGAGGGAAGGGCAGATAACATACTTCAAACTCTAATCACCCTTCTATCCCAATGTGAGAAGGATGTGAGGTTTTCCGAATTCTTGCATATATGAGACAAAGCAACCTCAGAAATGGACGATTCAATTTTCAGTAAGACCTCTGGAAGAGAAGAGCTAGTATTTCTAAAAATCCTATTATTACGCTCTAACCAAATATTCCAAATTAAAATAGATGGGGAAATAACCCATAAACATGCATAAAAGGATGAAGTAAACAAGAGTGGCCAAGAACTAAAAAAGGTAACCGGATCTTTTCCCATCACAAAAACCAAATTCAATTTATCAAACAACCATTGCCAACATTGATATGTGAAGTCGCAATACAGAAAGAGATGGGAAGAGGATTCCAAGTTTTTATGACATAACACACATGTGAAGGCAACAATGATACCTAGCCTATCCAACCTCATACCTGTAAGAACCCTATCTTGAATTGCCAACCAGGCAAAGGCACCGGCTTTTGGCAAGCAGGCCGAGTGCCAAAAAAGCTTATCAGGCCAAGAAGGAAGATCATTCTTTCTCATAAGGGAATTATAACCATCCTTCACCATGTATTTGCCAGAAATATTTTTAGTCCAAACCAGTTCGTCCTCTTGATCAGAGAGAATAACCACCCTCTCACTCAAGACCTTGGTATACTGCAATTTCAATTCTTGATCAATCTCCAAAAAGTCAATACATTTCCATTTAGCCAACCTCACATTTCCACTATGTATTATGTCAAAATAATCTGCCACAAAGGTTGCCCAAAGGGAAGAAAGAATAGATATCAGGGGAGACCAATTCCTTAGGATTCGTAATGGAGGGTGCCCATTCCACCTTTCTTCCCAAAATCTAACCTTTGTGCCTTTATGGACAATCCAGGAGAGATTAGGCAAAATAATAGATTTGCATTTACATATGAAGTTCCACATAACTAATTCTGAAGGTAAGTTAGAAATCTGAAAAATATACTCCCTAGGACCATTATTAAGATACTTGTTAAACATAATTTCTACCCAGAAAGACCCGAATTTCTCATACAAATTCCAAACCAGTTTAGCCCCTAAAGCTAAATTCCGTTTTTCTAGATTTCTGATCCCTATACCCCCTAATTCCTTAGGCAAACAAACTTTATCCCAAGCCACCAAAGGAAGTTTTTTCTTCCATCTTTATTGCTACTTCAGAGAAAGGAGCTCAAAGTATCCTGTAAGCTTACCAACACACCCTTTGGAGATTTTAACACCGGCATGAGATAAATAGGAACTACATTCAAGACAAATTTGATGAGAACAATTTTCCCAGCTAAACTCAACCATCTGTGATTCCAAGAAAGAATTCTCTTTGAGATGACATAAATGATTTTATCCCAAAAGCTTAAATTATCCTATTTGATAAAGAAATGTATACCCAAATAAGTACATGGAAGATTGCTAGGCTCAAAACCCCAAAAGGACAATAATCTATTTTGGATGAATTGTGGGGTATTTAGAAAGAAGATTTTTGACTTTTCAGTATTCACTTTCTGTCCTGAAAATGAAGCATAATCCTGGATAATTTCTTTCATGACTAAAGCTTCCCACATAGATTCTTGACCAAATAACAAGGTATCATCTGCAAATAGGCAGTGTGATATGGATCCTGGAACTCTCAGGATTTTGACCCCCAACCAAAGTTCTTTCAATTTCACAGCCTTAATAGTCCAGCTAAAAGACTCGCCTAAAAGTAGAAATAGAAATGGTGAAAGAGGATCTCTCCGTCTTAAACCTCAAGAGGAGGAAAAAAAACCACAAGGGGATCCATTAATTAAAATCGAGAACCTTGCAGAAGAGATACATGCATTAATCCATTTAATCCAAGCCTTAGAAAAACCTAATTTTTCCAAAACAAGTCCTAACGCTCGCCATTCCACTCTATCATAAGCCTTCATCATATCTAACTTCAAGATCATGGTTGGGAATCTCTGAATAGAGATAGAATGTAGAACCTCATGAGCCACAATAGCTCCCTCCGGAGTCTCCCTGTTAGGTACAAAGCCACCTTGTTCCACCGATATTAGTTTAGGAAGGATTTTGGATAGTCAAATGGATATTGCCTTAGTGAAAAGCTTATATAAGGTATTACATAGAGCAATAGGACGAAAATCAGCAAAGGATTTAACAATCTCCTTTTTTGGAATAATAGCAACTATCGTGGTATTAAGTTCGTTCAAAATTGACCTATTTCTCCTACTTTCTTCAAGAGCTAAGAGCAGATCTCTACCCACAAAATCCCAAGACTTCTGAAAAAATAAAGGGGCTAACCCATCCGGACCCAGAGCCTTATCAGGACTCATAGCAAAAACTGCCAATCTAACTTCCTCAAGGAAAAAATGAGACATCAACATCTTGTTATCCTTTGAAGAAACTAAAGATGGTATATCAGAAATAAAATCATCTTTAAAATTGCCACATTTAGAAGATAGCAATGCCTTAAAGAAACTTACTGCCTCCGCAACAATCTCCTCAGGCTCTATAAGCACATTCCCAGAAGAATCCTCTATACAAGAAATCCTGTTCCTACTCCTTTTTAATTTAGTAGAAGAGTGGAAGAACTTGGTATTTCTATCTCCATCGGACAACCATACTTCTCTAGACTTTTGTCTCCAAAATATCTCTTCCCTAGCCAGAATCTCTTCAAGGTCTATTCTTAAAGATTTTAATTCATCAAACGCCCGAGGAACCATACCATGATCAAGCACATGCTTATTAAGAGTTTCAATCATATCCTGAATTCTCTATTTTATTTTAATAAGACATTAGATTGTGTTATCATTTTAATATAGAGTTTTGAAAAGATTAGTTGATGAGATTTTGGAAGATTTTTGCTCTACTAGGGTTTCTTGCTTGCTTCTGTCTATTGTCTGTCCTTCAATGTTGCATTTGTTGTCATACTACATTTATTGCAAGAATTAGTGTTTTATGATGGCCTTGATCGATCTCAACCCAACAGTTGATGTTGGTGTTGGAGTTTTGGCAGTGAGCGACCATGGCACCCCTGAACAAAAATTCATTCCCAAGAATTTTTATGAGGTACATATTCTAGTACCCCTGATGTTGTTTTTCTTGTTCAGGATTTTGATAGTGCATGCTAATGGCTTGAATAGTTACTTTAATAGGATATTTTGTGGGGAGGGTTCCACCTGAAAGTATGTTTCATGAATAGGTTTCTAAGTCTTGGGTCCCTCATGGGGTTAGTCTTGACAGTGTCCAAAACCTTACTAAAGGTTTTTTTGGTTTTGCTTTGTTGAGTCCAACAATGTCTAGGCCATTATTCAACATGGGCCTTGGTATGTTTGGTCATCTTTTCTTGTCTTTCAACCATGGCCACATGGTTTCTTTGTTTCTAATGGGCAAAAACTCAAATTCCCCATGTGGATTGAATTTTCAGGCCTTCCTTTGCCTTGTTGGCCATTTTTACAAGTCATTGCTCAATGCCTCGACAAGGTGGTTTGTGTTGAGCCTAACCATTTTTATCATGAATTCCCTCAAAAGAGGGTCTGTGTTGAGATCGGTCTTGCTCACAATCTCAAAGACACTGTTGATATCCAAATTGGTGGCCTTTGCAACACCTAGAAGGTGCTTTATTTGAACTTGCTAAATACTTGTTTCCATTGTCAATCTTCCGAACATAAGATTAAGGACTACCCTTTGGCTTCCCCCAAGGCAAATTCCCCTCCGAAGGAGCCTAAGTAATCTCAGCCTTCACAACCTATCAAATCTACTGAGGATTGGACTTTATTGGCCACAAAGGGAAGCATAGTGCGAGTTCTTAGTAATAACCGACTGTGGTTTCTTCTCGACCTTAGCTATAGCTATAATTGTAATCATATCCACAAAAACAGTCAGTGTAGCCAAACACACAACCTTATCCCTAGCCATCCTCTCAGTCCATTGTTTCAAACCTTGTTTCTTAGGGGAAGGATTCAACTGGTGTTAGTGGTTCTCATCCTATGTGGGTTTGCACCCCTCTCCTAGCAATAGTAGTTTCAAGTCAACCCACTACTCTTTGGTACTCACGTAGCCCTTTTGGGTGTGATGCAAATGGTGGTCATGCTCTTGAAAAATGTAAAGTTTCATACTTTAGTCTTTAGAATGATTCAAAGTTCTTGTAGAATAGTTTCTCCTCTCTTGAGGATGAGGATACCATGTACAAGATTTATTCATGAATTTCTTATCATGGAATCTTTGTGGTCTTATAGACCCCGCTAGGAAGTATTCTATGAGAAATGTTTGGTAGAGATTTTCTGGTTTAGATATTCTTTGTCTTCAAGAAATTAATTTTTTTAGTTTCTTCTTGATGTTAAATGTCGTTATTTGGTCAACAAGCCAATTTTTTGCTTCTAGCCACCAAGTGGGTCGAGGGGTGCTGTTACTTTTCGTGTGCCACATTGGTAGTCTTGCATCAGGGCACATGGTTTAGATCCTACTCACTAGGCGGCTGGGTCCTTTTTTTTGTTGACAATCATTCTTTTGATATCATTAAAGTTTATTCTTCCAATGATGTTGATCTTGTCTATGGTAGTGGCTTGCAGATTCTCTACCGCCTGCTACTTGGATTTTGTGAGAGGATTTCAATATGGTGGAAGTTGCTTCTGATAAGGAAGTATTATTCCTTTTTGCTAGACAACTGGTGAGTAGGAAGCATGGTTTTACATGCGAAATAAATTGGGCCTTTATGTCCCCAATACAAACCATTGCCATCCTAACTATATTTGGCATACGTCCAGAGTAATTTTTAAGCTAGCTCTAATAGAATTTTAAAATAGCTTGATCATGTCATGATTACACCTCAATCTTTCTTTTATTTTGAGATCTACCATGATCTCTTGGTTACGCCTAACCCTGATATCACCTTGTTAGATAATTTTCCCATTCAATTTACTATTGTTTGGCAAGTTGGTACTATTCACCTGCCTAAGACTCGGTTTTTTTTAACACTTCTTTGCTAAGTCACTCCTTCGCATTGGCTCACATTTAATGGGTGTGGAATCTTGAAAGCCATCTATCTCGGTCTGATGGATGGATTGACAGGTGGAATGGCACTTGTAGACACCTAAAACTATCTCATTGATCATGTACTAATTATTCCTCTAATTAGTTAAATAATTCTTTAATTATTTAATTAAGTTAATTAATCTTATTCTTCTAATTTCATGTTTCCTTATCATCTTACTAATTAATTCAATTTTAATTCTTTCATCAGTTAATCATTTTAACCATTTTCTAATGTTAATTAAATATTTATTATTTAATTAATTTTGATTAATTCCCTAATTTAAATAATCTTTATTATTTAAATAAATTCTATTTTTAATTTCTATCTCTAATCAATTAATCATTAACCCTCTTCTAATATTAATTAAATATTTATTATTTAATTAATTATGATTTAATTCCTTTAATTTAAATAATCTTTATTATTTAATTAAAGTCCATTTCTAAAATAATTAAATAGTTTCTTTAAATTATTTAATTAACTAATTAATTTTCCTAATTCCAAATCCCCAAATTCTAATTTCATTTAATTTCATTAATTTTCCAATTTCTTCCAATTTCAAATACATGTGCATGATTTCAAAAATCAAAGTCAAGTTCTAAATATATTCAAATAACAAATTGAATTAAAAATAAATTCAATATTTGAATTAAAATCTCATGCAAAGATTAAATTGAAAATCTAAGTTAAAGTACAAGCACACGCTAAATTAATTGATTCAATCAATTAATTAATTAAATCATTATCTCTCCAATCTCTATTTCTATCTTTTAGTTAACTTTTTCTAAATAAATCTCTGAATCAACTTTCAATCAGTTAACTATTTCATCTTCTTTATTTCCTCCAATCATTCTTTTTCTTCCCTCAATCAGCTTTTTCTTGACCAATTAACTAATTTAATCCATTAAATCTATTGAGTTTCACCTCCAAATCAACAGTTCAACTATCAATTTTCATGTGAACTCACCTGAGTTCCATCTCTTGATCAATCTGTTCCACCTTTCAATCAATCCTCTCCAAAAATCTATAAATTGAGCATTTAATCTCCATTTTCAACAATCATGAACTTTGAATCTTTGTGTCATTTGGAGGTTGCCAGCGCGGTATCTGAGAGCCACCATACCACAGAGAGGAGAAGAACAATGGAAGCCATGATGCACAATAGGGAGTTTTACATTGTTTAATTTTAGTCTATTTTGCATCTATTTCATTGGTTTGTGTTCGAATTGCTTAAATGGTTAAGGGATTCATGATTTTCCTTATTTCCTGTTTAGCAATGATGAATTTGAGCATAACACATTTTGGTGAACCCGATGTGAACAACAACTAATTAACCTTCTCTATTTTCTGTGTTATTTTTGCATAATCATACGATTTTTTTCTTTTTTTGCAAGTTTTGCATGGATTTCAAAGCAGATCTCTTCGTCATGCAATCACGATTGAATCATTATGCAATCACATAGACAAAGATACACAATCGAGTAGACATGGTTATGCATTCATGTAGAACCCATCACACAAACGCCCTTATGGGATTACACAATCACCTACACAGGATCACGCAATCGCTCTGACATTATTACGCATTCGTTAGGAATATTGTTGTTCTGATACTTTTGTTCTTATTTCTTTTCTGTTCTCTGATCTGTGTAATTCTGCATGAAATTAGGTAAATTTGGAAACAAATTTTTATTGCATGTTTTTGTTATGACAATTTATGGCACGTAAGGTACAATTTAGAATTTCAAGTGCCAGAAGGACAAAGAAGCAAAGAAGACAAGCCAGATGCCATCAACAAATTCTCAAAGCAGAAAAGAAGATACAAGATCTAGAAGACCAACCAGCCATCGACAGATACAATAGCTTAGTTCTCTCATATCGGGTGAAATATGATTTGATTAACATTGAATGGATGATGAGAGACCTTGCTAGAGCCTCACAATCTGTTTTGCAGGTTTCTGATCAAAATTAGCTTCAAATTTTATTTTTTGTGTTGTCTACCTATGGATCACGCAATCGATCTGTTAGGATCACACAATCACTCTGTCATGATCACACAATCACGTAGGTATCATCACACATTCATTTCTGTCATAATTGAGTTCTTTTTTTTTTGTGGATTTTATTTGGTTACTAATCATCTGTTTGTAGCTTGCGGCGAATTTACAGAGAGGATCGGATCAACGTTAGATCATAAACACTCATGCTCTCACACTTCATTTTTTGGGCTTAAAATTAACAATGGTTTAAAATGGACATGCATGTTCAACACTTCAGTTTGGGCTTAAAATTAACAATGGTTTAAAATGGACATGCATGTGTAACACTTCAGTTTGGTCTTAAAATTAACAATGGTTAAAATTGACATGCATGCCTTCACATTTCAGTTTGGTGTTTAAAATTGACATGCACATGCGTATTGAACACCTCAATTTGGGCTTTAAAATGAATGTGAATCAGGCTGTACATAGATTAACTCACATTTGATTTTCTTATGTGAAATAACTTTTATCGTGTTTGGGGTGGACCTACTATTGCATTAACTACCTTTCCACCCGCCTTCGAGGTCTTGGGAGAAAGGGAGAAGGTGACAACGATGCTCAATTTTATTTTATTTCAAGTAGAGAGGGGTATCATTGACTGGGGATTTCATCACCCCACAGAGGTACTTCGAATTGGGATGCGTTGGGGATATCATCTCTCCTAGCATACTCTCGAGCGAGTTTTTCGAGCCGCTATATAAACATATTGGTTAGGCGGCTAGAGTGTTGAGTGAATTTGATATATGTGGGGGCCTTCCTTGCACTAATAAGCTCAACTAAAGTCTTAAGTGGCTTTCTTTGAGAATCCGTCGTTGCATCGAGACCCCTCAAAAGTTTACAATAAGAACCAACTTAGTACCCCAAAACCCTACATTCAGTGATTCTGGGAGTGCGGATCATGCCCCATAGATACCCTTCATGTACCTTGCATTATGATACAAAAATCCCTCAGTAATAAGATCTTCAGATCTTGGGGGTAAGAGAGATTGGCATGCCTGAGAAGTGTGTGTCGTGGAGTGGATCTAGTGTTGCTAGACTTCATATACGTTTGTCTTAGTCCGTCATCATTTGCATAATCATCCTAGAAAGTCATACCCCAAATGTCCAAATCAAAATTAGAGGATCAATAAAACTCAACCTCAACTCAAACAAGTTTGTCAAGCTCAACAAATCAAACATTGTCACATTCAGAGAAATGGAGAAAACATCTTACATGTTCTAATCCTAGGTCCAAACCAATCAAGAAAACATCATGGATTGGCATTATACATTTCGTAGGGAAGGTGGAGAATTCGTCCCTTCCATTCCTATTCCATCGCCATCCATAGAAACCTTAGCTCAACAGATCAATACTTTGCAACAACAATTGATATACATGACTAGTCCTAACAACCATAGGGGCTGGTTAGAAAAAAATGATGAGAGAAGTGATGACCACAAGGGAATCAGTATCAGGCCAACCTTCTTCTTCTTGTGAGACCATTCAAACATGCCAACCTTCATTTTTCAACAAAATTGTTCCTACCTCAGTTCAACCAACATTAGAGTTATGTAAACCTTCTTTTTCTTTCAACCCACTATATCAATCATACCAATAATATCAACCCAACAATCAAACCCCTTTCAACCAAAATCAAACCCCATTCAACCAAAGTCCAAAATAAAATTCATATCAACCCAACAATCAAACCCCTTTCAACCAAAATCAAACCCCATTCAACCAAAGTCCAAATCAAAATTCACACCAACCCAACATTCAAACCTCTTTCAACCAAAATCAAACCCCTTTCAACCAAAGTCCAAATCAAACCTCTTTCAACCAAAATCAAACCTCTTTCACCCAAAATCATACTTCTTTCAACCAAAATCAAATCCGTTTCAACCAAAGCCCAAATCAACTATATCTATCCACCAATTCATCATCCCCTAAAGTCACACAAGACCAATCCATGCCATCTCTATCCAATAACACAACTTCCCAAGGGTTGTCCATCGTACAAATCCAATCCAATTTAAGTCATGATTCAGAGGATCTCATTCAAAATCCTTCCTCATCAAGCCAATGTGTTGAAACATTCCAATAATCTCCCATGCATATCCAAACTCCTTCCTCGTTTCAAGAGGATGATCCAAAATCAAAAGAAATGATTCCTGAAACAAATAAAGATCAAGAACAAACACTTCTATCCTACCCAATTTTCGATCAAGATCCCACCGACCAAGAATCTTATGATGATCCCCTCGCTCTTTTCTATTCCATTTATAATGATATCCTTTTGTCTCAAGAACAAAGTGTCCTTTCAAGTCCCATCCAACATCCACCTCCTAAGCAAGATCAGGACATCCCTTCCACCCTTCATATTAACCCCTTTCCACGCCAAGATCAAAGCATACCTTTACCTTCATATCCTAAACAAGATCCCATTATTTCTCCAAATCCTGATCAAGATCCATCCATCCCTTCATTTCCATGTCATAATCCTCCATTTCTCTCACAAGATTCCCTCTCAAATGAATTTACCATTTCTTCTAGTGATCCCAATCCCTCTACACAAGTTGTTCATGAACCCCTTATCAATGAAATCACCAATCCAGATCATACTACACAGAGCAACTTGTCAACAATTGTATGTGAGCCATTATCAAATGTCCATGTGGTGACATAAACAAGCATGGCACCAACTAATGAAATCAACACCCAAATTGTTTCACCATCTTCTTCATGCACAAGCATAACACTAGCTAATGAGATCGACACCTGGTTGGCTTCATCATACTCTTCAAGTGCATCAATAAAAATAGGCATAGTACCCGCTCATGTCATAACTTCGAAACCAAAATCAATTTGCCTCATATACCCACCCTTGATAGATTTGGGGTAAGATAATCTACCATGGTTGGATTTATTTGAAAATGATAAGGCTATAGATGAATTCATGGGTTCTAGAGATGTATTTCCATTTGATGATCCACAAAATCCAAAAACTAAAGAAATCAACATTGGAGATGCTGAATGTGTACACTTAGTTGAGTCCTTATATCCTATTGGAAAAGACATCTTTATCCGACTCTTCAAACAAAGGCAATGAACTAGCTACACAAAACTTCCTGATCCTATGAACAACATGCACCTTAAACGATATTATATCTAAGGGCTGGGTCAGTTTAGGTTTTACTTTCCGCATTGCATATTATTTTATTCAAAGTATTGCATTACATATAGTTTCTTTTTCAAATGCATCACATTCGCAAAGTTTCTGCATCAGTATATAACAACATCAATAAAACAAGGTAACTGTATAAGTTGGTCATCTGTTTGCATTTAAGAGAAGCAAGGATCATCTCCTTTCTTAGATATTCAGACATGAAGTCTTTGAGGTCCTAAGGTCATTCATTTTCAACATTACCCTGTGACAACACTTTACTTATGGTTGGGTAGTGATTTCACTATTTGAGACTTGTTTACCCAGAATCTATCAATTGCTATATCTCAAACACATTAACAAAATCTCTAATTCATTCTAGACACCTAGTTGATCATATGACTAGTGAAAAATCTAAAATTCTACTTCAGTACCGTTGTAATTGTCACACCCAAGTAGGTTTCATTACTTACAAGTCAAGGCAAGAAAATAAAAAATAAAAAGAGCTACGCCAAATACTCATCTCAAGGCAAAAGAGAAATGATATATAACTGAAATATCACGCATACAAAGTGTGACAAAAAGCTTGACCATGGGAACATTCAAGTAAATCCATTAGGGCTATGAACGCTTGCTGGCAATGGAGCAATATTTTAAAAATTACGGTCTATAACCTCGTCAGAGCTCTAAAAGCTTGCTGGCAGCGAGGCTCTATTCAGGATGCTTTTGAAGTTAGGATAATCCATGTAACTAGTCATATAGGATGCTAAGGATCTTTAGTGAACACAAGAGCAAGAATTAACTCATTTGCACACACATGGGCAAAAGAAGATCAAAGTTTCAAGAACCAATGGGGAAGTTTTCCACGTCTCCATTTATAAATCCTAGTCACTAAGTGTGTTAATTTGGATGTTCCAAGGGACCTTAAGGATCGATTGACCGCTTATCTACTAAATGTTTTGTACCTCCAATTCAATGGGTGTATTACAAAATGCTAAACAAAAATAGTCATCCTTGTTCGAATAAGAAATACATTTTTATCATGCATATCGCATTAAAATAGGTCATATCAAAGATTCATTGTCTCCACATGCATTCTGTAGATCATCATGTCATACAGGTCTGCACACTGGGGGCATAACTGAAAAAATCCTAAAAATTATTCAAAGTCGTGAAAAAATCAACCAAAAACATTCGGAAAAAGTCCAAAGACAATCCTAAAAATCATATAAAGTCCTTCAAAAAACCAAAAACAGTGAAAAACATATAATCCAAAAACAATGAAAAACTTAAAATCCTAAAAAATCATATAAACGTCCTTCAAAAATCCAAAAACATTGGAAAATGCTTCAAAAATCCAAAAACATCTGTAAAAAGTCCTAAAAAATAAAAAAACATCTGCAAAATGTTCTGAAAAAATCAACCAAAAACATTTGCAAAATGTCTTGAAAAAGTACCAAAAACATTCAAATATCGATCCAAATAATCCAAAAACATCGAAAAAGCTCTTGGAAACGAACTAAAAATTGAAAATCAATCAATCAAAAACTTGCTATAAAATGTCTTGTGAGAAACAAATACCCTAACAGATATCCAACAAATTCTTCACATGAAGTTAACAAAGGATACGACTATCTAGTCAAACATCTGCAATCAACTAATCAAACTGTCTTATCAATCGTATCATAGCCATATCAAGTGATCATTATCTTGTCTTAAACAAAAGAGGATACACTCGAAATCAGACAAGTCAGTCTTAAACGGGGTTCGCAACTTTCTGAGACAAGCCATTATCAACCATCACATCAAGCAACTGAGAACGAAGGCACAAGGTCAGTATAGCTGCTGAATTTTGTCCGAGTTAGTCTTTATCTTTTATCATTTGGCGACAGATTATGTTACTATGCTACTCAGGGATGTCCACAAGTGACTAGAGGAGCCATGATGGGCATTATCTTTTTCTTTGTTTGCTATTTGTGGTATGAACCGATGAAGTTCTAGGGAAATTGCTCTAGTGGGTGTGTGTGATAGGAGCATTCATCTTGTGAATGCCACACATACCTCGACCCCTAGTGTATTTCCCAAAATGGAGGGGTTCACTCCTTGTCTGCTACGTGTTTGTTTCTTCAATGAGATATCTTTACATCTTGGTTCCTTATACCATGATGTGCTAAGCTTCATTGTTCAATAATAAGGCTCAATGATGAATATATATTGCACAATAAATAATGACACACGTTCGTGAATCAATCATTCTCATTTCATCTCATTTGCTTATTGCTACTTTGCTAATTCTTTTCTCATCATTTCTTTCTAAATCATTTTCTATCATCTAACATTATTCAATTTCTTTCATCAATTTATTCTCTCATATTCTATCTCAATATCATCTTCACATCACCAATCTCTATCTCTAATCAACTAACTATTTTTATATCTCACATTCTTCTTTTTTCGAGAGATCATTCATGTTTTTAATGCACAAACAATCTCTCGTGGGGCCATTACACCCTAAGCATCACCAGGGCATACTGGGGAAGAATGTTCTCCCTTTTCTTTGAAACAACATCATTTTGACATTGTCTCAAAGAGGGGCAAATGTAGACACCTAAAAATGTCTCATTGATCATGTACTAAATATTCCTCTAATTAGTTAAATAATTCTTTAATTATTTAACTAAGTTAATTAATCTTATTCTTCTAATTTCATGTTTCCTTATCATCTTACTAATTAATTAAATTTTAATTCTTTCATCATTTAATCATTTTAACCATTTTCTAATGTTAATTAAATATTTATTATTTAATTAATTTTGATTAATTCTCTAATTTAAATAATCTTTATTATTTAAATAAATTCTATTTTCAATTTCTATCTCTATTCAATTAATCATTAACCCTCTTCTAAATATTAATTCAATATTTATTATTTAATTAATTATGATTTAATTTCTTTAATTTAAATAATCTTTATTATTTAATTAAAGTCCATTTCTAAAATAATTAAATAGTTTCTTTAAATTATTTAATTAACTAATTAATTTTCCTAATTCCAAATCCCCAAATTCTAGTTTCATTTAATTTCATTAATTTTCCAATTTCTTCCAATTTCAAATACATGTGCATGTGCATGATTTCAAAAATCAAATTGAAAATCAAAGTCAAGTTCTAAATATATTCAAATAAAAAATTGAATTTAAAATAAATTCAATATTTGAATTAAAATCTCATGCAAAGATTAAATTGAAAATCTAAGTTAAAGTACAAGCACATGCTAAATTAATTAATTCAATTAATTAATTAATTAATTAAATCACTATCTCTCCAATCTCTATTTAGTTAGCTTTTTCTAAATAAAGCTCTCAATCAACTTTCAATCAGTTAACTATTTTATCTTCTTTATTTCCTCCAATCATTCTTTTTCTTCCCCCAGTCAGCTTTTTCTCAATCAGTTAACTCATTTAATCTATTTAATCTATTGAGTTTCACCTCCAAATCAACAGTTCAATTATCAATGTTCATGTGAGCTCACTTGAGTTCCACCTCTTGATTAATCTGTTCCACCTCTTGATCAATTTGTTCCACCTTTCAATCAATCTTCTCCAAAAAAATATAATTTGAGCATTTAATCTCCATTTTCAACAATCACGAACTTTGAATCTTTGTGTCATTTGCAGGTTGCCAGCATGATATATGAGAGCCACCATACCACAGAGAGGAGAAGAACAATGGAAGCCATGATGCACAATAGGGAGTTTTACGTTGTTTACTTTTAGTCTATTTTGCATCTATTTCATTGGTTTGTTCGAATTGCTTATATAGTTAAGGGATTCATGATTTTCCTTATTTCCTATTTAGCAATGATGAATTTGAGCATAGCACAGGGCTATCCAGTGCACAAATTGTTTCCTTAGAATTTATGGCCAACAACTTGCCATTTTTCAAAGCCACTTTTTTCGATCTTCGTCATGCCACAAAGGATTTGTTTGCTAACCCTTTCTCTCTTGCTCTTCAAGTTTGAGTGGTAGAGCTTTGCCATCAGAAGCAATTTTTTGACAGTTATGCAGCTTGTGGTGCTCAGATTAAGGCCAAACTTCATTGACTTAAGGTGGGGGATCGAGCCTCAAAATAACTTTTTTTGGGCCCTTCGACCTCATCACTCCTCACCTAGCATGTAATGCATTAAAGAAGGCCACACAATGCTCTCTGAGCTACTGGATATTTTGCAGGCTTTTGTGTGCCATTATGAGAAAGTTTTACCTCTCAAGCCCCTTCTTTGCAAAGTGATTGAGCTCTTCATGATTGTCTCTTTGTTGTTCCTTCTTGACTGTCAAAGGCCCAAAGAGCTTTCTATGAACAAATGCTTACCATTGATGATCTCAAGGAAGCTGATTTTTCCATGGCTGATGACAAAGCTCCTAGTTGTGATGGATTTCCTTGTGAATTTTACAAAGCCTTGAGGTATGTGGTGGGTCCGAACTTGCTTAAAGTCTACCAAGAAGCTTTTTACATTAAATCTCTAGGACAATCAATCAACAATGGCGACATAAAATTCATACTTAAAGTTGGAGATCTAGAAGACATTTGCAATTGGCAGCCTATCACTCTCCTCAATGTTTTTTACAAAATAATTGCCAAAGCTTTGGCCTTGAGAATTAGGCACTTGCTTTCTCATATTGTGCATCCCGAGAAAACTAGTTTCATTAAGTCTCATTTTATCGTTGACAACATTATTGTTGTCTGGGAGGGTATGGAATAAGCCAGGAAGTCAAAGTAAAATGCTATTTTTGTCAAGAACGATTTTGCCAAAGCCTATGACAGAATTGAGTGGCCCTTCATCCTTACCATGTTTCATTGCATTTACTTATGTTTGTTTCATTTTAATTTAATATTTAAATCAATAACTTATCTTAATTCTTTTTAAAAATAAACATTTATAAGATAATATATTTATTTTATTATGATTCAACAGTTAAAATCTGATATCTATCTATTTTATAATACTTTATTTCAATTTGAAATTTCTGATATCTATCTATTTTATAATACTTTATTTCAATTTGAAATTTCTTTTTTCATATCAGTTTTTTCTCCTTGTCAATGTTTAAGTCATTATAATATGTAATATAAGCCAAAAGAAACTCAAAAAATAAAAAATTCTTAAATGTCAATCATTTTTTCATCTAGGCTGATAAATCTACTTATATAAAACAAGTTTCTGGACTGCACATATTTTTCTCCATTAGCGGACCAATGATATGAAGGTACTATCTGTATGTGCAAATTCTACGTACAACAAGAAAGGGCGCATGGTGGGATTTCCAAATGGAATAAGACAAGGCAAACAAAGCAGATAAGCATGAAGACTTAGAATAGTGTAATGTCATTATGTATTGATCTTGTTTTCTTCCTGCCAAAATATGTCAGTATGAAGACACAGAATAATGTGATGTCATTATGTATTGACCTTTTTTTCTTCCTGCTAAAATATGTCAGTATTTATTTCAAATGACTGCTCTTTTGTGATGTAAATACTTTTTAATATTCGTACCAGGGCTCGATCTTCTTTAACTTGCTTAGAAATTGTTTTAGAAGTGGTTAATTGTAATTGGCTAAACAAACAGCTCCTAAATTTTCTGAAATATTTATCTTTAGACAAAAGTTAGGTACCCCACTCTATGGGACAATAGAATAAAGAAATTGTTGATTCAAAGTTCAATAGGCCTAGCACCCTGAGCATCTAATGCTCATTTGCTCAAACATCTGGCCTCTTCAAATTTAACAACCCTCTATTGATCATTGTTGTTACTTTCTATTTTGAGAGATACTTGGTTATATTTGGCTCTTGTTGTAGGGAAATGGTTATCCAATAGATAAAATAGTTATGATGTGACCCTTTATTGATCATTGCTGTTTCCATTTTGACAGATATTTGACTATATTTGATTCTCATTGTAGAGAAATGACTATCTAGCCGACAAAAAGACTCTAATGTGACCTTCCATTGATCATCATTGCAACTTTCTATTTTGACTCTAATTGTAGCATCATTTGTATTTCTATACCCACATCACCCATAGATGTAGCCACAAAAGACCCAACCAGAGTACCAGAACCAAGAGAAAAGGGAAGCCCTTGACAGAAGAACTCCCAAAACTTTGCCCCAAAAAGGAAGAAACAGGGGCACATCGCCAAGATCATCAACGCCACCATCTTCATCAGCACCCCCCAACCTCGCCAAGAAAAAGTCCTCTCCGGAAACCACCATGATTCACAACACAAAAGCCCTCAAAGAAGGCGAGTAGGAGCCCTCTATGTTACAAGACATATAGAGTGACATATTAGAAACTTGGTTAGCAATAGAAATTTATTTTGTTTGAGAATATCTAATCATCTTGTTTTCCCAACAATTATCTAAGAAGAGGGTCCACTCTTAGTAAAATGATGAGTTATCTTCTTCTTCTTTTTTTTTTTTTTTTCTCATTTTGTAATTGTACAAATTTGTGAAATAAAATTAAGTTATTTTGTGCTTTCTTTTCATTATTAATAATAACTATTTCTTTTCCAATGCAATGTTACTAATGAATTTTGATTAATGTGTGTCATGATGTGAGATAATGACTATGAATTAAATCTAATTTACTTTATTTTTTGTATAGGTAGTTCTTCCTACAACCATATTATAGTCATTGCATAGTTCATGTAGCAAGAATTTCCATGTTCCTATCACCAGTTAATGATTTTTATAATAACTTAGCATTTAAACAAATTATAAATAGTTTATGTATTTCAAATCGTAAGTTTTATTATGTCAAACTCATATTACTTGCTCCAACCCTTGAGAAAATCTATTACGCCTTTGACAAAGTTTACACCCCTAGATTGACATAGGGTAAATTAAACCATAAACTAAAATATTTATAAAAATTTGTAAATGGAAATATCACTTTGAACATCCCAAACTACTATCTCATACTCTCAAATAGTTTCCACAAATATGATAAAATACATTTCAGGTTTGAACCCCAAATGATGTTTAATAATTTATAAATTCAAAATGTGAGTGTAAAAGAGTGTTAAAGAGTGTTAACAAGAAATGAGATTTTTTCAATAAAAAACCTTAAGTAAAAAATACCTGAATACAATGCCATTTTATATTGAATATCTAAACCTTATAAATCAAGAAATTCAAAATTCCAACCAAAATTGTTTACATGTTTAAGTAATTTAAGTCCTAATCAACTACAGTTTTCAACTCTTGTCCATTCATTTTCCATGTTTCATAAATGAATTTTAAAACCATGAAATCATTGTTAGATTTTTTTAATTTTTAATTTTTTAATTTAGCTATTTAATTTCTTTATCATTATGTTTTTCATTGCCCCAAAATGTAGCTTTCATAGATGTCTACACAATAATCTTCACTAACAACTACAATTACAACGTGATAGACAATATTGTTTGCAATTTGATGGTTAGATGTTATTTATAGTTGAAACGTGAAGGTAAGTAGAAATATTGATGAAACATTATATTCTTTTTTATATTAAAAGAAGAAAAACAAGGGTGTTGACCTTATAGAAAGATATCTCAAAAAGGCCACAAACAATTGGTCAAGAACAAACCTCTAACAAAAGAGCTCAAAACAGACCACTTACAACACACTAGCAGAACAACTAGTAACCCACGTCAAAGGTGGATAGAACAAACACTCACAACCCAAATGAGAGTTTGGGGAGAGAGGGAAGAATGATCTTTCCATTATGTTGTTTCTATTTGGATCAAATTATATTTAGTTATCCTTGTGAGCCATGTCAACCAAACTATGTCAATTATGAGCACCCATTTTTCTGTATATGGACAAGATTATTCATCCATAGTGAAATATTTCAGATAATAACATCTATGAATAATTTTTTTTAAGTATCATCCCTCATCACATTATAATAAGGTGAAGAAGATAATATTTATACAATTCATATTAATTATTAATATATTCTCTTAAACAATGAAAAAGTCTTGGCAAACACTATACATTTAAGCTAGGAACGAATTATTTGATAATAATTTTAAGTGTTTAAAAACCACTAGAAGGATCTTGGAAAAAATTAATTCTTATGAATTTATTAAATAATAATGGAAGAAGCTTGATTGTTTGATTGATGTACAATGCGAATCTTTATATAAGAGTAAAATGTTGTAGCTGAAATAATCATTGCATTGCTGCCTATAATTTTCACTATGCAAACAATGTAATACTAATGTTACACTAGCATTCCCCTCCCGGACCCCTTTATTGTATTGTTCCTACAAATGTACACTTCAAATCACAAATTTCACCTTGCCAAAGGACCCCCCCCTTAAGGCTTGCATTACAAAACTTGTTGATTACATAATATGAATACACATTATTTAGAAAATCTTTTCGTAAGGAAACAAATACTGAATTATTTGACAACAATCCCTACTGAGCTACGACAATGCTCCATCATTGTCTAATGACTGCAAAAGCATATAATTCTTGATGATAATCTTGGAAGTTCACTGGACAACAATCCATATTAAGATCAATACCAAATTCAGAACCTATCTCCAAATTCATTCTTCACAATACATGCATTTTTTGAATTTGTCAACACGATCAAAGAAAGTTAAAAATTAAAAACAAGATCAATACATACAAAATGATTCTCAAATAAGATACCATCTCAAAGTGAGAAGATAACTTGAGATAGTGAAAATTCCTCCATCCTCAAATGTCACTAGCCTCCAAATGTGAAAGCTCAAAGTACATAGAAGAATGACACACCCTTAGCTTTGAGACCAAAATATTACAAAACATGTTAGACTAGCCTTAGGATCAGCCCAGAGAAATCTTACACTTTAAAGAACAATTTTTAACAAACCCAAATCATTTACCAAAATAAAAAGAAATATTAAGTAACCATGCATCACTATGACCAAAATTATCCAACCCTTTTCTCCCTTGCAAATTTGATTTCCAATGTTGGATCAAGTTGCTCAGTGGTACTTCTTCAATAGGAAGATTGACTTCCCATGACATCTGGAAATCCATATAGGCACTACTTCTCCTCCAGGTTTAATAAAAGTCATCCACCATATAGGAATCACTTAATTTTGTAAAATAAGCTAAGAATAATTATAACATTAATGACACCTTATTTCTCCAATTTTTTTTTAAGCTCAAAACCTCAAATCTTCTAATTATTATAAAACGAATCACAATGGCCTTGGTTTCAAAATTTTATAGAAAATGTCTTTTATCCAAATTTCTTAGAAAATGTCTCTTATCAGTGAAGCAGAGAATCCAACAAACTTAACCAACTAGGTAGATCCTTCTCCCAACTCACCAAATCAATAGATGAAACTCTTCATTAACTTCACAAACTACTCACTAGGCTTCAATAGACCAAACCCACTCAAGCCTCTCAATCTCTTACCCAACCACACTCGCACATCCTTCCATACACATATAACCTTCTTGACCCCACAATCTTGTTCCACAACTCACAAACACCCTCAAACTTCATATTGTGACTCAACTAGGATTGCCCCTTAAACAAGACTCCTTCTCTTCATCAAATACCAACTCACAATGTGTAAGAATTCTCTCAAACACACACACAACCTTTGTAAATCCTTCAAGGCTTATCAAAAATTTCACAAAAGACCTTCTCTACCCACCCATCCCCCATGAATACACAAAGAAAATTGCTACTATATCCTTTGTTTTAGGACAACCAATTCCCATGTTGGGGAATCATAACAAGTTTAGGACAATCATGTATTAGGGAATTCTCTCCACTCTCCAAATATTCCAATAGACTTCTAAGGACTTAATAGGGTCCCTCAAACCCCTGACCACAATTTCCAATCAGAAGAACCCAACCAACCCTTATTTAACCCAACAAACAAGAAAGATTCACAACACTGTCATATTAGGACAACCATGTATGAATTCTGGGACAGTCATACTATTTGGTGTTTGTTTTGTTTTTATAGGCTCCAAAACCTTAGGAACATGTCCACACACTCCACTCTCACCCTCTAACACCCTCATAATCTTTCCAAACCTTTCTCACACTTCTACGCATTCAAAACTCCAACACTATATTGCTGTTCACAGTCATCTCTCTGTGACAGTCACATTCCTTTTTTTTTGCACGTGCCAAATTTGACTTGAAGGCCTGCACACTTTATTGTAAGTAATAATAAACTATAATACAAAGTTACATTCATTTTTGAGGCCATTCAATTTGGAAATAACTCGTAAATCATTTTTTGTCTGATCACTGGATACCCTAATGAGGGTTTGGACAGATTTTAGTAAAAATGTGAGATCTTCCTAAAAAATGAATGAAATGACATGATAACAAAAGAAAATGAAACTGCAGTCACCTCAACATCATGTCCAATCAGTTTTCCAAGAAAATGAAAAGGTTTTGGTAGACTGTTATATAGAGAAAACTCAGAAAAGTGCAGCAATCTTCCAAATTTTATTGATTTTCTCACAATACAATAATCAACAACCTCTTCCACGAGGTTGGAAGGATATTTATATATCAACATAACCAAACCAACCACCAAAAACTGAATTATAACTCCCTATTATCATTAGAGACACAAAAACACTTTTTTGTGTGTTATTGACACATGACAACATTATGACTACTTTTTCAAAATCGACAATTTCCAATCCTAAGCCCTTCCATGACCTAAAATGGATCCAAATAGGTCCAAATACATAAAAAATACACTTTTACATCATAAATCCCTTTACATGGATCATTTTCACATATTTGCACCATATTGGCAACTTTTGACAATTTTGTCAATATTACAACTCTAGGACTCAAAACCTCAACAAATGGACTCATTGACACTTATTACATCACAAATGGTCATTATTGACCTTATTACATCATAAATGGTCCCAAAAGACCTTATTTACATCTTTGACACTTCAAAACACAAAACTTTCATACTTAGCCTCATAGAGGCTTGAGGGCAAATTAGGTGCTCCTGCACCAACCAACAAACCATCTTGCAACAATTTATAGACTACAAAAACCTAGAAATCTTTAAGAAAACCAAATAATGTTCATCATTGTAAAGGATCACCACTAGTGGCCTAGGTTCGATTCTCTAGGTCGCTTGTCGATTGAGAGTCTTAAGAAAATTTACCTATCCTGCTAGTAAAAATAGAACCACTTATCATGTCATAGAGAATCTCTAGGCTCTATTGATCATGTCATACATTTGAATTAAATTAACATTAACACAAATTATTTGAATGGAGAGTTTGGATGCCAAATGCCAAATGGAAGTCCAATTATTTTTTACCTTGCAGAGTACTGTACGGTTTCTCTACCAAGAAGTCATTCCATACAACCTAGTAGTGCTGACAAATGTGATAGCCAACAAATATTAGGATCCTTTATTTCATTAATAAAATAGGTATGTTTCAAAAGTTACATCTATTAACAATGTCTAGAGAGGATCATAAAGGATCAAATAACTTTATAGTGATTTTAATAAAAAAAATTCATTTAGAAGGATTATATAAAAAACTATCACGTCAATGGCTTACAAATTTACATATACTAGCGGTTGGACCTGAGAAAGGTCTAATTTGCACTGCCGAGAGCAATTTATCAGATGAATATGACATTCGATACATAAAATAAAATGTATTCAACAAACGATTTCTGTCCATTTATTGGACTCGATTAGAGAAATTGAGTTTTTTTTGCATAATGTGAGTTCAATAACATATAAAGGATATGCGATAGGATGTTAAAGCTATGGCTTGAAATAAATGGTGGATCTATTCTTATAAAGATGAAAGCCACAATTTTGAGCAAACAAGAAATAAAGAGCACATGGTAGCAAGCATCATTGACAGATGGGCATTTTTAGGAAAAAGATAGTGTTGTATATGTGGAAATAAGACTATAGATTTTGGTTTGTGAATGAAAGGAAGGTGTATTTTATGAAATTTATTTAAGGCCAAAGGAAGAAACATAATAGAAAGTTATAGGAACATATTGTCAAATCAAAATGTTATAAATGTTCTCTAATTGTGTCTTCTTTTGTAGGTACAAATCACAATATATGATTTGATATAGTTTTAAATTAATCGTAGCTGAAGTAATGAAAAGGCAAGGGAACTATTTTAAAGAATGCTTCAAAGAAATGTGGTCACATGGAATGCCATGATTGCAGGATACATAACGAATGGAACTCCTAAAGAGCCTTTAAGAACTTTCAAGCAAATGCAATTGGTAGATATGAAGTCATACTCCAAATCCTTTGCCAATATCCTTCCTCCCTATGCCAAAATGAGAGCTTTGGAATAGGGTATGGGCATCCACCAAAGCATAAATGATAGAAAATATTGTCAGATGTTGTACTTGCAATTGCCTTGCTGGACGTGCCATGATTGCAGGATACATAACGAATGGAACTACTAAAGAGGCTTTAGGAACTTTCAAGCAAATGCAATTGGCAGATATGAAGTCATACTCAAAATCCTTTGCTAGCGTCCTTCCTCCTTGTGCCAAAATGAGAGCTTTGGAATAGGGTATGGGCATCCACCAAAGCATAAATGATAGAAAATATTGTCAGATGTTGTACTAGCAATTGCCTTGCTGGACGTGCTTCCAAAATGTGAAAGCACAAACAAAGCATTCCAAAATGTTTTGACAAAATACCTCAAAAAACTGTGATCCCATCGAATGCCATGATTGCAACAACTTCAATATTTGTTAACTTAGGTAGTTAAATGATCAAATTAAGATTTATTACATACATAATCTTATAGCTAATCTTTTCTATAATAGATTCATTAATCAAAAGGCTATACTAACAATTTTTACCTTTTTAAGATTTAAATATTATTTTTAATTTTGAAGATTTTGATTATTAATAAATATGAAATATTAACACTTAATGTTATTAAAAACAATTATTGTTTTCCAATTTTTTTTTTTCAAAAAGAAATTTATTAATGATATTCAAAATTAGTTATCTTTAATTTTAATTTTATAAATACAAATTTTCATTTAGCATACAAAATAATTATTATTTTATCAATTATAATATCTCTAAAATGATTTATACAACAAATAATTTTTTAACATTGATTTAATGTTAATTTTTTTAAAAAGATTTTTAAATAGTGAACATTTATTAAAAATAAAAAATTGAATTACAAATAATCAACACAATGCTTACTGTTTAGAAATCATCCCAATTGATTACATTAGTCAATTATGCAAATAAGATATTTATATTATTTATTTAATATAGAAATTAATTATTATTTTTGGCAAAGACACAGGTAGCAACAGTAAAGAGGCAATAATGACCTTTAGGAAAGGCAAATCCTTTGGGCACGTGGGTATAGCTAGGCTTTCCAAATGGAAGGAATATCTGATAATCACTCTAAATGAACTGCTCTAAACACATAAAATAGATATTAGCAAATTGACGCCCTAGATGTCGTAGAATGAACAGTTTGTAGGTTTTTCTGAATGCATTACCAATATTCATGGATTTTCCACAATCTCTCAAGGTCCACTTTAGCTTTCTTCAGTGGTTGCGTTAGATCTGTCCAAAAATTATTTTTTTGCTATATGTGAACCATGGACTATGCAGATTCTCGATTTGTGAAATAATGGACTCATAGGTAAGATTCCTTTTGGGTTTATAGACTGCACTTATTTTGATGTATTTAATTTGGGGAACAATTGTTTGGAAGGTGAGTTCCTAGCAAGTATGGCAAACATGTTATAAATGTGTAAATGTATTTTGTATTATTGATATTTTAAAATCTATGCATTGTCAAGTTTGAGCCGAGTTTTATTGAGTTGAATTATATTCATTGTTTTTGTGTTAGTGAGTATGAAAAGATCAATGAGATTTAGTAATTATAAATGAGTTCAATGAGTATGATCATGGGAGGGATAGCCAAAGGAATGCAATTAGAACTATTTAAAGGAAAGAAAAGGACAAACCATAAAACCATGTATCCACAAATGCATGGAACAAGTGTAGAATATGTAAGAAAAGAGATGAACCTGATAATTTGTTTTCGTACCTATCTCTATCTATACCAGGAATATCTACAACAATAAGAGCCATAGCAACCGTTCGTTACATGTGATCAAGAATAGATTCAGGATCCTTTACTTCATGATAAATCCAACCAGTTCTTTTTGTGGTCTTCCAAGTTATAAAGCTTAGTACCAACTTAAAAAATAAACATTAATTGCCAAGAGTTCCAAAAATGAAACTCCTCCAATCTAAAATTTTCTAGTTTTATAGCATATGCATAATCTCATTGGAGCTCAATTTTACAATGCAAATGAAAAGAAAAGTATTTCAACAAAGGGAGCTGATGTTAGACAATAAGGACAAGTGAGAATGGATACAAGTTGCATCCATTAAACATATGCTCTCAAGATTACATTTATTTATCAGAATAGAATTATAGGAATGCAAATACAAGAAAAACTAAAAAGCCCTCAAGGTGCAAGTTCAAAAGTAAACAATTTCTGGGCACCAAGAATTTCAAATAAATCATTCACATTTTACATTTTTTTTATTGAAGTTTCTTATATTTAAAATGCCTTTTTCTTATTTAGAGACAGAGTTCTATTATTTTGGATTCCTTGTTCACAAACACATCCTTTGATCCTGCACAATCATGATTACTGCTCACTTTATTTTTTAACATTCACTAAAACCAATGCCTTCAAATTATGAGTATCAAATACATGTGATACGAGTATTATAGAACAAACCAAATATATAAAACCTAGACCTGTAGGCTGTCATGATCAAAGACTAACAAGTGCAAGTGTAATATTTAACTTCCTTTGTGTTGGTCCCTATAAGTGTATTAGAGTAATTCTGTAGACACCATTACTATGAAGTGTTGATAATAAATAGATTTCCAATATGGATCATAATTAAGTTGGACAAATTTTCTTACATTTGAATAGATAATGCGATTTCTTGCCCATAATTTTAGAGAGTGTAATGCAATGCGAAAACTATGGAGCAATAAACCTTGGGAATTTTAATCTTTGAACTTCATAGACATATTACAAACAACTATCAACAGTACATGAAGGAAATCCACAAATTGGGAGATATCAATGATGTACAAATTGGGAGATATCAATGATGTAGTAATAAATAAAAATTAGAGATGAAAGAGAATACTCCATTAACATGAGTATGCACATAGCATTATCTTAATTATTTTTTCCTATCTACTCAATGTCTAATTGATTGTTCAGACATGGTCACTCAGCAATTTAAACTTATAATTATCACTCAACATTTTAAACTTACCCTCAATGATATGCAAAATGTGTGTCAATCTATAATTGGGTGTAGACAATACTTGTGGAACAACATACTTATCCACTTGGAGATGTCAAATGTACTTCACAGGAGAAATTGACAACTGATACAATGTATTTTTTTAACGAATGCAACATGTTTAATATTTGTCAATGAATTAGAATTTGCATTAATTAAAGTCAACGAATCAAGAAAACGAGCAGATGCAGGTCATGGTACTCCTTGCATTCCTTGTATTGAAATCAAAGATTTTATTAACAAAGGTGTCCAATAGTCTATCTTGAAAGAAGACAATGGAAAAATATTTTGTCTAATAAATATTCAATGCGTTTCCCACACATAGAGAGTTTTAAATCTTGAAGACAAGCCAGTGGATTCCATATCCACAATTAGGAAGGCTTTACCCAATTTAAGATGGAGAATAAGTTCATTCACAAAGTACATCATTTTTTTGATTTTTAATTATTTGCAACAACTTGTAAGATAGGATTATCAAATTTACAAATATGTAGATGTAACTGAGAAACCTTTGCAGAGACCTGGAATTGTTAAAACTGCAAATAAGCTTGGTAGAACACCAGTTCAATTACCTGCAGTAAATTCTAGCAGTAATTCCTGTTTCATAGATGAAATTGAAGAAAATTAGTCAGATTGGAGGAATACTTTTGAAAATTGATAGTGTTATGTTGCAAAGTGGACAAAAAAGGACAAACAACACTTCATATATAAATCAAGGAAGGGAATACATATTTGGTGGAAAAGACATTAGGACACAACACAGTTTGCATTGAAACGTTCGACAATGATAAAATGTCGATTAATATTGAATTCTTTGAAGACCCCATGGCGTGTCTTTGTGACGTAGGGCTACCATCAACTACATAAAGGAGTCCAATATAATGCAACAACCAAAGAATTTATGTTCCTTGAGCATGTACAATTTTCCACTGAAAGAAAACAACCATATCGTCATAGGAAGAATTAATATCATAAGCCATACAAGTTCTCCCATCCATGGACACTTGGGTGCCACAACCAAATGAATATGCTGCACCAAATTTGAATGCAAGTGATACTAAAGCTACCCATAATGCATTGAAACTGAATCCCGTAAGCAGGGGACCAAAGTACTAGACAACACAAACTCTTTGAAGATAAATGCATTTATCAGTGCGGGAGTTGGGTTTTGAGATTGAAGGCCTCCTGGTAGAGTAAAAGCAACTTTGAAAGTTACTATTACAGTGAACACTACATTCATAACCCTAACTCTAGTTAAAAAATAAAATGGTCCTATAGAGAGCACTGTTCTAAGAACCTGCTATAAGATGCTTTATTATGAAAAACAACCTCATTTTTTTCTCTGAATTTGATCAATAAGAGGGAAACTATGATCAGAACCAACCTGTTAGAACCAATAGTGCAAACCCAATCAATATCTTAGCCTCCCCTGTTTCTTGTTTGCAGAAACTCCCTGAACATTGGCGCACTGGTTTGAAAGGCCTATTGTTGTAGACGTTTGGATTCCAATTGAGAAGCTCTTATATTGCATTTAGGGATTTGAAAATTTCAAAGAATTGTGAAAGGCAGGGCACATAGGGAGGGATTGAAGCTAAACAAGTATTCAACTGGGGATGTGGGACAAGTTTTAACATCTCTTCTTCCTTTTGCTGTAGAATGCATAAAAGATTCTCATGCAATGGAGTATTTTGGCTGAGAAAGGCGGTTTGTAGAGAGGCTGCAATGGTTAAAGATATCTGGCATGAAAATTCCCAACATTCAAAATTTGTCCAGCGAGAAATATCTCAACGTGACACGGTTTTCAACGATGTAAAAAAAAATTTAAAATGAAAATTGGCAAAGAAAACTAACGGCAACCGAAAACAAAGATTTTACGCACCAAGCATGTGGGCAGCCACAACCATTTCTAACACAATGTAACAGATTTGCCCATCTGTTAGGGAAGAAACCCTATTAAGCGTTTTGTGGCGGGATATTTTTATGGCACCAAACACGTTTTTGGTCGCAGATTTTCCCACCTGCTTGGCAAGAAACCCTGGTAAGCATTTCGTGGTGGGATATTTTTACGACACCAAACACGTTTTTGCCTAGTGATCAATTTTTCTTCCCGACGTGAAGCCTACCTGGCATGATGGCGTTCACATCTATCGGCTAAAAACGGAAATGGAAAAAGTCTGGTGGATGTGAAACCATTCTCAACAAAGTGTTTTCAGGCAGTAGGTTCCCAACGTGAGACAATTCCGGTGGCGGTGTACCCCCACAGGGGATTGCCCATCGACAAAATATTAATGTAATTTTAAATGAATTTGATTCTTATAGGTCTATTATGGATGTAAGGGTGGATTATGTAGGTGAATTTTTCATTTATGGAATGAAATGGTCACATGAAGTTAATATTTATTGGGGAATGTCAAGAGATAGTATTCATAAGTATATTTAAAATTATGTGTATAGTTTAGAACATATTGAAATAATTGACTATAAGAATCATGTTGTTAGGTAGAGGTGATAATAATTGTCAGTTTGGGGCTATTGAAGGGAATCTCTTGGCCATAGTATGTGGATTGTATTAATGGGCTTTGAATAAGTAGTAATGATCTTATAGTCCAATTACCATGATAATTAAATAGTTGAATCATATATCAAGTATATATGTCTTCCAACAAGTTAGGATTTAAGATGACATAGATTTTTGTTTTTTCAAGAGACAATCACTTACATAAATTATCAAGAATAGTATGTTCAAAATAATAATATGAGAAAAAAAGAATGGATCATTTGGCAAATGTAGGGGTATATCTTTCATGAGAATATTTATATATTCAATAGGGGGTTATTACTATACTATTTGAAGCTTGCTCTAGGAAATTAAATTTGAAAGTTGTTTGTGGGGGATTGGGTTTAGATTTCCTACCAAAATAGATCTAAGAAGAAAAATAGGCCTTATGTTTTCGATTAAGATAAATGGGTTTTATAGGGACCCGAAACCAAATCCAACACATAATAAAGCATAGAAAAAGGAGTCTAACCAGCCTCTAACCAGCTACAGAAATAGGGGAACACTCCATAACAGAAAACCACAAAAAACAGACCTAAAACAGGATGCAACAACACAAAACTAAGAAAGAGCTCTCATAAGCTTAGCCTTTTTTTGGATAGCTTTGTCATTAATATGCTGAAGTTCCTCCATAATAAACCTCGAGCTACCAGTCATCTAATGTTTTTTCCTGGTCTCGGTACGGTCCTGTGGATGTCCGCACCTCCTAGTTCATCCTAGTCAAGTTAGTATATGGGGATGTTTCAGCTCTGACCATCTACTCTTTCTGCAAGGCAATTTCCTCATTGACTCTCTTCAGGCCCTCGACGCTGCTATGCATGGATTCCTTACTGACCTCCACCAAAACCTTTAGTTTGCTCTTCAATTTATAAATTTCTTTCTCCAACCTGTTAATTTTTGCCTAATGCTCAGTCTTCATAATCTTGATGTCTTTCACAATTTGCTGGGAAAGCTTTAGAAGTTCCTGAGTCTTATGTGGCACAGGGTTCTCAATGAAGGTGGTGACGAGGTCTTTAATCCCCTATTTCAGAATATTGATTTCCCCAAAGAACCATCAAAAACACTTTTCCTGATACATCAACAATTTCCCCAGAAGCAAATCAACATCGATTTCATTATCTTTGTTCTTGTTGGGGTCCACATTGAAAGGGATGTCGAGCTTTATTTCATTATCCTCCTTGTCAAGAATCACTGCCATACCAGTCTTCTATTTTTTCAGATTTTGTGGTCCCACAACGTGGGTCTACGAAACATGGGTTTTCTTCTTAGCAGCCCATCTAGGAGGGTTTTTTCTGCTGCTACTAGTACCAGGGGCGGTCTTTTTTAGGGGACCCTCATCCTCTGAAGGTTTATATTCCAAATCGTCCAACACCTAGACATCATTCCAATCCATAGCTTTCCCACCCTCTGTATCATCAAACTCTATATCCGACACATCATGCACCTCCTGACTGGCTAAAGACTTAGGGGTTTTCAGAGAGGGGGAAGTTTGACCTCATGGGCCTTCACATACTCCATGATTAAGAGTATTAAACCCTCATGAAGGATCGGGTTATCCTCATTCTTAGCATGATTTCTAATACTCCAGAGAAGATAACAAGTAAAACGGAATATAAATTCTCTTGCCATGTCTAAAATGGTTCAAAATAGTGAAATGGTAACAAAAAATACTAGCAAAGCGCCCGTCGAGGGTAATGTACCTCATGATGAATTCCGCCATGTCGGCCTAGAGACTCTAAAGGTCCAACCGGTTGTAGCTGTCATTTGGGTTCTTCTTAACCCCACTCCTTTCACTCTGTTTATTGTAGAAAACAAAGAGGGCTTCTTCCGAATTCTTCCTTTCCCTAATTTTTTTTTCCCCTCCATACTGAGCCCAGTAATTTCAACAATGAATGGTTCATCGATTCTGAACTCTGCCTCGTACACATGCAACACCCCATTATCCCAAATAGTCACAAATAAGTCTATGAGCTGTTGGTCCTGTCCATGAAGTTTCAGAACATAGGGCTCCATATGCCCATCCTTAATCTCCCTCCAGGCCTCCTCGTTCTTCTCCCAGAGCTCTCATGAGGATGACTCCATTGTGTTTTTGTCTCCGCCCATTATGGTACTATTTCTGTGATTTTTTCGGCTAACACCAAAACTAGACTTCAAGATGATGCTAAACAAGTAGAGCCACATGAACAATCTTGAAACTTGCCTTCGCTATTTTCTATGAGAAGCACTACACATGTGATCTGTCATCATTAATTGCCAAGCGATGAAATATTTTTGGTCGCCAACTTGCATAACTGGAATGGATAGGAATCCCCTTCCTACAACCACTTTTCATCATTTCTAATCACACCTAGATTAGCCACGTGGTCAACTGGCCTATTACCCTCCCTCATAACATGTGTTATTTTAATATCCTCGAGATTTTTTATCATTTCAAAGAACTCCTACATTAAATGGTTAATCGTCCAGCTAGGTGGAGAATTTTTATTCAAACAATTTATTATATTTAGCGAGTCACTTTCCAACCATACCTTCTTAAATCCTCCACGACTTGCCATTCTAAGCCCAATGTAAGCTACATTTGCAATTATGTTGAAAATTATGTGGTTTGCAATTAATAAAAATATTTAAGAAATAAATTTATTTCTTAAATCAAATATAACATTTTACTATCATATCCCTCCTTGTTTATGTCACTTCATGCTAGTGAAAATATTTGTATTAAGAGTTGTGTTTACTTAGTCAAATGAAAAGTGGATAAATTTTATGCTTCAATAGCGATTATAGATGGATATATCTACTCATAATAAAATGTCATATTAGGTTACATGAAATTGTTCAAGATGAATTCTCTACTCTATGATAATCATATAATATAGATAAAAAATTTATAAGTTCTTTCCTCACAGACACCTATTACTAAAGAGTAGTTGAAGCAATTAATATTGCTAAATTAGTGTCATGGGGATTTGATAGTTGGAGAATTTATTAGAAATGACACATATCAAAAGAATAAATAGGAAATGTGAATTAAGAGATTGGCATGCATTTGCATGTGGTTTTTTGTGAAACTTAATAAAGAGATAGAAGACTAAAGTTCAATTCAAGTGATTTCTGGTATTTATTTTGTATTTTGTCTCTTTTGGTTTTTTGGGAGAATTAATTTTCATCTTCCCTATTCTAAAAACCTATATAATTGTAAATTGAATGCACTATAACATGTGTTCAAAACCTATTGTATACAATATGAGTTTATTTTTCTACTCCCAATTTTCATGTATTTTTCCCTTCATGGTATTCAATCTCTAGGCATGTTTTTTATTTCTCACTTCATGAACTTATTTCATGGATTTAATTAGTTTTTATTATGTGTTTCATATCATTGGTGTCTTGTTGATTGTCAAATATTTTGAATGGTCAACTTGAGTACATATGTAGTTTGGAAATGAATATTTTGCAATATTTTGTGTGTAACTGTGAGCTAATGGGCATGTTTATCTAATGCACATCGTTCAATGAGTGGTTGGAAGAGGGAATTTGTGGTTCAATTATCCTTAAAATATTTTACCGTATTTGGCTATTTCTATGCTAACATGGCTCATGTCAAGAGTTCTTATTGCAAAGTTTTTAGTTCAATAGACAATATATAGAGTTTGAGAAAGATATGCTTAGTGGACCTTTAGTCCTTCTCTTCTCTCCTTCCTATTTTACATATTTTTATATTATTGTTAGTATATGATTAAAATTAGAGTTTAATGATGATATATTGCATCACAATTAAGGTAGAAAAGACACGTTATTTTTAATTTCTATGCTTCATAATTTCCATTCTATTGGGCATTTTTATCTAATGCACACTGTTCAATGAGTGGTTGGAAGAGAAAATCTGCAATTCAATTATCCTTAGAATATTTCACCATATTTGGCTATTTAAATGCTAACATGGCTGTAAAGCGGAAAATTGAACCCTAGGTGTTCCCCCACTCCATGGAGAGAGAAAGGAGGTCACTAGGATTGGCGGTTTTCACTTAGGAGAGACTTTACATTCAAAAGAGGGGTTGAAACCCACAAGATCCAATCCCACACAATGCAAGACTGGATTCTAAATGAGTTTCAAGGGTTATGGCAGCAAGGATACCCTCTTTTGTAAAGAATGTAGATAGAAAGGATTGAACTAGGAATGTATGTAAAAGTAAGAAAGATTCGCTTGTAGACGGAGCTAGGGACACGGGATGAAGCTACGGACCTGAAATTAGTAGTAAAATGTCGAGACAATGCTGTCCTGCAAGTTTGAGCGAAAGTTGACGGGACGATGGTGCCCGGAGTGCACACGATCCTCCGAAAAATCTGCGAAACGAAGGGGGGTCTGCTCGTCTTTGCACAAGGATTCCAGATCTTCAATTACAGCCGTGTACCTGCAACCTACACACAGAAAAGAGAGGACGATTGGGGGGTTAGGGATTAGGGGTTTGCCTTTAGGTCAAAACCCGGTTTTGGAATTAACCAAGAAATGAGAATGCTGTAAATGTAAGTGTTTGTAATGTAATCAAGTACTGATACCTTTTTGTAAGAATGTTTGTATTCTTACATGCGAAGGTGTAATGATGTTGTATGTTGTATGTTGTAAGTGATCTCCTCTTCAATGGTTGAATCCTTGTCTTGAATGCAACACCTAGCCTTGAATGGAGACTTAGAATGCTCAATTGCTTGAAGGAATGCTTGAATGCTTGAATGTTTGAATGTTTGAATGTTTGAATGTTTGCCTATCGCTTCCGCCTCTTACACACATATGTTTTTTTCTCCTTTTTCCTTTTCCTCCCTTTTTCTGGGAGGGGAAATGTAGTTTATATACTTGTCAATTAGGGTTAGGAGACTAATTTTTCCGACCTTAGGCCGACCTAGGAACATCATTTTCCAAATTGCAAACCTAAAGACCCGATGCCCAACAAGAGACCGGGCCCAAAATAGGGCCAGGGACCAGGGCACTAGACGCCATGGTCTTGAGGGACCAGGGCGCTGGACGCCATGGTCCTGAAGGACCAGGGCGCTGGGCGCCATGGTCCCACCTCCTGGGACAGTAGGGTGCAAGGAGGATCAGGCCAAGGTGCAGAAAGATGCAGTTTTTGATGTCGCAAGCAGGTTTCGGGGTCTCCATTCAGGTTCAACGTTGCGCTGCCATCATGAAGACCCAAATGCAGTCGAAATTGCAAGTGTCACAATTTTAGGACGCTACATTAGCCCCCACTTTAGCGGGAGTATAAGCGTACGCCCATACTTCCGGTAAAGTACAAGGAAACAACATTGAAAGACTTTCACCACGTCAAGGAGGCAAGATACACCAAGCCCCCAGTGGACTAAGGATCTTACGACTTTGATTGACAAAGTAAAAGGGAAGATCACGAGGGAGAACTATGATTGTCAGTAGTAAGGTTCCCTCACTATGAGTCATGCAAGAAAAATATCAAAAATTTTCAAGGCAAAGCTAAATTTGCCAAGAAATTTTCAAGTATCTTGAAGAGATATGAACGGAGTGTATGCCCCCCCTACGTTAAAGCGATCGCACACGCCTCATCGGGGGTGATTGCTTTAAGGTAGTGATACATATAAGAAATGAGAAGGGAAAGGAGCATGTTATCACAAAGATTTAGCCCCCAAGTGTGAGATAAACCCAAGGATAATAGACACAAAATACAAAGCACGAGGTGACTTCGCTTTCCTTGGGGTCAGTATGCTGTATGATAATTCATGTATATCATATGTATGTATGCATAATTGTTCTTCATTCCCCAATCAAGGAAGGTCACCTAGAAGGAGGGAACACATGTGTCTTTTGAGTCAACATGAGAGAGACCAAAAGAGATCTCAATGCTTTGCATCGTCCTCAAGTAGACAACACTAAGGACAACAAATAGAAGAATGAGAATAACACATAGAAGAAGTAACAAAAGAGATCAAGAGAGGAGGAGGGAGTCTACAATGCTAATGAACTAGTCTAGTAGGTCATCCACCCCCTGATCTTGCTGATCAATATTTCAGGAAGGCAGGAAACATGCTAGAGGAGGAACATCCAACACAGCAAATGGAGCTATCACAAGATCTAAACAAGGGCTATGTTCATGTTCCAAGCCATGTTGTTCTTGTCTAGGAGCTAGGATAAGTGCTTTAGAAAATTCGTTAGATAAATGGTTATCAACATCGACATATTCATATTCACTATCAGAAGAAAGAGGAGTAACATTTTCCTCATGAATAACATTTTCATCTATATCATCATCAAGATTTATAAAAATAAGATCTTTAACTCACACAAGATCAAGACCATCATGCATCTTATGTTTAGGAGATTTTGGCTCAATTTCCGGCAGAGGAGAAAATGGAATAATACTAGTTGAAGGTGTTTTTGGGGATTGCAAAGTTTGAGAAGCAGCTGCCTGAGCTCTAAGACGACGCTTTCGTCGGCGTTCACGTGCAGAACGATTTCGTCTAGTCTTAGTAGGAAGTTGAGAAGATTGAGGAGGAGGAATGTTCTCATCCTTATCACTTGGGTGTTTAGGTTCACTTAGAGATAGGATCATATTCTTTTTTCCACTTTTGATAAGATTTGAAAAGATGATCACTTCGCGATGGAAGAGATTGAAATTGTTTAGGCCAAAAATAATCAATAGGAACGCTAGAAGTTCTTTCAGCTGGTTTAAAGAGACTATGATTGACAGTAACAATTTCACCATTATGGGGAAATTTCAAACACTTGTGAATAGGAGAAGCAATAGCTTTCATGGAACATAGCCAAGGATAGCCTAGCTTCACACGAAATTGTTCGGATGATGGAATAATAGCAAAGTCCACATCAAGGGGTTTGTTATGGACCTCAATAGGTAATGCAATATAACCAATTGCAGGAGAAGAAAATGCATCAAATAACTTCACAACCACATTTGTTTTGTCATAGATCACTTGATTCAATTGCAAAGTAAAAAGAAATTCTTCAGTAATGACATTAACCATACAAGAAGGATCAATAAGCACTCCACGACAAGGTGTATTCTTGACTTTTGCAACTGTATATAAAGGACCATCAGGTGCCCTGATAGTTTCACTAGAATCAAATGTGATGGAAGGTTCTTTAGGGATTTTTTGCTGCTCCACAAAGTTAATCACATTCGGAGTCATAGACACAAGACTATCAGGTGAGAAAGAGGAATCATTAGTCTCAATCACATTAGAGGTATGAGAAGGTAATGGATCAGTAAAAATCTTAAGATTTTGGTTAGGAGGAGCTACAGATGTGTTGCCTTTATCATTCACACCTGAAACAGAGATAGTATTATTATCAATCAAATCTTGAATTTTACCCTTTAAAGCAAAACATTTTTCGGTAGCATGCCCAGGTTGACGATGAAATTGACAAAAAGATTTGTTATCAAAATAGGGTGAATTAATCTTTGTAGGATCTATTTGCTTTATAGGAGGGAGAGTAAGCACATTTTCTTCCAATAACTTATTCATAATACTATGCAATGATTCGTTCAAAGGAGTAAACTTTCTTTCTTTCTTGAAAAACTTAGAAATAGGAGGCACACCTGATGCTGCATTCACATTGTTGTTGATGATGTTTTCATTGAACTTAATGACCTCTCTGTTTGGTTTAAACTTCCCAAATGGTTGTTGACTACTATCACCCTTATCACTCGGAGCCATAGGATTTGCTTGTTCCATTTGACTCATAGTCAGTTGATAATTGTGAAGAGTTGCGCACAACTGTTGGAAAGAAGTAAACTCAGAAAACAGAAGTTTTTCTCTAATATCTTTTTGTAAATTAGAAATAAAGACTCTTTGAATATCATTGTCAGGTACTGGAAAAGAAATTTGAGCATACAAATGCTTATATCTACCAATGAAATCAATCACTTTTTCTTTAACACCTTGTTTACAATGCATTAAATCAATCAAAGTAACTTTAGGACTTATATTGTTTTGAAATTGTTGAATAAAAGCATTTACAAGTTGTTGGAAAGAAGTAATAGAATAGGAAGGCAACGAGCAATACCATTGCAGAGCTTTATCTCTTAATGTTCTAGTAAACAGTTTTGCAAGCAACCTTTGGTCATGAGCAAAATCAGTACATATTGTTTGAAAGGTCTTAACATGTGTTAGAGGATCACCCTTACCATTATAAAGTTCCAACTACGGGATTTCAACATGCTTAGGGGGGATAGCTCGAACAATGTCAAGAGAAAGTGGGCTCGCAACATCAAATGTGGGCACACTAAACTTAGATTGATTCATAGAGGCAATTTGTTGCTGTAAAGAAGAGACAGTTTGTGCAAGATTGTTAATGGTCACTTCAGTCAAAGAGTTCATATTAGATGTGTTAGATTGATGGAGGTATTATGTTATGAAAAGAAGGTATTGATTGAGAGTAAGGTGGTGGGACACTATGATAGTTAGTCATAGGAGATGATTGGAAAGAAGGAACACTACAAGGAGGAATGGAAGGGTTAAATGAATTGTCCCCTTGCGTCATGTTCATTTGTGGAGATGAAATAGGGACACTCATTGAAGGAATGAATGAAGAAGTAGGATTGCCCCCATGACTGGTGATCATAGGTGGAATGTTTTGTATTGAAGTAGTCATTATGTTTGATGTAAAAGTAGGTATACTAGCAATAGAAGTTGTCAAAGGGGTAGAATGATTGACTTGAGTAGGAGGTTGTGTATAACCTAAAGTTTTGGCACGACTCTTCATAGGCATCACATTCGAATCCACGATGTGTGCAATACTACATAAAATATCAATTCCATTCTTATCACTTTGAACCATACGTTTTAGACCCTCAATTAATGAAAGAGCTTGACTATCGAGGTATTCTTGAGACATCCATTGCTGAAAATCATCAAATTGGTTATCCAATTTCGAAAGTTGTTCTACAGAAACCTCATGGAGAGCTTCTTCATCATTAAGAGGATTAGAGGAATTACCCATGTCCTCGTTAAAAAGGCCATTCAAATTAGGTTCCATCTCCTTGGTAATTAAACCTTGGAAAGACTTAATTCTAAGGCTTCGTCTAACGGGAATAGTGTAAGTAGGGCTTATTGTTGTAAAACTCATGCACAACTTCCAAGAAAGGTAGGCACAAATGAAAATTAGGGCCAAGGGGGTAGCACTTAATTTTAATTGTTATCTTGAAAATTGAAATCTTGAATTTGTGAATTTATTTTCGAATTTAGAGGTAGCAAATTTCAATAAAATCAGCCAATCTCCTAGATTTAAGCTGTTAAATGCAATCATAACAATCTCCCAAAGTTTCAGAAAAACTGTCGGGGACCGTGGCGAACGGAGTGCACACGGTCCTTGCAACTTTTTTCGAAATTTTCAGCGATGAAAGTTATGGTGATTTTAAAGCTAATCTGAAAAAATTGAGTGATTTTACGATCTATAGATAGGCCAAATTAAAGTTGCAATCTCAAAATTGAACCCTACCAAGATTGTTGAAAAATGCAAAATTTGAATTTTGAAAAAGAGAGGGAAACTGAAATTTTGAATTTTACGATTTTAGAGGGAATACTGAAAGCAATGCAAGCTTTGAAATTCAAAAGTTGACTCAATTTCATGCAAAATTCAATTTTGAAGGCAGAAATCAAAGTTGTTGCAATTAAACACTTAATTTCAAAAGTCACAAATTGCAAGAATTTGAATAAAGCATTGAAACTCCGAATGAATGCCAACACACTTTTCAGATTTAGGACAGTAAGAAATACAATTTTAACACAAAATTTCAATTTCAACAATTTTTGAATGATTATAAGCCTTAATCCAAGCAATCACTAGACCAACTTTGACTTTAATTTTGAAAGTGTTAGAATTGATGAAATCAGCCAAGATTCTAGATTCTAGCAGAAAAATGCAGTAAGATTTAGCTCCCAAAATTTCAGAAAAAATGTCGGGGACGATGGCGCTCGGGGTGCACACGGTCCTCGCAACTTTTTTCAAAATTTTCAAGGATGAGAGATATTATGATTTTGTTGTGGAATCCAAAGTTACAGCCGATTTGGAGGTGTTTTGATCAGTGAAATCATTGGTCAAAGGTTGAATCAAGAAGGTTTTAAAAATTAGGGTTTTGACACTTAACCACTTAATTTTCAGAATTAAGGCACAAATATGAATTGACAATTTGCAATAGAAGGGTAGATCTGAAACAAGCATTAACAATTAAACATTTCACAAGCTCAATTACTAAAAAGAAAATTTAGGGTTTTTATGCCATTAACCTCTAAAATTTGCAAAAGATGGAAATGTAATTAAGGAAGCCAACTTTTTCAGATCTAACCATGAATAATCAAAATTAGGATGTTCACGTTGGGTTCACCAAAATGTAAAGCAGAAAATCGAACCCTAGGTGTTCCCCCACTCCATGGAGAGAGAAAGGAGGTCACTAGGATTGACGGTTTTCACTTAGGAGAGACTTTACATTCAAAAGAGGGGTTGAAACCCACAAGATCCAATCCCACACAATGCAAGACTGGATTCTAAATGAGTTTCAAGGGTTATGGCAGCAAGGATACCCTCTTTTGTAAAGAATGTAGATAGAAAGGATTGAACTAGGAATGTATGTAAAAGTAAGAAAGATTCGCTTGTAGACAGAGATAGGGACACGGGATGAAGCTACGGACTTGAAATTAGCAGCAAAATGTCGAGACAATGCTGTCCTGCAAGTTTGAGCGAAAGTTGATGGGATGATGGCGCCTGGAGTGCACACGGTCCTCCGAAAAATCCACGAAATGAAGGGGGGTCTGCTCGTCTCTGCACAAGGATTCCAGATCTTCAATTATAGCCGCGTACCTACAACCTACACATAGAAAAGAGAGGATGATTGGGGGGTTAGGGATTAGGGGTTTGCCTTTAGGTCAAACCCCGGTTTTGGAATTAACCAAGAAATGAGAATGCTGTAAATGTAAGTGTTTGTAATGTAATCAAGTATTGATACCTTGTTGTAAGAATGTTTGTATTCTTACATGCGAAGGTGTAATGATGTTGTATGTTGTATGGTGTAAGTGATCTCCTCTTCAATGGTTGAATCCTTGTCTTGAATGCAACACCTAGCCTTGAATGGAGACTTAGAATGCTCAATTGCTTGAAGGAATGCTTGAATGCTTGAATGTTTGAATGTTTGAATGTTTGCCTATCGCTTCCGCCTCTTGCACACATATGTTTTTTTCTCCTTTTTCCTTTTCCTCCCTTTTTCTGGGAGGGGAAATGTAGTTTATATACTTGTCAATTAGGGTTAGGAGATTGATTTTTCCGACCTTAGGCCGACCTAGGAACATCATTTTCCAAATTGCAAACTTAAAGACCCGATGCCCAACAAGAGACCGGGCCCAAAATAGGGCCAGGGACCAGGGCGCTAGGCGCCATGGTCCTGAAGGACTAGGGTGCTGGGCGCCATGGTCCCACCTCCCGGGACAGCAGGGTGCAAGGAGGATCAGGCCAAGGTGCAGAAAGATGCAGTTTTTGATGTCGCAAGAAGGTTTTGGGGTCTCCATTCAGGTTCAATGTTGTGCCGCCATCGTGAAGACCCAAATGCAGTCGAAATTGCAAGTGTCGCAATTTTAGGACGCTACAATGGCTCATGTCAAGAGTTCTTATTGCAAATTTTTTAGTTCAACAAACAATATATAGAGTTTGAGAAAGATATGCTTAGTGAAACTTTAGTCCTTCTCTTCTCTCCTTATTTTACATATTTTTATATTATTATTAGTATACAATTAAAATTAGGGTTTTATGATGATATATTGCATCATAATTAAGGTAGAAAATACATGTTATTTTTAATTTCCATGCTTCATAATTCTAATTTTTTAACCTAGCGATTCAATTATTATAATAAGTTAATTTTTATTTACTTTCATATAGTCTAAAAATCATAAAATAAATTGAAAGTGAGTTCATGTGCATGAATTTAAAATAAATTAAAGGTGTATATATGCTATCCATTCTTATTATGCTAATTTACATAGAGTGCCTTAAAGAAGATTACTAACAATTTATCATATGGATTTTGATCACCTTTATAAAATTAAAACAAGACTTTTGAGGCCAACCACCTTTCAATTAGGCAAAAAAATAAAATACAAAGCTATATATTATTTAATTCTATGACATGAAATTTTATAAGGTGAACTATAAGAAAAAAAGTTGAAAATGATGGTAGAAAATAGAGAAACATGAAGGAAAAGAGAAAAAGAGAAAAATCATAAGAAATGTTAGAAATATCACCCACATCAAGACATAATGCATATATTGAGAAATAAAAAATCAAAATGAATAGAGGAGAAACTCCTACCTATACAATGAGAGAGAGAGAGGAGGAAAAATTTCTAAAATGGTAGTCACGTCAAGTAAAATTTATTGAGAAGATAAAATTAATATAGAAGAGTCATATAAGGATAATAATACGTCAACTAATATTTGTAAAAGGATAAAGGTAGAAATAAAAGTACTTTGAAAGGGTTATTGTTTCATCACAAGGAGACAAGTTATTGTAAGGCAATCCCCAAAAATGTGTACAAAGGTTTGTTCTATAGTAGGAAAGGGCTAAAAATTTAATTAATAGAGTATAAACATCAAATTGTACGGAATTTGTATTAATTGACATAATGCAAGAAGTTGAATGGGGCTAGTTAGCCAACATTTGAAGTTGACTTTCGAAAGGAAGAGGATAAGTCCAATTTGAAGTTGAATTTTTGAAAGGAAAAGGATAAATCCATAATGACAAGATGATCATAAAAAGTGTCCAACATTGAAAAATGGTTAAATTTAGATGGCTAATAGATATATTAAGATAAATGTATTTATACTTTTTTATTTTAAACCAATTTATGTATTTTCAATTTATCATATTATATAATTAATTAAAATTAAAATTTATATATGATAAATATAATTCAATTAATAAATAACATATTAATTTAATTTCTTTAATTTGAAAGCTTACTTAGGGAAGCTTAATACGGTCAACCAACACATTTACAATCCATTGCCACAACAGTCATATTGTGCTGGGCAATTTTGAAGAAGGATCCACGAACCATGCCGGCATTTACAATCCTCAGCAGGTAGCTTTTTCCCTTCTCAACCAAAAGACGGATAGTATCTGCACCCATAATTCATTCATTAGGTCTATGTTGAAAGTGATTTGTATTTAAATAGGTATATATATTCATAAAAATGATAAGAAGGGGAAGATACTTATAGAGGATGAAATGGGCGGGCACCGTCAAATTCAGTGGGTGCGCAAACGCGTGTTGAAGAATTCCTGTTAGATGGTCAAAACGAAAAAGATTGGAGTTGGTACAGGAATGAGTTTTCTAAGAGATTTCGATCCATTTCACATATGAGTTTTCTCTCTCAACGTTCATTAATTCAGACTTTCATGTTTATTCTGAACAAATTGCATGTCCTGGAACATGCGCTACGCGCATTTAGGTTAATCTTATTCTTCAAACTTCTGGAAGGTAAGATCTCTTCCAAATTTTGGTCTTCATCATTGTGTTTTTTTTCCTGATATAATGATGAAATGTTTCAAAATTTTGATTTAAAGGTTGTGTTTTTTAATATAATATAATGATAAAATATTTCAAAATTGATTTGAAAGTTGTGTTTTTTTAATTTTGATGTGATGATGAAATGTTCCAACATTTTGACTTGAACATTGTGTTTCTTAATCTGATGTAATGGTGAAATGTTCCAACATTTTGACTTCAATTATGTAATGTTTTTTAATCTAATTTAATGTTGAAATTTGTTTGCATGTAAATGTTTTAATTTTTAAAATTTTGAGTTTATTAAAAATTATATATTAGTTATGATTTATAATTTCTTTATTAATACATTGTATTGAATATATTAATTATATTGTTGTGTTTTTTGAATTGATATAATGAGCCGAAATTTGTTTGTATGCAATTTTTTTATATAATTTTAGTTTATTAAAAATATATTTAATTAATAGATATGACTTATAATTTGCTTATAAATAAATTATATAGATTAGAGATCTTATAGTTTATTGCTGAATTAAGATTCTTTAATCCGATATTTTGTTTAGTGCATTCATTTGAATAACTTTTCAACCATATCAATTTACATTAGTATCCCATCTAATAGTGTTCGAGGTTTGACAATCAATATTATCAAAACCAATTATTGAAAAGTTAGGAGTGAAAGAAGAAGTGTTGACATTAATCACATTAAGTATGTCCATGCTACAAATATTAAGACCTGTTGTTATCAATGAGAGTCCATTTGATTATTATAGAATTAATTTCAACAATGATGAAAAATAGTTAATTTAATCATGGAACTTGAATAGGGAGAAGTTTGAATTAAAAAAAGAAGAAGATAATATCAATTGTGTTATTGATGCATGAGCATCCCTGATCGTTGAGCAATCTTGCATCAACCAAAAATATATTTTCTTTTCAATTGTTCTTGATCTGCGTTGTTGTTTCTGTGTTGCTTCTAGAATTCTCCAGTAGTTGTTCATTTTCCATTGCGAATCAGATTCGTGGCTTCGAGATGTGTTCTTATTCCTTTTTCTAGATTCCCAGTTCATTTGGACTCTTTTCCGACAAGTTATTTCTTCCGAATTGGTTGTTTCTTGGTTCCGAAGCAATTTTGAGCTTAACGGCTAGTTCGAGATTTCTCCTCTTGCGGAGCGATTTTTTGAATTGTGGATCTAATTGGCACCACACACGATGTTCCTAGGCCCTTGGTCGACCTTCCTTGGTGGTCCACACTTCGTTATTGTCTTTGGCGGAGGTGATCTTCATGCTTTGGGGTCCAACCTATCTTACACATTTCATTTTCCTATCTTTGGGGAATGCGATCTTTTGTGGCCGACACAGATGTGTTCCAGATACTATTTATATTGTTGTAATTGATCCTTAGAGGAGCAACAAAATATGGTAGGAAGATGAATTCAGGTTATGTAATTTGGAAACCTCTTGGGGGGTTCGGGTGGATTGTAATCTGGAATGTAAGCCGTTCTAGGCCTATTAGCCTGTATGTACATTGAATTTTGCCAGTTGGTTTATGGTGAATCTATGATATTGCAGATATTTGAATCAACATTTTCTCTATGTTTTGTTGTTAATTCCATTGTGTTACTCTTGTTGGATGATCTGGACTGTTCTCTTTGAGGACCCTTTGGATTATGACTGCATCAATTATTGTCGATTTGATCTAATAAAGTAGCAACTTCATTGGGATCTATATATGAAAGATGACATAAGAATATTTTTCAAAGCTCGTTCAAGCATATCAAGAAAGAAGGAAATTTTTATATTATATCCCATGATGAATTTTTTCTCGTATTTTTTTATAATTGTTCAATAATATCATATTCTCTTGTGCTCCCAAGAGGAAGACAAGGAGTAGTAGGGACAATAGGATCCAATGGAGGAAGGGAAATAGAAACATGGTTAGCTTTTTTTCTTGAACTAGTTTTGTAATTATCAACAACAACATGAAAACCAATAGATACATAGGCATATTGCATGATAGTGACTAAGAAATATGGGTAGGGAGATTAAAAGATTGAGGTTGGTCCATAATATAGTGAATAATAATTATAGGAAGAGAAAAACCACCCCATGTATAATGACCTTTGGTGTTTGAGCTTCATTTATAGAACTTGATAATAAACATAAAATTAACAATATGAAATGAAGAAACTTGATTTTTTAGGTGAGTGGAACGAAGCTTTCCTCGACTTCTTCTACTTTCTTAGCTTTGTTGTACATGTCATATCATAATTTTTTTGGGATCCTTCTAGTTGTGGTTTGCATTTATTGTGGACCCTTTAACATGGCTACGTATGAGGGTCTTTCCTTTTCTCCTCTTTAAATTGCCTTCCAAGCTTTTCTTTCCTCCACAGTTGTAGCTGCTAGAGCTAAAAGCTTTATGGTATCATCCCATGGCTTCACCACCCAAATGACCAAGGAAGTTGTTTTAGAAAACCTTGTTAAAATGAAGAATATTGAGATCTTTTAATGCCTCACCCAACATGTCAAAGTCATCTTGGGGGTAAGGTATAATATAATGCATCAAAATTTTGAAGAAAAGAATATTGAATTATTGAATCTATAAAACAATTTGGATTCACTAAAAATATAAAACTGAAATAGAAAACTTCAATAAATAAAAAATTGCATGTCTCAATTTAGTTTTACTCTTGAATTTTTAGTTTTTCTAAAACAAAAATTTTCTACTATTTTAAAATAAAAAGAACAAAATCTAACTAGAATTATACTATAAATTTTTAACTTATGAAATGATAGATTTATTAAGCTAAAACTAAGAGGGGTTGAAATTTTATTGATTATACAAAATATGTATGTGTATGTGCAGGATCATGGTGGGCCAAACATGCCCTTAAGGGGCAATGAAAAAAAAAAAAACAAGAGTTAGGCAACTTGACGTAAAAATTTGAATAAGATATCAACATTAATTTAAAAATATGTAAGAATAGAATTTGTAGCAAATTAAATGTAATTTCTAAGATACTAGTAGCTTTCTGAAAAAAAAATTCTATTTGACAAAAAAATGAAATTTCAATGCAATAGTACTAAAATTTCAGGAAAAAGATAAGAAGTAGGTGTCTATTTGACCATCGTAAGCACAATCAAATCATAATAATTTTTTATAAGATTTTTAATATAAGTAGAAGACTCATTCGGAATGTGACACATTTTTTCTTGTAATTTTTTTAATGTAAATAATTAAAATTTTTATTACAACTTTTTAAATATATAAAAATTCGTATGTCTGACCACTTTAACTTGGTCAAAACTTTATGAAATTATTATTTTTTAATCCTATAGTAGGTGAAGCATTGAATGTGACACATGTGTTTCGGATTCAAAAATGTGATACTGTTTGAAAGTTATAGATGATTTTCAATCAACCTATCAATCATGACTTTAGTTAGAATTCCATTAGAGAATGAATAATAATTATTTATTAAAGGGTAAATAAAGAGGGAGAGATATGTAGAGAAGTGTAAAGGGATATATATATATATATATATATATATATATATAGAGAGAGAGAGAGAGAGAGAGAGAGAGAATGAGAGAGAGAGAGAGAGAGAGAGAGAGAGAGAGAGAGAGAGGAGGAGAGAGAGAGAGAGGAGAGAGAGAGAGAGGGGCGGTTTGACAATTGATAAGGGAAAATTGATCTAGGTAGGGGAAAGAAGGGTAAATGGAGACAAAGAGATAAGGAGAGAAGGGTAAAGGGAGACAGAGAGATAAGGAGAGAAGGGTAAAGGGATATATATATATAGAGAGAGAGAGAGAGGGGGCGGTTTGACAATTGATAAGGGAAAATTGATCTAGGTAGGGGAAAGAAGGGTAAATGGAGACAAAGAGATAAGGAGAGAAGGGTAAAGGGAGACAGAGAGATAAGGAGAGAAGGGTAAAGGGATATATATATATATATATATATATATATAATATATATATATATATATATATATAGAGAGAGAGAGAGAGAGAGAGAGAGAGAGAGAGAGAGAGAGAGAGAGAGAGAGAGAGAGAGAGAGAGAGAGAGAGAGAGAGAGAGAGAGAGAGAGAGAGAGAGAGGAGATTAAAGTATTGAGAGAGAGGAGGGGTTGGCAAGGGATAAGGGAAAAGCAATCTAGATATGGAGAGAAGGGGAAGGGGGAGAGGGAGAGATAGGGAGAGAAGGGTAAAGGGATCTAGAGAGAGAGAGGGGGGTTGGTAAGGGGTAAGGGAAAAGTGATCTAGATAGGGAGAGAAGGGGAAAGGGAGAGGGGAGAAGATAGGGAGAGAAGGGTAAAGGAAGAGGGAGAGATAGGGAGATAAGTGTAAAGGGATCTAGAGAGAGAGAGAGAGGGGGGGTTGGCAAGGGATAAGGGAAAAGTGGTCTAGATAGGGAGAGAAAGGGAAAGGGAGGAGATAGAGAAGGGGTAAAGGAAGAGGGAGATATAGGAAGAGAAGGGTAAAGCGATCTAGAGAGAGAGAGATATGATACCTTGTTTTAGGACAAGGATACCTTTTTTGAGAGAGAGAGAGAGAGAGAGAGAGAGAGAGAGAGAGAGAGAGAGAGAGAGAGAGAGAAGAGAGAGAGAGAGAGAGAGAGAGAGAGAGAGAGAGAGAGAGAGAGAGAGAGAGAGAGGGGTATAGGAGCATCAAGTGAACCAAGTGTACCTCCTGATTCCAATGACCTATATGGGGTCAAATATGAACATTTTGAGTTCTAGATGGTTTCTTGTGTCAAATAAGGTCTAATGAGACCAATAGCATTGTATTAAGGTCATTTGACCATTCATGTAATCAAGTTGTCTAGATGGTCCTGATTTGGCCAATACTGTGTAAATGAGTCAAAATGGGTCAAATTGATGTAATAATGTAAAAGTTGGTTCCAACGGTCCTTTCATGTCTATTTGGACCTATTTCAATGTGTTTAGGGTCATGGTTTATAAAAATGTTGAAAGTAACCCAATCATTTTGGGGGGACTATGATAGTCTGGAGTCTAAGTTGGTTGAGCAATGCAAAATTTATCATATTGTCAATTTGTTGTCATGACAATTTTGCACCTTTTGTAAGTCGTGATTCTCCAATGGTCAGTTCTATTTGAAAAATGGTTGGAGGAGATTGTGTTCGTTTGAGGTGACACCTTTAAGGACCCCAAACTCGGAAAGATGTAAGTGTGTGTTGATTTGATTGTTTTGAGAAGGAAATTGAAGCATCAAAAACTATTGGAAACACATGAAATCATCTAATTTCTGTTGATTGCATACTGAAGGTGGATTGGAAAGAATGATCATCACATAGATCCTGAAACTAGATTGTTTTATCCTTTGTTTTTAATTTGGTGTGAAGCCTTGAA